>NC_090391.1:68658778-69953812 GCF_036365525.1 Heterodontus francisci
TCCACACACTGAAACCCCTTCCGCACACCGTAAAACCCTTCCCCACACACTGAAGCCCCTTGCCCACACACTGAAACACATCCCCACACACTGAAACCCCTTCCCCACACACTAAAACCCTTCCCCACACACTGAAACCCCTTCCCCACACACTGAAACCTCTTCCCCACACACTGAAACCCTTCCCCACACACTGAAACCCCTTCCCCACATAGTGAAACCGCTTCCCCACACACTGAAACCCCTTCCGCACACAGTTAAACAATTCCCCACACACTGGAACCCCTTCCCCACAAACTGAAACACCTTCCCCACACACTGAAACCCCTTCCCCACACACTGAAACACCTTCCCCACACACTGAAACAACTTCTCCACACACTGAAACCCCTTCCCCACATACTGAAACAGCTTCCCCACACACTGTAACACTTCCCCACACCCAGAAATACTTCCCCACACACTGAAACCCCTTCCCCACAAACTGAAACCCCTTCCCCACACTCTGAAACCCCTTGCCACATACTGAAACCCTTCCCCACACACTGAAACCTCTTCCCCACACACAGAATCCCCTTCCCCACACACTGAAACCCCTTCCGCACACAATGAAACACCTTCCCCACACACTGAAACCCCTTCCCCACACACTGAAACACCTTCCGCACACACTGAAACCCGTACCGCACACAGTGAAACACCTTCCCCACACACTGAAACCCCTTCCCCACAAACAGAAACCCCTTCCCCACACACTGAAACACATTCCCCACACAGTTGAAACCCCTACCGCACACACTGTAACACCTTCCCCACACACTGAAACCCCTTCCCCACACACTGAAACCACTTCCCCACACACTGAAACGCCTTCCCCACACAATGAAACCCCTTCCCCACACACAGAAAGGCCTTCCGCACACAGTGAAACCCTTCCCCACACACTGAAACCCCTTCCCCACACACTGAAACACATCCCCACACACTGAAACCCCTTTCCCACACACTGAAACACATCCCCACACAATGAAACCCCTTCCCCACACTCTGAAGCACATCCCCACAGTCTGAAACACCTTCCCCACACACTGAAACCCCTTCCCCACACACTGACACCCATTCCTCTCACAGTGAAACCCTGCCCCACACACTGAAACCCCTTCCCCACACACTGAAACTCATCCCCACACACTGAAACCCCTTCCCCACACACAGTAACCCCTTCCGCACACACTGAAACACATCCCCACACACTGAAACCCCTACCCCACACACTGAAACCCCTTTCGCACACACTGAAACCCCTTCCACACACAATGAAACACCTTCCCCACACACTGAAACCCCTTCCCCACACACTGATACCCCTTCCCCACACACTGAAACACCATCCCCACACACTGAAACACCTTCCCCACACACTGAAACCCCTTCCCCACACACTGAAACCCCTTCCGCACACAGTTAAACCCTTCCCCACACACTGAGGCACCTTCCCCACACACTGAAACACCTTCCCCACACACTGAAACACATCCCCACACAATGAAACGCCTTCCACACACACTGAATCCCCTTCCCCACACACTGAAACCCCGTACCCCACACTGAAACCCTTCCCCACACTCTGAATCCCCTTCCCCACACACTGAAACCCCTTCCCCACACACTGAAACCCTTCCGCACACAATGAAACCCCTTCCCCACACACAGAAAGGCCTTCCGCACACAGTGAAACCCTTCCCCACACACTGAAACCCCTTCCCCACACACTGAAACACATCCCCACACACTGAAACCCCTTTCCCACACACTGAAACACATCCCCACACAATGAAACCCCTTCCCCACACTCTGAAGCACATCCCCACACTCTGAAACACCTTCCCCACACACTGAAACCCCTTCCCCACACACTGACACCCATTCCTCTCACAGTGAAACCCTGCCCCACACACTGATACCCCTTCCCCACACACTGAAACTCATCCCCACACACTGAAACCCCTTCCCCACACACAGTAACCCCTTCCGCACACACTGAAACACATCCCCACACACTGAAACCCCTACCCCACACACTGAAACCCCTTCCGCACACACTGAAACCCCTTCCACACACAATGAAACACCTTCCCCACACACTGAAACCCCTTCCCCACACACTGATACCCCTTCCCCACACACTGAAACACCATCCCCACACACTGAAACACCTTCCCCACACACTGAAACCCCTTCCCCACACACTGAAACCCCTTCCGCACACAGTTAAACCCTTCCCCACACACTGAGGCACCTTCCCACACACTGAAACACCTTCCCCACACACTGAAACACATCCCCACACAATGAAACGCCTTCCACACACACTGAATCCCCTTCCCCACACACTGAAACCCCGTACCCCACACTGAAACCCTTCCCCACACTCTGAATCCCCTTCCCCACACACTGAAACCCCTTCCCCACACACTGAAACCCTTCCGCACACTCTGAAACCCCTTCCCCACACACTGAAATACCTTCCCCACACACTGAAACCCCTTCCACACACACTGAAACCCCTTCCCACACACTGAAACACCTTCCCCACGCACTGATTCCCCTTCCACACACACTGAAACCTATCCCCACACACTGAAACCCCTTCCCACACACTGAAACCCATCCCCACACACTGAAACCCCTTCCCCACACACTGAAACACCGTCCCCACACACTGAAACTCCTTCCACACTCACTGAATTCCATCCCCACACACTGAAACCCATCCCACACACTGAAACACCTTCCCCACACACTGAAACCCTTTCCGCACACACTGAAATCCATCCCGACACACTGAAACCCATCCCCACACACTGAAACCCATCCCCACACACTGAAACACCTTCCCCACACACTGAAACCCCTTCCGCACAAACTGAAACCCATCCCCACTTACTGAAACCCATCCCCATACACTGAAACATCTTCCCCACAAACTGAAACCCTTCCACACCAACTGAAACACAGTCCCCACACATTGACACACATCCCCACAAACTGAAATACCTTCCGCACACACTGAAACCCCTTCCCCACACACTGAAACTCCTCCCCACACAATGAAACCCCTTCCCCACACACAGAAACCCCTTCCGCACACACTGAAACACTTCCCCACACACTGAAACCCCTACCCCACACACTGACACCCCTTCCGCACACACTGAAACCCCTACCACACACAATGAAACCCCTTCCCCACACACTGATACCCTTCCCCACACACTGAAACACCTTCCCCACACACTGAAACCCCTTCCCCACACACGGAAACCCCTTCCGCACACAGTTAAACCTTCCCCACACACTGAAGCACCTTCCCCACACACTGAAACACCTTCCCCACACACTGAAACACATCCCCACACACTGAAACGCCTTCCACACACACTGAATCCCCTTCCCCACACACTGAAACCCCGTCCCCCACACTGAAACCCTTCCCCACACTCTGAAACCCCTTCCCCACATACTGAAACCCCTTCCCCACACACTGAAACCCTTCCCCACACTCTGAAACCCCTTCCCCACACACTGAAACACCTCCCCACACACTGAAAACCCCTTCCCCACACACTGAAACACCTTCCCCACGCACTGATTCCCCTTCCACACACACTGAAACCTATCCCCACACACTGAAACCCCTTCCCCACACACTAAAACCCATCCCCACACACTGAAACCCCTTCAACACACACTGAAACCCCGTCCCCACACACTGAAACTCCTTCCACACACACTGAATTCCATCCCCCACACACTGAAACCCATCCCCACACACTGAAACACCTTCCCCACACACTGAAACCCTTTCCGCACACACTGAAAACCATCCCGACACACTGAAACCCATCCCCACACACTGAAACACCTTCCCCACAGACTGAAACCCATTCCGCACACACTGAAACCCATCCCCACACACTGAAACCCATCCCCACACACTGAAACAACTTCCCCACACACTGAAACACCTTCCCCACAAACTGAAACCCTTCCCCACCCACTGAAACACAGTCCCCACACATTGACACACATCCCCACACACTGAAACACCTTCCACACACACTGAAACCCCTTCCGCACACACTGAAACCCCTTCCACACACTGAAACACATTCCCCACACACTGAAACCCCTTTCGCACACATTAAACCCATCCCCACACACTGAAACCCCATCACCACGCACTGAAACCCCTTCCTCACAGACTGAAAGCTCTTCCCCACGACACTTAAACACATCCCCACACACTGAAACACCTTCCCGACACACTGAAACCCCTTCCGCAAACACTGAAACAACTTCCCCCACACACTGAAACCCATCCCCACACACTGAAACCCATCCCCACACACTGACACAACTTCCCCACACACTGAAACCCTTCCCCACACACTGAAACACATCCCCACACACTGAAACACATCCCCACACACAGAAACACCTTCCCCACACACTGAAACACCTTCCCCACACACTGAAACTCCTTCCCCACACACTGAAATACCTTCCCCAGACACTGAAACACCTTCCCCACACACTGAAACCCCTTCCCCACACACTGAAACACCTTCCCCACACACTGAAACAGCTTCCCCACACACTGTAACCCTTCCCCACACACAGAAACAATTCCCCACACACTGAAAACCCTTCCCCACAAACAGAAGCCCCTTCCCCACACACTGAAACCCCTTCCCCACACACTGAAACCCTTCCCCACACACTGAAACCCCTTCGACACACACTGAAACCTATTCCCCACACACTGAAGCCCCTCCCCACACACTGAACCCCTTCCCCACATAGTGATACCCCTTCCCCAAACACTGAAACAACTTCCCCACACACTGAAACCCCTTCCGCACACAGTTAAACAATTCCCTACACACTGAAACCCCTTCCCCACACATAGAAACCCCTTCCCCACACACTGAAACCCCTTCCCTACACACTGAAACACCTTCCGCACACAACGAAACACCTTCCATACACAATGAAACACCTCCCCACACACTGAAACCCTTTCCGCACACACTGAAACCCCTTCCGCACACACTGAAACACCTTCCCCACACACTGAAACACCTTCCCCACACTCTGAAACCCCTTCCCCACACACTGAAACACCTTCCGCACACACTGAAACACCTTCCCCACACACTGAAACCCATTCCGCACACACTGAAACCCATCCCCACACACTCAAACACCTTCCACACACACTGAAACCCCTTCCCCACACACTGAAACCCCTTCCACACACTGAAACACATTCCCCACACACTGAAACCCCTTTCGCACACACTAAAACCCATCCCCACACTCTGAAACCCCACCACTACACACTGAAACCCCTTCCTCACACACTGAAAGCCCTTCCCCACTCACTTAAACACATCCCCACACATTGAAACACCTTCCCCACACAATGAAACCCCTTCCGCAAACACTGAAGCCCATGCCCACACACTGAAAAACATCCCCACACACTGAAACCCATCCCCACACACTGAAACAACTTCCCCACACACTGAAACCCTTCCCCACACACTGAAACACATCCCCACACACTGAAACACATCCCCACACACAGAAACACCTTCCCCTCACATTGAAACACCTTCTCCACACACTGAAACCCCTTCCCCACACACTGAAATACCATCCCCAGACACTGAAACACCTTCCCCACACACTGAAACCCCTTCCCCATACACTGAAACACCTTCCCCACACACTGAAACAACTTCCCCACACACTGAAACAGCTTCCCCACACAGTGTAACCCTTCCCCACACACAGAAACAATTCCCCACACACTGAAAAACCTTCCACACAAACAGAAGCCCCTTCCCCACACACTGAAACCCCTTCCCCACACACTGAAACCCTTCCCCACACACTGAAACCCCTTCCACACACACTGAAACCTATTCCCCACACACTGAAGCCCCTCCCCACACACTGAAACCCCTTCCCCACATAGTGATACCCCTTCCCCACACACTGAAACAACTTCCCCACACACTGAAACCCCTTCCGCACACAGTTAAACAATTCCCCACACACTGAAACCCCTTCCCCACACATAGAAACCCCTTCCCCACACACTGAAACCCCTTCCCTACACACTGAAACACCTTCCGCACACAACGAAACACCTTCCATACACAATGAAACACCTTCCCCACATACTGAAACCCCTTCCGCACACACTGAAACCCCTTCCGCACACACTGAAACCCCTTCCGCACACACTGAAACACCTTCCCCACACACTGAAACACCTTCCCCACACACTGAAACCCCTTCCCCACGCACTGAAACACCTTCCGCACACACTGAAACACCTTCCCCACACACTGAAACACATCCCCACACACTGAAACCCCTTCCCCACACAATGAAACCCCTTCCCCCCACACTGAACCCCATCCCCACACTCTGAAACCCCATCCGCACACACTGAAACCACTTCCCCACACACTGAAACCCATCCCGACACTCTGAAACCCCTTCCCCACACAGTGAAACACCTTCCCCACACACTGAAACACATCCCCACACACTGAATCCCTACCCCACACACTGAAACCCCTTCCCCACACACTGAAACCCCTTCCCCACACAATGAAACACATCCCCACACCCTGAAACACCTTCCCCACACATTGTAACCCCTTCCCCAAACACTGAAACCCTTCCCCACACACTGAAACCCATCCCCACACACTGAAACTCCTTCCCCACACACTGAAGCCCTTCCCCACACACAGAAACACATCCCCATACACTGAAGCACATCCCCACGCACTGAAACACCTTCCCCAGACACTGAAACCCCTTCCCCACACACTGCAACACCTTCCCCACACACTGAAACACCTTTCCCACACACTGTAACACCTTCCGCACACACTGAAGCCCATCCCCACACACTGAAACCCATGCCCACACACTGAAACACCTTCCCCACACTCTGAAACCCCTTCCCCACACACTGAAACAACTTCCCCACACACTGAAACCCCTTCCGCACACAATGAAACCCATCCGCACAAACTGAAACCCATCCCCACACACTGAAACCCCTTCCGCACACACTGAAACCCCTTCCCCACACACTGAAACACTTCCCCACACACTGAAACACCTTCCCCACACACTGAAACCCATCCCCACACACTGAAACACCTTCGTCACACACTGAAACCCTTCCCCACACACTGAAACACATCCCCACACACTGAAACACAACTCCACACACTGAAACACCTCCCCCACACACTGAAACCCCTTCCCCACACACACTGAAACACCTTCCCCACACACTGAAACAACTACCCCACACACTGAAATACCTTCCCCACACACTGAAACCCATCCCCACACACTGAAACAACTTCATCACACACTGCAACCCTTCCCCACACACTGAAGCACATCCCCACACACTGAAACACATCTCCACACACTGAAACACCTCCCCCACACACTGAAACCCCTTCCCCACACACACTGAAACACCATCCCCACACACTGAAACAACTACCCCACATACTGAAATACCATCCCCACTCACTGAAACCGCTTTCCCACACACTGAAAACCCTTCCCCACACACTGAAACACATCCCCACACACTGAAACACAACTCCACACACTGAAACACCTCCCCCACACACTGAAACCCCTTCCCCACACACACTGAAACACCTTCCCCACACACTGAAACAACTACCCCACACACTGAAATACCTTCCCCACACACTGAAACCCATCCCCACACACTGAAACACCTTCATCACACACTGCAACCCTTCCCCACACACTGAAGCACATCCCCACACACTGAAACACATCTCCACACACTGAAACACCTCCCCCACACACTGAAACCCCTTCCCCACACACACTGAAACACCATCCCCACACACTGAAACAACTACCCCACATACTGAAATACCATCCCCACTCACTGAAACCGCTTTCCCACACACTGAAAACCCTTCCCCACACACTGGATCACTTCCTCACACACTGAAACCCCTTCCCCACACACTGAAACAGCTTCCCCACACACTGAAACCCCTTCCCCACACACAGAAACCCCTTCCCCACACACTGAATCACCTTCCGCACACACTGAAAAACCTTCCCCATACACTGAAACACCTTGCCAACACACTGAAACCCCTTCCGCACACACTGAAACACCTTTCCCACACTCTGTAACCCTTCACCACACACTGAAACACTTCCCCACACACTGAAACACGTTCCCCACACACTGAAACCCCTTCCCCACACACTGAAACCCCTTCGCCACACACTGAAACACATTCCCCACACACTGAAACCCCACCCTCACACAGTGAAACACATCCCCACACACTGAAACACATTCCCCACACACTGAAACCCCTTCCACACAGACTGAAACCCTTCCCCAAACACTGAAACCCTTTCACCACACACTGAAACACCTCCCCCACACACTGAAACACCTTCCTCACACACTGAAACCCCTTTCCCACACAGTGAAACACCTTCCGCACACACTGAAACCACTTCCGCAAACACTGAAACATCTTCCACACACACTGAAACCCATCCGCACAAACTGAAACACCTTCCCCACACACTGAAACCCCTTCCACACACACTGAAACACCTGCCCCACACACTGAAACCCCTTCCGCACACAGTGAAACCCTTCCCCACACACGGAAACCCCTTCGCCACACACTGAAACACATCCCCACACACTGAAACCCCTTCCCCACACACTGAAACACATCCCTACACACTGAAACACCTTCACCACACACTGAAACCCCTTCCCCATACACTGAAACCCCTTCCGCACACAGAGAAACAGTTCCGCACACAATGAAACCCTTCCCCGCACACTGTAACCCCTTCCGCAAACACTGAAACCCTTCCCCACACACTGAAACCCCTTCCGCACACACTGAAACCCCGTCCCCACACACTGTAATCCTTCCCCACACACTGAAACACTTCCCCACACACTGAAACCCCTTCCACACACACTGAAACCCCTTCCCCACACACTGAAATCCCTTCCCCACACACTGAAACCCTTCCCCACACATTGAAACCCCTTCCCCACACACTCAAACCCCTTCCCCACATACTGAACCCCTTTCCCCACACACTGAAACACCTTCCCTACAGACTGAAACCACTTCCACACACAGTTGAACCCTTGCCCACACACTGAAACCCCCTCCCCACACACTGAAACACATCCACACACACTGAATACCCTTCCGCACATAATGAAACACCTTCCCCACACTCTGAAACCCCTTCCCCACACAGTGAAACACCTTCCCCACACACTGAAACACATCCCCACACACTGAAACCCTACCCCACACACTGAAACCCCTTCCCCACACGCTGAAACCCCTTCCCCACACAATGAAACACATCCCCACACTCTGAAACACCTTCCCCACACATTGTAACCCCTTCCCCACACACTGAAACCCATCCCCACACACTGAAACCCATCCCCGCACACTGAAACTCCTTCCCCACACACTGAAGCCCTTCCCCACACACTGAAACACATCCCCACACACTGAAGCACATCCCCACGCACTGAAGCACCTTCCCCAGACACTGAAACCCCTTCCCCACACACTGCAACACCTTCCCCACACACTGAAACATCTTTCCCACACACTGTAACACCTTCCGCACACACTGAAGCCAATCCCCACACACTGAAACCCCTTCCCCCACACTGTAACACCTTCCCCAAACTCTGAAACCCCTTCCCCACACACTGAAACAACTTCCCCACACACTGAAACCCCTTCCGCACACTATGAAACCCATCCCCACACACTGAAACCCCTTCCCCACACACTGAAACCCCTTCCCCACACACTGAAACACTTCCCCACACACTGAAACACCTTCCCCACACACTGAAAGCCCTTCTGCTCACACTGAAACCCATCCCCACACAGTGAAACAGAACCCCACACACTGAAACACATCCCCACACACAGAAACACCTTCCCCACACACTGAAACCCCTTCCCCATACACTGAAACACCTTCCCCACACACTGAAACACCTTCTCCACACACTGAAATACCTTCCCCACACACTGAAACACCTTCCCCACACACTGAAACCCCTTCCCCACACACTGAAACACCTCCCCCACAAACTGAAACAACTTCCCCACACACTGAAACCACTTCCCCACACACTGTAACTCGTTCCCCACACACTGAAACCCCTTCCCCACACACTGAAACCCTTCCCCACACACTGAAACCCCTTCCCCACATAGTTAAACACCTTCCCCGCACACTGAAACACCTTCCCCACACACTGAAACCCCTTCCGCACACAGTTAAACAATTCCCCACACAGAGAAACCCCTTCCCCACACACTGAAACCCCTTCCCGACACACTGAAACAATTTCAACACACACTGAAACCCCTTCCCCACACACTGAAACCCCTTCCCCACACACTGAAACACATTCCCCACACACTGAAACCCCTTCCGCACACACAAAAACACATCCCCACACACTGAAACCCAACCCCCACACACTGAAACCCCTTCCCCACACACTGAAAGCACTTCCCCACACACTTAAACACATCCACACACACTGAAACACCTTCCCCACACACGGAAACCCCTTCCGCACACACTGAAACCAATGCCCACACACTGAAACCCATCCCCACACACTGAAACCCATCCCCACACAATGAAACCCCTTCCCCACACACTGAAAATCCTTCCCCACACAATGAAACCCCTTCCCCACACACTGAAACCCCTTCCCTACACACTGAAACACCTTCCGCACACAACGAAACACCTTCCACACACAATGAAACACCGTCCCCACACACTGAATCCCCTTCCCCAAACACTGAAACCCCTTCCGCACACAATGTAACACCGTCCCCACACACAGAAACCCCTTCCCCACACACTGAAACAACTTCTGCACACACTGAAACCCCTTCCGCACACACTGAAGCAGCATCCCAACACACTGAAACCCCTTCCCCACACACTGAAACCACTTCCCCACACACTGAAACCCCTTCCGCACACAGTGAAACCCTTCCCCACACACTGAAACCCCTTCCCCACACACTGAAACTCATCGCCACACACTGAAACCCCTTCCCCACACACTGAAACACATCCCCACACTCTGAAACCCCTTCCCCTCACACTGAAACACATCCCCACAAACTGAAAACCTTCCCCACACACTGAAACACCTTCCGCACACCGTGAATACCTTCCCCACACACTGAAACCCCTTCCCACACACTGAAACACATCCCCACACACACAAACCCTTTCACCGCACACTGAAATCCCTTCCGCACACACTGAAACACCTTCCCCACATACGGAAACACCATCCCCACACACTGAAACCCCTTCCGCACACACTGAAACCCCTTCCCACACACTGAAACTCCTTCCCCACACACTGAAACACCTTCCCCACACACTGAAACCCCTTCCCCACACACTGAAACAACTTCTGCACACACTGAAACACATCCCCACACACTGAAACACCTTCCCGACACACTGAAACCCCTTCCCCCCACACAGAAACCCTTCCCCACACTCTGAAACCCCTTCCCCACAAACTGAAACCCCTTCCCCACACATTGAAACCCATCCCGACACACTGAAACCCCTTCCCCACACAGTGAAACACCTTCCCCACATACTGAAACCCCTTCCCCACACACTGAAACCCCTTCCCCACACCCTGAAACCACTTCCCACACACTGAAACCCATCCCCACACACAGTGAAACCCTTCCCCACACACTGAAACCCCTTCCCCACACACTGAAACCCCTTCCCCACACAATGAAACACATCCCCACACACTGAAGCACCTTCCCCACACACTGTAACCCCTTCCGCACACACTGAAACCCATCCCCACACACTGAAACCCCGTCCCCACGCAATGTAACCCTTCCCCAAACACAGAAACACTTCCCCACACACTGAAACCCCTTCCACACAGACTGAAACCTTTCCCCAAACACTGAAACCCTTTCACCACACACTGAAACACCTCCCCCACACACTGAAACACCTTCCTCACACACTGAAACCCCTTTCCCACACAGTGAAACACCTTCCGCACACACTGAAAACACTTCCGCACACACTGAAACATCTTCCCCACACACTGAAACGCCTTCCCCACAAACTGAAACACCTTCCCCACACACTGAAACCCCTTCCACACACACTGAAACACCTGCCCCACACACTGAAACCCCTTCTGCACACAGTGAAACCCTTCCCCACACACGGAAACCCCTTCGCCACACACTGAAACACATCCCCACACACTGAAACCCCTTCCCCACTCACTGAAACACATCCCTACACACTGAAACACCTTCACCACACACTGAAACCCCTTCCCCATACACTGAAACCCCTTCCGCACACAGAGAAACAATTCCGCACACACTGAAACCCTTCCCCGCACACTGTAACCACTTCCGCAAACACTGAAACCCATCCCCACACACTGAAACCCCTTCCGCACACACTGAAACCCCGTCCCCACACACTGTAATCTTTCCCCACACACTGAAACACTTTCCCACACACTGAAACCCCTTCCCCACACACTGAAACCCCTTCCCCACACACTGAAATCCCTTCCCCACACACTGAAACCCTTCCCCACACATTGAAACCCCTTCCCCACACACTCAAACCCCTTCCCCACATACTGAAACCCTTTCCCCACACACTGAAACACCTTCCCTACAAACTGAAACCACTTCCACACACAGTTGAACCCTTCCCCACACACTGAAACCCCCTCCCCACACACTGAAACCCCTTCCCCACACACTGAATACCCTTCCGCACACAATGAAACACCTTCCCCACACTCTGAAACCCCTTCCCCACACAGTGAAACACCTTCCCCACACACTGAAACACATCCCCACACACTGAAACCCTACCCCACACACTGAAACCCCTTCTCCACACACTGAAACCCCTTCCCCACACAATGAAACACATCCCCACACTCTGAAACACCTTCCCCACACATTGTAAACCCTTCCCCACACACTGAAACTCACCCCCACACACTGAAACCCATCCCCACACACTGAAACTCCTTCCCCACACACTGAAGCCCTTCCCCACACACTGCAACACATCCCCACACACTGAAGCACATCCCCACGCACTGAAACACCTTCCCCAGACACTGAAACCCCTTCCCCACACACTGCAACACCTTCCCCACACACTGAAGCCCATCCCCACACACTGAAACCCATGCCCACACACTGCAACACCTTCCCCAAACTCTGAAACCCCTTCCCCACACACTGAAACAACTTCCCCACACACTGAAACCCCTTCCGCACACTATGAAACCCATCCGCACAAACTGAAACCCATCCCCACACACTGAAACCCCTTCCCCACACACTGAAACCCCTTCCCCACACACTGAAACACTTCCCCACACACTGAAACACCTTCCCCATACACTGAAAGCCCTTCCGCACACACTGAAACCCATCCCCACACACTGAAACAGATCCCCACACACTGAAACACATCCCCACACACAGAAACACCTTCCCCACACACTGAAACCGCTTCCCCATACACTGAAACACCTTCCCCACACACTGAAATACCTTCCCCACACACTGAAATACCTTCCCCACACACTGAAACACCTTCCCCACACACTGAAACCCCTTCCCCACACACTGAAACACCTCCACCACACACGGAAACAACTTCCCCATACACTGAAACCACTTCCCCACACACTGTACCCGTTCCCCACCCACTGAAACCCCTTCCCCACACACTGAAACCCCTCCCCACACACTGAAACCCCTTCCCCACATAGTTAAACACCATCCCCGCACACTGAAACACCTTCCCCACACACTGAAACCCCTTCCACACACAGTTAAACAATTCCCCACACAGAGAAACCCCTTCCCCACACACTGAAACCCCTTCCCGACACACTGAAACACCTTCCACACACACTGAAACCCCTTCCCCACACACTGAAACCCCTTCCCCACACACTGAAACACATTCCCCACACACTGAAACCCCTTCCGCACACACAAAAACACATCCCCACACACTGAAACCCAACCCCCACAAACTGAACCCCCTTCCCCACACACTGAAAGCACTTCCCCACACACTTAAACACATCCACACACACTGAAACACCTTCCCCACACACTGAAACCCCTTCCGCACACACTGAAACCCATGCCCACACACTGAAACCCATCCCCACACACTGAAACCCATTCCCACACACTGAAACAACTTCCCCACAAATTGAAACCCCTTCCGCACACAGTTAAACAATTCCCCACACACTGAAACCCCTTCCCCACACAATGAAACCCCTTCCCCACACACTGAAACCCCTTCCCTACACACTGAAACACCTTCCGCACACAACGAAACACCTTCCACACGCAATGAAACACCGTCCCCACACACTGAATCCCCTTCCCCAAACACAGAAACCCCTTCCGCACACAATGTAACACCGTCCCCACACACAGAAACCCCTTCCCCACACACTGAAACAACTTCCGCACACACTGAAACCCATCCCCACACACTGAAACCCATTCCCACACACTGAAACAACTTCCCCACAAATTGAAACCCCTTCCGCAACAATTCCCCACACACTGAAACCCCTTCCCCACACAATGAAACCCCTTCCCCACACACAGAAACCCCTTCCCCACACACTGAAACCCCTTCCGCACACACTGAAACATCTTACCCACACACTGAAACCACTTCCCCACACACTGAAACCCCTTCCGCACACAGTGAAACCCTTCCCCACACACTGAAACCCCTTCCCCACACACTGAAACTCATCGCCAAACCCTGAACCCCATTCCCCACACACTGAAACACATCCCCACACTCTGAAACCCCTTCCCCTCACACTGAAACACATCCCCACAAACTGAAAACCTTCCCCACACACTGAAACACCTTCCGCACACCGTGAATACCTTCCCCACACACTGAAACCCCTTCCCACACACTGAAACACATCCCCACACACACAAACCCCTTCACCACACACTGAAACCCCTTCCGCACACACTGAAACACCTTCCCCACATACGGAAACCCCTTCCCCACACACTGAAACCCCTTCCGCACACACTGAAACCCCTTCGCACACACTGAAACACCTTCCCCACACACTGAAACACCTTCCCCACACTCTGAAACCCCTTCCCCACACACTGAAACAACTTCTGCACACACTGAAACACCTTCCTCACACACTGAAACACATCCCCACACACTGAAACCACTTCCCGACACACTGAAACCCCTTCCCCCCACACAGAAACCCTTCCCCACACTCTGAAACCCCTTCCCCACACACTGAAACCCCTTCCCCACACATTGAAACCCATCCCGACACACTGAAACCCCTTCCCCACACAGTGAAACACCTTCCCCACATACTGAAACCCCTTCCCCACACACTGAAACCCCTTCCCCACACCCTGAAACCACTTCCCACACACTGAAACCCATCCCCACACACAGTGAAACCCTTCCCCACACACTGAAACCCCTTCCCCACACACTGAATCCCCTTCCCCACACAATGAATCACATCCCCACACACTGAAACACCTTCCCCACACACTGTAACCCCTTCCGCACACACTGAAACCCATCCCCACACACTGAAACCCCGTCCCCACGCAATGTAACCCTTCCCCAAACACAGAAACACTTCCCCATAAACTGAAACCCCTTCCCCACCAACTGAAACCCCTTCCCCACAAACTGAAACCCCTTACCCACACTCTAAAACCCTTCCCCACTCACAGAAACCCCTTCCCCACACACTGAAACCCCTTCCGCACATAGTTAAACAATTCCCCACACACTGAAACCCCTTCCCTACACACTGAAACAACTTCCCTACACACTGAAACACCTTCCGCACCCAATGAAACACCGTCCCCACACAATGAAACACCTTCCCCAAACAATGAATCCCCTTCCCCACACGCTGAAACCCCTTCCGCACACAATGAAACACCTTCCCCACACACAGAAACCCCTTCCCCACACACAGAAACCCCTTCCGCACACACTGAAGCACCTTCCCAACACACTGAAACCCCTTCCCAACACACTGAAACCCCTTCCCCACACACTGAAACCCCTTCCCCACACACTGAAATCCCTTCCGCACACACTGAAACATCTTCCCCACACACTGAAACCACTTCCCCACACACTGAAACCCCTTCCGCACACAGTGAAAACGTTCCCCACGCACTGAAACACATTTCCACACACTGAAAACCTTCCCCACATACTGAAACACATTCCGCATACCGTGAATCCCTTCCCCAGACACTGAAACACCTTCCCCACACACTGAAACACATCCCCACACACAGAAACCCCTTCCCCACACACTGAAACCCCTTCCGCACACACTGAAACACCTTTCCCACATACTGAAGCCCCTTCCCCACACACTGAAACCCCTTCCGCACACACTAATACCCCTTCCGCACACACTGAAACACCTTACCCACACACTGAAACACCTTCCCCACACTCTGAAACCACTTCCCCAGTCACTGAAACACCTTCCGCACACACTGAAACACCTCCACCACACACTGAAACACATCCCGACACACTGAAACCCCTTCCCCACACACTGAAACCCCTTCCCCCACACTGAACCCCTTCCCCACACTCTGAAACCCCTTCCCCACACACTGAAACCCATTCCCACACACTGAAACCCATCCCGAAACTCTGAAACCCCTTCCCCACACAATGAAACACCTTCTCCACACACTGAATCCCCTTCCCCATACACTGAAATCCCTTCCGCACACAATGAAACACCTTCCCCACACACAGAAACCCCTTCCCCACACACTGAAACCCCTTCCCCGCAAACTGAAACCCCTTCCCCACACACTGAAACCCCTTCCGCACACACTGAAACATCTTCCCCACACAGTGAAACCCTTTCCCCACACACTGAAACACATCCCCACACACTGAAAACCTTCCCCACACATTGAAACACCTTCCGCATACCGTGAATCCCTTCCCCACACACTGAAACACCTTCCCCACATACTGAAACACATCCCCACACACAGAAACCCCTTCCCCACAAACTGAAACCCCTTCCGCACACACTGAAACACCCTCCCCACATACTGAAACCCCTTCCCCACACACTGAAACCCCTTCCGCACACACTGAAACCCCTTCCGCACACACAGAAACACCTTCCCCACACACTGAAACACCTTCCCCACACTCTGAAACCCCTTCCCCACACACTGAAACACCTTCCGCACACACTGAAACACCTTCCCCAAACACTGAAACACATACCCTCACACTGAAACCCATTCCCCACACACTGAAACCCGTTTCCCCCACACTGATCCCCTTCCCCACACTCTGAAACCCCTTCACCACACACTGAAACCACTTCCACACAAACTGAAACCCATCCCGACACTCTGAAACCCCTTCCCCACACAGTGAAACACCTTCCCCACACACTGAAACCCCTTCCCCACACCCTAAAACCACTTCCCAAACACTGAAATACTTCCCCACACAATGAAACCCATCCCCACACACTGAAACCCCTTCCCCACACACTGAAACACATCCCACACTCTGAAACACCTTCTCCACACACTGTAACCCCTTCCGCACACACTGAAACCCATCCCCACACACTGAAACCCATCCCCACACACTGAAACACCTTCCCCACACACTGAAGCCCTTCCCCACACACTGAAACACATCCCCACACACTGAAGCACATCCCCACGCACTGAAACACCTTCCCCACACACTGAAACCCCTTCCCCACACACTGAAACACCTTCCCCACACACTGAAACACCTTTCCCACACACTGTAACCCCTTCCGCACACACTGAAGCCCATCCCCACACACTGAAACCCATGCCCACACACTGAAACACCTTCCCCACACACTGAAAGCCCTTCCCCACACACTGAAACACCTTCCCCACACACTGAAACCCATTCCGCACACAATGAAACACATCCGCACAAACTGAAACCCATCCCCACACACTGAAACCCCTTCCCCACACACTGAAACCCCTTCCCCACACACTGAAACACATCCCCACACACTGAAACACCTTCCCCACACACTGAAAGCCCTTCCACGCACACTGAAACCCATCCCCACACACTGAAACCCATCCCCACACACTGAAACCCATCCCCACACACTGAAACACCTTCCCCACACACTGAAAGCACTTCTGCACACACTGAAACCCATCCCCACAAACTGAAACACATCCCCACACACTGAAACACATCTCCTCACACTGAAACACCTCCCCCACACACTGAAACACCTTCCCCACACAATGAAACAAATACCCCACACACTGAAATACCATCCCCACTCACTGAAACCCCTTTCCCACACACTGAAACCCCTTCCCCACACACTGGATCCCTTCCCCACACACTGAAAACCATCCCCACACACTGAAACCCATTCCCACACACTGAAACAACTTCCCCACAAATTGAAACCCCTTCCGCACACAGTTAAACAATTCCCCACACACTGAAACCCCTTCCCCACACAATGAAACCCCTTCCCCACACACTGAAACCCCTTCCCTACACACTGAAACACCTTCCGCACACAACGAAACACCTTCCACACGCAATGAAACACCGTCCCCACACACTGAATCCCCTTCCCCAAACACAGAAACCCCTTCCGCACACAATGTAACACCGTCCCCACACACAGAAACCCCTTCCCCACACACTGAAACAACTTCCGCACACACTGAAACCCATCCCCACACACTGAAACCCATTCCCACACACTGAAACAACTTCCCCACAAATTGAAACCCCTTCCGCACACAGTTAAACAATTCCCCACACACTGAAACCCCTTCCCCACATAATGAAACCCCTTCCCCACACACAGAAACCCCTTCCCCACACACTGAAACCCCTTCCGCACACACTGAAACATCTTACCCACACACTGAAACCACTTCCCCACACACTGAAACCCCTTCCGCACACAGTGGAACCCTTCCCCACACACTGAAACCCCTTCCCCACACACTGAAACTCATCGCCAAACACTGAACCCCATTCCCCACACACTGAAACACATCCCCACACTCTGAAACCCCTTCCCCTCACACTGAAACACATCCCCACAAACTGAAAACCTTCCCCACACACTGAAACACCTTCCGCACACCGTGAATACCTTCCCCACACACTGAAACCCCTTCCCACACACTGAAACACATCCCCACACACACAAACCCCTTCACCGCACACTGAAGCCCCTTCCGCACACACTGAAACACCTTCCCCACATACGGAAACCCCTTCCCCACACACTGAAACCCCTTCCGCACACACTGAAACCCCTTCGCACACACTGAAACACCTTCCCCACACACTGAAACACCTTCCCCACACTCTGAAACCCCTTCCCCACACACTGAAACAACTTCTGCACACACTGAAACACCTTCCTCACACACTGAAACACATCCCCACACACTGAAACCACTTCCCGACACTCTGAAACCCCTTCCCCCCACACAGAAACCCTTCCCCACACTCTGAAACCACTTCCCCACACACTGAAACCCCTTCCCCACACATTGAAACCCATCCCGACAAACTGAAACCCCTTCCCCACACAGTGAAACACCTTCCCCACATACTGAAACCCCTTCCCCACACACTGAAACCCCTTCCCCACACCCTGAAACCACTTCCCACACACTGAAACCCATCCCCACACACTTTATGAAACCCTTCCCCACACACTGAAACCCCTTCCCCACACACTGAAACCCCTTCCCCACACAATGAAACACATCCCCACACACTGAAACACCTTCCCCACACACTGTAACCCCTTCCGCACACACTGAAACCCATCCCCACACACTGAAACCCCGTCCCCACGCAATGTAACCCTTCCCCAAACACAGAAACACTTCCCCATAAACTGAAACCCCTTCCCCACCAACTGAAACCCCTTCCCCACAAACTGAAACCCCTTACCCACACACTAAAACCCTTCCCCACTCACAGAAACCCCTTCCCCACACACTGAAACCCCTTCCGCACATAGTTAAACAATTCCCCACACACTGAAACCCCTTCCCTACACACTGAAACACCTTCCCTACACACTGAAACACCTTCCGCACCCAATGAAACACCGTCCCCACACAATGAAACACCTTCCCCAAACAATGAATCCCCTTCCCCACACACTGAAACCCCTTCCGCACACAATGAAACACCTTCCCCACACACTGAAACCCCTTCCGCACACACTGAAGCACCTTCCCAACACACTGAAACCCCTTCCCAACACACTGAAACCCCTTCCCCACACACTGAAACCCCTTCCCCACACACTGAAACCCCTTCCGCACACACTGAAACATCTTCCCCACACACTGAAACCACTTCCCCACACACTGAAACCCCTTCCGCAAACAGTGAAAACGTTCCCCACACACTGAAACACATTTCCACACACTGAAAACCTTCCCCACATACTGAAACACATTCCGCATACCGTGAATCCCTTCCCCACACACTGAAAAACCTTCCCCACACACTGAAACACATCCCCACACACAGAAACCCCTTCCCCACACACTGAAACCCCTTCCGCACACACTGAAACACCTTTCCCACATACTGAAGCCCCTTCCCCACACACTGAAACCCCTTCCGCACACACTAATACCCCTTCCGCACACACTGAAACACCTTACCCACACACTGAAACACCTTCCCCACACTCTGAAACCACTTCCCCAGTCACTGAAACACCTTCCGCACACACTGAAACACCACCACCACACACTGAAACACATCCCCACACACTGAAACCCCTTCCACACACACTGAAACCCCTTCCCCCACACTGAACCCCTTCCCCGCACTCTGAAACCCCTTCCCCACACACTGAAACCCCTTCCCCACACACTGAAACCCATCCCGACACTCTGAAACCCCTTCCCCACACAATGAAACACCTTCTCCACACACTGAATCCCCTTCCCCATACACTGAAATCCCTTCCGCACACAATGGAACACCTTCCCCACACACAGAAACCCCTTCCCCACACACTGAAACCCCTTCCCCACGAACTGAAACCCCTTCCCCACACACTGAACCCCCTTCCACACACACTGAAACATCTTCCCCACACAGTGAATCCCTTTCCCCACACACTGAAACACATCCCCACACACTGAAACTCCTTCCCCACACACTGAAACACATCTCCACACACTGAAAACCTTCCCCACACATTGAAACACCTCCGCATACCGTGAATCCCTTCCCCACACACTGAAACACCTTCCCCACATACTGAAACACATCCCCACACACAGAAACCCCTTCCCCACACACTGAAACCCCTTCCGCACACACTGAAACACCCTCCCCACATACTGAAACCCCTAAACCACACACTGAAACACCTTCCGCACACACTGAAACCCCTTCCGCATACACAGAAACACCTTCCCCACACACTGAAACACTTTCCCCACACTCTGAAACCCCTTCCCCACACACTGAAACACCTTCCGCACACACTGAAACACCTTCCCCACACACTGAAACACATACCCTCACACTGAAACACCTTCCGCACCCAATGAAACACCGTCCCCACACAATGAAACACCTTCCCCAAACAATGAATCCCCTTCCCCACACACTGAAACCCCTTCCGCACACAATGAAACACCTTCCCCACACACAGAAACCCCTTCCCCACACACAGAAACCCCTTCCGCACACACTGAAGCACCTTCCCAACACACTGAAACCCCTTCCCCACACACTGAAACCCCTTCCCCACACACTGAAACCCCTTCCGCACACACTGAAACATCTTCCCCACACACTGAAACATCTTCCCCACACACTGAAACCACTTCCCCACACACTGAAACCCCTTCCGCACACAGTGAAAACGTTCCCCACACACTGAAACACATTTCCACACACTGAAAACCTTCCCCACATACTGAAACACATTCCGCATACCGTGAATCCCTTCCCCACACACTGAAACACCTTCCCCACACACTGAAACACATCCCCACACACAGAAACCCCTTCCCCACACACTGAAGCCCCTTCCCCACACACTGAAACCCCTTCCGCACACACTAATACCCCTTCCGCACACACTGAAACACCTTACCCACACACTGAAACACCTTCCCCACACTCTGAAACCACTTCCCCAGTCACTGAAACACCTTCCGCACACACTGGAACACCTCCACCACACACTGAAAAACACACCTTCACACACTGAAACCCCTTCCCCACATACTGAAACCCCTTCCCCCACACTGAACCCCTTCCCCACACTCTGAAACCCCTTCCCCACACACTGAAACACCTTCCCCACACACTGAAACCCATCCCGACACTCTGAAACCCCTTCCCCACACAATGAAACACCTTCTCCACACACTGAATCACCTTCCCCATACACTGAAATCCCTTCCGCACACAATGAAACACCTTCCCCACACACAGAAACCCCTTCCCCACACACTGAAACCCCTTCCCCACAAACTGAAACCCCTTCCCCACACACTGAAACCCCTTCCGCACACACTGAAACATCTTCCCCACACAGTGAAACCCTTTCCCCACACACTGAAACACATCCCCACACACTGAAACTCCTTCCCCACACACTGAAACACATCCCCACACACTGAAAACCTTCCCCACACATTGAAACACCTTCCGCCTACCGTGAATCCCTTCCCCACACACTGAAACACCTTCCCCACATACTGAAACACATCCCCACACACAGAAACCCCTTCCCCACACACTGAAACCCCTTCCGCACACACTGAAACACCCTCCCCACATACTGAAACCCCTTCCCCACACACTGAAACCCCTTCCGCACACACTGAAACCCCTTCCGCACACACAGAAACACCTTCCCCACACACTGAAACACCTTCCCCACACTCTGAAACCCCTTCCCCACACACTGAAACACCTTCCGCACACACTGAAACACCTTCCCCACACACTGAAACACATACCCTCACACTGAAACCCATTCCCCACACACTGAAACAAATACCCCACACACTGAAATACCATCCCCACTCACTGAAACCCCTTTCCCACACATTGAATCCCCTTCCCCACACTCTGGATCCCTTCCCCACACACTGAAACCCCTTCCCCACACACTGAAAACCTTCCGCACACTGAAACCCCTTCCCCACACACTGAAACCCCTTCCCCACATAGTTAAACCCCTTCCCCGCACACTGAAACACCTTCCCCACACACTGAAACCCCTTCCGCACGTAGTTAAACAATTCCCCACACACTGAAACCCTTTCCCCACACACTGAAACCCCTTCCCTACACACTGAAACACCTACCGCACACACTGAAACCCCTTCCCCACACACTGAAACCCCTTCCCCACACACTGAAACACATTCCCCACACACTGAAACACCTTCCGCACACACTAAAACCCATCCCCACACACAGAAACCCCACCCCCAAACACTGAAACCCCTTCCCCACACACTGAAAGCACTTCCCCACACACTTAAACACATCCCCACTCACTGAAACACCATCCCCACACACTGAAACCCATTCCGCACACACTGAAACCCATGCCCACACACTGAAACCCATCCCCACACACTGAAACCCATCCCCACACACTGACACAACTTTCCCACACACTGAAACCCTTCCCCACACACTGAAACACATGCCCACACACTGAAACACATCCCCACACACAGAAACACCTACCCCACAGACTGAAACACCTTCCGCACACACTGAAACCCGTTCCGCACACACTGAAACACCTTCCCAACACACTGAAACCCCTTCCCCACAAACTGAAACCCCTTCCCCACACACTGAAACCCCTTCCGCACACACTGAAACATCTTCCCCACACAGTGAAATCCTTCCCCACACACTGAAGCCCCTTGCCCACACACTGAAACACATCCGCATACACTGAAACCCCTTCCCCACACACTGAAACACATCCCCACACACTGAAACCCCTTCCCCACACACTGAAACACATCCCCACACACTGAAAACCTTCCCCACACATTGAAACACATTCCGCATACCGTGAATCCCTTCCCCACACACTGAAACACTTTCCCCACACACTGAAACCCATCCCCACACACAGAAACCCCTTCCCCACACACTGAAACACATCCCACACTCTGAAACACCATCCCCACACACTGTAACCCCTTCCGCATACACTGAAACCCATCCCCACACACTGAAACCCATCCCCACACACTGAAACACCTTCCCCACACACTGAAGCCCTTCCCCACACACTGAAACACATCCCCACACACTGAAGCACATCCCCACGCACTGAAACACCTTCCCCTCACAATGAAACCCTTTCCCCACACACTGAAGCACCTTCCCCACACACTGAAACACCTTTCCCACACACTGTAACCCCTTCCGCACACACTGAAGCTCATCCCCACACACTGAAACCCATGCCCACACACTGAAACACCTTCCCCACACACTGAAAGCCCTTCCCCACACACTGAAACACCTTCCCCACACACTGAAACCCCTTCTGCACACAATGAGACCCATCCGCACAAACTGAAACCCATCCCCACACACTGAAACCCCTTCCCCACACACTGAAACCCCTTCCCCACACACTGAAACAGTTCCCCACACACTGAAACACCTTCCCCACACACTGAAAGTCCTTCCACACACACTGAAACCCATCCCCACACACTGAAACCCATCCCCACACACTGAAACCCATCCCCACACACTGAAACACCTTCCCCACACACTGAATGCACTTCCGCACACACTGAAACCCATCCCCACAAACTGAAACACATCCCCACACACTGAAACACATCTCCTCACACTGAAACACCTCCCCCACACACTGAAACACCTTCCCCACACAATGAAACAAATACCCCACACACTGAAATACCATCCCCACTCACTGAAACCCCTTTCCCACACACTGAAACCCCTTCCCCACACACTGGATCCCTTCCCCACACACTGAAACCCCTTCCCCACACACTGAAAACCTTCCCCACACACTGAAACCCCTTCCCCACACACTGAAACCCCTTCCCCACATAGTTAAACCCCTTCCCCGCACACTGAAACACCTTCCCCACACACTGAAACCCCTTCCGCACGCAGTTAAACAATTCCCCACACACTGAAACCCTTTCCCCACACACTGAAACCCCTTCCCTACACACTGAAACACCTTCCGCACACACTGAAACCCATTCCCCACACACTGAAACCCCTTCCCCACAAACTGAAACACCTTCCGCACACACTAAAACCCATCCCCAAACACAGAAACCCCACCCCCACTCACTGAAAACCCTTTCCCACACACTGAAAGCACATCCCCACACACTTAAACACATCCCCACACACTGAAACACCATCCACACACACTGAAACCCCTTCCGCACACACTGAAACCCATGCCCACACACTGAAACCCATCCCCACACACTGAAACCCATCCCCACACACTGACACAACTTCCCCACACACTGAAACCCTTCCCCACACACTGAAACACATGCCCACACACTGAAACACATCCCCACACACAGAAACACCTTCCCCACACACTGAAACAACTTCCCCACACACTGAAACCCCTTCCCCACACACTGAAACAGCTTCCACACACACTGTAACCCTTCCCCACACACAGAAGCAGTTCCCCACACACTGAAACCCCTTCCCCACACACTGAAACGCCTTCCCCACACACTGAAAACATTCCCCACACACTGAAAACCCCTTCACCACACTCTGAAACCCCTTCCCCACACACTGAAAACCTTCCCCACGCAATGAAACCCCTTCCCCACATAGTGAAACCCCTTCCCCACACACTGAAACACCTTCCACACACAGTTAAACAATTTCCCACACACTGAAACCCCTTCCCCACACAATGAAACCTCTTCCCCACACACTGAAACCCCTTCCCTACACACTGAAACACCTTCCGCACACAACGAAACACCTTCCACACGCAATGAAACACCTTCCCCACACACTGAATCCCCTTCCCCACACACTGAAACCCCTTCCGCACACAATGAAACACCTTCCCCACACACAGAAACCCCTTCCCCACACACTGAAATACCTTCCGCACACACTGAAACCCCTTTCGCACACACTGAAACACCTTCCCAACACACTGAAACCCCTTCCCCACACACTGAAACCCCTTTCCGCACACACTGAAACATCTTTCCCACACACTGTAACCACTTCCCCACACACTGAAAACCCTTCCGCACACAGTGAAACCCTTCCCCACACACTGAAACCCCTTCCCCACACTCTGAAACACATCGCCACACACTGAAACCCCTTCCCCACACACTGAAACACATCCCCACACACTGAAACCCCTTCCCCACACACTGAAACTCATCCCCACACACTGAAAACCTTCCCCACACACAGAAACACCTTCCGCACACCGTGAATCCCTTCCCCACACACTGAAACCCCTTCCCCACACACTGAAACCCCTTCCGCACACACTGAAACACATTCCCCACACACTGAAACACCTTCCTCACACTCTGAAACAACTTCCGCACACACTGAAACACCTTCCCCACACACTGAAACACATCCACACACACTGAAACACCTTCCCAACGCACTGAAACCCCTTCCCCCCACACTGAAACCCATCCCCACACACTGAAACCCCTTTCCCACACACTGAAACCCCTTCCCCACACACTGAAAACCATCCCGACACTCTGAAACCCCTTCCCCACACAGTGAAACACCTTCCCCACACACTGAAACCCCTTCCCCACACACTGAAACCACTTCCCCACACCCTGAAACCACTTCCCACACACTGAAAGCCCTTCCGCACACACTGAAACCCATCCCCACACAATGAAACAAATCCCCACACACTGAAACACATCTCCACGCACTGAAACACCTCCCCCACACACTGAAACCCCTTCCCCACACACACTGAAACACCTTCCCCACACATTGAAACAACTACCCCACACACTGAAATACCATCCCCACTCACTGAAACCCCTTTCCCACACACTGAAACCCCTTCCCCACACACTGGATCCCTTCCCCACACACTGAAACACCTTCCCCACACACTGAAACCACTTCCCGACACACTGAAACCCATCCCGACACTCTGAAACCCCTTCCCCACACTGTGAAAGACCTTCCCCACACACTGAAACACCTTCCCCACACACTGAAACCCCTTCCCCACACACTGAAACCACTTCCCAAACACTGAAACACATCCCCACACACTGAAACCCATCCCCACACACTGAAACCCCTTCCCCACACACTGAAACCCCTTCCCCACACACTGAAACACATCCCCACACTCTGAAACACCTTCCCCATACACTGTAACCCCTTCTGCACACACTGAAACCCATCCCCACACACTGAAACCCATCCCCACAATCTGAAACACCTTCCCCACACACTGAAGCCCTTCCCCACACACTGAAACACATCCCCACACACTGAAGCACATCCCCAAGCACTGAAACACTTTCCCCACACACTGAAACCCCTTCCCCACACACTGAAACACCTTCCCCACACACTGAAACACCTTTGCCACACACTGTAACCCCTTCCGCACACACTGAAGCCCATCCCCACACACTGAAACCCATGCCCACACACTGAAACACCTTCCCCACACACTGAAAACCCTTCCCCACACACTGAAACAACTTCCCCACACACTGAAACACCTTCCGCACACAATGAAAACCATCCGCACAAACTGAAACCCATCCCCACACACTGAAACACCTTCCCCACACACTGACACCCCTTCCCCACACACTGAAACACTTCCCCACACACTGAAACACCTTCCCCACACACTGAAAGCCCTTCCACACACACTGAAACCCATCCCCACACACTGAAACCCATCCCCACACACTGAAACACCTTCCCCACACACTGAAAGCCCTTCCGCACACACTGAAACCCATCCCCACACACTGTAACACATCTCCACACACTGAAACACCTCCCCCACAAACTGAAACCCCTTCCCCACACACACTGAAACTCCTTCCCCACACCCTGAAACCACTTCCCAAACACTGAAACACTTCCCCACACAATGAAACCCATCCCCACACACTGAAACCCCTTCCCCACACACTGAAACACATCCCACACTCTGAAACACCTTCCCCACACACTGAAAGCACTTCCGCACACACTGAAACCCATCCCCACAAACTGAAACACATCCCCACACACTGAAACACATCTCCTCACACTGAAACACCTCCCCCACACACTGAAACACCTTCCCCACACAATGAAACAAATACCCCACACACTGAAATACCATCCCCACTCACTGAAACCCCTTTCCCACACATTGAATCCCCATCCCCACACTCTGGATCCCTTCCCCACACACTGAAACCCCTTCCCCACACACTGAAAACCTTCCGCACACTGAAACCCCTTCCCCACACACTGAAACCCCTTCCCCACATAGTTAAACCCCTTCCCCGCACACTGAAACACCTTCCCCACACACTGAAACCCCTTCCGCACGTAGTTAAACAATTCCCCACACACTGAAACCCTTTCCCCACACACTGAAACCCCTTCCCTACACACTGAAACACCTTCCGCACACACTGAAACCCCTTCCCCACACACTGAAACCCCTTCCCCACACACTGAAACACATTCCCCACACACTGAAACACCTTCCGCACACACTAAAACCCATCCCCACACACAGAAACCCCACCCCCAAACACTGAAACCCCTTCCCCACACACTGAAAGCACTTCCCCACACACTTAAACACATCCCCACTCACTGAAACACCATCCCCACACACTGAAACCCATTCCGCACACACTGAAACCCATGCCCACACACTGAAACCCATCCCCACACACTGAAACCCATCCCCACACACTGACACAACTTTCCCACACACTGAAACCCTTCCCCACACACTGAAACACATGCCCACACACTGAAACACATCCCCACACACAGAAACACCTACCCCACAGACTGAAACACCTTCCGCACACACTGAAACCCGTTCCGCACACACTGAAACACCTTCCCAACACACTGAAACCCCTTCCCCACAAACTGAAACCCCTTCCCCACACACTGAAACCCCTTCCGCACACACTGAAACATCTTCCCCACACAGTGAAATCCTTCCCCACACACTGAAGCCCCTTGCCCACACACTGAAACACATCCGCATACACTGAAACCCCTTCCCCACACACTGAAACACATCCCCACACACTGAAACCCCTTCCCCACACACTGAAACACATCCCCACACACTGAAAACCTTCCCCACACATTGAAACGAATTCCGCATACCGTGAATCCCTTCCCCACACACTGAAACACTTTCCCCACACACTGAAACCCATCCCCACACACAGAAACCCCTTCCCCACACACTGAAACACATCCCACACTCTGAAACACCATCCCCACACACTGTAACCCCTTCCGCATACACTGAAACCCATCCCCACACACTGAAACCCATCCCCACACACTGAAACACCTTCCCCACACACTGAAGCCCTTCCCCACACACTGAAACACATCCCCACACACTGAAGCACATCCCCACGCACTGAAACACCTTCCCCTCACAATGAAACCCTTTCCCCACACACTGAAACACCTTCCCCACACACTGAAACACCTTTCCCACACACTGTAACCCCTTCCGCACACACTGAAGCTCATCCCCACACACTGAAACCCATGCCCACACACTGAAACACCTTCCCCACACACTGAAAGCCCTTCCCCACACACTGAAACACCTTCCCCACACACTGAAACCCCTTCTGCACACAATGAGACCCATCCGCACAAACTGAAACCCATCCCCACACACTGAAACCCCTTCCCCACACACTGAAACCCCTTCCCCACACACTGAAACAGTTCCCCAAACACTGAAACACCTTCCCCACACACTGAAAGTCCTTCCACACACACTGAAACCCATCCCCACACACTGAAACCCATCCCCACACACTGAAACCCATCCCCACACACTGAAACACCTTCCCCACACACTGAATGCACTTCCGCACACACTGAAACCCATCCCCACAAACTGAAACACATCCCCACACACTGAAACACATCTCCTCACACTGAAACACCTCCCCCACACACTGAAACACCTTCCCCACACAATGAAACAAATACCCCACACACTGAAATACCATCCCCACTCACTGAAACCCCTTTCCCACACACTGAAACCCCTTCCCCACACACTGGATCCCTTCCCCACACACTGAAACCCCTTCCCCACACACTGAAAACCTACCCCACACACTGAAACCCCTTCCCCACACACTGAAACCCCTTCCCCACATAGTTAAACCCCTTCCCCGCACACTGAAACACCTTCCCCACACACTGAAACCCCTTCCGCACGCAGTTAAACAATTCCCCACACACTGAAACCCTTTCCCCACACACTGAAACCCCTTCCCTACACACTGAAACACCTTCCACACACACTGAAACCCCTTCCCCACACACTGAAACCCCTTCCCCAAACACAGAAACCCCACCCCCACTCACTGAAAACCCTTTCCCACACACTGAAAGCACATCCCCACACACTTAAACACATCCCCACACACTGAAACACCATCCGCACACACTGAAACCCCTTCCGCACACACTGAAACCCATGCCCACACACTGAAACCCATCCCCACACACTGAAACCCATCCCCACACACTGACACAACTTCCCCACACACTGAAACCCTTCCCCACACACTGAAACACATGCCCACACACTGAAACACATCCCCACACACAGAAACACCTTCCCCACACACTGAAACAACTTCCCCACACACTGAAACCCCTTCCCCACACACTGAAACAGCTTCCACACACACTGTAACCCTTCCCCACACACAGAAGCAGTTCCCCACACACTGAAACCCCTTCCCCACACACTGAAACGCCTTCCCCACACACTGAAAACATTCCCCACACACTGAAAACCCCTTCACCACACTCTGAAACCCCTTCCCCACACACTGAAAACCTTCCCCACGCAATGAAACCCCTTCCCCACATAGTGAAACCCCTTCCCCACACACTGAAACATCTTCCACACACAGTTAAACAATTCCCCACACACTGAAACCCCTTCCCCACACAATGAAACCTCTTCCCCACACACTGAAACCCCTTCCCTACACACTGAAACACCTTCCGCACACAACGAAACACCTTCCACACGCAATGAAACACCTTCCCCACACACTGAATCCCCTTCCCCACACACTGAAACCCCTTCCGCACACAATGAAACACCTTCCCCACACACAGAAACCCCTTCCCCACACACTGAAATACCTTCCGCACACACTGAAACCCCTTTCGCACACACTGAAACACCTTCCCAACACACTGAAACCCCTTCCCCACACACTGAAACCCCTTTCCGCACACACTGAAACATCTTTCCCACACACTGAAACCACTTCCCCACACACTGAAAACCCTTCCGCACACAGTGAAACCCTTCCCCACACACTGAAACCCCTTCCCCACACTCTGAAACACATCGCCACACACTGAAACCCCTTCCCCACACACTGAAACACATCCCCACACACTGAAACCCCTTCCCCACACACTGAAACTCATCCCCACACACTGAAAACCTTCCCCACACACAGAAACACCTTCCGCACACCGTGAATCCCTTCCCCACACACTGAAACCCCTTCCCCACACACTGAAACCCCTTCCGCACACACTGAAACACATTCCCCACACACTGAAACACCTTCCTCACACTCTGAAACAACTTCCGCACACACTGAAACACCTTCCCCACACACTGAAACACATCCACACACACTGAAAACCATCCCGACACTCTGAAACCCCTTCCCCACACAGTGAAACACCTTCCCCACACACTGAAACCCCTTCCCCACACACTGAAACCACTTCCCCACACCCTGAAACCACTTCCCACACACTGAAAGCCCTTCCGCACACACTGAAACCCATCCCCACACAATGAAACAAATCCCCACACACTGAAACACATCTCCACGCACTGAAACACCTCCCCCACACACTGAAACCCCTTCCCCACACACACTGAAACACCTTCCCCACACATTGAAACAACTACCCCACACACTGAAATACCATCCCCACTCACTGAAACCCCTTTCCCACACACTGAAACCCCTTCCCACACACTGGATCCCTTCCCCACACACTGAAACCCCTTCCCCACACACTGAAACCACTTCCCGACACACTGAAACCCATCCCGACACTCTGAAACCCCTTCCCCACACTGTGAAACACCTTCCCCACACACTGAAACACCTTCCCCACACACTGAAACCCCTTCCCCACACACTGAAACCACTTCCCAAACACTGAAACACATCCCCACACACTGAAACCCATCCCCACACACTGAAACCCCTTCCCCACACACTGAAACCCCTTCCCCACACACTGAAACACATCCCCACACTCTGAAACACCTTCCCCATACACTGTAACCCCTTCCGCACACACTGAAACCCATCCCCACACACTGAAACCCATCCCCACAATCTGAAACACCTTCCCCACACACTGAAGCCCTTCCCCACACACTGAAACACATCCCCACACACTGAAGCACATCCCCAAGCACTGAAACACTTTCCCCACACACTGAAACCCCTTCCCCACACACTGAAACACCTTCCCCACACACTGAAACACCTTTGCCACACACTGTAACCCCTTCCGCACACACTGAAGCCCATCCCCACACACTGAAACCCATGCCCACACACTGAAACACCTTCCCCACACACTGAAAACCCTTCCCCACACACTGAAACAACTTCCCCACACACTGAAACACCTTCCGCACACAATGAAAACCATCCGCACAAACTGAAACCCATCCCCACACACTGAAACACCTTCCCCACACACTGACACCCCTTCCCCACACACTGAAACACTTCCCCACACACTGAAACACCTTCCCCACACACTGAAAGCCCTTCCACACACACTGAAACCCATCCCCACACACTGAAACCCATCCCCACACACTGAAACACCTTCCCCACACACTGAAAGCCCTTCCGCACACACTGAAACCCATCCCCACACACTGAAACACATCTCCACACACTGAAACACCTCCCCCACACACTGAAACCCCTTCCCCACACACACTGAAACTCCTTCCCCACAACCTGAAACCACTTCCCAAACACTGAAACACTTCCCCACACAATGAAACCCATCCCCACACACTGAAACCCCTTCCCCACACACTGAAACACATCCCACACTCTGAAACACCTTCCCCACACACTGTAACCCCTTCCGCACACACTGAAACCCATCCCCACACACTGAAACCCATCCCCACACACTGAAACACCTTCCCCACACACTGAAGCCCTTCCCCACACACTGAAACACATCCCCACACACTGAAGCACATCCCCACGCACTGAAACACCTTCCCCACACACTGAAACCCCTTCCCCACACACTGAAACACCTTCCCCACACACTGAAACACCTTTCCCACACACTGTAACCCCTTCCGCACACACTGAAGCCCACCCCCACACACTGAAACCCATGCCCACACACTGAAACACCTTCCCCACACACTGAAAGCCCTTCCCCACACACTGAAACACCTTCCCCACACACTGAAACCCCTTCCGAACACAATGAAACACATCTGCACAAACTGAAACCCATCCCCACACACTGAAACCCCTTCCCCACACACTGAAACCCCTTCCCCACACACTGAAACACTTCCCCACACACTGAAACTCCTTCCCCACACACTGAAAGCCCTTCCACACACACTGAAACCCATCCCCACACACTGAAACCCATCCCCACACACTGAAACCCATCCCCACACACTGAAACACCTTCCCCACACACTGAAAGCACTTCCGCACACACTGAAACCCATCCCCACAAACTGAAACACATCCCCACACACTGAAACACACCTCCTCACACTGAAACACCTCCCCCACACACTGAAACACCTTCCCCACACAATGAAACAAATACCCCACACACTGAAATACCATCCCCACTCACTGAAACCCCTTTCCCACACACTGAAACCCCTTCCCCACACACTGGATCCCTTCCCCACACACTGAAACCCCTTCCCCACAAACTGAAAACCTTCCGCACACTGAAACCCCTTCCCCACGCACTGAAACCCCTTCCCCACATAGTTAAACCCCTTCCCCGCACACTGAAACACCTTCCCCACACACTGAAACCCCTTCCGCACACATTGAAACCCCTTCCGCACGCAGTTAAACAATTCCCCACACTCTGAAACCCTTTCCCCACACACTGAAACCCCTTCCCTACACACTGAAACACCTTTCGCACACACTGAAACCCCTTCCCCACACACTGAAACCCCTTCCCCACACACTGAAACACATTTCCCACACACTGAAACACCTTCCGCACACACTAAAACCCATCCCCACACACAGAAACCCCAACCCCAAACACTGAAACCCCTTCCGCACACACTGAAAGCACTTCCCCACACACTTAAACACATCCCCACACACTGAAACACCATCCCCACACACTGAAACCCCTTCCGCACACACTGAAACCCATGCCCACACACTGAATCCCATCCCCACACACTGAAACCCATCCCCACACACTGACACAACTTTCCCACACACTGAAACCCTTCCCCACACACAGAAACACATGCCCACACACTGAAACACATCCCCACACACATAAACACCTACCCCACAGACTGAAACACCTTCCGCACACACTGAAACCCGTTCCGCACACACTGAAACACCTTCCCAACACACTGAAACCCCTTCCCCACAAACTGAAACCCCTTCCCCACACACTGAAACCCCTTCCGCACACACTGAAACATCTTCCCCACACAGTGAAACCCTTCCCCACACACTGAAGCCCCTTGCCCACACACTGAAACACATCCGCACACACTGAAACCCCTTCCCCACACACTGAAACACATCCCCACACACTGAAACCCCTTCCCCACACACTGAAACACATTCCCACACACTGAAAACCTTCCCCACACATTGAAACACCTTCCGCATACCGTGAATCCCTTCCCCACACACTGAAACACTTTCCCCTCACACTGAAACCCATCCCCACACACAGAAGCCCCTTCCCCACACACTGAAACACATCCCACACTCTGAAACACCATCCCCACACACTGTAGCCCCTTCCGCATACACTGAAACCCATCCCCACACACTGAAACCCATCCCCACACACTGAAACACTTTCCCCACACACTGAAGCCCTTCTCCACACACTGAAACACATCCCCACACACTGAAGCACATCCCCACGCACTGAAAAACCTTCCCCACACACTGAAACCCCTTCCCCACACACTGAAACACCTTCCCCACACACTGAAACACCTTTCCCACACACTGTAACCCCTTCCGCACACACTGAAGCTCATCCCCACACACTGAAACCCATGCCCACACACTGAAACACCTTCCCCACACACTGAAAGCCCTTCCCCACACACTGAAACACCTTCCCCACACACTGAAACCCCTTCCGCACACAATGAAACCCATCCGCACAAACTGAAACCCATCCCCACACACTGAAACCCCTTCCCCACACACTGAAACCCCTTCCCCACACACTGCAACACTTCCACACACACTGAAACACCTTCCCCACACACTGAAAGCCCTTCCATACACACTGAAACCCATCCCCACACACTGAAACCCATCCCCACACACTGAAACCCATCCCCACACACTGAAACACCTTCCCCACACACTGAAAGCACTTCCGCACACACTGAAACCCATCCCCACAAACTGAAACACATCCCCACACACTGAAACACTCCCCCACACACTGAAACACCTTCCCCACGCAATGAAACAAATACCCCACACACTGAAATACCATCCCCACTCACTGAAACCCCTTTCCCACACACTGAAACCCCTTCCCCACACACTGGATCCCTTCCCCACACACTGAAACCCCTTCCCCACACAGTGAAAACCTTCCCCACACACTGAAACCCCTTCCCCACACACTGAAACCCCTTCCCCACATAGTTAAACCCCTTCCCCGCACACTGAAACACCTTCCCCACACACTGAAACCCCTTCCGCACGCAGTTAAACAATTCCCCACACACTGAAACCCTTTCCCCACACACTGAAACACTTCCACACACACTGAAACACCTTCCCCACACACTGAAAGCCCTTCCACACACACTGAAACCCATCCCCACACACTGAAACCCATCCCCACACACTGAAACTCCTTCCCCACACACTGAAAGCACTTCCGCACGCACTGAAACCCATCCCCACAAACTGAAACACATCCCCACACACTGAAACACATCTCCTCACACTGAAACACCTCCCCCACACACTGAAACACCTTCCCCACGCAATGAAACAAATACCCCACACACTGAAATACCATCCCCACTCACTGAAACCCCTTTCCCACACACTGAAACCCCTTCCCCACACACTGGATCCCTTCCCCACACACTGAAACCCCTTCCCCACACAGTGAAAACCTTCCCCACACACTGAAACCCCTTCCCCACACACTGAAACCCCTTCCCCACATAGTTAAACCCCTTCCCCGCACACTGAAACACCTTCCCCACACACTGAAACCCCTTCCGCACGCAGTTAAACAATTCCCCACACACTGAAACCCTTTCCCCACACACTGAAACCCCTTCCCTACACACTGAAACACCTTCCGCACACACTGAAACCCCTTCCCCACACACTGAAACCCCTTCCCCAAACACTGAAACACCTTCCGCACACACTAAAACCCATCCCCAAACACAGAAACCCCACCCCCACTCACTGAAACCCCTTCCCCACACACTGAAAGCACTTCCGCACACACTGAAACCCATGCCCACACACTGAAACCCATGCCCACACACTTAAACACATCCCCACACACTGAAACACCATCCGCACACACTGAAACCCCTTCCGCACACACTGAAACCCATGCCCACACACTGAAACCCATCCCCACACACTGAAACCCATCCCCACACATTGACACAACTTCCCCACACACTGAAACCCTTCCCCACACACTGAAACACATGCCCACACACTGAAACACATCCCCACACACAGAAACACCTACCCCACAGACTGAAACACCTTCCCCACACACTGAAACCCCTTCCCCACACACTGAAACAGCTTCCCCACACACTGGAACAACTTCCCCACACACTGAAACCCCTTCCTCACACACTGAAACAGCTTCCACACACACTGTAACCCTTCCCCACACACAGAAGCAGTTCCCCACACACTGAAACCCCTTCCCCACACACTGAAACGCCTTCCCCACACACTGAAACCATTCCCCACACACTGAAAAACCCTTCTCCACACTCTGAAACCCCTTCCCCACACACTGAAACCCTTCCCCACGCAATGAAACCCCTTCCCCACATAGTGAAACCCCTTCCCCACACACTGAAACACCTTCCCCACACTCTGAAACCCCTTCCACACACAGTTAAACAATTCCCCACACACTGAAACCCCTTCCCCACACAATGAAACCTCTTCCCCACACACTGAAACCCCTTCCCTACACACTGAAACACCTTCCGCACACAACGAAACACCTTCCACGCGCAAAGAAACACCTTCCCCACACACTGAATCCCCTTCCCCACACACTGAAACCCCTTCCGCACACAATGAAACACCTTCCCGACACACAGAAACCCCTTCCCCACACACTGAAATACCTTCCGCACACACTGAAACCCCTTTCGCACACACTGAAACACCTTCCCAACACACTGAAACCCCTTCCCCACACACTGAAACCCCTTTCCGCACACACTGAAACATCTTTCCCACACACTGAAACCACTTCCCCACACACTGAAACCCCTTCCGCACACAGTGAAACCCTTCCCCACACACTGAAACTCCTTCCCCACACTCTGAAACACATCGCCACACACTGAAACCCCTTCCCCACACACTGAAACTCATCCCCACACACTGAAAACCTTCCCCACACACAGAAACACCTTCCGCACACCGTGAATCCCTTCCCCACACACTGAAACCCCTTCCCCACACACTGAAACCCCTTCCCCACACACTGAAACTCATCCCCAAACACTGAAAACCTTCCCCACACACAGAAACACCTTCCGCACACCGTGAATCCCTTCCCCACACACTGAAACCCCTTCCCCACACACTGAAACCCCTTCCGCACACACTGAAACACATTCCCCACACACTGAAACACCTTCCTCACACTCTGAAACAACTTCCGCACACACTGAAACACCTTCCCCACACACTGAAACACATCCACACACACTGAAACACCTTCCCAACACACTGAAACCCCTTCCCCCCACACTGAAACCCATCCCCACACTCTGAAACCCCTTTCCCACACACTGAAACCCCTTCCCCACACACTGAAACCCATCCCGACACTCTGAAACCCCTTCCCCACACAGTGAAACACCTTCCCCACACACTGAAACCCCTTCCCCACACACTGAAACCACTTCCCCACACCCTGAAACCACTTCCCACACACTGAAAGCCCTTCCGCACACACTGAAACCCATCCCCACACACTGAAACAAATCCCCACACACTGAAACACATCTCCACGCACTGAAACACCTCCCCCACACACTGAAACCCCTTCCCCACACACACAGAAACACCATCCCCACACATTGAAACAACTACCCCACACACTGAAATACCATCCCCACTCACTGAAACCCCTTTCCCACACACTGAAACCCCTTCCCCACACACTGGATCCCTTCCCCACACACTGAAACCCCTTCCCCACACACTGAAACCACTTCCCGACACACTGAAACCCATCCCGACACTCTGAAACCCCTTCCCCACACAGTGAAACACCTTCCCCACACACTGAAACCCCTTCCCCACACACTGAAACCACTTCCCAAACACTGAAACACATCCCCACACACTGAAACCTGAACCAGAGGGGTACCAATATCCTGGGGGGGAGATTTGTTAGTGCTCTTCGGGGGGGTTTAAACTAAATCAGCAGGGGAATGGGAACCTAAATTGCAGTGCCAGTGTACAGGCTGTTGAGAGTAGTGAGGTAGGCGATAAGGTTACAGGGACACAAGAGGGCACTGGCAAGCAAGAACTTGGTTTAAAGTGTGTCTACTTCAACGCCAGGAGCATCCGGAATAAGGTGGGTGAGCTTGCAGCATGGGTTGGTACCTGGGATCCTGATGTTGTGGCCATTTCGGAGACATGGGTAGAGCAGGGGCAGGAATGGATGTTGCAGGTTCCGGGATTTAGATGTTTCAGAAAGAACAGAGAAGAGGGTAAAAGAGGGGGGGGGGGTGTGGCATTGTTAATCAAGGAAAGTATTACAGCGGCAGAAAGGACGTTTGAGGACTCGTCTACTGAGGTAGTCTGGGCCGAGGTTAGAAACAGGAGAGGAGAGGTCACCCTGTTGGGAGTTTTCTATAGACCTCCGAATAGTTCCAGAGATGTAGAGGAAAGGATAGCGAAGATGATTCTCGACAGGAGCGAGAGTAACAGGGTAGTGGTTATGGGGGACTTTAACTTTCCAAATATTGACTGGAAATACTATAGTTCGAGTACTTTAGATGGGTCTGTTTTTGTCCAGTGTGTGCAGGAGGGTTTTCTGACACAGTATGTGGACAGGCCAACCAGGGGCGATGCCACATTGGATTTGGTACTGGGTAATGAACCCGGCCAGGTGTTTGATTTAGATGTAGGTGAGCACTTTGGCGATAGTGATCACAATTCGGTTAGGTTTACCTTAGCGATGGGCAGGGACAGGTATATACCGCAGGGCAAGAATTATAGCTGGGGGAAAGGAAATTATGACGCGATTAGGCAAGATTTAGGATGTGTAGGATGGGGAAGGAAACTGCAGGGGATGGGCACAAACGAAATGTGGAGCTTATTCAAGGAGCAGCTAATGCGTGTCCTTGATAAGTATGTACCTGTCAGGCAGGGAGGAAGTTGTCGAGCAAGGGAGCCGTGGTTTACTCAAGAAGTTGAAGCGCTTGTCAAGAGGAAGAGGGCGGCTTATGTTAGGATGAGACGTGAAGGCTCAGTTAGGGCGCTTGAGAGTTACAAGCTAGCCAGGAAGGATCTAAAGGGAGGGCTAAGAAGAGCAAGAAGAGGACACGAGAAGTCATTGGCGGATAGGATCAAAGAAAACCCTAACGCTTTCTATAGGTATATCAGGAATAAACGAATGATAAGAGTTAGAACATGGCCAATCAAGGATAGTAGTGGGAAGTTGTGTGCGGAATCAGAGGAGATAGGGGAAGCGTTAAATGAATATTTTTCGTCAGTATTTACAGTAGAAAAAGAAAATGTTGCCGAGGAGATTACTGAGATACAGCCTACTAGGCTAGATGGGATTGAGATTCACAAGGAGGAGGTGTTAGCAATTTTGGAAAGAGTGAAAATAGATAAGTCCCCTGGGCCAGATGGGATTTATCCTAGGATTCTCTGGGAAGCCAGGGAGGAGATTGCAGAGCCGTTGTTGTTGATCTTTAAGTCGTCATTGTCGACAGGAGTAGTGCCGGAGGACTGGAGGATAGCAAATGTTGTCCCCTTGTTCAAGAAGGGGAGTAGAGACAGCCCTGGTAATTATAGACCTGTGAGCCTTACTTCGGTTGTGGGTAAAATGTTGGAAAAGGTTATAAGAGACAGGATTTATAATCATCTTGAAAAGAATAAGTTCATTTGCGATAGTCAGCACGGTTTTGTGAAAGGTAGGTCGTGCCTCACAAACCTTATTGAGTTTTTCGAGAAGGTGACCAAACAGGTGGATGAGGGTAAAGCCGTGGATGTGGTGTATATGGATTTCAGTAAGGCGTTTGATAAGGTTCCCCACGGTAGGCTATTGCAGAAAATACGCAAGTATGGGGTTGAAGGTGATTTAGAGCTTTGGATCAGAAATTGGCTAGCTGAAAGAAGACAGAGGGTGGTGGTTGATGGCAAATGTTCATCCTGGAGTTTAGTTACTAGTGGTGTACCGCAAGGTTCTGTTTTGGGGCCACTGCTGTTTGTCATTTTTATAAACGACCTGGATGAGGGTGTAGAAGGGTGGGTTAGTAAATTTGCGGATGACACGAAGGTCGGTGGAGTTGTGGATAGTGTCGAAGGGTGTTGTAGGGTACAGAGGGACATAGATAGGCTGCAGAGCTGGGCTGAGAGATGGCAAATGGAGTTTAATGCGGAGAAGTGTGAGGTGATTCACTTTGGAAGGAGTAACAGCAATGCAGAGTACTGGGCTAATGGGAAGATTCTTGGTAGTGTAGATGAGCAGAGAGATCTTGGTATCCAGGTACATAAATCCCTGAAAGTTGCTACCCAGGTTAATAGGGCTGTTAAGAAGGCATATGGTGTGTTAGCCTTTATTAGTAGGGGGATCGAGTTTCAGAGCCACGGGGTCATGATGCAGCTGTACAAAACTCTGGTGAGGCCGCACCTGGAGTATTGCGTGCAGTTCTGGTCACCGCATTATAGGAAGGATGTCGAAGCTTTGGAAAGGGTGCAGAGGAGATTTACGAGGATGTTGCCTGGTATGGAAGGAAGGTCTTACGAGGAAAGGCTGAGGGACTTGGGGTTGTTTTCGTTAGAGAGAAGGAGGAGGAGAGGTGACTTAATAGAGACATACAAGATAATCAGAGGGTTAGATAGGGTGGATAGTGAGAGTCTTTTTCCTCGGATGAGGATGGCAAACACGAGGGGACATAGCTTTAAGTTGAGGGGTGAAAGATATAGGACAGATGTCAGAGGTAGTTTCTTTACGCAGAGAGTAGTAGGGGCGTGGAACGCCCTGCCTGCAACAGTAGTAGACTCGCCAACTTTAAGGGCATTTAAGTGGTCATTGGATAGACATATGGATGTAAATGGAATAGTGTAGGTCAGATGATCGGCGCAACATCGAGGGCCGAAGGGCCTGTACTGCGCTGTAATATTCTAAAAAAAAAAGAAACCCATCCCCACACACTGAAACCCCTTCCCCACACACTGAAACCCCTTCCCCACACACTGAAACACATCCCCACACTCTGAAACACCTTCCCCATACACTGTAACCCCTTCCGCACACACTGAAACCCATCCCCACACACTGAAACCCATCCCCACACACTGAAACACCTTCCCCACACACTGAAGCCCTTCCCCACACACTGAAACACATCCCCACACACTGAGGCACATCCCCAAGCACTGAAACACTTTCCCCACACACTGAAAACCCTTCCCCACACACTGAAACAGCTTCCCCACACACTGAAACACCTTCCGCACACAATGAAAACCATCAGCACAAACTGAAACCCATCCCCACACACTGAAACACCTTCCCCACACACTGACACCCCTTCCCCACACACTGAAACACTTCCCCACACACTGAAACACCTTCCCCACACACTGAAAGCCCTTCCACACACACTGAAACCCATCCCCACACACTGAAACCCATCCCCACACACTGAAACTCCTTCCCCACACACTGAAAGCCCTTCCGCACACACTGAAACCCATCCCCACACACTGAAACACATCTCCACACACTGAAACACCTCCCCCACACACTGAAACCCCTTCCCCACACACACTGAAATACCTTCCCCACACACTGAAACAACTACCCCACACACTGAAATACCATCCCCACTCACTGAAACCCCTTTCTCACACACTGCAACCCCTTCCCCACACACTGGATCCCTTCCCCACATACTGAAAACCCTTCCCCACACAGTAAACAGCTTCCCCACACACTGAAACCCCTTCCCCACACACTGAAACACGTCGCCACACACTGAAACCCCTTCCCCACACACTGAAACACATCCCCACACACTGAGGCACATCCCCAAGCACTGAAACACTTTCCCCACACACTGAAACCCATTCCCCACACACTGAAACCAGGTCCCCCCACACTGATCCCCTTCCCCACACTCTGAAACCCCTTCCCCACACACTGAAACCACTTCCCCACACACTGAAACACATCCCCACACACTGAAGCACATCCCCACGCACTGAAACACCTTCCCCACACACTGAAAGCACTTCCGCACACACTGAAACCCATCCCCACAAACTGAAACACATCCCCACACACTGAAACACATCTCCTCACACTGAAACACCTCCCCCACACACTGAAACACCTTTCCTACACAATGAAACAAATACCCCACACACTGAAATACCATCCCCATTCACAGAAACCCCTTTCCCTCACACTGAAACCTCTTCCCCACACACTGAAAACATACCGCACACACTGAAACCCCTTCCCCACACACTGAAACCCCTTCCCCACATAGTTAAACCCCTTCCCCGCACACTGAAACACCTTCCCCACACACTGAAACCCCTTCCGCACGCAGTTAAACAATTCCCCACACACTGAAACCCCTTCCCCACACACTGACACCCCTTCCCCACACACTGAAACACATTCCCCACACACTGAAACACCTTCCGCACACACTAAAATCCATCCCCACACACAGAAACCCCACCCACACACACTGAAACCCCTTCCCCACACACTGAAAGCACTTCCCCACACACTTAAACACATCCCCACACACTGAAACACCATCCCCACACACTGAAACCCCTTCCGCACACACTGAAACCCATGCCCACACACTGAAACCCATCCCCACACACTGAAACCCATCCCCACACACTGAAACAAATTCCCCACACACTGAAATCCTTCCCCACACACTGAAACACATGCCCACACACAGAAACACCTACCCCACAGACTGAAACACCTTCCCCACACACTGAAACACCTTCCCCACACACTGAAATACCTTCCCCACACACTGAAACACCTTCCGCACACACTGAAACCCCTTCCTCACACACTGAAACACCATCCCCACACACTGAAACAACTTCCCCACACACTGAAACCCCTTCCCCACACACTGAAACAGCTTCCACACACACTGTAACCCGTCCCCACACACAGAAACAGTTCCCCACACACTGAAACCCCTTCACCACACACTCAAACACCTTCCCCACACACTGAAACCCTTCCCCACGCACTGAAACCCCTTCCCCACATAGTGAAACCCCTTCCCCACACACTGAAACACCTTCCCCACACTCTGAAACACCTTCCGCACACAGTTAAACAATTCCCCACACACTGAAACCCCTTCCCCACACAATGAAACCTCTTCCCCACACACTGAAACCCCTTCCCTACACACTGAAACACCTTCCGCACACAACGAAACACCTTCCACACGCAATGAAACACCTTCCCCACACACTGAATCCCCTTCCCCACACACTGAAACCCCTTCCGCACACAATGAAACACCTTGCCCACACACAGAAACCCCTTCCCCACACACTGACATACCTTCCGCACACACTGAAACCCCTTCCCCACACTCTGAAACACATCGCCACACACTGAAACCCCTTCCCCACACACTGAAACACATCCCCACACTCTGAAACCCCTTCCCCACACACTGAAACTCATCCCCACACACTGAAAACCTTCCCCACACACTGAAACACCTTCCGCACACCGTGAATCCCTTCCCCACACACAGAAACCACTTCCCCACACACTGAAACACATCCCCACACACAGAAACCCCTTCCGCACACACTGAAACACCTTCCCCACATACTGAAACCCCTTCCCCACACACTGAAACCCCTTCCGCACACACTGAAACACATTCCCCACACACTGAAACACCTTCCTCACACTCTGAAACTACTTCCGCACACACTGAAACACCTTCCCCACACACTGAAACACATCCACACACACTGAAACACCTTCCCGGCACACTGAAACCCCTTCCCCCCACACTGAAACCCATCCCCACACTCTGAAACCCCTTCCCCACACACTTAAACCCCTTCCCCACACACTGAAACACATCCCGACACTCTGAGACCCCTTCCCCACTCAGTGAAACACCTTCCCCACACACTGACACCCCTACCCCACACACTGAAACCACTTCCCCACACCCTGAAACCACTTCCCACACACTGAAACACATCCCCACACACAGTGAAACACTTCCCCACACACTGAAACCCATCCCCACACACTGACACACCTTCCCCACACACTGAAACACATCCCGACACTCTGAAACCCCTTCCCCACTCAGTGAAACACCTTCCCCACACACTGACACCCCTACCCCACTCACTGAAACCACTTCCCCACACCCTGAAACCACTTCCCACACACTGAAACACATCCCCACACACAGTGAAACACTTCCCCACACACTGAAACCCATCCCCACACACTGACACACCTTCCCCACACACTGAAACACATCCCGAAACTCTGAAACCCCTTCCCCACTCAGTGAAACACCTTCCCCACACACTGACACCCCTACCCCACACACTGAAACCACTTCCCCACACCCTGAAACCACTTCCCACACACTGAAACAAATCCCCACACACTGAAACACATCTCCACACACTGAAACATCTCCCCCACACACTGAAACCCCTTCCCCACACACTGAAACCCCTTCCCCACACAATGGATCCCATCCCCACACACTGAAACCCCTTCCCCACACACTGAAACCCATCCCCACACACTGAAACCCCTTCCCCACACACTGAAACCCCTTCCCCACACACTGAAACCCTTCCCCACACACTGAAACCCCTTCCCCACACCCTGAAACCCCTTCCGCACACAGTTAAACAATTCCCCACACACTGAAACCCCTTCCCCACACACTGAAACCCCTTCCCTACACACTGAAACACCTTCCCCACACACTGAAACAACTTGCCCACAAACTGAAGCCCCTTCCCCACACACTCAAACACATTCCCCAGACACTGAAACCCCTTCCGCACACACTAAAACCCATCCCCACACACTGAAACCCCACCCTCACACACTGAAACCCCTTCCCCACACACTGGATCCCTTCCCCACACACTGAAACCCCTTCCCCACACACTGAAACTCATCCCCACACACTGAAATCCTTCCCCACACACTGAAACACCTTCCGCACACCGTGAATCCCTTCCCCACACACTGAAACCCCTTCCCCACACACTGAAACACATCCCCACACACAGAAACCCCTTCCGCACACACTGAAACACCTTCCCCACATACTGAAACCCCTTCCCCACACACTGAAACCCCTTCCGCACACACTGAAACACATTCCCCACACATTGAAACACCTTCCTCACACTCTGAAACAACTTCCGCACACACTGAAACACGTTCCCCACACACTGTAACACATCCACACACACTGAAACACCTTCCCGACACACTGAAACCCCTTCCCCCACACTGAAACCCATCCCCACACTCAGAAACCCCTTCCCCACACACTGAAACCCCTTCCCCACACACTGAAACACATCCCGACACTCTGAAACCCCTTCCCCACTCAGTAAAACACCTTCCCCACACACTGACACCCCTACCCCACACACTGAAACCACTTCCCCACACCCTGAAACCACTTCCCACATACTGAAACACATCCCCACACACAGTGAAACACTTCCCCACACACTGAAACCCATCCCCACACACTGACACACCTTCCCCACACACTGAAAAACATCCCGACACACTGAAACCCCTTCCCCACTCAGTGAAACACCTTCCCCACACACTGACACCCCTACCCCACACACTGAAACCACTTCCCCACACACAGTGAAAGACTTCCACACACACTGAAACCCATCCCCACACACTGAAACAAATCCCCACACACTGAAACATCTCCCCCACAAACTGAAACCCCTTCCCCACACACTGAAACCCCTTCCCCACACACTGGATCCCTTCCCCACACACTGAAACCCCTTCCCCACACACTGAAACCCTTCCCCACACACTGAAACCCCTTCCCCACACACTGAAACCCCTTCCCCACACACTGAAACCCTTCCCCACACACTGAAACCCCTTCCCCACACCCTGAAACCCCTTCCGCACACAGTTAAACAATTCCCCACACACTGAAACCCCTTCCCCACACACTGAAACCCCTTCCCTACACACTGAAACACCTTCCGCACACACTGAAACAACTTCCCCACAAACTGAAACCCCTTCCCCACACACTGAAACACATTCCCCAGACACTGAAACCCCTTCCGCACACAGTAAAACCCATCCCCACACACTGAAACCCCACCCTCACACACTGAAACCCCTTCCCCACACACTGAAAGCACTTCCCCACACACTTAAACACATCCCCACACACTGAAACACCTTCCCCACACAGTGAAACCCCTTCTGCACACACTGAAACCCATGCCCACACACTGAAACCCATGCCCACACACTGAAACCCATCCCCACACACTGAAACAACTTCCCCACACACTGAAACCCTTCCCCACACACTGAAATACATCCCCACACACTGAAACACATCCCCACACACAGAAACACCTTCCCCACACACTTAAACCCCTTCCCCACACACTGAAACACCTTCCCCACACACTGAAACACCTTCCCGACACACTGAAACCCCTTCCCCACACACTGAAACCCATCCCGACACTCTGAAACCCCTACCCCACACAGTGAAACACCTTCCCCACACACTGAAACCCCTTCCACACACACTGAAACCACTTCCCCACACCCTCAAACCACTTCCATCACACTGAAACACATCCCCACACACAGTGAAACACTTCCCCACACACTGAAACCCATCCCCACACACTGAAACACCTTCCCCACTCACTGAAAGCCCTTCCGCACACACTGAAACCCATCCCCACACACTGAAACAAATCCCCACACACTGAAACACATCTCCACACACTGAAACACCTCCCCCACACACTGAAACCCCTTCCCCACACACACTGAAACACCTTCCCCACACATTGAAACAACTACCCCACACACTGAAATACCATCCCCACTCACTGAAACCCCTTTCCCACACACTGAAACCCCTTCCCCACACACTGGATCCCTTCCCCACACACTGAAACCCGTTCCCCACACACTGAAACCCTTCCCCACACACTGAAACCCCTTCCCCACACACTGAAACCCCTTCCCCACACACTGAAACCCTTCCCCACACACTGAAACCCCTTCCCCACACCCTGAAACCCCTTCCGCACACAGTTAAACAATTCCCCACACTCTGAAACCCCTTCCCCACACACTGAAACCCCTTCCCTACACACTGAAACACCTTCCGCACACACTGAAACCCCTTCCCCACACACTGAAACCCCTTCCCCACACACTGAAACACATTCCCCAGACACTGAAACCCCTTCCGCACACACTAAAACCCATTCCCGCACACAGAAACCCCACCCTCACACACTGAAACCCCTTCCCCACACACTGAACGCACTTCCCCACACACTTAAACACATCCCCACACACTGAAACACCTTCCCCACACACTGAAACCCCTTCTGCACACACTGAAACCCATGCCCACACACTGAAACCCATCCCCACACACTGAAACCCATCCCCACACACTGAAACCCCTTCCCCACACACTAAACAGCTTCCCCACACACTGAAACCCCTTCCCCACACACTGAAACAACTTCCGCACACACTGAAACAACATCCCCACACACTGAAACACCTTTTGCACACACTGAAACACCTTCCGCACACACTGAAACACCTTACCCAGACACTGAAACACATCCCCACACACTGAAACCCCTTCCCCACACATTGAAACACATCCCCACACACTGAAACCCATCCCCACACAATGAAACACCTTCCCCACACACTGAAAGCCCTTCCGCACACACTGAAACCCATCCCCACACACTGAAACACATCTCCACACACTGAAACACCTCCCCCCCACACTGAAACCCCTTCCCCACACACACTGAAACACCTTCCCCACACATTGAAACAACTACCCCACACACTGAAATACCATCCCCACTCACTGAAACCCCTTTCCCACACACTGAAACCCCTTCCCCACACACTGGATCCCTTCCCCACACACTGAAACCCCTTCCCCACACACTGAAACCCTTCCCCACACACTGAAACCCCTTCCGCACACAGTTAAACAATTCCCCACACACTGAAACCCCTTCCCCACCGACTGAAACCCCTTCCCTACACACTGAAACACCTTCCGCACACACTGAAACCCCTTCCCCACAAACTGAAACCCCTTCCCCACACACTGAAACACATCCCCACACACTGAAACCCCTTCCGCGCACACTGAAACAGCTTCCCCACATACTGAAACCCCTTCCCCACACACTGAAACCCCTTCCGCACACACTGAAACCCCTTCCGCACACACTGAAACACCTTCCCCACGCACTGAAACACCTTCCCCACACTCTGAAACCCCTTCCCCACACACTGAAACACCTTCCGCACACACTGTAACACATTCCCCACACACTGAAACACATCCCCACACACTGAAACCCCTTCCCCACTCACTGAAACCCCTTCCCCCCACACTGAACCCCTTCCCCACACTCTGAAACCCCTTCCCCACACACAGAAACCCCTTCCCGACACACTGAAACCCCTTCCCGACACACTGAAACCCATCTCGACACTCTGAAACCCCTTCCCCACACAGTGAAACACCTTCCCCACACACTGAAACACCTTCCCCACACACTGAAACCACTTCCCAAACACTGAAACACATCCCCACACACTGAAACCCATCCCCACACACTGAAACCCCTTCCCCACACAATGAAACCCCTTCCCCACACACTGAAACACATCCCCACACTCTGAAACACCTTCCCCACACACTGTAACCCCTTCCGCACACACTGAAACCCATCCCCACACACTGAAACCCATCCCCACAGACAGAAACACCTTCCCCACACACTGAAGCCCTTCCCCACACACTGAAACACATCCCCACACACTGAAGCACATCCCCAAGCACTGAAACACTTTCCCCACACACTGAAACCCCTTCCCCACACACTGAAACACCTTCCCCACACACTGAAACACCTTCCCCACACACTGACACCCCTTCCCCACACACTGAAACACTTCCCCACACACTGAAACACCTTCCCCACACACTGAAAGCCCTTCCACACAAACTGAAACCCATCCCCACACACTGAAACCAATCCCCACACACTGAAACACCTTCCCCACACACTGAAAGCCCTTCCACACACACTGAAACCCATCCCCACACACTGAAACACATCTCCACACAGTGAAACACCTCCCCCACACACTGAAACCCCTTCCCCACACACACTGAAAGACCTTCCCCACTCACTGAAACCCCTTCCCCACACACTGAAACACATCCCCACACACTGAAATACCATCCCCACTCACTGAAACCCCTTTCCCACACACTGAAACCCCTTCCCCACACACTGGATCCCTTCCCCACACACTGAAACCCCTTCCCCACACACTAAACAGCTTCCCCACACACTGAAACCCCTTCCCCACACACTGAAACAACTTCCGCATACACTGAAACAACATCCCCACACACTGAAACACCTTTTCCACACACTGAAACACCTTCCGCACACACTGAAACACCTTACCCAGACACTGAAACACATCCCCACACACTGAAACCCCTTCCCCACACATTGAAACACATCCCCACACACTGAAGCCCCTTCCAACACACTGAAACCTCTTCCGCACACACAGAAACCCTTCCCCACACACTGAAACCCTTCCCCGCACAGTGAAACCCCTTCCGCACACGCTGAAACCCTTCCCCACACACTGAATCCCCTTCCCCACAAACTGAAACCCCTTCCGCACACAATGAAACACCTTCCCCACACACAGAAACCCCTTCCCCATACACTGAAATACCTTCCGCACACACTGAAATCCCTTCCGCACACACTGAAACACCTTCCCAACACACTGAAACCCCTTCCCCACACACTGAAACCCCTTCCGCACACACTGAAACATCTTCCCCACACACCGAAACCACTTCCCCACACACTGAAACCCCTTCCGCACACAGTGAAACCCTTCCCCACACACTGAAACCCCTTCCCCACACTCTGAAACACATCGCCACACACTGAAACCCCTTCCCCACACACTGAAACTCATCCCCACACTCTGAAACCCCTTCCCCACACACTGAAACTCATCCCCACACACTGAAAACCTTCCCCACACACTGAAACACCTTCTGCACACCGTGAATCCCTTCCCCACACACTGAAACCCCTTCCCCACACACTGAAACACATCCCCACACACAGAAACCCCTTCCGCACACACTGAAACACCTTCCCACATACTGAAACCCCTTCCCCACACACTGAAACCCCTTCCGCACACACTGAAACACATTCCCCACACACTGAAACCCCTTCCCCACACACTGAAACCCCTTCCCCACACACTGAAACCCTTCCCCACACACTGAAACCCCTTCCCCACACCCTGAAACCCCTTCCGCACACAGTTAAACAATTCCCCACACTCTGAAACCCCTTCCCCACACACTGAAACCCCTTCCCTACACACTGAAACACCTTCCGCACACACTGAAACCCCTTCCCCACACACTGAAACCCCTTCCCCACACACTGAAACACATTCCCCAGACACTGAAACCCCTTCCGCACACACTAAAACCCATCCCCACACACAGAAACCCCACCCTCACACACTGAAACCCCTTCCCCACACACTGAACGCACTTCCCCACACACTTAAACACATCCCCACACACTGAAACACCTTCCCCACACACTGAAACCCCTTCTGCACACACTGAAACCCATGCCCACACACTGAAACCCATCCCCACACACTGAAACCCATCCCCACACACTGAAACCCCTTCCCCACACACTAAACAGCTTCCCCACACACTGAAACCCCTTCCCCACACACTGAAACAACTTCCGCACACACTGAAACAACATCCCCACACACTGAAACACCTTTTGCACACACTGAAACACCTTCCGCACACACTGAAACACCTTACCCAGACACTGAAACACATCCCCACACACTGAAACCCCTTCCCCACACATTGAAACACATCCCCACACACTGAAACCCATCCCCACACAATGAAACACCTTCCCCACACACTGAAAGCCCTTCCGCACACACTGAAACCCATCCCCACACACTGAAACACATCTCCACACACTGAAGCACCTCCCCCACACACTGAAACCCCTTCCCCACACACACTGAAACACCTTCCCCACACATTGAAACAACTACCCCACACACTGAAATACCATCCCCACTAACTGAAACCCCTTTCCCACACACTGAAACCCCTTCCCCACACACTGGATCCCTTCCCCACACACTGAAACCCCTTCCCCACACACTGAAACCCTTCCCCACACACTGAAACCCCTTCCGCACACAGTTAAACAATTCCCCACACACTGAAACCCCTTCCCCACCGACTGAAACCCCTTCCCTACACACTGAAACACCTTCCGCACACACTGAAACCCCTTCCCCACAAACTGAAACCCCTTCCCCACAGACTGAAACACATCCCCATACACTGAAACCCCTTCCGCGCACACTGAAACAGCTTCCCCACATACTGAAACCCGTTCCCCACACACTGAAACCCCTTCCGCACACACTGAAACCCCTTCTGCACACACTGAAACACCTTCCCCACGCACTGAAACACCTTCCCCACACTCTGAAACCCCTTCCCCACACACTGAAACACCTTCCGCACACACTGTAACACATTCCCCACACACTGAAACACATCCCCACACACTGAAACCCCTTCCCCACTCACTGAAACCCCTTCCCCCCACACTGAACCCCTTCCCCACACTCTGAAACCCCTTCCCCACACACTGAAACCCCTTCCCGACACACTGAAACCCCTTCCCGACACACTGAAACCCATCCCGTCACTCTGAAACCCCTTCCCCACACAGTGAAACACCTTCCCCACACACTGAAACACCTTCCCCACACACTGAAACCACTTCCCAAACACTGAAACACATCCCCACACACTGAAACCCATCCCCACACACTGTAACCCCTTCCGCACACACTGAAACCCATCCCCACACACTGAAACCCATCCCCACAGACAGAAACACCTTCCCCACACACTGAAGCCCTTCCCCACACACTGAAACACATCCCCACACACTGAAGCACATCCCCAAGCACTGAAACACTTTCCCCACACACTGAAACCCCTTCCCCACACACTGAAACACCTTCCCCACACACTGAAACACCTTCCCCACACACTGACACCCCTTCCCCACACACTGAAACACTTCCCCACACACTGAAACACCTTCCCCACACACTGAAAGCCCTTCCACACAAACTGAAACCCATCCCCACACACTGAAACCAATCCCCACACACTGAAACACCTTCCCCACACACTGAAAGCCCTTCCGCACACACTGAAACCCATCCCCACACACTGAAACACATCTCCACACACTGAAACACCTCCCCCACACACTGAAACCCCTTCCCCACACACACTGAAAGACCTTCCCCACTCACTGAAACCCCTTCCCCACACACTGAAACACATCCCCACACACTGAAATACCATCCCCACTCACTGAAACCCCTTTCCCACACACTGAAACCCCTTCCCCACACACTGGATCCCTTCCCCACACACTGAAACCCCTTCCCCACACACTAAACAGCTTCCCCACACACTGAAACCCCTTCCCCACACACTGAAACAACTTCCGCATACACTGAAACAACATCCCCACACACTGAAACACCTTTTCCACACACTGAAACACCTTCCGCACACACTGAAACACCTTACCCAGACACTGAAACACATCCCCACACACTGAAACCCCTTCCCCACACATTGAAACACATCCCCACACACTGAAGCCCCTTCCCAACACACTGAAACCTCTTCCGCACACACAGAAACCCTTCCCCACACACTGAAACCCTTCCCCGCACAGTGAAACCCCTTCCGCACACGCTGAAACCCTTCCCCACACACTGAATCCCCTTCCCCACAAACTGAAACCCCTTCCGCACACAATGAAACACCTTCCCCACACACAGAAACCCCTTCCCCATACACTGAAATACCTTCCGCACACACTGAAATCCCTTCCGCACACACTGAAACACCTTCCCAACACACTGAAACCCCTTCCCCACATACTGAAACCCCTTCCGCACACACTGAAACATCTTCCCCACACACCGAAACCACTTCCCCACACACTGAAACCCCTTCCGCACACAGTGAAACCCTTCCCCACACACTGAAACCCCTTCCCCACACTCTGAAACACATCGCCACACACTGAAACCCCTTCCCCACACACTGAAACACATCCCCACACTCTGAAACCCCTTCCCCACACACTGAAACTCATCCCCACACACTGAAAACCTTCCCCACACACTGAAACACCTTCTGCACACCGTGAATCCCTTCCCCACACACTGAAACCCCTTCCCCACACACTGAAACACATCCCCACACACAGAAACCCCTTCCACACACACTGAAACACCTTCCCACATACTGAAACCCCTTCCCCACACACTGAAACCCCTTCCGCACACACTGAAACACATTCCCCACACACTGAAACACCTTCCTCACACTCTGAAACAACTTCCGCACACACTGAAACACCTTCCCCACACACTGAAACACATCCACACACACTGAAACACCTTCCCGACACACTGAAACACCTTCCCGACACACTGAAACCCCATCCCCACACACTGAAACCCATCCCCACACTCTGAAACCCCTTCCCCACACACTGAAACCCCTTCACCACACACTGAAACACATCCCGACACTCTGAAACCCCTTCCCCACCCAGTGAAACACCTTCCCCACACACTGACACCCCTACCCCACCCACTGAAACCACTTCCCCACACCCTGAAACCACTTCCCACACACTGAAACACATCCCCACACACAGTGAAACACTTCCCCACACACTGAAACCCATCCCCACACACTGACACACCTTCCCCACGCACTGAAAGCCCTTCCGCACACTCTGAAACCCATCCCCACACACTGAAACAAATCCCCACACACTGAAACACATCTCCACACACTGAAACATCTCCCCCACACACTGAAACCCCTTCCCCCACACTGAAACCCCTTCCCCACATTCTGGATCCCTTCCCCACACACTGAAACACCTTCCCCACACACTGAAACCCTTCCCCACACACTGAAACCCCTTCCCCACACACTGAAACCACTTCCCCACACACTGAAACCCTTCCCCACACACTGAAACCCCTTCCCCACACCCTGAAACCCCTTCCGCACAAAGGTAAACAATTCCCCACACACTGAAACCCCTTCCCCACACACTGAAACCCCTTCCCTACACACTGAAACACCTTCCGCACACACTGAAACAACTTCCCCACACACTGAAACCCCTTCCCCACACACTGAAACACATTCCCCAGAATCTGAAACCCCTTCCGCACACACTAAAACCCATCCCCACACACTGAAACCCCACCCTCACACACTGAAACCCCTTCCCCACACACTGAAAGCACTTCCCCACACACTTAAACACATCCCCAAGCACTGAAACACCTTCCCCACACACTGAAACCCCTTCTGCACACACTGAAACCCATGCCCAAACACTGAAACCCATGCCCACACACTGAAACCCATCCCCACACACTGAAACAACTTCCCCACACACTGAAACCCTTCCCCACACACTGAAATACATCCCCACACACTGAAACACATCCCCACACACAGAAACACCTTCCCCACACACTTAAACCCCTTCCCCACACACTGAAACACCTTCCCGACACACTGAAACCCCTTCCCCCCACACTGAAACCCATCCCCACACTCTGAAACCCCTTCCCCACACACTGAAACCCCTTCCCCACACACTGAAACCCATTCCGACACTCTGAAACCCCTTCCCCACACAGTGAAACACCTTCCCCACACACTGAAACCCCTTCCCCACACACTGAAACCACTTCCCCACACCCTGAAACCACTTCCCACACACTGAAACACATCCCCACACACAGTGAAACACTTCCCCACACACTGAAACCCATCCCCATACACTGAAATACCTTCCCCACTCACTGAATGCCCTTCCGCACACACTGAAACCCCTTCCCCACACACTGAAACAAATCCCCACACACTGAAACACATCTCCACACACTGAAACACCTCCCCCACACACTGAAACCCCTTCCCCACACACACTGAAACACCTTCCCCACACACTGGATCCCTTCCCCACACACTGAAACCCCTTCCCCACACACTGAAACCCTTCCCCACACAGTGAAACCCCTTCCCCACACACTGAAACCCCTTCCCCACACACTGAAACCCTTCCACACACACTGAAACCCCTTCCCCACACCCTGAAACCCCTTCCGCACACAGTTAAACAATTCCCCACACTCTGAAACCCCTTCCCCACACACTGAAACCCCTTCCCTACACACTGAAACACCTTCCGCACACACTGAAACCCCTTCCCCACACACTGAAACCCCTTCCCCACACACTGAAACACATTCCCCAGACACTGAAACCCCTTCCGCACACACTAAAACCCATCCCCACACACAGAAACCACACCCACACACACTGAAACCCCTTCCCCACACACTGAACGCACTTCCCCACACACTTAAACACATCCCCACACACTGAAACACCTTCCCCACACACAAACCCCTTCTGCACACACTGAAACCCATGCCCACACACTGAAACCCATCCCCACACACTGAAACCCATCCCCACACACTGAAACAACTTCCCCACACACTGAAACCCTTCCCCACACACTGAAACCCATCCCCACACACTGAAACACATTCCCCACACACTGAAAGCCCTTCCGCACACGCTGAAACCCATGCCCACACACTGAAACACATCTCCACACACTGAAACACCTCCCCCACACACTGAAAACCCTTCCCCACACACACTGAAACACCTTCCCCACACATTGAAACAACTACCCCACACACTGAAATACCATCCCCACTCACTGAAACCCCTTTCCCACACACTGAAACCACTTCCCCACACACTGGATCCCTTCCCCACACACTGAAACACCTTCCGCACATCGTGAATCCCTTCCCCACACACAGAAACCCCTTCCCCACAAACTGAAACACATCCCCACACACAGAAACCCATTCCGCACACACTGAAACACCTTCCCCACATACTGAAACCCCTTCCTCACACTCTGAAACCCCTTCCGCACACACTGAAACACATTCCCCACACACTGACATACCTTCCGCACACACTGAAACCCCTTCCCCACACTCTGAAACACATCGCCACACACTGAAACCCCTTCCCCACACACTGAAACACATCCCCACACTCTGAAACCCCTTCCCCACACACTGAAACTCATCCCCACACACTGAAAACCTTCCCCACACACTGAAACACCTTCCGCACACCGTGAATCGCTTCCCCACACACAGAAACCCCTTCACCACACACTGAAACACATCCCCACACACAGAAACCCCTTCCGCACACACTGAAACAACTTCCCCACATACTGAAACCCCTTCCCCACACACTGAAACCCCTTCCGCACACACTGAAACACATTCCCCACACACTGAAACACCTTCCTCACACTCTGAAACTACTTCCGCACACACTGAAACACCTTCCCCACACACTGAAACACATCCACACACACTGAAACACCTTCCCGACACACTGAAACCCCTTCCCCCCACACTGAAACCCATCACCACACTCTGAAACCCCTTCCCCACACACTGAAACCCCTTCCCCACACACTGAAACACATCCCGACACTCTGAAACCCCTTCCCCACTCAGTGAAACACCTTCCCCACACACTGACACCCCTACCCCACACACTGAAACCACTTCCCCACACCCTGAAACCACTTCCCACACACTGAAACACATCCCCACACACAGTGAAACACTTCCCCACACACTGAAACCCATCCCCACACACTGACACACCTTCCCCACACACTGAAACACATCCCGACACTCTGAAACCCCTTCCCCACTCAGTGAAACACCTTCCCCACACACTGACACCCCTACCCCACACACTGAAACCACTTCCCCACACCCTGAAACCACTTCCCACACACTGAAACACATCCCCACACACAGTGAAACACTTCCGCACACACTGAAACCCATCCCCACACACTGAAACAAATCCCCACACACTGAAACACATCTCCACACACTGAAACATCTCCCCCACACATTGAAACCCCTTCCCCACACACTGAAACCCCTTCCCCACACACTGGATCCCTTCCACACACACTGAAACCCCTTCCCCACACACTGAAACCCTTCCCCACACACTGAAACCCCTTCCCCACACACTGAAACCCCTTCCCCACACACTGAAACCCTTCCCCACACACTGAAACCCCTTCCCCACACCCTGAAACCCCTTCCGCACACAGTTAAACAATTCCCCACACACTGAAACCCCTTCCCCACACACTGAAACCCCTTCCCTACACACTGAAACAACTTCCGCACACACTGAAACAACTTCCCCACAAACTGAAACCCCTTCCCCACACACTGAAACACATTCCCCAGACACTGAAACCCCTTCCGCACACACTAAAACCCATCCCCACACACTGAAACCCCACCCTCACACACTGAAACCCCTTCCCCACACACTTAAACACATCCCCAAGCACTGAAACACCTTCCCCACACACTGAAACCCCTTCTGCACACACTGAAACCCATGCCCAAACACTGAAACCCATGCCCACACACTGAAACCCATCCCCACACACTGAAACAACTTCCCCACACACTGAAACCCTTCCCCACACACTGAAATACATCCCCACACACTGAAACACATCCCCACACACAGAAACACCTTCCCCACACACTTAAACCCCTTCCCCACACACTGAAACACCTTCCCGACACACTGAAACCCCTTCCCCCCACACTGAAACCCATCCCCACACTCTGAAACCCCTTCCCCACACACTGAAACCCCTTCCCCACACACTGATACCCATTCCGACACTCTGAAACCCCTTCCCCACACAGTGAAACACCTTCCCCACACACTGAAACCCCTTCCCCACACACTGAAACCACTTCCCCACACCCTGAAACCACTTCCCACACACTGAAACACATCCCCACACACAGTGAAACACTTCCCCACACACTGAAACCCATCCCCATACACTGAAACACCTTCCCCACTCACTGAATGCCCTTCCGCACACACTGAAACCCATCCCCACACACTGAAACAAATCCCCACACACTGAAACACATCTCCACACACTGAAACACCTCCCCCACACACTGAAACCCCTTCCCCACACACACTGAAACACCTTCCCCACACACTGGATCCCTTCCCCACACACTGAAACCCCTTCCCCACACACTGAAACCCTTCCCCACACAGTGAAACCCCTTCCCCACACACTGAAACCCCTTCCCCACACACTGAAACCCTTCCCCACACACTGAAACCCCTTCCCCACACCCTGAAACCCCTTCCGCACACAGTTAAACAATTCCCCACACTCTGAAACCCCTTCCCCACACACTGAAACCCCTTCCCTACACACTGAAACACCTTCCGCACACACTGAAACCCCTTCCCCACACACTGAAACCCCTTCCCCACACACTGAAACACATTCCCCAGACACTGAAACCCCTTCCGCACACACTAAAACCCATCCCCACACACAGAAACCACACCCTCACACACTGAAACCCCTTCCCCACACACTGAACGCACTTCCCCACACACTTAAACACATCCCCACACACTGAAACACCTTCCCCACACACAAACCCCTTCTGCACACACTGAAACCCATGCCCACACACTGAAACCCATCCCCACACACTGAAACCCATCCCCACACACTGAAACAACTTCCCCACACACTGAAACCCTTCCCCACACACTGAAACCCATCCCCACACACTGAAACACATTCCCCACACACTGAAAGCCCTTCCGCACACGCTGAAACCCATCCCCACACACTGAAACACATCTCCACACAATGAAACACCTCCCCCACACACTGAAAACCCTTCCCCACACACACTGAAACACCTTCCCCACACATTGAAACAACTACCCCACACACTGAAATACCATCCCCACTCACTGAAACCCCTTTCCCACACACTGAAACCCCTTCCCCACACACTGGATCCCTTCCCCACACACTGAAACACCTTCCGCACATCGTGAATCCCTTCCCCACACACAGAAACCCCTTCCCCACACACTGAAACACATCCCCACACACAGAAACCCATTCCGCACACACTGAAACACCTTCCCCACATACTGAAACCCCTTCCTCACACTCTGAAACCCCTTCCGCACACACTGAAACACATTCCCCACACACTGACATACCTTCCGCACACACTGAAACCCCTTCCCCACACTCTGAAACACATCGCCACACACTGAAACCCCTTCCCCACACACTGAAACACATCCCCACACTCTGAAACCCCTTCCCCACACACTGAAACTCATCCCCACACACTGAAACACCTTCCGCACACCGTGAATCCCTTCCCCACACACAGAAACCCCTTCACCACACACTGAAACACATCCCCACACACAGAAACCCCTTCCGCACACACTGAAACAACTTCCCCACATACTGAAACCCCTTCCCCACACACTGAAACCCCTTCCGCACACACTGAAACACATTCCCCACACACTGAAACACCTTCCTCACACTCTGAAACTACTTCCGCACACACTGAAACACCTTCCCCACACACTGAAACACATCCACACACACTGAAACACCTTCCCGACACACTGAAACCCCTTCCCCCCACACTGAAACCCATCCCCACACTCTGAAACCCCTTCCCCACACACTGAAACCCCTTCCCCACACACTGAAACACATCCCGACACTCTGAAACCCCTTCCCCAATCAGTGAAACACCTTCCCCACACACTGACACCCCTACCCCACACACTGAAACCACTTCCCCACACCCTGAAACCACTTCCCACACACTGAAACACATCCCCACACACAGTGAAACACTTCCCCACACACTGAAACCCATCCCCACACACTGACACACCTTCCCCACACACTGAAACACATCCCGACACTCTGAAACCCCTTCCCCACTCAGTGAAACACCTTCCCCACACACTGACACCCCTACCCCACACACTGAAACCACTTCCCCACACCCTGAAACCACTTCCCACACACTGAAACACATCCCCACACACAGTGAAACACATCCGCACACACTGAAACCCATCCCCACACACTGAAACAAATCCCCACACACTGAAACACATCTCCACACACTGAAACATCTCCCCCACACATTGAAACCCCTTCCCCACACACTGAAACCCCTTCCCCACACACTGGATCCCTTCCACACACACTGAAACCCCTTCCCCACACACTGAAACCCTTCCCCACACACTGAAACCCCTTCCCCACACACTGAAACCCCTTCCCCACACACTGAAAACCTTCCCCACACACTGAAACCCCTTCCCCACACCCTGAAACCCCTTCCGCACACAGTTAAACAATTCCCCACACACTGAAACCCCTTCCCCACACACTGAAACCCCTTCCCTACACACTGAAACAACTTCCGCACACACTGAAACAACTTCCCCACAAACTGAAACCCCTTCCCCACACACTGAAACACATTCCCCAGACACTGTAACCCCTTCCGCACACACTAAAACCCATCCCCACACACTGAAACCCCACCCTCACACACTGAAACCCCTTCCCCACACACTGGATCCCTTCCCCACACTCTGAAACCCCTTCCCCACTCAGTGAAACACCTTCCCCACACACTGACACCCCTACCCCACCCACTGAAACCACTTCCCCACACCCTGAAACCACTTCCCACACACTGGAACACATCCCCACACACAGTGAAACACTTCCGCACTCACTGAAACCCATCCCCACACACTGAAACAAATCCCCACACACTGAAACACATCTCCACACACTGAAACATCTCCCCCACACACTGAAACCCCTTCCCCACACACTGAAAACCATTCCCCACACACTGGATCCCTTCCCCACACACTGAAACCCCTTCCCCACACACTGAAACCCTTCCCCACACACTGAAACCCCTTCCCCACACACTGAAACCCCTTCCCCACACACTGAAACCCTTCCCCACACACTGAAACCCCTTCCCCACACCCTGAAACCCCTTCTGCACACAGTTAAACAATTCCCCACACACTGAAACCCCTTCCCCACATACTGAAACCCCTTCCCTACACACTGAAACAACTTCCGCACACACTGAAACAACTTCCCCACAAACTGAAACCCCTTCCCCACGCACTGAAACACATTCCCCAGACACTGAAACCCCTTCCGCACACACTAAAACCCATCCCCACACACTGAAACCCCACCCTCACACACTGAAACCCCTTCCCCACACACTGGATCCCTTCCCCACACACTGAAACCCCTTCCCCACACACTGAAACTCATCCCCACACACTGAAAACCTTCCCCACATACTGAAACACCTTCCGCACACCGTGAATCCCTTCCCCACACACTGAAACCCCTTCCCCACACACTGAAACACATCCCCACACACAGAAACCCCTTCCGCACACACTGAAACACCTTCCCCACATACTGAAAACCCTTCCCCACACACTGAAACCCCTTCCGCACACACTGAAACACATTCCCCACACACTGAAACACCTTCCTCACACTCTGAAACAAATTCCGCACACACTGAAACACCTTCCCCACACACTGAAACACATCCACACACACTGAAACACCTTCCCGACACACTGAAACCCCTTCCCCCCACACTGAAACCCATCCCCACACTCAGAAACCCCTTCCCCACACACTGAAACCCCTTCCCCACACACTGAAACACATCCCGACACTCTGAAACCCCTTCCCCACTCAGTAAAACACCTTCCCCACACACTGACACCCCTACCCCACACACTGAAACCACTTCCCCACACCCTGAAACCACTTCCCACACACTGAACCACATCCCCACACACAGTGAAACACTTCCCCACACATTGAAACCCATCCCCACACACTGACACACCTTCCGCAAACACTGAAAAACATCCCGACACTCTGAAACCCCTTCCCCACTCAGTGAAACACCTTCCCCACACACTGACACCCCTACCGCACACACTGAAACCACTTCCCCACACCCTGAAACCACTTCCCACACACTGAAACACATCCCCACACACAGTGAAACACTTCCGCACACACTGAAACCCATCCCCACACACTGAAACAAATCCCCACACACTGAAACACATCTCCACACACTGAAACATCTCCCCCACACACTGAAACCCCTTCCCCACACACTGAAACCCCTTCCCCACACACTGGATCCCTTCCCCACACACTGAAACCCTTCCCCACACACTGAAACCCCTTCCCCACACACTGAAACCCCTTCCCCACACACTGAAACCCTTCCCCACACACTGAAACCCCTTCCCCACACCCTGAAACCCCTTCCGCACACAGTTAAACAATTCCCCACACACTGAAACCCCTTCCCCACACACTGAAACCCCTTCCCTACACACTGAAACACCTTCCGCACACACTGAAACAACTTTCCCACAAACTGAAACCCCTTCCCCACACACTGAAACACATTCCCCAGACACTGAAACCCCTTCCGCACACACTAAAACCCATCCCCACACACTGAAACCCCACCCTCACACACTGAAACCCCTTCCCCACACACTGAAAGCACTTCCCCACACACTTAAACACATCCCCACACACTGAAACACCTTCCCCACACACTGAAACCCCTACTGCACACACTGAAACCCATGCCCACACACTGAAACCCATGCCCACACACTGAAACCCATCCCCACACACTGAAACAACTTCCCCACACACTGAAACCCTTCCCCACACACTGAAATACATCCCCACACACTGAAACACATCCCCACACACAGAAACACCTTCCCCACACACTTAAACCCCTTCCCCACACACTGAAACACATTCCCCACACACTGAAATACCTTCCCGACACACTGAAACCCCTTCCACCCACACTGAAACCCATCCCCACACTCTGAAACCCCTTCCCCACACACTGAAACACATCCCCCACACACTGAAACACATCCCGACACTCTGAAACCCCTTCCCCACACAGTGAAACACCTTCCCCACACACTGAAAGCCCTTCCACACACACTGAAACCACTTCCCCACACCCTGAAACCACTTCCCACACACAGAAACACATCCCCACACACAGTGAAACACTTCCCCACGCACTGAAACCCATCCCCACACACTGAAACACCTTCCCCACTCACTGAAAGCCCTTCCGCAAACACTGAAACCCATCCCCACACACTGAAACAAATCCCCACACACTGAAACACATCTCCACACACTGAAACACCTCCCCCACACACTGAAACCCCTTCCCCACACACACTGAAACACCTTCCCCACACATTGAAACAACTACCCCACACACTGAAATACCATCCCCACTCACTGAAACCCCTTTCCCACACACTGAAACCCCTTCCCCACACACTGGATCCCTACCCCACACACTGAAACCCCTTCCCCACACACTGAAACCCCTTCCCCACACACTGAAACCCTTCCCCACACACTGAAACCCCTTCCCCACACCCTGAAACCCCTTCCGCACACAGTTAAACAATTCCCCACACACTGAAACCCCTTCCCCACACACTGAAACCCCTTCCCTACACACTGAAACCCCTTCCCCACACACTGAAACCCCTTTCCCACACTCTGAAACCCCTTCCCCACACACTGGATCCCTTCCCCACACACTGAAACCCCTTCCCCACACACTGAAACCCCTTCCCTACACACTGAAACACCTTCCGCACACACTGAAACCCCTTCCCCACACACTGAAACCCCTTCCCCACACACTGAAACACATTCCCCAGACACTGAAACCCCTTCCGCACACACTAAAACCCATCCCCACACACTGAAGCCCCACCCTCACACACTGAAACCCCTTCCCCACACACTGAACGCACTTCCCCACACACTTAAACACATCCCCACACACTGAAACACCTTCCCCACACACTGAAACCCCTTCTGCACACACTGAAACCCATGCCCACACACTGAAACCCATCCCCACACACTGAAACCCATCCCCACACACTGAAACAACTTCCCCACACACTGAAACCCTTCCCCACACACTGAAACCCATCCCCACACACTGAAACACCTTCCCCACACACTGAAAGCCCTTCCGCACACACTGAAACCCATCCCCACACACTGAAACAAATCCCCACACACTGATACACATCTCCACACACTGAAACACCTCCCCCACACACTGAAACCCCTTCCCCACACACACTGAAACACCTTCCCCACACATTGAAACAACTACCCCACACACTGAAATACCATCCCCACTCACTGAAACCCCTTTCCCACACACTGAAACCCCTTCCCCACACACTGGATCCCTTCCCCACACACTGAAACCCCTTCCCCACACACTGAAACCCCTTCCCCACACACTGAAACCCTTCCCCACACACTGAAACCCCTTCCCCACACCCTGAAACCCCTTCCGCACACAGTTAAACAATTCCCCACACACTGAAACCCCTTCCCCACACACTGAAACCCCTTCCCTACACACTGAAACCCCTTCCCCACACACTGAAACCCCTTTCCCACACTCTGAAACCCCTTCCCCACACACTGGATCCCTTCCCCACACACTGAAACCCCTTCCCCACACACTGAAACCCCTTCCCTACACACTGAAACATCTTCCGCACACACTGAAACCCCTTCCCCACACACTGAAACCCCTTCCCCACACACTGAAACACATTCCCCAGACACTGAAACCCCTTCCGCACACACTAAAACCCATCCCCACACACTGAAGCCCCACCCTCACACACTGAAACCCCTTCCCCACACACTGAACGCACTTCCCCACACACTTAAACACATCCCCACACACTGAAACACCTTCCCCACACACTGAAACCCCTTCTGCACACACTGAAACCCATGCCCACACACTGAAACCCATCCCCACACACTGAAACCCATCCCCACACACTGAAACAACTTCCCCACACACTGAAACCCTTCCCCACACACTGAAACCCATCCCCACACACTGAAACACCTTCCCCACACACTGAAAGCCCTTCCGCACACACTGAAACCCATCCCCACACACTGAAACACATCTCCACACACTGAAACACCTCCCCCACACACTGAAACCCCTTCCCCACACACACTGAAACACCTTCCCCACACATTGAAACAACTACCCCACACACTGAAATACCATCCCCACTCACTGAAACCCCTTTCCCACACACTGAAACCCCTTCCCCACACACTGGATCCCTTCCCCACACACTGAAACCCCTTCCCCACACACTGAAACCCTTCCCCACACACTGAAACCCCTTCCGCACACAGTTAAACAATTCCCCACACACTGAAACCCCTTCCCCACCGACTGAAACCCCTTCCCTACACACTGAAACACCTTCCGCACACACTGAAACCCCTTCCCCACACACTGAAACCCCTTCCCCACACACTGAAACACATCCCCACACACTGAAACCCCTTCCGCACCCACTGAAACCCCTTCCGCACACACTGAAACACCTTCCCCACACACTGAAACACCTTCCCCACACTCTGAAACCCCTTCCCCACACACTGAAACACCTTCCGCACACACTGTAACACATTCCCCACACACTGAAACACATCCCCACACACTGAAACCCCTTCCCCACTCACTGAAACCCCTTCCCCCCACACTGAACCCCTTCCCCACACTCTGAAACCCCTTCCCCACACACTGAAACCCCTTCCCGACACACTGAAACCCCTTCCCGACACACTGAAACCCATCCCGACACTCTGAAACCCCTTCCCCACACAGTGAAACACCTTCCCCAAACACTGAAACACTTTCCCCACACACTGAAACCACTTCCCAAACACTGAAACACATCCCCACACACTGAAACCCATCCCCACACACTGAAACCCCTTGCCCAGACAATGAAACCCCTTCCCCACACACTGAAACACATCCCCACACTCTGAAACACCTTCCCCACACACTGTAACCCCTTCCGCACACACTGAAACCCATCCCCACACACTGAAACCCATCCCCACACACAGAAACACCTTCCCCACACACTGAAGCCCTTCCCCACACACTGAAACACATCCCCACACACTGAAGCACATCCCCAAGCACTGAAACACTTTCCCCACACACTGAAACCCCTTCCCCACACACTGAAACACCTTCCCCACACACTGAAACACCTTTCCCACACACTGTAACCCCTTCCGCACACACTGAAGCCCATCCCCACACACTGAAACCCATGCCCACACACTGAAACACCTTCCCCACACACTGAAACCCCTTCCCCACACACTGAAACAGCTTCCCCACACACTGAAACACCTTCCGCACACAATGAAAACCATCAGCACAAACTGAAACCCATCCCCACACACTGAAACACCTTCCCCACACACTGACACCCCTTCCCCACACACTGAAACACTTCCCCACACACTGAAACACCTTCCCCACACACTGAAAGCCCTTCCACATAAACTGAAACCCATCCCCACACACTGAAACCAATCCCCACACACTGAAACACCTTCCCCACACACTGAAAGCCCTTCCACACACACTGAAACCCATCCCCACACACTGAAACACATCTCCACACACTGAAACACCTCCCCGACACACTGAAACCCCTTCCCCACACACACTGAAAGACCTTCCCCACTCACTGAAACCCCTTCCCCACACACTGAAACACATCCCCACACACTGAAATACCATCCCCACTCACTGAAACCCCTTTCCCACACACTGAAACCCCTTCCCCACACACTGGATCCCTTCCCCACACACTGAAACCCCTTCCCCACACACTAAAAAGCTTCCCCACACACTGAAACCCCTTCCCCACACACTGAAACAACATCCCCACACACTGAAACACTTCCCCACACACTGAAACCCATTCCCCACTGACTGAAACACCTTCCCCACACACTGAAAAAACTTCCCCACACACTGAAACCCCTTCCCCACACACTGAAACACATCCCCACACACTGAAACCCCTTCCCCACACATTGAAACACATCCCCACACACTGAAACCCCTTCCCCACACACTGAAACACATCCCCACACACTGAAACACCTTCACCACACACTGAAGCCCCTTCCCAACACACTGAAACCTCTTCCGCACACACAGAAACCCTTCCCCACACACTGAAACCCTTCCCCGCACAGTGAAACCCCTTCCGCACACGCTGAAACACTTCCCCACACACTGAAACCCATTCCCCACTGACTGAAACACCTTCCCCACACACTGAAAAAACTTCCCCACACACTGAAACCCCTTCCCCACACACTGAAACACATCCCCACACACTGAAACCCCTTCCCCACACATTGAAACACATCCCCACACACTGAAACCCCTTCCCCACACACTGAAACACATCCCCACACACTGAAACACCTTCACCACACACTGAAGCCCCTTCCCAACACACTGAAACCTCTTCCGCACACACAGAAACCCTTCCCCACACACTGAAACCCTTCCCCGCACAGTGAAACCCCTTCCGCACACGCTGAAACCCTTCCCCACACACTGAATCCCCTTCCCCACACACTGAAACCCCTTCCGCACACAATGAAACACCTTCCCCACACACAGAAACCCCTTCCCCATACACTGAAATACCTTCCGCACACACTGAAATCCCTTCCGCACACACTGAAACACCTTCCCAACACACTGAAACCCCTTCCCCACACACTGAAACCCCTTCCGCACACACTGAAACATCTTCCCCACACACCAAAACCACTTCCCCACACACTGAAACCCCTTCCGCACACAGTGAATCCCTTCCCCACACACTGAAACCCCTTCCCCACACACTGAAGCACATCCCCAAGCACTGAAACACTTTCCCCACACACTGAAACCCCTTCCCCACACACTGAAACAGCTTCCCCACACACTGAAACACCTTTCCCACACACTGTAACCCCTTCCGCACACACTGAAGCCCATCCCCACACACTGAAACCCATGCCCACACACTGAAACACCTTCCCCACACACTGAAACCCCTTCCCCACACACTGAAACAGCTTCCCCACACACTGAAACACCTTCCGCACACAATGAAAACCATCAGCACAAACTGAAACCCCATCCCCACACACTGAAACACCTTCCCCACACACTGACACCCCTTCCCCACACACTGAAACACTTCCCCACACACTGAAACACCTTCCCCACACACTGAAAGCCCTTCCACATAAACTGAAACCCATCCCCACACACTGAAACCAATCCCCACACACTGAAACACCTTCCCCACACACTGAAAGCCCTTCCGCACACACTGAAACCCATCCCCACACACTGAAACACATCTCCACACACTGAAACACCTCCCCGACACACTGAAACCCCTTCCCCACACACACTGAAAGACCTTCCCCACTCACTGAAACCCCTTCCCCACACACTGAAACACATCCCCACACACTGAAATACCATCCCCACTCACTGAAACCCCTTTCCCACACACAGAAACCCCTTCCCCACACACTGGATCCCTTCCCCACACACTGAAACCCCTTCCCCACACACTGGATCCCTTCCCCACACACTGAAACCCCTTCCCCACACACTGAAACAACATCCCCACACACTGAAACACTTCCCCACACACTGAAACCCCTTCCCCACATAGTTAAACCCCTTCCCCGCACACTGAAACACCTTCCCCACACACAGAAACCCCTTCCGCACGCAGTTAAACAATTCCCCACACACTGAAACCCTTTCCCCACACACTGAAACCCCTTCCCTACACACTGAAACACCTTCCGCACACACTGAAACCCCTTCCCCACACACTGAAACCCCTTCCCCACACACTGAAACACATTCCCCACACACTGAAACACGTTCCGCACACACTAAAACCCATCCCCACACACAGAAACCCCACCCCCACTCACTGAAACCCCTTCCCCACACACTGAAAGCACTTCCCCACACACTTAAACACATCCCCACACACTGAAACACCATCCCCACACACTGAAACCCCTTCTGCACACACTGAAACACCTTCCCCACACTCTGAAACACCTTCCCCACACACTGAAACCCCTTCAGCACACACTGAAACACATCCCCACACACTGAAACCCCCTTCTGTGCACACTGAAGCAGCTTCCCCACATACTGAAACCCCTTCCCCACACACTGAAACCCCATCCGCACACACTGAATCCCCTTCCGCACACACTGAAACACCTTCCCCACACACTGAAACCCCTTCCCCACACACTGAAACACCTTCCCCACACACTGAAAGCCCTTCCACATAAACTGAAACCCATCCCCACACACTGAAACCAATCCCCACACACTGAAACACCTTCCCCACACACTGAAAGCCCTTCCGCACACACTGAAACCCATCCCCACACACTGAAACACATCTCCACACACTGAAACACCTCCCCGACACACTGAAACCCCTTCCCCACACACACTGAAAGACCTTCCCCACTCACTGAAACCCCTTCCCCACACACTGAAACACATCCCCACACACTGAAATACCATCCCCACTCACTGAAACCCCTTTCCCACACACTGAAACCCCTTCCCCACACACTGGATCCCTTCCCCACACACTGAAACCCCTTCCCCACACACTAAAAAGCTTCCCCACACACTGAAACCCCTTCCCCACACACTGAAACAACATCCCCACACACTGAAACACTTCCCCACACACTGAAACCCATTCCCCACTGACTGAAACACCTTCCCCACTCACTGAAAAAACGTCCCCACACACTGAAACCCCTTCCCCACACACTGAAACACATCCCCACACACTGAAACCCCTTCCCCACACATTGAAACACATCCCCACACACTGAAAGCCCTTCCCCACACACTGAAACACATCCCCACACACTGAAACACCTTCACCACACACTGAAGCCCCTTCCCAACACACTGAAACCTCTTCCGCACTCACAGAAACACTTCCCCACACACTGAAACCCCTTCCCCACACACTGGATCCCTTCCCCACACACTGAAACCCCTTCCCCACACACTGAAAACCTTCCCCACACACTGAAACCCCTTCCCCACACACTGAAACCCCTTCCCCACATAGTTAAACCCCTTCCCCGCACACTGAAACACCTTCCCCACACACAGAAACCCCTTCCGCACGCAGTTAAACAATTCCCCACACACTGAAACCCTTTCCCCACACACTGAAACCCCTTCCCTACACACTGAAACACCTTCCGCACACACTGAAACCCCTTCCCCACACACTGAAACCCCTTCCCCACACACTGAAACACATTCCCCACACACTGAAACACGTTCCGCACACACTAAAACCCATCCCCACACACAGAAACCCCACCCCCACTCACTGAAACCCCTTCCCCACACACTGAAAGCACTTCCCCACACACTTAAACACATCCCCACACACTGAAACACCATCCCCACACACTGAAACCCCTTCTGCACACACTGAAACACCTTCCCCACACTCTGAAACACCTTCCCCACACACTGAAACCCCTTCAGCACACACTGAAACACATCCCCACACACTGAAACCCCTTCTGTGCACACTGAAGCAGCTTCCCCACATACTGAAACCCCTTCCCCACACACTGAAACCCCATCCGCACACACTGAATCCCCTTCCGCACACACTGAAACACCTTCCCCACACACTGAAACCCCTTCCCCACACACTGAAACACCTTCCCCACACACTGAAAGCCCTTCCACATAAACTGAAACCCATCCCCACACACTGAAACCAATCCCCACACACTGAAACACCTTCCCCACACACTGAAAGGCCTTCCGCACACACTGAAACCCATCCCCACACACTGAAACACATCTCCACACACTGAAACACCTCCCCGACACACTGAAACCCCTTCCCCACACACACTGAAAGACCTTCCCCACTCACTGAAACCCCTTCCCCACACACTGAAACACATCCCCACACACTGAAATACCATCCCCACTCACTGAAACCCCTTTCCCACACACTGAAACCCCTTCCCCACACACTGGATCCCTTCCCCACACACTGAAACCCCTTCCCCACACACTAAAAAGCTTCCCCACACACTGAAACCCCTTCCCCACACACTGAAACAACATCCCCACACACTGAAACACTTCCCCACACACTGAAACCCATTCCCCACTGACTGAAACACCTTCCCCACACACTGAAAAAACTTCCCCACACACTGAAACCCCTTCCCCACACACTGAACCACATCCCCACACACTGAAACCCCTTCCCCACACATTGAAACACATCCCCACACACTGAAACCCCTTCCCCACACACTGAAACACATCCCCACACACTGAAACACCTTCACCACACACTGAAGCCCCTTCCCAACACACTGAAACCTCTTCCGCACACACAGAAACCCTTCCCCACACACTGAAACCCTTCCCCGCACAGTGAAACCCCTTCCGCACACGCTGAAACACTTCCCCACACACTGAAACCCATTCCCCACTGACTGAAACACCTTCCCCACACACTGAAAAAACTTCCCCACACACTGAAACCCCTTCCCCACACACTGAAACACATCCCCACACACTGAAACCCCTTCCCCACACATTGAAACACATCCCCACACACTGAAACCCCTTCCCCACACACTGAAACACATCCCCACACACTGAAACACCTTCACCACACACTGAAGCCCCTTCCCAACACACTGAAACCTCTTCCGCACACACAGAAACCCTTCCCCACACACTGAAACCCTTCCCCGCACAGTGAAACCCCTTCCGCACACGCTGAAACCCTTCCCCACACACTGAATCCCCTTCCCCACACACTGAAACCCCTTCCGCACACAATGAAACACCTTCCCCACACACAGAAACCCCTTCCCCATACACTGAAATACCTTCCGCACACACTGAAATCCCTTCCGCACACACTGAAACACCTTCCCAACACACTGAAACCCCTTCCCCACACACTGAAACCCCTTCCGCACACACTGAAACATCTTCCCCACACACCAAAACCACTTCCCCACACACTGAAACCCCTTCCGCACACAGTGAATCCCTTCCCCACACACTGAAACCCCTTCCCCACACTCTGAAACACATCGCCACACACTGAAACCCCTTCCCCACACTCTGAAACCCCTTCCCCACACTCTGAAACCCCTTCCCCACACACTGAAACTCCTCCCCACACACTGAAAACCTTCCCCACACACTGAAACACCTTCCGCACACCGTGAATCCCTTCCCCACACACTGAAACCCCTTCCCCACACACTGAAACACATCCCCACACACAGAAACCCCTTCCGCACACACTGAAACACCTTCCCACATACTGAAACCCCTTCCCCACACACTGAAACCCCTTCCGCACACACTGAAACACATTCCCCACACACTGAAACACCTTCCTTACACTCTGAAACAACTTCCGCACACACTGAAACACCTTCCCCACACAGTGAAACACATCCACACACACTGAAACACCTTCCCGACACACTGAAACCCCATCCCCCCACACTGAAACCCATCCCCACACTCTGAAACCCCTTCCCCACACACTGAAACCCCTTCCCCACACACTGAAACACATCCCGACACTCTGAAACCCCTTCCCCACTCAGTGAAACACCTTCCCCACACACTGACACCCCTACCCCACCCACTGAAACCACTTCCCCACACCCTGAAACCACTTCCCACACACTGAAACACATCCCCACACACAGTGAAACACTTCCCCACACACTGAAACCCATCCCCACACACTGACACACCTTCCCCACACTCTGAAACACCTTCCCCACACACTGAAACACCTTCCCGACACACTGAAACCCCTTCACGACACACTGAAACCCATCCCCACACACTGAAACACCTTCACCACACACTGAAGCCCCTTCCCAACACACTGAAACCTCTTCCGCACACACAGAAACCCTTCCCCACACACTGAAACCCTTCCCCGCACAGTGAAACCCCTTCCGCACACGCTGAAACACTTCCCCACACACTGAAACCCATTCCCCACTGACTGAAACACCTTCCCCACACACTGAAAAAACTTCCCCACACACTGAAACCCCTTCCCCACACACTGAAACACATCCCCACACACTGAAACCCCTTCCCCACACATTGAAACACATCCCCACACACTGAAACCCCTTCCCCACACACTGAAACACATCCCCACACACTGAAACACCTTCACCACACACTGAAGCCCCTTCCCAACACACTGAAACCTCTTCCGCACACACAGAAACCCTTCCCCACACACTGAAACCCTTCCCCGCACAGTGAAACCCCTTCCGCACACGCTGAAACCCTTCCCCACACACTGAATCCCCTTCCCCACACACTGAAACCCCTTCCGCACACAATGAAACACCTTCCCCACACACAGAAACCCCTTCCCCATACACTGAAATACCTTCCGCACACACTGAAATCCCTTCCGCACACACTGAAACACCTTCCCAACACACTGAAACCCCTTCCCCACACACTGAAACCCCTTCCGCACACACTGAAACATCTTCCCCACACACCAAAACCACTTCCCCACACACTGAAACCCCTTCCGCACACAGTGAATCCCTTCCCCACACACTGAAACCCCTTCCCCACACTCTGAAACACATCGCCACACACTGAAACCCCTTCCCCACACACTGAAACACATCCCCACACTCTGAAACCCCTTCCCCACACACTGAAACTCCTCCCCACACACTGAAAACCTTCCCCACACACTGAAACACCTTCCGCACACCGTGAATCCCTTCCCCACACACTGAAACCCCTTCCCCACACACTGAAACACATCCCCACACACAGAAACCCCTTCCGCACACACTGAAACACCTTCCCACATACTGAAACCCCTTCCCCACACACTGAAACCCCTTCCGCACACACTGAAACACATTCCCCACACACTGAAACACCTTCCTTACACTCTGAAACAACTTCCGCACACACTGAAACACCTTCCCCACACAGTGAAACACATCCACACACACTGAAACACCTTCCCGACACACTGAAACCCCATCCCCCCACACTGAAACCCATCCCCACACTCTGAAACCCCTTCCCCACACACTGAAACCCCTTCCCCACACACTGAAACACATCCCGACACTCTGAAACCCCTTCCCCACTCAGTGAAACACCTTCCCCACACACTGACACCCCTACCCCACCCACTGAAACCACTTCCCCACACCCTGAAACCACTTCCCACACACTGAAACACATCCCCACACACAGTGAAACACTTCCCCACACACTGAAACCCATCCCCACACACTGACACACCTTCCCCACACTCTGAAACACCTTCCCCACACACTGAAACACCTTCCCGACACACTGAAACCCCTTCACGACACACTGAAACCCATCCCGACACTCTGAAACCCCTTCCCCACACAGTGAAACACCTTCCCCACACACTGAAACACTTTCCCCACACACTGAAACCACTTCCCAAACACTGAAACACATCCCCACACACTGAAACCCATCCCCACACACTGAAACCCCTTCCCCACACAATGAAACCCCTTCCCCACACACTGAAACACATCCCCACACTCTGAAACACCTTCCCCACACACTGTAACCCCTTCCGCACACACTGAAACCCATCCCCACACACTGAAACCCATCCCCACACACAGAAACACCTTCCCCACACACTGAAGCCCTTCCCCACACACTGAAACACATCCCCACACACTGAAGCACATCCCCAAGCACTGAAACACTTTCCCCACACACTGAAACCCCTTCCCCACACACTGAAACACCTTCCCCACACACTGAAACACCTTTCCCACACACTGTAACCCCTTCCGCACACACTGAAGCCCATCCCCACACACTGAAACCATTGCCCACACACTGAAACACCTTCCCCACACACTGAAACCCCTTCCCCACACACTGAAACAGCTTCCCCACACACTGAAACACCTTCCGCACACAATGAAAACCATCAGCACAAACTGAAACCCATCCCCACACACTGAAACACCTTCCCCACACACTGACACCCCTTCCCCACACACTGAAACACTTCCCCACACACTGAAACACCTTCCCCACACACTGAAAGCCCTTCCACATAAACTGAAACCCATCCCCACACACTGAAACCAATCCCCACACACTGAAACACCTTCCCCACACACTGAAAGCCCTTCCGCACACACTGAAACCCATCCCCACACACTGAAACACATCTCCACACACTGAAACACCTCCCCGACACACTGAAACCCCTTCCCCACACACACTGAAAGACCTTCCCCACTCACTGAAACCCCTTCCCCACACACTGAAACCCCTTCCCCACACACTGAAACACATCCCCACACACTGAAATACCATCCCCACTCACTGAAACCCCTTTCCCACACACTGAAACCCCTTCCCCACACACTGGATCCCTTCCCCACACACTGAAACCCCTTCCCCACACACTAAACAGCTTCCCCACACACTGAAACCCCTTCCCCACACACTGAAACACCTTCCGCACACACTGAAACAACATCCCCACACACTGAAACACCTTTTCCACACACTGAAACACCTTCCGCACACACTGAAACACCTTACCCAGACACTGAAACCCTTCCCCACACACAGAAACCCCTTCCCCACACACTGAAACACTTCCCCACACACTGAAACCCATTCCCCACTGACTGAAACACCTTCCCCACACACTGAAAAAACTTCCCCACACACTGAAACCCCTTCCCCACACACTGAAACACATCCCCACACACTGAAACCCCTTCCCCACACATTGAAACACATCCCCACACACTGAAACCCCTTCCCCACACACTGAAACACATCCCCACACACTGAAACACCTTCACCACACACTGAAGCCCCTTCCCAACACACTGAAACCTCTTCCGCACACACAGAAACCCTTCCCCACACACTGAAACCCTTCCCCGCACAGTGAAACCCCTTCCGCACACGCTGAAACCCTTCCCCACACACTGAATCCCCTTCCCCACACACTGAAACCCCTTCCGCACACAATGAAACACCTTCCCCACAAACAGAAACCCCTTCCCCATACACTGAAATACCTTCCGCACACACTGAAATCCCTTCCGCACACACTGAAACACCTTCCCAACACACTGAAACCCCTTCCCCACACACTGAAACCCCTTCCGCACACACTGAAACATCTTCCCCACACACCAAAACCACTTCCCCACACACTGAAACCCCTTCCGCACACAGTGAATCCCTTCCCCACACACTGAAACCCCTTCCCCACACTCTGAAACACATCGCCACACACTGAAACCCCTTCCCCACACACTGAAACACATCCCCACACTCTGAAACCCCTTCCCCACACACTGAAACTCCTCCCCACACACTGAAAACCTTCCCCACACACTGAAACACCTTCCGCACACCGTGAATCCCTTCCCCACACACTGAAACCCCTTCCCCACACACTGAAACACATCCCCACACACAGAAACCCCTTCCGCACACACTGAAACACCTTCCCCACACCCTGAAACCCCTTCCGCACACAGGTAAACAATTCCCCACACACTGAAACCCCTTCCCCACACACTGAAACCCCTTCCCTACACACTGAAACGCCTTCCGCACACACTGAAACAACTTCCCCACACACTGAAACCCCTTCCCCACACACTGAAACACATTCCCCAGACACTGAAACCCCTTCCGCACACACTAAAACCCATCCCCACACACTGAAACCCCACCCTCACACACTGAAACCCCTTCCCCACACACTGAAAGCACTTCCCCACACACTTAAACACATCCCCAAGCACTGAAACACCTTCCCCACACACTGAAACCCCTTCTGCACACACTGAAACCCATGCCCAAACACTGAAACCCATGCCCACACACTGAAACCCATCCCCACACACTGAAACAACTTCCCCACACACTGAAACCCTTCCCCACACACTGAAATACATCCCCACACACTGAAACACATCCCCACACACAGAAACACCTTCCCCACACACTTAAACCCCTTCCCCACACACTGAAACACCTTCCCCACACACTGAAACACCTTCCCGACACACTGAAACCCCTTCCCCCCACACTGAAACCCATCCCCACACTCTGAAATCCCTTCCCCACACACTGAAACCCCTTCCCCACACACTGAAACCCATCCCGACACTCTGAAACCCCTTCCCCACACAGTGAAACACCTTCCCCACACACTGAAACCTCTTCCCCACACACTGAAACCAATTCCCCACACCCTGAAACCACATCCCACACACTGAAACACATCCCCACACACAGTGAAACACTTCCCCACACACTGAAACCCATCCCCATACACTGAAACACCTTCCCCACTCACTGAAAGCCCTTCCGCACACACTGAAACCCATCCCCACACACTGAAACAAATCCCCACACACTGAAACACATCTCCACACACTGAAACACCTCCCCCACACACTGAAACTCCTTCCCCACACACACTGAAACACCTTCCCCACACACTGGATCCCTTCCCCACACACTGAAACCCCTTCCCCACACACTGAAACCCTTCCCCGCACACTGAAACCCCTTCCCCACACACTGAAACCCCTTCCCCACACACTGAAACCCTTCCCCACACACTGAAACCCCTTCCCCACACCCTGAAACCCCTTCCGCACACAGTTAAACAATTCCCCACACTCTGAAACCCCTTCCCCACACACTGAAACCCCTTCCCTACACACTGAAACACCTTCCGCACACACTGAAACCCCTTCCCCACACACTGAAACCCCTTCCCCACACACTGAAACACATTCCCCAGACACTGAAACCCCTTCCGCACACACTAAAACCCATCCCCACACACTGAAACCCCACCCTCACACACTGAAACCCCTTCCCCACACACTGAACGCACTTCCCCACACACTTAAACTCATCCCCACACACTGAAACACCTTCCCCACACACTGAAACCCCTTCTGCACACACTGAAACCCATGCCCACACACTGAAACCCATCCCCACACACTGAAACCCATCCCCACACACTGAAACAACTTCCCCACACACTGAAACCCTTCCCCACACACTGAAACCCATCCCCACACACTGAAACACCTTCCCCACACACTGAAAGCCCTTGCGCACACACTGAAACCCATCCCCACACACTGAAACACATCTCCACACACTGCAACACCTCCCCCACACACTGAAACCCCTTCCCCACACACACTGAAACACCTTCCCCACACATTGAAACCCCTTCCCCACACACTGAAATACCATCCCCACTCACTGAAACCCCTTTCCCACACACTGAAACCCCTTCCCCACACACTGGATCCCTTCCCCACACACTGAAACCCCTTCCCCACACACTGAAAACCTTCCCAACACACTGAAACCCCTTCCGCACACAGTTAAACAATTCCCCACACACTGAAACCCCTTCCCCACCGACTGAAACCCCTTCCCTACACACTGAAACACCTTCCGCACACACTGAAACCCCTTCCCCACACACTGAAACCCCTTCCCCACACACTGAAACACATTCCCACACACTGAAACCCCACCCTCACACACTGAAACCCCTTCCCCACACACTGAAAGCACTTCCCCACACACTGAAACACATCCCCACACACTGAAACACCTTCCCCACACACTGAAACCCCTTCTGCACGCACTGAAACCCATGCCCACACACTGAAACCCATCCCCACACACTGAAACCCATCCCCACACACTGAAACAACTTCCCCACACACTGAAACCCTTCCCCACACACTGAAACACATCCCCACACACTGAAACACATCCCCACACAAAGAAACACCTTCCCCACACACTTAAACCCCTTCCCCACACACTGAAACACCTTCCCCACACACGGAAACACCTTCCCCACACACTGAAACCCCTTCAGCACACACTGAAACACATCCCCACACACTGAAACCCCTTCCGCGCACACTGAAACAGCTTCCCCACATACTGAAACCCCTTCCCCACACACTGAAACCCCTTCCGCACACACTGAAACGCCTTCCGCACACACTGAAACACCTTCCCCACACACTGAAACACCTTCCCCACACTCTGAAACCCCTTCCCCACACACTGAAACACCTTCCGCACACACTGGAACACATTCCCCACACACTGAAACACATCCCCACACACTGAAACCCCTTCCCCACACACTGAAACCCCTTCCCCCCACACTGAACCCCTTCCCCACACTCTGAAACCCCTTCCCCACACACTGAAACCCCTTCCCGACACACTGAAACCCCTTCCCGACACAGTGAAACCCATCCCGACACTCTGAAACCCCTTCCCCACACAGTGAAACACCTTCCCCACACACTGAAACACCTTCCCCACACACTGAAACCACTTCCCAAACACTAAAACACATCCCCACACACTGAAACCCATCCCCACACACTGAAACCCCTTCCCCACACAATGAAACCCCTTCCCCACACACTGAAACACATCCCCACACTCTGAAACACCTTCCCCACACACTGTAACCCCTTCCGCACACACTGAAACCCATCCCCACACACTGAAACCCATCCCCACACACAGAAACACCTTCCCCACACACTGAAGACCTTCCCCACACACTGAAACACATCCCCACACACTGAAGCACATCCCCAAGCACTGAAACACTTTCCCCACACACTGAAACCCCTTCCCCACACACTGAAACACCTTCCCCACACACTGAAACACCTTTCCCACACACTGAAACCCTTCCGCACATACTGAAGCCCATCCCCACACACTGAAACCCATGCCCACACACTGAAACACCTTCCCCTCACACTGAAACCCCTTCCCCACACACTGAAACAGCTTCCCCACACACTGAAACACCTTCCGCACACAATGAAAACCATCAGCACAAACTGAAACCCATCCCCACACACTGAAACACCTTCCCCACACACTGACACCCCTTCCCCACACACTGAAACACTTCCCCACACACTGAAACACCTTCCCCACACACTGAAAGCCCTTCCACACACACTGAAACCCATCCCCACACACTGAAACCAATCCCCACACACTGAAACACCTTCCCCACACACTGAAAGCCCTTCCGCACACACTGAAACCCATCCCCACACACTGAAACACATCTCCACACACTGAAACACCTCCCCCACACACTGAAACCCCTTCCCCACACACACTGAAAGACCTTCCCCACACACTGAAACCCCTTCCCCACACACTGAAACACATCCCCACACACTGAAGCACATCCCCAAGCACTGAAACACTTTCCCCACACACTGAAACCCCTTCCCCACACACTGAAACACCTTCCCCACACACTGAAACACCTTTCCCACACACTGAAACCCTTCCGCACATACTGAAGCCCATCCCCACACACTGAAACCCATGCCCACACACTGAAACACCTTCCCCTCACACTGAAACCCCTTCCCCACACACTGAAACAGCTTCCCCACACACTGAAACACCTTCCGCACACAATGAAAACCATCAGCACAAACTGAAACCCATCCCCACACACTGAAACACCTTCCACACACACTGACACCCCTTCCCCACACACTGAAACACTTCCCCACACACTGCAACACCTTCCCCACACACTGAAAGCCCTTCCACACACACTGAAACCCATCCCCACACACTGAAACCAATCCCCACACACTGAAACACCTTCCCCACACACTGAAAGCCCTTCCGCACACACTGAAACCCATCCCCACACACTGAAACACATCTCCACACACTGAAACACCTCCCCCACACACTGAAACCCCTTCCCCACACACACTGAAAGACCTTCCCCACACACTGAAACCCCTTCCCCACACACTGAAACACATCCCCACACTCTGAAACACCTTCCCCACACACTGTAACCCCTTCCGCACACACTGAAACCCCTTCCCCACACACTGAAACCCATCCCCACACACAGAAACACCTTCCCCACACACTGAAGACCTTCCCCACACACTGAAACACATCCCCACACACTGAAGCACATCCCCAAGCACTGAAACACTTTCCCCACACACTGAAACCCCTTCCCCACACACTGAAACACCTTCCCCACACACTGAAACACCTTTCCCACACACTGTAACCCCTTCCGCACATACCGAAGCCCATCCCCACACACTGAAACCCATGCCCACACACTGAAACACCTTCCCCTCACACTGAAACCCCTTCCCCACACACTGAAACAGCTTCCCCACACACTGAAACACCTTCCGCACACAATGAAAACCATCAGCACAAACTGAAACCCATCCCCACACACTGAAACACCTTCCCCACACACTGACACCCCTTCCCCACACACTGAAACACTTCCCCACACACTGAAACACCTTCCCCACACACTGAAAGCCCTTCCACACACACTGAAACCCATCCCCACACACTGAAACACATCCCCACACACTGAAACACCTTCCCCACACACTGAAAGCCCTTCCGCACACACTGAAACCCATCCCCACACACTGAAACACATCTCCACACACTGAAACACCTCCCCCACACACTGAAACCCCTTCCCCACACACACTGAAATACCTTCCCCACACACTGAAACCCCTTCCCCACACACTGAAACACATCCCCACACACTGAAATACCATCCCCACTCACTGAAACCCCTTTCCCACACACTGAAACCCCTTTCCCACACACTGGATCCCTTCCCCACACACTGAAACCCCTTCCCCACACACTAAACAGCTTCCCCACACACTGAAACCCCTTCCCCACACACTGAAACACCTTCCGCACACACTGAAACAACATCCCCACACACTGAAACACCTTTTCCTCACACTGAAACACCTTCCGCACACACTGAAACACCTTACCCAGACACTGAAACCCTTCCCCACACACAGAAACCCCTTCCCCACACACTGAAACACTTCCCCAAACACTGAAACCCATTCCCCACTGACTGAAACACCTTCCCCACACACTGAAAAAACGTCCCCACACACTGAAACCCCTTCCCCACACACTGAAACACATCCCCACACACTGAAACCCCTTCCCCACACATTGAAACACATCCCCACACACTGAAAGCCCTTTCCCACACACTGAAACACATCCCCACACACTGAAACACCTTCACCACACACTGAAGCCCCTTCCCAACACACTGAAACCTCTTCCGCACTCACAGAAACACTTCCCCACACACTGAAACCCCTTCCCCACACACTGGATCCCTTCCCCACACACTGAAACCCCTTCCCCACACACTGAAAACCTTCCCCACACACTGAAACCCCTTCCCCACACACTGAAACCCCTTCCCCACATAGTTAAACCCCTTCCCCGCACACTGAAACACCTTCCCCACACACAGAAACCCCTTCCGCACGCAGTTAAACAATTCCCCACACACTGAAACCCTTTCCCCACACACTGAAACCCCTTCCCTACACACTGAAACACCTTCCGCACACACTGAAACCCCTTCCCCACACACTGAAACCCCTTCCCCACACACTGAAACACATTCCCCACACACTGAAACACGTTCCGCACACACTAAAACCCATCCCCACACACAGAAACCCCACCCCCACTCACTGAAACCCCTTCCCCACACACTGAAAGCACTTCCCCACACACTTAAACACATCCCCACACACTGAAACACCATCCCCACACACTGAAACCCCTTCTGCACACACTGAAACACCTTCCCCACACTCTGAAACACCTTCCCCACACACTGAAACCCCTTCAGCACACACTGAAACACATCCCCACACACTGAAACCCCTTCTGTGCACACTGAAGCAGCTTCCCCACATACTGAAACCCCTTCCCCACACACTGAAACCCCATCCGCACACACTGAATCCCCTTCCGCACACACTGAAACACCTTCCCCACACACTGAAACCCCTTCCCCACACACTGAAACACCTTCCCCACACACTGAAAGCCCTTCCACATAAACTGAAACCCATCCCCACACACTGAAACCAATCCCCACACACTGAAACACCTTCCCCACACACTGAAAGCCCTTCCGCACACACTGAAACCCATCCCCACACACTGAAACACATCTCCACACACTGAAACACCTCCCCGACACACTGAAACCCCTTCCCCACACACACTGAAAGACCTTCCCCACTCACTGAAACCCCTTCCCCACACACTGAAACACATCCCCACACACTGAAATACCATCCCCACTCACTGAAACCCCCTTCCCACACACTGAAACCCCTTCCCCACACACTGGATCCCTTCCCCACACACTGAAACCCCTTCCCCACACACTAAAAAGCTTCCCCACACACTGAAACCCCTTCCCCACACACTGAAACAACATCCCCACACACTGAAACACTTCCCCACACACTGAAACCCATTCCCCACTGACTGAAACACCTTCCCCACACACTGAAAAAACTTCCCCACACACTGAAACCCCTTCCCCACACACTGAAACACATCCCCACACACTGAAACCCCTTCCCCACACATTGAAACACATCCCCACACACTGAAACCCCTTCCCCACACACTGAAACACATCCCCACACACTGAAACACCTTCACCACACACTGAAGCCCCTTCCCAACACACTGAAACCTCTTCCGCACACACAGAAACCCTTCCCCACACACTGAAACCCTTCCCCGCACAGTGAAACCCCTTCCGCACACGCTGAAACACTTCCCCACACACTGAAACCCATTCCCCACTGACTGAAACACCTTCCCCACACACTGAAAAAACTTCCCCACACACTGAAACCCCTTCCCCACACACTGAAACACATCCCCACACACTGAAACCCCTTCCCCACACATTGAAACACATCCCCACACACTGAAACCCCTTCCCCACACACTGAAACACATCCCCACACACTGAAACACCTTCACCACACACTGAAGCCCCTTCCCAACACACTGAAACCTCTTCCGCACACACAGAAACCCTTCCCCACACACTGAAACCCTTCCCCGCACAGTGAAACCCCTTCCGCACACGCTGAAACCCTTCCCCACACACTGAATCCCCTTCCCCACACACTGAAACCCCTTCCGCACACAATGAAACACCTTCCCCACACACAGAAACCCCTTCCCCATACACTGAAATACCTTCCGCACACACTGAAATCCCTTCCGCACACACTGAAACACCTTCCCAACACACTGAAACCCCTTCCCCACACACTGAAACCCCTTCCGCACACACTGAAACATCTTCCCCACACACCAAAACCACTTCCCCACACACTGAAACCCCTTCCGCACACAGTGAATCCCTTCCCCACACACTGAAACCCCTTCCCCACACTCTGAAACACATCGCCACACACTGAAACCCCTTCCCCACACACTGAAACACATCCCCACACTCTGAAACCCCTTCCCCACACACTGAAACTCCTCCCCACACACTGAAAACCTTCCCCACACACTGAAACACCTTCCGCACACCGTGAATCCCTTCCCCACACACTGAAACCCCTTCCCCACACACTGAAACACATCCCCACACACAGAAACCCCTTCCGCACACACTGAAACACCTTCCCACATACTGAAACCCCTTCCCCACACACTGAAACCCCTTCCGCACACACTGAAACACATTCCCCACACACTGAAACACCTTCCTTACACTCTGAAACAACTTCCGCACACACTGAAACACCTTCCCCACACAGTGAAACACATCCACACACACTGAAACACCTTCCCGACACACTGAAACCCCATCCCCCCACACTGAAACCCATCCCCACACTCTGAAACCCCTTCCCCACACACTGAAACCCCTTCCCCACACACTGGAACACATCCCGACACTCTGAAACCCCTTCCCCACTCAGTGAAACACCTTCCCCACACACTGACACCCCTACCCCACCCACTGAAACCACTTCCCCACACCCTGAAACCACTTCCCACACACTGAAACACATCCCCACACACAGTGAAACACTTCCCCACACACTGAAACCCATCCCCACACACTGACACACCTTCCCCACACTCTGAAACCCCTTCCCCACACACTGAAACCCCTTCCCGACACACTGAAACCCCTTCACGACACACTGAAACCCATCCCGCACTCTGAAACCCCTTCCCCACACAGTGAAACACCTTCCCCACACACTGAAACACTTTCCCCACACACTGAAACCACTTCCCAAACACTGAAACACATCCCCACACACTGAAACCCATCCCCACACACTGAAACCCCTTCCCCACACAATGAAACCCCTTCCCCACACACTGAAACACATCCCCACACTCTGAAACACCTTCCCCACTTCTGTAACCCCTTCCGCACACACTGAAACCCATCCCCACACACTGAAACCCATCCCCACACACAGAAACACCTTCCCCACACACTGAAGCCCTTCCCCACACACTGAAACACATCCCCACACACTGAAGCACATCCCCAAGCACTGAAACACTTTCCCCACACACTGAAACCCCTTCCCCACACACTGAAACACCTTCCCCACACACTGAAACACCTTTCCCACACACTGTAACCCCTTCCGCACACACTGAAGCCCATCCCCACACACTGAAACCCATGCCCACACACTGAAACACCTTCCCCACACACTGAAACCCCTTCCCCACAGACTGAAACAGCTTCCCCACACACTGAAACACCTTCCGCACACAATGAAAACCATCAGCACAAACTGAAACCCATCCCCACACACTGAAACACCTTCCCCACACACTGACACCCCTTCCCCACACACTGAAACACTTCCCCACACACTGAAACACCTTCCCCACACACTGAAAGCCCTTCCACATAAACTGAAACCCATCCCCACACACTGAAACCAATCCCCACACACTGAAACACCTTCCCCACACACTGAAAGCCCTTCCGCACACACTGAAACCCATCCCCACACACTGAAACACATCTCCACACACTGAAACACCTCCCCGACACACTGAAACCCCTTCCCCACACACACTGAAAGACCTTCCCCACTCACTGAAACCCCTTCCCCACACACTGAAACACATCCCCACACACTGAAATACCATCCCCACTCACTGAAACCCCTTTCCCACACACTGAAACCCCTTCCCCACACACTGGATCCCTTCCCCACACACTGAAACCCCTTCCCCACACACTAAACAGCTTCCCCACACACTGAAACCCCTTCCCCACACACTGAAACACCTTCCGCACACACTGAAACAACATCCCCACACACTGAAACACCTTTTCCACACACTGAAACACCTTCCGCACACACTGAAACACCTTACCCAGACACTGAAACCCTTCCCCACACACAGAAACCCCTTCCCCACACACTGAAACACTTCCCCACACACTGAAACCCATTCCCCACTGACTGAAACACCTTCCCCACACACTGAAAAAACTTCCCCACACACTGAAACCCCTTCCCCACACACTGAAACACATCCCCACACACTGAAACCCCTTCCCCACACATTGAAACACATCCCCACACACTGAAACCCCTTCCCCACACACTGAAACACATCCCCACACACTGAAACACCTTCACCACACACTGAAGCCCCTTCCCAACACACTGAAACCTCTTCCGCACACACAGAAACCCTTCCCCACACACTGAAACCCTTCCCCGCACAGTGAAACCCCTTCCGCACACGCTGAAACCCTTCCCCACACACTGAATCCCCATCCCCACACACTGAAACCCCTTCCGCACACAATGAAACACCTTCCCCACAAACAGAAACCCCTTCCCCATACACTGAAATACCTTCCGCACACACTGAAATCCCTTCCGCACACACTGAAACACCTTCCCAACACACTGAAACCCCTTCCCCACACACTGAAACCCCTTCCGCACACACTGAAACATCTTCCCCACACACCAAAACCACTTCCCCACACACTGAAACCCCTTCCGCACACAGTGAATCCCTTCCCCACACACTGAAACCCCTTCCCCACACTCTGAAACACATCGCCACACACTGAAACCCCTTCCCCACACACTGAAACACATCCCCACACTCTGAAACCCCTTCCCCACACACTGAAACTCCTCCCCACACACTGAAAACCTTCCCCACACACTGAAACACCTTCCGCACACCGTGAATCCCTTCCCCACACACTGAAACCCCTTCCCCACACACTGAAACACATCCCCACACACAGAAACCCCTTCCGCACACACTGAAACACCTTCCCGACACCCTGAAACCCCTTCCGCACACAGGTAAACAATTCCCCACACACTGAAACCCCTTCCCCACACACTGAAACCCCTTCCCTACACACTGAAACGCCTTCCGCACACACTGAAACAACTTCCCCACACACTGAAACCCCTTCCCCACACACTGAAACACATTCCCCAGACACTGAAACCCCTTCCGCACACACTAAAACCCATCCCCACACACTGAAACCCCACCCTCACACACTGAAACCCCTTCCCCACACACTGAAAGCACTTCCCCACACACTTAAACACATCCCCAAGCACTGAAACACCTTCCCCACACACTGAAACACCTTCTGCACACACTGAAACCCATGCCCAAACACTGAAACCCATGCCCACACACTGAAACCCATCCCCACACACTGAAACAACTTCCCCACACACTGAAACCCTTCCCCACACACTGAAATACATCCCCACACACTGAAACACATCCCCACACACAGAAACACCTTCCCCACACACTTAAACCCCTTCCCCACACACTGAAACACCTTCCCCACACACTGAAACACCTTCCCGACACACTGAAACCCCTTCCCCCCACACTGAAACCCATCCCCACACTCTGAAATCCCTTCCCCACACACTGAAACCCCTTCCCCACACACTGAAACCCATCCCGACACTCTGAAACCCCTTCCCCACACAGTGAAACACCTTCCCCACACACTGAAACCTCTTCCCCACACACTGAAACCACTTCCCCACACCCTGAAACCACATCCCACACACTGAAACACATCCCCACACACAGTGAAACACTTCCCCACACACTGAAACCCATCCCCATACACTGAAACACCTTCCCCACTCACTGAAAGCCCTTCCGCACACACTGAAACCCATCCCCACACACTGAAACAAATCCCCACACACTGAAACACATCTCCACACACTGAAACACCTCCCCCACACACTGAAACCCCTTCCCCACACACACTGAAACACCTTCCCCACACACTGGATTCCTTCCCCACACACTGAAACCCCTTCCCCACACACTGAAACCCTTCCCCACACACTGAAACCCCTTCCCCACACACTGAAACCCCTTCCCCACACACTGAAACCCTTCCCCACACACTGAAACCCCTTCCCCACACCCTGAAACCCCTTCCGCACACAGTTAAACAATTCCCCACACTCTGAAACCCCTTCCCCACACACTGAAACCCCTTCCCTACACACTGAAACACCTTCCGCACACACTGAAACCCCTTCCCCACACACTGAAACCCCTTCCCCACACACTGAAACACATTCCCCAGACACTGAAACCCCTTCCGCACACACTAAAACCCATCCCCACACACTGAAACCCCACCCTCACACACTGAAACCCCTTCCCCACACACTGAACGCACTTCCCCACACACTTAAACTCATCCCCACACACTGAAACACCTTCCCCACACACTGAAACCCCTTCTGCACACACTGAAACCCATGCCCACACACTGAAACCCATCCCCACACACTGAAACCCATCCCCACACACTGAAACAACTTCCCCACACACTGAAACCCTTCCCCACACACTGAAACCCATCCCCACACACTGAAACACATTCCCCACACACTGAAAGCCCTTCCGCACACACTGAAACCCATCCCCACACACTGAAACACATCTCCACACACTGCAACACCTCCCCCACACACTGAAACCCCTTCCCCACACACACTGAAACACCTTCCCCACACATTGAAACCCCTTCCCCACACACTGAAATACCATCCCCACTCACTGAAACCCCTTTCCCACACACTGAAACCCCTTCCCCACACACTGGATCCCTTCCCCACACACTGAAACCCCTTCCCCACACACTGAAAACCTTCCCAACACACTGAAACCCCTTCCGCACACAGTTAAACAATTCCCCACACACTGAAACCCCTTCCCCACCGACTGAAACCCCTTCCCTACACACTGAAACACCTTCCGCACACACTGAAACCCCTTCCCCACACACTGAAACCCCTTCCCCACACACTGAAACACATTCCCACACACTGAAACCCCACCCTCACACACTGAAACCCCTTCCCCACACACTGAAAGCACTTCCCCACACACTGAAACACATCCCCACACACTGAAACACCTTCCCCACACACTGAAACCCCTTCTGCACGCACTGAAACCCATGCCCACACACTGAAACCCATCCCCACACACTGAAACCCATCCCCACACACTGAAACAACTTCCCCACACACTGAAACCCTTCCCCACACACTGAAACACATCCCCACACACTGAAACACATCCCCACACAAAGAAACACCTTCCCCACACACTTAAACCCCTTCCCCACACACTGAAACACCTTCCCCACACACGGAAACACCTTCCCCAAACACTGAAACCCCTTCAGCACACACTGAAACACATCCCCACACACTGAAACCCCTTCCGCGCACACTGAAACAGCTTCCCCACATACTGAAACCCCTTCCCCACACACTGAAACCCCTTCCGCACACACTGAAACGCCTTCCGCAGACACTGAAACACCTTCCCCACACACTGAAACACCTTCCCCACACTCTGAAACCCCTTCCCCACACACTGAAACACCTTCCGCACACACTGGAACACATTCCCCACACACTGAAACACATCCCCACACACTGAAACCCCTTCCCCACACACTGAAACCCCTTCCCCCCACACTGAACCCCTTCCCCACACTCTGAAACCCCTTCCCCACACACTGAAACCCCTTCCCGACACACTGAAACCCCTTCCCGACACAGTGAAACCCATCCCGACACTCTGAAACCCCTTCCCCACACAGTGAAACACCTTCCCCACACACTGAAACACCTTCCCCACACACTGAAACCACTTCCCAAACACTAAAACACATCCCCACACACTGAAACCCATCCCCACACACTGAAACCCCTTCCCCACACAATGAAACCCCTTCCCCACACACTGAAACACATCCCCACACTCTGAAACACCTTCCCCACACACTGTAACCCCTTCCGCACACACTGAAACCCATCCCCACACACTGAAACCCATCCCCACACACAGAAACACCTTCCCCACACACTGAAGACCTTCCCCACACACTGAAACACATCCCCACACACTGAAGCACATCCCCAAGCACTGAAACACTTTCCCCACACACTGAAACCCCTTCCCCACACACTGAAACACCTTCCCCACACACTGAAACACCTTTCCCACACACTGAAACCCTTCCGCACATACTGAAGCCCATCCCCACACACTGAAACCCATGCCCACACACTGAAACACCTTCCCCTCACACTGAAACCCCTTCCCCACACACTGAAACAGCTTCCCCACACACTGAAACACCTTCCGCACACAATGAAAACCATCAGCACAAACTGAAACCCATCCCCACACACTGAAACACCTTCCCCACACACTGACACCCCTTCCCCACACACTGAAACACTTCCCCACACACTGAAACACCTTCCCCACACACTGAAAGCCCTTCCACACACACTGAAACCCATCCCCACACACTGAAACCAATCCCCACACACTGAAACACCTTCCCCACACACTGAAAGCCCTTCCGCACACACTGAAACCCATCCCCACACACTGAAACACATCTCCACACACTGAAACACCTCCCCCACACACTGAAACCCCTTCCCCACACACACTGAAAGACCTTCCCCACACACTGAAACCCCTTCCCCACACACTGAAACACATCCCCACACACTGAAGCACATCCCCAAGCACTGAAACACTTTCCCCACACACTGAAACCCCTTCCCCACACACTGAAACACCTTCCCCACACACTGAAACACCTTTCCCACACACTGAAACCCTTCCGCACATACTGAAGCCCATCCCCACACACTGAAACCCATGCCCACACACTGAAACACCTTCCCCTCACACTGAAACCCCTTCCCCACACACTGAAACAGCTTCCCCACACACTGAAACACCTTCCGCACACAATGAAAACCATCAGCACAAACTGAAACCCATCCCCACACACTGAAACACCTTCCCCACACACTGACACCCCTTCCCCACACACTGAAACACTTCCCCACACACTGAAACACCTTCCCCACACACTGAAAGCCCTTCCACACACACTGAAACCCATCCCCACACACTGAAACCAATCCCCACACACTGAAACACCTTCCCCACACACTGAAAGCCCTTCCGCACACACTGAAACCCATCCCCACACACTGAAACACATCTCCACACACTGAAACACCTCCCCCACACACTGAAACCCCTTCCCCACACACACTGAAAGACCTTCCCCACACACTGAAACCCCTTCCCCACACACTGAAACACATCCCCACACACTGAAGCACATCCCCAAGCACTGAAATACTTTCCCCACACACTGAAACCCCTTCCCCACACACTGAAACACCTTCCCCACACACTGAAACACCTTTCCCACACACTGAAACCCTTCCGCACATACTGAAGCCCATCCCCACACACTGAAACCCATGCCCACACACTGAAACACCTTCCCCTCACACTGAAACCCCTTCCCCACACACTGAAACAGCTTCCCCACACACTGAAACACCTTCCGCACACAATGAAAACCATCAGCACAAACTGAAACCCATCCCCACACACTGAAACACCTTCCCCACACACTGACACCCCTTCCCCACACACTGAAACACTTCCCCACACACTGCAACACCTTCCCCACACACTGAAAGCCCTTCCACACACACTGAAACCCATCCCCACACACTGAAACCAATCCCCACACACTGAAACACCTTCCCCACACACTGAAAGCCCTTCCGCACACACTGAAACCCATCCCCACACACTGAAACACATCTCCACACACTGAAACACCTCCCCCACACACTGAAACCCCTTCCCCACACACACTGAAAGACCTTCCCCACACACTGAAACCCCTTCCCCACACACTGAAACACATCCCCACACACTGAAATACCATCCCCACTCACTGAAACCCCTTTCCCACACACTGAAACCCCTTCCCCACACACTGGATCCCTTCCCCACACACTGAAACCCCTTCCCCACACACTAAACAGCTTCCCCACACACTGAAACCCCTTCCCCACACACTGAAACACCTTCCGCACACACTGAAACAACATCCCCACACACTGAAACACCTTTTCCACACACTGAAACACCTTCCGCACACACTGAAACACCTTACCCAGACACTGAAACCCTTCCCCACACACAGAAACCCCTTCCCCACACACTGAAACACTTCCCCAAACACTGAAACCCATTCCCCACTGACTGAAACACCTTCCCCACACACTGAAAAAACTTCCCCACACACTGAAACCCCTTCCCCACACACTGAAACACATCCCCACACACTGAAACCCCTTCCCCACACATTGAAACACATCCCCACACACTGAAAGCCCTTCCCCACACACTGAAACACATCCCCACACACTGAAACACCTTCACCACACACTGAAGCCCCTTCCCAACACACTGAAACCTCTTCCGCACACACAGAAACCCTTCCCCACACACTGAAACCCTTCCCCGCACAGTGAAACCCCTTCCGCACAATATGAAACCCTTCCCCACACACTGAAACACCTTCCGCACACACTGAAACCCAGTCCCCACACACTGTAATCCTTCCCCACACACTGAAACACTTCCCCACACACTGAAACCCCTTCCCCACACTCTGAAACCCCTTCCCCACACACTGAAATCCCTTCCCCACACACTGAAACCCTTCCCCACACACTGAAACCCATCCCCACACACTGAAACACCTTCCCCACACACTGAAAGCACTTCCGCACACACTGAAACCCATCCCCACAAACTGAAACACATCCCCACACACTGAAACACATCTCCTCACACTGAAACACCTCCCCCACACACTGAAATACCTTCCCCACACAATGAAACAAATACCCCACACACTGAAATACCATCCCCACTCACTGAAACCCCTTTCCCACACACTGAAACCCCTTCCCCACACACTGGATCCCTTTGCCACACACTGAAACCCCTTCCCCACACACCGAAAACCTTCCCCACACACTGAAACCCCTTCCCCACACAGTGAAACACCTTCCCCACACACTGAAACACCTTCCCCACACACTGAAACCACTTCCCAAACACTAAAACACATCCCCACACACTGAAACCCATCCCCACACACTGAAACCCCTTCCCCACACAATGAAACCCCTTCCCCACACACTGAAACACATCCCCACACTCTGAAACACCTTCCCCACACACTGTAACCCCTTCCGCACACACTGAAACCCATCCCCACACACTGAAACCCATCCCCACACACAGAAACACCTTCCCCACACACTGAAGACCTTCCCCACACACTGAAACACATCCCCACACACTGAAGCACATCCCCAAGCACTGAAACACTTTCCCCACACACTGAAACCCCTTCCCCACACACTGAAACACCTTCCCCACACACTGAAACACCTTTCCCACACACTGTAACCCCTTCCGCACATACTGAAGCCCATCCCCACACACTGAAACCCATGCCCACACACTGAAACACCTTCCCCTCACACTGAAACCCCTTCCCCACACACTGAAACAGCTTCCCCACACACTGAAACACCTTCCGCACACAATGAAAACCATCAGCACAAACTGAAACCCATCCCCACACACTGAAACACCTTCCCCACACACTGACACCCCTTCCCCACACACTGAAACACTTCCCCACACACTGAAACACCTTCCCCACACACTGAAAGCCCTTCCACACACACTGAAACCCATCCCCACACACTGAAACCAATCCCCACACACTGAAACACCTCCCCCACACACTGAAACCCCTTCCCCACACACACTGAAAGACCTTCCCCACACACTGAAACCCCTTCCCCACACACTGAAACACATCCCCACACACTGAAATACCATCCCCACTCACTGAAACCCCTTTCCCACACACTGAAACCCCTTTCCCACACACTGGATCCCTTCCCCACACACTGAAACCCCTTCCCCACACACTAAACAGCTTCCCCACACACTGAAACCCCTTCCCCACACACTGAAACACCTTCCGCACACACTGAAACAACATCCCCACACACTGAAACACCTTTTCCTCACACTGAAACACCTTCCGCACACACTGAAACACCTTACCCAGACACTGAAAACCTTCCCCACACACAGAAACCCCTTCCCCACCCACTGAAACACTTCCCCAAACACTGAAACCCATTCCCCACTGACTGAAACACCTTCCCCACACACTGAAAAAACTTCCCCACACACAGAAACCCCTTCCCCACACACTGAAACACCTTCCGCACACACTGAAACAACATCCCCACACACTGAAACACCTTTTCCACACACTGAAACACCTTCCGCACACACTGAAACACCTTACCCAGACACTGAAACCCTTCCCCACACACAGAAACCCCTTCCCCACACACTGAAACACTTCCCCAAACACTGAAACCCATTCCCCACTGACTGAAACACCTACCCCACACACTGAAAAAACTTCCCCACACACTGAAACCCCTTCCCCACACACTGAAACACATCCCCACACACTGAAACCCCTTCCCCACACATTGAAACACATCCCCACACACTGAAAGCCCTTCCCCACACACTGAAACACATCCCCACACACTGAAACACCTTCACCACACACTGAAGCCCCTTCCCAACACACTGAAACCTCTTCCGCACACACAGAAACCCTTCCCCACACACTGAAACCCTTCCCCGCACAGTGAAACCCCTTCCGCACACGCTGAAACCCCTTCCCCACACACTGAAACACCTTCCGCACACACTGAAACCCAGTCCCCACACACTGTAATCCTTCCCCACACACTGAAACACTTCCCCACACACTGAAACCCCTTCCCCACACTCTGAAACCCCTTCCCCACACACTGAAATCCCTTCCCCACACACTGAAACCCTTCCCCACACACTGAAACCCATCCCCACACACTGAAACCCATCCCCACACACTGAAACACCTTCCCCACACACTGAAAGCACTTCCGCACACACTGAAACCCATCCCCACAAACTGAAACACATCCCCACACACTGAAACACATCTCCTCACACTGAAACACCTCCACCACACACTGAAATACCTTCCCCACACAATGAAACAAATACGCCACACACTGAAATACCATCCCCACTCACTGAAACCCCTTTCCCACACACTGAAACCCCTTCCCCACACACTGGATCCCTTCCCCACACACTGAAACCCCTTCCCCACACACTGAAAACCTTCCACACACACTGAGACCCCTTCCCCACACACTGAAACACCTTCCCCACACACTGAAACACCTTCCCCACACACTGAAACCACTTCCCAAACACTAAAACACATCCCCACACACTGACACCCATCCCCACACACTGAAACCCCTTCCCCACACAATGAAACCCCTTCCCCACACACTGAAACACATCCCCACACTCTGAAACACCTTCCCCACACACTGTAACCCCTTCCGCACACACTGAAACCCATCCCCGCACACTGAAACCCATCCCCACACACAGAAACACCTTCCCCACACACTGAAGACCTTCCCCACACACTGAAACACATCCCCACACACTGAAGCACATCCCCAAGCACTGAAACACTTTCCCCACACACTGAAACCCCTTCCCCACACACTGAAACACCTTCCCCACACACTGAAACACCTTTCCCACACACTGTAACCCCTTCCGCACATACCGAAGCCCATCCCCACACACTGAAACCCATGCCCAGACACTGAAACACCTTCCCCTCACACTGAAACCCCTTCCCCACACACTGAAACAGCTTCCCCACACACTGAAACACCTTCCGCACACAATGAAAACCATCAGCACAAACTGAAACCCATCCCCACACACTGAAACACCTTCCCCACACACTGACACCCCTTCCCCACACACTGAAACACTTCCCCACACACTGAAACACCTTCCCCACACACTGAAAGCCCTTCCACACACACTGAAACCCATCCCCACACACTGAAACACATCCCCACACACTGAAACACCTTCCCCACACACTGAAAGCCCTTCCGCACACACTGAAACCCATCCCCACACACTGAAACACATCTCCACACACTGAAACACCTCCCCCACACACTGAAACCCCTTCCCCACACACACTGAAATACCTTCCCCACACACTGAAACCCCTTCCCCACACACTGAAACACATCCCCACACACTGAAATACCATCCCCACTCACTGAAACCCCTTTCCCACACACTGAAACCCCTTTCCCACACACTGGATCCCTTCCCCACACACTGAAACCCCTTCCCCACACACTAAACAGCTTCCCCACACACTGAAACCCCTTCCCCACACACTGAAACACCTTCCGCACACACTGAAACAACATCCCCACACACTGAAACACCTTTTCCTCACACTGAAACACCTTCCGCACACACTGAAACACCTTACCCAGACACTGAAACCCTTCCCCACACACAGAAACCCCTTCCCCACACACTGAAACACTTCCCCAAACACTGAAACCCATTCCCCACTGACTGAAACACCTTCCCCACACACTGAAAAAACGTCCCCACACACTGAAACCCCTTCCCCACACACTGAAACACATCCCCACACACTGAAACCCCTTCCCCACACATTAAAACACATCCCCACACACTGAAAGCCCTTCCCCACACACTGAAACACATCCCCACACACTGAAACACCTTCACCACACACTGAAGCCCCTTCCCAACACACTGAAACCTCTTCCGCACTCACAGAAACACTTCCCCACACACTGAAACCCCTTCCCCACACACTGGATCCCTTCCCCACACACTGAAACCCCTTCCCCACACACTGAAAACCTTCCCCACACACTGAAACCCCTTCCCCACACACTGAAACCCCTTCCCCACATAGTTAAACCCCTTCCCCGCACACTGAAACACCTTCCCCACACACAGAAACCCCTTCCGCACGCAGTTAAACAATTCCCCACACACTGAAACCCTTTCCCCACACACTGAAACCCCTTCCCTACACAATGAAACACCTTCCGCACACACTGAAACCCCTTCCCCACACACTGAAACCCCTTCCCCACACACTGAAACACATTCCCCACACACTGAAACACGTTCCGCACACACTAAAACCCATCCCCACACACAGAAACCCCACCCCCACTCACTGAAACCCCTTCCCCACACACTGAAAGCACTTCCCCACACACTTAAACACATCCCCACACACTGAAACACCATCCCCACACACTGAAACCCCTTCTGCACGCACTGAAACACCTTCCCCACACTCTGAAACACCTTCCCCACACACTGAAACCCCTTCAGCACACACTGAAACACATCCCCACACACTGAAACCCCTTCTGTGCACACTGAAGCAGCTTCCCCACATACTGAAACCCCTTCCCCACACACTGAAACCCCATCCGCACACACTGAATCCCCTTCCGCACACACTGAAACACCTTCCCCACACACTGAAACCCCTTCCCCACACACTGAAACCCCTTCCCCCCACACTGAATCCCTTCCCCACACTCTGAAACCCCTTCCCCACACACTGAAACACCTTCCCCACACACTGAAACGCCTTCCGCACGCAGTTAAACAATTCCCCACACACTGAAACCCTTTCCCCACACACTGAAACCCCTTCCCTACACACTGAAACACCTTCCGCACACACTGAAACCCCTTCCCCACACACTGAAACCCCTTCCCCACACACTGAAACAGCTTCCCCACATACTGAAACCCCTTCCCCACACACTGAGACCCCATCCGCACACACTGAAACCCCTTCCGCACACACTGAAACACCTTCCCCACACACTGAAACACCTTCCCCACACTCTGAAACCCCTTCCCCACACACTGAAACACCTTCCGCACACACTGTAACACATTCCCCACACACTGAAACACATCCCCACACACTGAAACCCCTTCCCCACACACTGAAACCCCTTCCCCCCACACTGAACACCTTCCCCACACTCTGAAACCCCTTCCCCACACACTGAAACCCCTTCCCGACACACTGAAACCCCTTCCCGACACACTGAAACCCATCCCAACATTCTGAAACCCCTTCCCCACACAGTGAAACACATTCCCCACACACTGAAACACCTTCCCCACACACTGAAACCCCTTCCCCACACACTGAAACCACTTCCCAAACACATCCCCACAAACTGAAACCCATCCCCACACACTGAAACCCCTTCCCAAAACACTGAAACACCTTACCCAGACACTGAAACCCTTCCCCACACACAGAAACCCCTTCCCCACACACTGAAACACTTCCCCACACACTGTAACCCATTCCCCACTGACTGAAACACCTTCCCCACACACTGAAAAAACTTCCCCACACACTGAAACCCCTTCCCCACACACTGAAACACATCCCCACACACTGAAACCCCTTCCCCACACATTGAAACACATCCCCACACACTGAAACCCCTTCACCACACACTGAAGCCCCTTCCCAACACACTGAAACCTCTTCCGCACACACAGAAACCCTTCCCCACACACTGAAACTCTTCCCCGCACAGTGAAACCCCTTCCGCACACGCTGAATCCCTTCCCCACACACTGAAACACCTTCCGCACACACTGAAACCCAGTCCCCACACACTGTAATCCTTCCCCACACAGTGAAACACTTGCCCACACACTGAAACCCCTTCCCCACACTCTGAAACCCCTTCCCCACACACTGAAATCCCTTCCCCACACACTCAAACCCTTCCCCACACATTGAAACCCATCCCCACACACTGAAACCCATCCCCACACACTGAAACACCTTCCCCACACACTGAAAGCACTTCCGCACACACTGAAACCCATCCCCACAAACTGAAACACATCCCCACACACTGAAACACATCTCCTCACACTGAAACACCTCCCCCACACACTGAAACACCTTCCCCACACAATGAAACAAATACCCCACACACTGAAATACCATCCCCACTCACTGAAACCCCTTTCCCACACACTGAAACCCCTTCCCCACACACTGGATCCCTTCCCCACAAACTGAAACCACTTCCCCACACACTGAAAATCTTCCCCACACACTGAAACCCCTTCCCCACACACTGAAACCCCTTCCCCACATAGTTAAACCCCTTCCCCGCACACTGAAACACCTTCCCCACACACTGAAACCCCTTCCGCACGCAGTTAAACAATTCCCCACACACTGAAACCCTTTCCCCACACACTGAAACCCCTTCCCCACAGACTGAAACACCTTCCGCACACACTGAAACCCCTTCCCCACACACTGAAACCCCTTCCCCACACACTGAAACACATTCCCCACACACTGAAACAGCTTCCGCACACACTAAAACCCATCCCCACACACAGAGACCCCACCCCCACAACACTGAAACCCCTGCCCCACACACTGAAAGCACTTCCAAACACACTTAAACACATCCCCACACACTGAAACACCATCCCCACACACTGAAACCCCTTCCGCACACACTGAAACACCTTCCCCACACACTGAAACACCTTCCCCACACACTGAAACCCCTTCAGCACACATTGAAACACATCCCCACACACTGAAACCCCTTCCGTGCACACTGAAACAGCTTCCCCACATACTGAAACCCCTTCCCCACACACTGAAACCCCATCCGCACACACTGAAACCCCTTCCGCACACACTGAATCACCTTCCCCACACACTGAAACACCTTCCCCACACTCTGAAAGCCCTACCCCACACACTGAAACACCTTCCGCACACACTGTAACACATTCCCCACACACTGAAACACATCCCCACACACTGAAACCCCTTCCCCACACACTGAAACCCCTTCCCCCCACACTGAACCCCTTCCCCACACTCTGAAACCCCTTCCCCACACACTGAAACCACTTCCCGACACACTGAAACCCCTTCCCGACACACTGAAACCCATCCCGACATTCTGAAACACCTTCCCCACACACTGAAACCCCTTCCCCACACACTGAAACCACTTCCCAAACACTGAAACACATCCCCACACACTGAAACCCATCCCCACACACTGAAACCCCTTCCCCACACACTGAAACCCCTTCCCCACACACTGAAACACATCCCCACACTCTGAAACACCTTCCCCACACACTGTAACCCCTTCCGCACACACTGAAACCCATCCCCACACACTGAAACCCATCCCCACACACAGAAACACCTTCCCCACACACTGAAGCCCTTCCCCACACACTGAAACACATCCCCACACACTGAAGCACATCCCCAAGCACTGAAACACTTTCCCCACACACTGAAACCCCTTCCCCACACACTGAAACACCTTCCCCACACACTGAAACACCTTTCCCACACACTGAAACAGCTTCCCCACACACTGAAACACCTTCCGCACACAATGAAAACCATCAGCACAAACTGAAACCCATCCCCACACACTGAAACACTTTCCCCACACACTGACACCCCTTCCCCACACACTGAAACACTTCCCCACACACTGAAACACCTTCCCCACACACTGAAAGCCCTTCCACAGACACTGAAACCCATCCCCACACACTGAAACCAATCCCCACACACTGAAACACCTTCCCCACACACTGAAAGCCCTTCCGCACACACTGAAACCCATCCCCACACACTGAAACACATCTCCACACACTGAAACACCTCCCCCACACACTGAAACCACTTCCCCACACACACTGAAATACCTTCCCCACTCACTGAAACCCCTTCCCCACACACTGAAACACATCCCCACACACTGAAATACCATCCCCACTCACTGAAACCCCTTTCCCACACACTGAAACCCCTTCCCCACTCACTGGATCCCTTCCCCACACACTGAAACCCCTTCCCCACCCACGAAACAGCTTCCCCACACACTGAAACCCCTTCCCCACACACTGAAGCACCTTCCGCACACACTGAAACAACATCCCCACACACTGAAACACCTTTTCCACACACTGAAACACCTTCCGCACACACTGAAACACCTTACCCAGACACTGAAACCCTTCCCCACACACAGAAACCCCATCCCCACACACTGAAACAATTCCACAAACACTGAAACCCATTCCCTACTGACTGAAACACCTTCCCCACACACTGAAAAAACTTCCCCACACACTGAAACCCCTTCCCCACACACTGAAACACATCCCCACACACTGAAACACCTTCCCCACACATTGAAACACATCCCCACACACTGAAACTCCTTCCGCACACACTGAAACCCAGTCCCCACACACTGTAATCCTTCCCCACACACTGAAACACTTCCCCACACACTGAAACCCCTTCCCCACACTCTGAAACCCCTTCCCCACACGCTGAAATCCCTTCCCCACACACTGAAACACTTCCCCACACACTGCAACCCATCCCCACACACTGAAACCCATCCCCACACACTGAAACACCTTCCCCACACATTGAAAGCACTTCCGCACACACTGAAACCCATCCCCACAAACTGAAAAACATCCCCACACACTGAAACACATCTCCTCACACTGAAACACCTCCCCCATACACTGAAACACCTTCCCCACACAATGAAACAAATACCCCACACACTGAAATACCATCCCCACTCACTGAAACCCCTTTCCCACACACTGAAACCCCTTCCCCACACACTGGATCCCTTCCCCACACACTGACACCCCTTCCCCACACACTGAAAACCTTCCCCACACACTGAAACCCCTTCCCCACACACTCAAACCCCTTCCCCACATAGTTAAACCCCTTCCCCGCACACTGAAACACCTTCCCCACACACTGAAACCCCTTCCGCAAGCAGTTAAACAATTCCCCACACACTGAAACCCTTTCCCAACACACTGAAACCCCTTCCCTACACACTGAAACACCTTCCGCACACACTGAAACCCCTTCCCCACACACTGAAACCCCTTCCCCACACACTGAAACACATTCCCCACACACTGAAACACCTTCCGCACACACTAAAACCCATCCCCACACACAGAAACCCCACCCCCACACACTGAAACCCCTTCCCCACACTCTGAAAGCACTTCCCCACACACTTAAACACATCCCCACACACTGAAACACCATCCCCACACACTCAAACCCCTTCCGCACACACTGAAACCCCTTCAGCACACACTGAAACCCATGCCCACACACTGAAACCCATCCCCACACAATGAAACCCATCCCCACACACTGACACAACTTCCCCACACACTGAAACCCTTCCTCACACACTGAAACACATGCCCACAGACTGAAACACCTTCCCCACACACTGAAACATCTTCCCCACACACTGAAATACCTTCCCCACACACTGAAACACCTTCCCCACACACTGAAACCCCTTCCCCACACACTGAAAACCCTTCCCCACACACTGGATCCCTTCCCCACACACTGAAACCCCTTCCCCACACACTGAAAACCTTCCCCACACACTGAAACCCCTTCCCCACACACTGAAACCCCTTCCCCACATAGTTAAACCCCTTCCCCGCACACTGAAACACCTTCCCCACACACTGAAACCCCTTCCGCACGCAGTTAAACAATTCCCCACACACTGAAACCCTTTCCCAACACACTGAAACCCCTTCCCTACACACTGAAACACCTTCCGCACACACTGAAACCCCTTCCCCACACACTGAAACTCCTTCCCCACACACTGAAACACATTCCCCACACACTGAAACACCTTCCGCACACACTAAAACCCATCCCCACACACAGAAACCCCACCCCCACACACTGAAACCCCTTCCCCACACACATAAACACATCCCCACACACTGAAACACCATCCCCACACGCTGAAACCCCTTCCGCACACACTGAAACCCCTTCCGCACACACTGAAACCCATGCCCACACACTGAAACCCATCCCCACACACTGAAACCCATCCCCACACACTGACACAACTTCCCCACACACTGAAACAGCTTCCCCACACACTGAAACACCTTCCGCACACAATGAAAACCATCAGCACAAACTGAAACCCATCCCCACAAACTGAAACACTTTCCCCACACACTGACAACCCTTCCCCACACACTGAAACACTTCCCCACACACTGAAACACCTTCCCCACACACTGAAAGCCCTTCCACAGACACTGAAACCCATCCCCACACACTGAAACCAATCCCCACACACTGAAACACCTTCCCCACACACTGAAAGCCCTTCCGCACACACTGAAACCCATCCCCACACACTGAAACACATCTCCACACACTGAAACACCTCCCCCACACACTGAAACCCCTTCCCCACACACACTGAAATACCTTCCCCACTCACTGAAACCCCTTCCCCACACACTGAAACACATCCCCACACACTGAAATACCATCCCCACTCACTGAAACCCCTTTCCCACACACTGAAACCCCTTCCCCACTCACTGGATCCCTTCCCCACACACTGAAACCCCTTCCCCACCCACGAAACAGCTTCCCCACACACTGAAACCCCTTCCCCACACACTGAAGCACCTTCCGCACACACTGAAACAACATCCCCACACACTGAAACACCTTTTCCACACACTGAAACACCTTCCGCACACACTGAAACACCTTACCCAGACACTGAAACCCTTCCCCACACACAGAAACCCCATCCCCACACACTGAAACACTTCCACAAACACTGAAACCCATTCCCTACTGACTGAAACACCTTCCCCACACACTGAAAAAACTTCCCCACACACTGAAACCCCTTCCCCACACACTGAAACACATCCCCACACACTGAAACACCTTCCCCACACATTGAAACACATCCCCACACACTGAAACTCCTTCCCCACACGCTGAAACCCTTCCCCACACACTGAAACACCTTCCGCACACACTGAAACCCAGTCCCCACACACTGTAATCCTTCCCCACACACTGAAACACTTCCCCACACACTGAAACCCCTTCCCCACACTCTGAAACCCCTTCCCCACACGCTGAAATCCCTTCCCCACACACTGAAACACTTCCCCACACACTGAAACCCATCCCCACACACTGAAACCCATCCCCACACACTGAAACACCTTCCCCACACATTGAAAGCACTTCCGCACACACTGAAACCCATCCCCACAAACTGAAAAACATCCCCACACACTGAAACACATCTCCCCACACTGAAACACCTCCCCCATACACTGAAACACCTTCCCCACACAATGAAACAAATACCCCACACACTGAAATACCATCCCCACTCACTGAAACCCCTTTCCCACACACTGAAACCCCTTCCCCACACACTGGATCCCTTCCCCACACACTGACACCCCTTCCCCACACACTGAAAACCTTCCCCACACACTGAAAAGCCTTCCCCACACACTCAAACCCCTTCCCCACATAGTTAAACCCCTTCCCCGCACACTGAAACACCTTCCCCACACACTGAAACCCCTTCCGCAAGCAGTTAAACAATTCCCCACGCACTGAAACCTTTTCCCAACACACTGAAACCCCTTCCCTACACACTGAAACACCTTCCGCACACACTGAAACCCCTTCCCCACACACTGAAACCCCTTCCCCACACACTGAAACACATTCCCCACACACTGAAACACCTTCCGCACACACTAAAACCCATCCCCACACACAGAAACCCCACCCCCACACACTGAAACCCCTTCCCCACACTCTGAAAGCACTTCCCCACACACTTAAACACATCCCCACACACTGAAACACCATCCCCACACACTGAAACCCCTTCCGCACACACTGAAACCCCTTCCGCACACACTGAAACCCATGCCCACACACTGAAACCCATCCCCACACACTGAAACCCATCCCCACACACTGACACAACTTCCCCACACACTGAAACCCTTCCTCACACACTGAAACACATGCCCACACACTGAAACACATCCCCACACACAGAAACACCTACCCCACAGACTGAAACACCTTCCCCACACACTGAAACATCTTCCCCACACACTGAAATACCTTCCCCACACACTGAAACACCTTCCCCACACACTGAAACCCCTTCCCCACACACTGAAACCCCTTCCCCACACACTGAAAACCCTTCCCCACACACTGGATCCCTTCCCCACACACTGAAACCCCTTCCCCACACACTGAAAACCTTCCCCACACAATGAAACCCCTTCCCCACACTCTGAAACCCCTTCCCCACATAGTTAAACCCCTTCCCCGCACACTGAAACACCTTCCCCACACACTGAAACCCCTTCCGCACGCAGTTAAACAATTCCCCACACACAGAAACCCTTTCCCAACACACTGAAACCCCTTCCCTACACACTGAAACACCTTCCGCACACACTGAAACCCCTTCCCCACACACTGAAACTCCTTCCCCACACACTGAAACACATTCCCCACACACTGAAACACCTTCCGCACACACTAAAACCCATCCCCACACACAGAAACCCCACCCCCACACACTGAAACCCCTTCCCCACACACATAAACACATCCCCACACACTGAAACACCATCCCCACACGCTGAAACCCCTTCCGCACACACTGAAACCCCTTCCGCACACACTGAAACCCATGCCCACACACTGAAACCCATCCCCACACACTGGAACCCATCCCCACACACTGACACAACTTCCCCACACACTGAAACCCTTCCTCACACACTGCAACACATGCCCACACACTGAAACACATCCCCACACACAGAAACACCTACCCCACAGACTGAAACACCTTCCCCACACACAGAAACACCTACCCCACAGACTGAAACACCTTCCCCACACACTGAAACATCTTCCCCACACACTGAAATACCTTCCCCACACACTGAAACACCTTCCCCACACACTGAAACCCCTTCCCCACACACTGAAACACCTTCCCCACAAACTGAAACAACTTCCCCACACACTGAAACCCCTTCCCCACCCACTGAAACAGCTTCCACACACACTGTAACCCTTCCCCACACACAGAAACAGTTCCCCACACACTGAAACCCCTTCCCCACACACTGAAACGCCTTCCCCACACACTGAAACCATTCCCCACACACTGAAACCTCTTCACCACACACTGAAACCCCTTCCCCACACACTGAAACCCTTCCCCACGCACTGAAACCCCTTCCCCACATAGTGAAACCCCTTCCCCACACACTGAAACACCTTCCCCACACTCTGAAACCCCTTCCACACACAGTTAAACAATTCCCCACACACTGAAACCCCTTCCCCACACAATGAAACTTCTTCCGCACACACTGAAACCCCTTCCCTACACACTGAAACACCTTCCGCACACAACGAAACACCTTCCACACGCAATGAAACACCTTCCCCACACACTGAATCCCCTTCCCCACACACTGAAACCCCTTCCGCACACAATGAAACACCTTCCCCACACACAGAAACCACTTCCCCACACACTGAAATACCTTCCGCACACACTGAAACCCCTTCCGCACACACTGAAACACCTTCCCAACACACTGAAACCCCTTCCCCACACAGTGAAACCCCTTCTGCACACACTGAAACATCTTCCCCACACACTGAAACACCTTCCCCACACACTGAAACCCCTTCCGCACACAGTGAAACCCTTCCCCACACACTGAAACCCCTTCCCCACACTCTGAAACACATCGCCACACACTGAAACCCCTTCCCCACACACTGAAACACATCCCCACACACTGAAACCCCTTCCCCACACTCTGAAACTCATCCCCACACACTGAAAACCTTCCCCACACATTGAAACACCTTCCGCACACCGTGAATCCCTTCCCCACACACTGAAACCCCTTCCCCACACACTGAAACCCCTTCCGCACACACTGAAACACATTCCCCACACACTGAAACACCTTCCTCACACTCTGAAACAACTTCCGCACACACTGAAACACCTTCCCCACACACTGAAACACATCCACACACACTGAAACACCTTCCCGACACACTGAAACCCCTTCCCCCCACACTGAAACCCATCCCCACACTCTGAAACCCCTTCCCCACACACTGAAACCCCTTCCCCACACACTGAAACCCATCCCGACACTCTGAAACCCCTTCCTCACACAGTGAAACACCTTCCCCACACACTGAAACCCCTTCCCCACTCACTGAAACCACTTCCCCACACCCTGAAACCACTTCCCACACACTGAAACACATCCCCACACACAGTGAAAGACTTCGACACGCACTGAAACCCATCCCCACACACTGAAACACCTTCCCCACACACTAAAAGCCCTTCAGCACACAATGAAACCCATCCCCACACACTGAAGCAAATCCCCACACACTGAAACACATCTCCACACACTGAAACACCTCCCCCACACACTGAAACCCCTTCCCCACACACTGGATCCCTTCCCCACACACTGAAACCCTTTCCCCACACACTGAAACCACTTCCCGACACACTGAAACCCATCCCGACACTCTGAAACCCCTTCCCCACACAGTGAAACACCTTCCCCACACACTGAAACACCTTCCCCACACACTGAAACCCCTTCGCCACACACTGCAACCCCTTCCCAAACACTGAAACACATCCCCACACACTGAAACCCATCCCCACACACTGAAACCCCTTCCCCACACACTGAAACACCTTCCCCACACACTGTAACCCCTTCCGCACACACTGAAACCCATCCCCACACACTGAAACCCATCCCCACACACTGAAACACCTTCCCCACACACTGAAGCCCTTCCCCACACACTGAAACACATCCCCACACAATGAAGCACATCCCCAAGCACTGAAACGCTTTCCCCACACACTGAAACCCCTTCCCCACACACTGAAACACCTTCCCCAAACAATGAAACACCTTTCCCACACACTGTAACCCCTTCCGCACACACTGAAGCCCATCCCCACACACTGAAACCCATGCCCACACACTGAAACACCTTCCCCACACACTGAAACCCCTTCCCCACACACTGAAACAGCTTCCCCACACACTGAAACACCTTCCGCACACAATGAAAACCATCAGCACAAACTGAAACCCATCCCCACACACTGAAGCCCTTCCCCACACACTGAAACACATCCCCACACAATGAAGCACATCCCCAAGCACTGAAACACTTTCCCCACACACTGAAACCCCTTCCCCACACACTGAAACACCTTCCCCAAACACTGAAACACCTTTCCCACACACTGTAACCCCTTCCGCACACACTGAAGCCCATCCCCACACACTGAAACACATCCCCACACAATGAAGCACATCCCCAAGCACTGAAACACTTTCCCCACACACTGAAACCCCTTCCCCACACACTGAAACACCTTCCCCAAACACTGAAACACCTTTCCCACACAATGTAACCCCTTCCGCACACACTGAAGCCCATCCCCACACACTGAAACCCATGCCCACACACTGAAACACCTTCCCCACACACTGAAACCCCTTCCCCACACACTGAAACACATCGCCACACACTGAAACCCCTTCCTCACACACAGAATCACATCCCCACAATTTGAAGCACATCCCCAAGCACTGAAACACTTTCCCCACACACTGAAACCCATTCCCCACACACTGAAACCAGGTCCCCCCACACTGATCCCCTTCCCCACACTCTGAAACCCCTTCCCCACACACTGAAACCACTTCCCCACACACTGAAACCCATCCCGACACTCTGAAACCCCTTCCCCACACAGTGAAACACCTTCCCCACACACAGAAACCCCTTCCCCACACACTGAAACCCCTTCCCCACACCCTGAAACCACTTCCCAAACACTGAAACACTTCCCCACACAATGAAACCCATCCCCACACACTGAAAACCCTTCCCCACACACTGAAACACATCCCACACTCTGAAACACCTTCCCCACACACTGTAACCCCTTCCGCACACACTGAAACCCATCCCCACACACTGAAACCCATCCCCACACACTGAAACACCTTCCCCACACACTGAAGCCCTTCCCCACACACTGAAACCCATCCCCACAAACTGAAACACATCCCCACACACTGAAACACATCTCCTCACACTGAAACACCTCCCCCACACACTGAAACACCTTCCCCACACAATGAAACAAATACCCCACACACTGAAATACCATCCCCACTCACTGAAACCCCTGTCCCACACACTGAAACCCCTTCCCCACACACTGGATCCCTTCCCCACACACTGAAACCCCTTCCCCACACACTGAAAACCTTCCCCACACACTGAAACCCCTTCCCCACACACTGAAACCCCTTCCCCACATAGTTAAACCCCTTCTCCGCACACTGGAACACCTTCCCCACACACTGAAACCCATTCCGCACGCAGTTAAACAATTCCCCACACACTGAAACCCCTTCCCTACACATTGAAACACCTTCCGCACACACTGAAACCCCTTCCCCACAAACTGAAACCCCTTCCCCACACACTGTAACCCTTCCCCACACTCAGAAACAGTTCCCCACACACTGAAACCCCTTCCCCACACACTGAAACGCCTTCCCCACACACTGAAACCATTCCCCACACACTGAAACCTCTTCACCACACACTGAAACCCCTTCCCCACACACTGAACCCCTTCCCCACGCACTGAAACCCCTTCCCCACATAGTGAAACCCCTTCCCCACACACTGAAACACCTTCCCCACACTCTGAAACCCCTTCCACACACAGTTAAACAATTCCCCACACACTGAAACCCCTTCCCCACACAATGAAACCTCTTCCCCACACACTGAAACCCCTTCCCTACACACTGAAACACCTTCCGCACACAACGAAACACCTTCCACACGCAATGAAGCACCTTCCCCACACACTGAGTCCCCTTCCCCACACACTGAAACCCCTTCCGCACACAATGAAACACCTTCCCCACACACAGAAACCCCTTCCCCACACACTGAAATCCCTTCCGTTGACACTGAAACATCTTCCCCACACACTGAAACCACTTCCCCACACACTGAAACCCCTTCCGCACACAGTGAAACCCTTCCCCACACACTGAAACCCCTTCCCCACACTCTGAAACACATCGCCACACACTGAAACCCCTTCCCCACACACTGAAACACCTTCCCCAAACACTGAAACACCTTTCCCACACACTGTAACCCCTTCCGCACACACTGAAGCCCATCCCCACACACTGAAACCCATGCCCACACACTGAAACACCTTCCCCACACACTGAAACCCCTTCCCCACACACTGAAACACATCGCCACACACTGAAACCCCTTCCCCACACACTGAATCACATCCCCACAATTTGAAGCACATCCCCAAGCACTGAAACACTTTCCCCACACACTGAAACCCATTCCCCACACACTGAAACCAGGTCCCCCCACACTGATCCCCTTCCCCACACACTGAAACCCCTTCCCCACACCCTGAAACCACTTCCCAAACACTGAAACACTTCCCCACACAATGAAACCCATCCCCACACACTGAAACCCCTTCCCCACACACTGAAACACATCCCACACTCTGAAACACCTTCCCCACACACTGTAACCCCTTCCGCACACACTGAAACCCATCCCCACACACTGAAACCCATCCCCACACACTGAAACACCTTCCCCACACACTGAAGCCGTTCCCCACACACTGAAACACATCCCCACACACTGAAGCACATCCCCACGCACTGAAACACCTTCCCCACACACTGAAAGCACTTCCGCACACACTGAAACTCATCCCCACAAACTGAAACACATCCCCACACACTGAAACACATCTCCTCACACTGCAACACCTCCCCCACACACTGAAACACCTTCCCCACACAATGAAACAAATACCCCACACACTGAAATACCATCCCCACTCACTGAAACCCTTGTCCCACACACTGAAACCCCTTCCCCACACACTGGATCCCTTCCCCACACACTGAAACCCCTTCCCCACACACTGAAACCCCTTCCCCACACACTGAAACCCCTTCCCCACATAGTTAAACCCCTTCCCCGCACACTGGAACACCTTCCCCACACACTGAAACCCATTCCGCACGCAGTTCAACAATTCCCCACACACTGAAACCCCTTCCCTACACATTGAAACACCTTCCGCGCACACTGAAACCCCTTCCCCACACACTGAAACCCCTTCCCCACACACTGTAACCCTTCCCCACACTCAGAAACAGTTCCCCACACACTGAAACCCCTTCCCCACACACTGAAACGCATTCCCCACACACTGAAACCATTCCCCACACACTGAAACCTCTTCACCACACACTGAAACCCCTTCCCCACACACTGAAACCCTTCCCCACGCACTGAAACCCCTTCCCCACATAGTGAAACCCCTTCCCCACACACTGAAACACCTTCCCCACACACTGAAACCCCTTCCCCACACAATGAAACCTCTTCCCCACACACTGAAACCCCTTCCCTACACACTGAAACACCTTCCGCACACAACGAAACACCTTCCACACGCAATGAAACACCTTCCCCACACACTGAATCCCCTTCCCCACACACTGAAACCCCTTCCGCACACAATGAAACACCTTCCCCACACACAGAAACCCCTTCCCCACACACTGAAATACCTTCCGCACACACTGAAACCCCTTCCGCACACACTGAAACACCTTCCCAACACACTGAAACCCCTTCCCCACACAGTGAAACCCCTTCCGTTGACACTGAAACATCTTCCCCACACACTGAAACCACTTCCCCACACACTGAAACCCCTTCCCCACACACTGAAACACATCCCCACACACTGAAACCCCTTCCCCACACTCTGAAACTCATCCCCACACACTGAAAACCTTCCCCACACACTGAAACACCTTCCGCACACCGTGAATCCCTTCCCCACACACTGAAACCCCTTCCCCCCACACTGAAACCCATCCCCACACTCTGAAACCCCTTCCCCACACACTGAAACACCTTCCCCACACACTGAAACCCATCCCGACACTCTGAAACCCCTTCCTCACACAGTGAAACACCTTCCCCACACACTGAAACCCCTTCCCCACACACTGAAACCACTTCCCCACACCCTGAAACCCCTTCCCCACACACTGAAACCACTTCCCCACACCCTGAAACCCCTTCCGCACACACTGAAACACATTCCCCACACACTGAAACACCTTCCTCACACTCTGAAACAACTTCCGCACACACTGAAACACCTTCCCCACACACTGAAACCCCTTCCCCCCACACTGAAACCCATCCCCACACTCTGAAACCCCTTCCCCAAACACTGAAACCCCTTCCCCACACACTGAAACCCATCCCAACACTCTGAAACCCCTTCCTCACACAGTGAAACACCTTCCCCACACACTGAAACCCCTTCCCCACACACTGAAACCACTTCCCCACACCCTGAAACCACTTCCCACACACTGAAATACATCCCCAAACACAGTGAAACACTTCCCCACACACTGAAACCCATCCCCACACACTGAAACACCTTCCCCACACACTGAAAGCCCTTCCGCACACAATGAAACCCATCCCCACACACTGAAACAAATCCCCACACACTGAAACACATCTCCACACACTGAAACACCTCCCCCACACACTGAAACCCCTTCCCCACACACACTGAAACACCTTCCCCACACATTGAAACAACTACCCCACACACTGAAATACCATCCCCACTCACTGAGACCTCTTTCCCACACACTGAAACCCCTTCCCCACACACTGGATCCCTTCCCCACACACTGAAACCCTTTCCCCACACACTGAAACCACTTCCCGACACACTGAAACCCATCCCGACACTCTGAAACCCCTTCCCCACACAGTGAAACACCTTCCCCACACACTGAAACACCTTTCCCACACACTGAAACCCCTTCCCCACACACTGAAACCCCTTCCCAAACACTGAAACACATCCCCACACACTGAAACCCATCCCCACACACTGAAACCCCTTCCCCACACACTGAAACCCCTTCCCCACACACTGAAACACATCCCCACACTCTGAAACACCTTCCCCACACACTGTAACCCCTTCCGCACACACTGAAACCCATCCCCACACACTGAAACCCATCCCCACACACTGAAACACCTTCCCCACACACTGAAGCCCTTCCCCACACACTGAAACACATCCCCACACAATGAAGCACATCCCCAAGCATTGAAACACTTTCCCCACACACTGAAACCCCTTCCCCACACACTGAAACACCTTCCCCACACACTGAAACACCTTTCCCACACACTGTAACCCCTTCCGCACACACTGAAGCCCATCCCCACACACTGAAACCCCTTCCCCCCACACTGAAACCCATCCCCACACTCTGAAACCCCTTCCCCACACATTGAAACCCCTTCCCCACACACTGAAACCCATCCCGACACTCTGAAACCCCTTCCTCACACAGTGAAACACCTTCCCCACACACTGAAACCCCTTCCCCACACACTGAAACCACTTCCCCACACCCTGAAACCACTTCCCACACACTGAAACACATCCCCACACACAGTGAAACACTTCCCCACAAACTGAAATCCATCCCCACACACTGAAACACCTTCCCCACACACTGAAAGCCCTTCCGCACACAATGAAACCCATCCCCACACACTGAAACAAATCCCCACACACTGAAACACATCTCCACACACTGAAACACCTCCCCCACACACTGAAACCCCTTCCCCACACACACTGAAACACCTTCCCCACACATTGAAACAACTACCCCACACACTGAGATACCATCCCCACTCACTGAGACCCCTTTCCCACACACTGAAACCCCTTCCCCACACACTGGATCCCTTCCCCACACACCGAAACCCTTTCCCCACACACAGAAACCACTTCCCGACACATTGAAACCCATCCCGACACTCTGAAACCCCTTCCCCACACAGTGAAACACCTTCCCCACACACTGAAACACCTTCCCCACACACTGAAACCCCTTCCCCACACACTGAAACCCCTTCCCAAACACTGAAACCCATCCCCACACACTGAAACACCTTCCCCACACACTGAAACACCTTTCCCACACACTGTAACCCCTTCCGCACACACTGAAGCCCATCCCCACACACTGAAACCCCTTCCCCCCACACTGAAACCCATCCCCACACTCTGAAACCTCTTCCCCACACACTGAAACCCCTTCCCCACACACTGAAACCCATCCCGACACTCTGAAACCCCTTCCTCACACAGTGAAACACCTTCCCCACACACTGAAACCCCTTCCCCACACACTGAAACCACTTCCCCACACCCTGAAACCACTTCCCACACACTGAAACACATCCCCACACACAGTGAAACACTTCCCCACACACTGAAATCCATCCCCACACACTGAAACACCTTCCCCACACACTGAAAGCACTTCCGCACACAATGAAACCCATCCCCACACACTGAAACAAATCCCCACACACTGAAACACATCTCCACACACTGAAACACCTCCCCCACACACTGAAACCCCTTCCCCACACACACTGAAACACCTTCCCCACACATTGAAACAACTACCCCACACACTGAGATACCATCCCCACTCACTGAGACCCCTTTCCCACACACTGAAACCCCTTCCCCACACACTGGATCCCTTCCCCACACACCGAAACCCTTTCCCCACACACTGAAACCACTTCCCGACACATTGAAACCCATCCCGACACACTGAAACCCCTTCCCCACACAGTGAAACACCTTCCCCACACACTGAAACACCTTCCCCACACACTGAAACCCCTTCCCCACACACTGAAACCCCTTCCCAAACACTGAAACACATCCCCACACACTGAAACCCATCCCCACACACTGAAACACCTTCCCCACACACTGAAACACCTTTCCCACACACTGTAACCCCTTCCGCACACACTGAAGCCCATCCCCACACACTGAAACCCATGCCCACACACTGAAACACCTTCCCCACACACTGAAACCCCTTCCACACACACTGAAACAGCTTCCCCACACACTGAAACACCTTCCGCACACAATGAAAACCATCAGCACAAACTGAAACCCATCCCCACACACTGAAACACCTTCCCCACACACTGACACCCCTTCCCCACACACTGAAAAACTTCCCCACACACTGAAACACCTTCCCCACACACTGAAAGCCCTTCCACACACACTGAAACCCATCCCCACACACTGAAACCCATCCCCACACACTGAAACACCTTCCCCACACACTGAAAGCCCTTCCGCACACACTGAAACCCATCCCCACACACTGAAACACATCTCCACACACTGAAACACCTCCCCCACACACTGAAACCCCTTCCCCACACACTGAAACACCTTCCCCACACTCTGAAACCCCTTCCACACACAGTTAAACAATTCCCCACACACTGAAACCCCTTCCCCACACAATGAAACCTCTTCCCCACACACTGAAACCCCTTCCCTACACACTGAAACACCTTCCGCACACAACGAAACACCTTCCACACGCAATGAAACACCTTCCCCACACACTGAATCCCCTTCCCCACACACTGAAACCCCTTCCGCACACAATGAAACACCTTCCCCACACACAGAAACCCCTTCCCCACACACTGAAATACCTTCCGCACACACTGAAACCCCTTCCGCACACACTGAAACACCTTCCCAACACACTGAAACCCCTTCCCCACACAGTGAAACCCCTTCCGTTGACACTGAAACATCTTCCCCACACACTGAAACCCCTTCCCCACACAATGAAACCTCTTCCCCACACACTGAAACCCCTTCCCCACACACTGAAACACCTTCCCCACACACTCAAAGCCCTTCCACACACACTGAAACCCATCCCCACACACTGAAACCCATCCCCACACACTGAAACACCTTCCCCACACACTGAAAGCCCTTCCGCACACACTGAAACCCATCCCCACACACTGAAACACATCTCCACACACTGAAACACCTCCCCCACACACTGAAACCCCTTCCCCACACACTGAAACACCTTCCCCACACTCTGAAACCCCTTCCACACACAGTTAAACAATTCCCCACACACTGAAACCCCTTCCCCACACAATGAAACCTCTTCCCCACACACTGAAACCCCTTCCCTAAACACTGAAACACCTTCCGCACACAACGAAACACCTTCCACACGCAATGAAACACCTTCCCCACACACTGAAACCCCTACCCCACACACTGAAACCCCTTCCGCACACAATGAAACACCTTCCCCACACACAGAAACCCCTTCCCCACACACTGAAATACCTTCCGCACACACTGAAACCCCTTCCGCACACACTGAAACACCTTCCCAACACACTGAAACCCCTTCCCCACACAGTGAAACCCCTTCCGTTGACACTGAAACATCTTCCCCACACACTGAAACCACTTCCCCACACACTGAAACCCCTTCCGCACACAGTGAAACCCTTCCCCACACACTGAAACCCCTTCCCCACACTCTGAAACACATCGCCACACACTGAAACCCCTTCCCCACACACTGAAACACATCCCCACACACTGAAAACCTTCCCCACACACTGAAACACCTTCCGCACACCGTGAATCCCTTCCCCACACACTGAAACCCCTTCCCCACACACTGAAACACCTTCCTCACACTCTGAAACAACTTGCGCACACACTGAAACACCTTCCCCACACACTGAAACCCCTTCCCCCCACACTGAAACCCATCCCCACACTCTGAAACCCCTTCCCCACACACTGAAACCCCTTCTCCACACACTGAAACCCATCCCGACACTCTGAAACCCCTTCCTCACACAGTGAAACACCTTCCCCACTCACTGAAACCCCTTCCCCACACACTGAAACCACTTCCCCACACCCTGAAACCCCTTCCCCACACACTGAAACCACTTCCCCACACCCTGAAACCCCTTCCGCACACACTGAAACACATTCCCCACACACTGAAACACCTTCCTCACACTCTGAAACAACTTCCGCACACACTGAAACACCTTCCGCACACACTGAAACCCCTTCCCCCCACACTGAAACCCATCCCCACACTCTGAAACCCCTTCCCCACACACTGAAACCCCTTCCCCACACACTGAAACCCATCCCGACACTCTGAAACCCCTTCCTCACACAGTGAAACACCTTCCCCACACACTGAAACCCCTTCCCCACACACTGAAACCACTTCCCCACACCCTGAAACCACTTCCCACACACTGAAATACATCCCCACACACAGTGAAACACTTCCCCACACACTGAAACCCATCCCCACACACTGAAACACCTTCCCCACTCACTGAAAGCCCTTCCGCACACAATGACACCCATCCCCACACACTGAAACAAATCCCGACACACTGAAACACATCTCCACACACTGAAACACCTCCCCCACACACTGAAACCCCTTCCCCACACACACTGAAACACCTTCCCCACACATTGAAACAACTACCCCACACACTGAAATACCATCCCCACTCACTGAGACCCCTTTCCCACACACTGAAACCCCTTCCCCACACACTGGATCCCTTCCCCACACACTGAAACCCTTTCCCCACACACTGAAACCACTTCCCGACACACTGAAACCCATCCCGACACTCTGAAACCCCTTCCCCACACAGTGAAACACCTTCCCCACACACTGAAACACCTTCCCCACACACTGAAACCCCTTCCCCACACACTGAAACCCCTTCCCAAACACTGAAACACATCCCCACACACTGAAACCCATCCCCACACACTGAAACCCCTTCCCCACACACTGAAACCCCTTCCCCACACACTGAAACACATCCCCACACTCTGAAACACCTTCCCCACACACTGTAACCCCTTCCGCACACACTGAAACCCATCCCCACACACTGAAACCCATCCCCACACACTGAAACACCTTCCCCACACACTGAAGCCCTTCCCCACACACTGAAACACATCCCCACACAATGAAGCACATCCCCAAGCATTGAAACACTTTCCCCACACACTGAAACCCCTTCCCCACACACTGAAACACCTTACCCACACACTGAAACACCTTTCCCACACACTGTAACCCCTTCCGCACACACTGAAGCCCCTCCCCACACACTGAAACCCCTTCCCCCCACACTGAAACCCATCCCCACACACTGAAACCCCTTCCCCACACACTGAAACCCCTTCCCCACACACTGAAACCCATCCCGACACTCTGAAACCCCTTCCTCACACAGTGAAACACCTTCCCCACACACTGAAACCCCTTCCCCACACACTGAAACCACTTCCCCACACCCTGAAACCACTTCCCACACACTGAAACACATCCCCACACACAGTGAAACACTTCCCCACACACTGAAATCCATCCCCACACACTGAAACACCTTCCCCACACACTGAAAGCCCTTCCGCACACAATGAAACCCATCCCCACACACTGAAACAAATCCCCACACACTGAAACACATCTCCACACACTGAAACACCTCACCCACACACTGAAACCCCTTCCCCACACACACTGAAACACCTTCCCCACACATTGAAACAACTACCCAACACACTGAGATACCATCCCCACTCACTGAGACCCCTTTCCCACACACTGAAACCCCTTCCCCACACACTGGATCCCTTCCCCACACACCGAAACCCTTTCCCCACACACTGAAACCACTTCCCGACACATTGAAACCCATCCCGACACTCTGAAACCCCTTCCCCACACAGTGAAACACCTTCCCCACACACTGAAACACCTTCCCCACACACTGAAACCCCTTCCCAAACACTGAAACACATCCCCACACACTGAAACCCATCCCCACACACTGAAACACCTTCCCCACACACTGAAACACCTTTCCCACACACTGTAACCCCTTCCGCACACACTGAAGCCCATCCCCACACACTGAAACCCATGCCCACACACTGAAACACCTTCCCCACACACTGAAACCCCTTCCACACACACTGAAACAGCTTCCCCACACACTGAAACACCTTCCGCACACAATGAAAACCATCAGCACAAACTGAAACCCATCCCCACACACTGAAACACCTTCCCCACACACTGACACCCCTTCCCCACACACTGAAAAACTTCCCCACACACTGAAACACCTTCCCCACACACTGAAAGCCCTTCCACACACACTGAAACCCATCCCCACACACTGAAACCCATCCCCACACACTGAAACACCTTCCCCACACACTGAAAGCCTTTCCGCACACACTGAAACCCATCCCCACACACTGAAACACATCTCCACACACTGAAACACCTCCCCCACACACTGAAACCCCTTCCCCACACACTGAAACACCTTCCCCACACTCTGAAACCCCTTCCACACACAGTTAAACAATTCCCCACACACTGAAACCCCTTCCCCACACAATGAAACCTCTTCCCCGCACACTGAAACCCCTTCCCTACACACTGAAACACCTTCCGCACACAACGAAACACCTTCCACACGCAATGAAACACCTTCCCCACACACTGAATCCCCTTCCCCACACACTGAAACCCCTTCCGCACACAATGAAACACCTTCCCCACACACAGAAACCCCTTCCCCACACACTGAAATACCTTCCGCACACACTGAAACCCCTTCCGCACACACTGAAACACCTTCCCAACACACTGAAACCCCTTCCCCACACAGTGAAACCCCTTCCGTTGACACTGAAACATCTTCCCCACACACTGAAACCACTTCCCCACACACTGAAACCCCTTCCGCACACAGTGAAACCCTTCCCCACACACTGAAACCCCTTCCCCACACTCTGAAACACATCGCCACACACTGAAACCCCTTCCCCACACACTGAAACACATCCCCACACACTGAAACCCCTTCCCCACACTCTGAAACTCATCCCCACACACTGAAAACCTTCCCCACACACTGAAACACCTTCCGCACACCGTGAATCCCTTCCCCACACACTGAAACCCCTTCCCCACACACTGAAACACCTTCCTCACACTCTGAAACAACTTCCGCACACACTGAAACACCTTCCCCACACACTGAAACCCCTTCCCCCCACACTGAAACCCATCCCCACACTCTGAAACCCCTTCCCCACACACTGAAACCCCTTCCCCACACACTGAAACCCATCCCGAGACTCTGAAACCCCTTCCTCACACAGTGAAACACCTTCCCCACACACTGAAACCCCTTCCCCACACACTGAAACCACTTCCCCACACCCTGAAACCCCTTCCCCACACACTGAAACCACTTCCCCACACCCTGAAACCCCTTCCGCACACACTGAAACACATTCCCCACACACTGAAACACCTTCCTCACACTCTGAAACAACTTCCGCACACACTTAAACACCTTCCCCACACACTGAAACCCCTTCCCCCCACACTGAAACCCATCCCCACACTCTGAAACCCCTTCCCCACACACTGAAACCCCTTCCCCACACACTGAAACCCATCCCAACACTCTGAAACCCCTTCCTCACACAGTGAAACACCTTCCCCACACACTGAAACCCCTTCCCCACACACTGAAACCACTTCCCCACACCCTGAAACCACTTCCCAAACACTGAAATACATCCCCACACACAGTGAAACACTTCCCCACACACTGAAACCCATCCCCACACACTGAAACACCCTCCCCACACACTGAAAGCCCTTCCGCACACAATGAAACCCATCCCCACACACTGAAACAAATCCCCACACACTGAAACACATCTCCACACACTGAAACACCTCCCCCACACACTGAAACCCCTTCCCCACACACTGAAACCCTTTCCCCACACACTGAAACCACTTCCCGACACACTGAAAACCATCCCGACACTCTGAAACCCCTTCCCCACACAGTGAAACACCTTCCCCACACACTGAAACACCTTCCCCACACACTGAAACCCCTTCCCCACATACTGAAACCCCTTCCCAAACACTGAAACACATCCCCACACACTGAAACCCATCCCCACACACTGAAACCCCTTCCCCACACACTGAAACACCTTCCGCACACAATGAAAACCATCAGCACAATCTGAAACCCATCCCCACACACTGAAACACCTTCCCCACACACTGACACCCCTTCCCCACACACTGAAACACTTCCCCACACACTGAAACACCTTCCCCACACACTGAAAGCCCTTCCACACACACTGAAACACCTTCCCCACACACTGAAAGCCCTTCCGCACACACTGAAACCCATCCCCACACACTGAAACACATCTCCACACACTGAAACTCCTCCCCCACACACTGAAACCCCTTCCCCACACACACTGAAAGACCTTCCCCACACACTGAAACAACTACCCCACACACTGAAATACCATCCCCACTCACTGAAACCCCTTTCCCACACACTGCAACCCCTTCCCCACACACTGGATCCCTTTCCCACATACTGAAACCCCTTCCCCACACACTAAGCAGCTTCCCCACACACTGAAACCCCTTCCCCACACACTGAAACACATCGCCACACACTGAAACCCCTTCCCCACACACTGAAACACATCCCCACACACTGAAGCACATCCCCAAGCACTGAAACACTTTCCCCACAAACTGAAACCCATTCCCCACACACTGAAACCAGGTCCCCCCACACTGATCCCCTTCCCCACACTCAGAAACCCCTTCCCCACACACTGAAACCACTTCCCCACACACTGAAACCCATCCCGAAACTCTGAAACCCCTTCCCCACACAGTGACACACCTTCCCCACACACTGAAACCCCTTCCCCACACACTGAAACCACTTCCCCACACCCTGAAACCACTTCCCAAACACTGAAACACTTCCCCACACAATGAAACCCATCCCCACACACTGAAACCCCTTCCCCACACACTGAAACACATCCCACACTCTGAAACACCTTCCCCACACACTGTAACCCCTTCCGCACACACTGAAACCCATCCCCACACACTGACACCCATCCCCACACACTGAAACACATTCCCCACACACTGAAGCCCTTCCCCACACACTGAAACACATCCCCACACACTGAAGCACATCCCCACGCACTGAAACACCTTCCCCACACACTGAAAGCACTTCCGCACACACTGAAACCGATCCCCACAAACTGAAACACATCCCCACACACTGAAACACATCTCCTCACACTGAAACACCGCCCCCACACACTGAAACACCTTCCCCACACAATGAAACCCCTTCCCCACACACTGAAACACATTCCCCACACACTGAAACACCTTCCGCACACACTAAAACCCATCCCCACACACAGAAACCCCACCCGCACACACTGAAACCCCTTCCCCACACACTGAAAGCACTTCCCCACACAGTTAAACACATCCCCACACACTGAAACAAAATCCCCACACACTGAAACCCCTTCCGCACACACTGAATCCCATGCCCACACACTGAAACCCATCCCCACACACTGAAACCCATCCCCACACACTGACACAACTTCCCCACACACTGAAACCCTTCCCCACACACTGAAACACATGCCCACACACTGAAACACATCCCCACACGCAGAATCACCTACCCCACACACTGAAACACCTTCCCCACACACTGAAACACCTTCCCCACACACTGAAACACTTCCCCACACACTGAAACACCTTCCCCACACACTGAAAGCCCTTCCACACACATTGAAACCCATCCCCACACACTGAAACCCATCCCCACACACTGAAAAACCTTCCCCACACACTGAAAGCCCTTCCGCACACACTGAAACCCATCCCCACACACTGAAACCCCTTTCCCACACACTGCAACCCCTTCCCCACACACTGGATCCCTTCCCCACATACTGAAACCCCTTCCCCACACACTAAACAGCTTCCCCACACACTGAAACCCCTTCCCCATACACTGAAACCCATCCCCACACACTGAAACCCATCCCCACACACTGAAACACCTTCCCCACACACTGAAGCCCTTCCCCACACACTGAAACACATCCCCACACACTGAAGCACCTTCCCCACGCACTGAAAGCACTTCCGCACACACTGAAACCCATCCCCACAAACTGAAACACATCCCCACACACTGAAACACATCTCCTCACACTGAAACACCGCCCCCACACACTGAAACACCTTCCCCACACAATGAAACACCTTCCGCACACACTAAAACCCATCCCCCCACACAGAAACCCCACCCCCACACACTGAAACCCCTTCCCCACACACTGAAAGCACTTCCCCACACAGTTAAACATTTCCCCACACACAGAAACACCATCCCCACACACTGAAACCCCTTCCGCACACACTGAAACCCATGCCCACACACTGAAACCCATCCCCACACACTGAAACCCATCCCCACACACTGACACAACTTCCCCACACACTGAAACCCTTCCCCACACACTGAAACACATGCCCACACACTGAAACACATCCCCACACGCAGAATCACCTACCCCACAGACTGAAACACCTTCCCCACACACTGAAACACCTTCCCCACACACTGAAACACATTCCCCACACACTGAAACCCCTTCCCCACACACTGAAACCCCTTCCCAAACTCTGAAACACATCCCCACACAATGAAACCCATCCCCACACACTGAAACCCCTTCCCCACACACTGAAACCCCTTCCCCACACACTGAAACACATCCCCACACTCTAAAACACCTTCCCCACACACTGTAACCCCTTCCGCACACACTGAAACCCATCCCCACACACTGAAACCCATCCCCACACACTGAAACACCTTCCCCACACACTGAAGCCCTTCCCCACACACTGAAACACATCCCCACACAATGAAGCACATCCCCAAGCACTGAAACACTTTCCCCACACACTGAAACCCCATCCCCACACACTGAAACCCATGCCCACACACTGAAACACCTTCCCCACACACTGAAACCCCTTCCACACACACTGAAACAGCTTCCCCACACACTGAAACACCTTCCGCACACAATGAAAACCATCAGCACAAACTGAAACCCATCCCCACACACTTAAACACCTTCCCCACACACTGACACCCCTTCCCCACACACTGAAACACTTCCCCACACACTGAAACACCTTCCCCACACACTGAAAGCCCTTCCACACACACTGAAACCCATCCCCACACACTGAAACCCATCCCCACACACTGAAACACCTTCCCCACACACTGAAAGCCCTTCCGCACACACTGAAACCCATCCCCACACACTGAAACACATCTCCACACACTGAAACACCTCCCCCACACACTGAAACCCCTTCCCCACACACACTGAAAGACCTTCCCCACACACTGAAACAACTACCCCACACACTGTAATACCATCCCCACTCACTGAAACCCCTTTCCCACACACTGCAACCCCTTCCCCACACACTGGATCCCTTCCCCACATACTGAAACCCCTTCCCCACACACTAAACAGCTTCCCCACACACTGAAACCCCCTCCCCACACACTGAAACACATCGCCACACACTGAAACCCCTTCCCCACACACTGAAACACATCCCCACACACTGAAGCACATCCCCAAGCACTGAAACACTTTCCCCACAAACTGAAACCTATTCCCCACACACTGAAACCAGGTCCCCCCACACTGATCCCCTTCCCCACTCTCAGAAACCCCTTCCCCACACACTGAAACCACTTCCCCACACACTGAAACCCATCCCGACACTCTGAAACCCCTTCCCCACACAGTGACACACCTTCCCCACACCCTGAAACCACTTCACAAACACTGAAGCCCTTCCCCACACACTGAAACACATCCCCACACACTGAAGCACATCCCCACGCACTGAAACACCTTCCCCACACACTGAAAGCACTTCCGCACACACTGAAACCCATCCCCACAAACTGAAACTAATCCCCACACACTGAAACACATCTCCTCACACTGAAACACCGCCCCCACACACTGAAACACCTTCCCCACACAATGAAACCCCTTCCCCACACACTGAAACACATTCCCCACACACTGAAACACCTTCCGCACACACTAAAACCCATCCCCACACACAGAAACCCCACCCCCACACACTGAAACCCCTTCCCCACACACTGAAAGCACTTCCCCAGACAGTTAAACACATCCCCACACACTGAAACACCATCCTCACACACTGAAACCACTTCCGCACACACTGAAACCCATGCCCACACACTGAAACCCATCCCCACACACTGAAACCCATCCCCACACACTGACACAACTTCCCCACACACTGAAACCCTACCCCACACACTGAAACACATGCCCACACACTGAAACACATCCCCACACGCAGAATCACCTACCCCACAGACTGAAACACCTTCCCCACACACTGAAACACCTTCCCCACACACTGAAATACCTTCCCCACACACTGAAACACCTTCCCCACACATTGAAACCCCTTCCTCACACACTGAAACACCTTCCCCACACACTGAAACAACTTCCCCACACACTGAAACCCCTTCCTCACACACTGAAACAGCTTCCACACACACTGTAACCCTTCCCCACACACAGAAACAGTTCCCCACACACTGAAACCCCTTCCCCACACACTGAAACGCCTTCCCCACACACTGAAACCATTCCCCACACACTGAAACCCCTTCACCACACACTGAAACCATTCCCCACACACTGAAACCCTTCCCCACGCACTGAAACCCCTTCCCCACATAGTGAAACCCCTTCCCCACACACTGAAACACCTTCCCCACACTCTGAAACCCCTTCCGCACACAATGAAACCTCTTCCCCACACACTGAAACCCCTTCCCCACACAATGAAACCTCTTCCCCACACACTGAAACCCCTTCCCTACACACTGAAACACCTTCCGCACTCAACGAATCACCTTCCACACGCAATGAAACACCTTCCCCACACACTGAATCCCCTTCCCCACACACTGAAACCCCTTCCGCACACAATGAAACACCTTCCCCACACACAGAAACCCCTTCCCCACACTCTGAAATACCTTCCGCACACACTGAAACCCCATCCGCACACGATGAAACACCTTCCCAACACACTGAAACCCCTTCCCCACACACTGAAACCCCTTCCGCACACACTGAAACATCTTCCCCACACACCAAAACCACTTCCCCACACACTGAAACCCCTTCCGCACACAGTGAAACCCTTCCCCACACACTGAAACCCCTTCCCCACACTCTGAAACACATCGCCACACACTGAAACCCCTTCCCCACACACTGAAACACATCCCCACACACTGAAACCCCTTCCCCACACACTGAAACTCATCCCCACACACTGAAAACCTTCCCCACACACTGAAACACCTTCCGCACACCGTGAATCCCTTCCCCACACACTGAAACCCCTTCCCCACACACTGAAACCCCTTCCGCACACACAGAAACCCCTTCCGCACACACTGAAACACCTTCCCCACAGACTGAAACCCCTTCCCCACACACTGAAACCACTTCCGCACACACTGAAACACATTCCCCACACACTGAAACACCTTCCTCACACTCTGAAACAACTTCCGCACACCCTGAAACACCTTCCCCACACACTGAAACACATCCACACACACTGAAACACCTTCCCGACACACTGAATCCACTTCCCCCCACACTGAAGCCCATCCCCACACTCTGAAACCCCTTCCCCACTCACTGAAACCACTTCCCCACACACTGAAACCCATCCCGACACTCTGAAACCCCTTCCCCACTCAGTGAAACACCTTCCCCACACACTGACACCCCTACCCCACACACTGAAACCACTTCCCACACACTGAAACACATCCCCACACACAGTGAAACACTTCCCCACACACTGAAACCCATCCCCACACACTGACACACCTTCCCCACACACTGAAAGCCCTTCCGCACACACTGAAACCCATCCCCACACACTGAAACAAATCCCCACACACTGAAACACATCTCCACACACTGAAACATCTCCCCCACACACTGAAACCCCTTCCCCACACACACTGAAACACCTTCCCCACACATTGAAACAACTACCCCACACACTGAAATACCATCCCCACTCACTGAAACCCCTTTCCCACACACTGAAACCCCTTCCCCACACACTGGATCCCTTCCCCACACACTGAAACCCCTTCCGCACACACTGAAACCCTTCCCCACACACTGAAACCCCTTCCCCACACACTGAAACCCCTTCCCCACACACTGAAACCCTTCCCCACACTCTGAAACCCCTTCCGCACACAGTTAAACAATTCACCACACACTGAAACCCCTTCCCCACACACTGAAACCCCTTCCCTACACACTGAAACACCTTCCGCACACACTGAAACCACTTCCCCACACACTGAAACCCCTTCCGCACACACTGAAACACATTCCCCAGACACTGAAACCCCTTCCGCACACACTAAAACCCATCCCCACACACTGAAACCCCACCCTCACACACTGAAAACCCTTCCCCACACACTGAAAGCACTTCCCCACACACTTAAACACATCCCCACACACTGAAACACCTTCCCCACACACTAAAACCCCTTCCGCAAACACTGAAACCCATGCCCACACACTGAAACCCATCCCCACACACTGAAACCCATCCCCACACACTGAAACAACTTCCCCACACACTGAAACCCTTCCCCACACACTGAAACACATCCCCACACACTGAAACACATCCCCACACACAGAAACACCTTCCCCACACACTTAAACCCCTTCCCCACACACTGAAACACCTTCCCCACACACTGAAACACCTTCCCGACACACTGAAACCACTTCCCCACACCCTGCAACCACTTCCCACACACTGAAACACATCCCCACACACAGTGAAACACTTCCCCACACACTGAAACCCATCCCCACACACTGAAACACCTTCCCCACACACTGAAAGCCCTTCCGCACACACTGAAACCCATCCCCACACACTGAAACAAATCCCCACACACTGAAACACCTTCCCCACACATTGAAACAGCTACCCCACACACTGAAATACCATCCCCACTCACTGAAACCCCTTTCCCACACACTGAAACCCCTTCCCCACACACTGAATCCCTTCCCCACACACCGAAACCCCTTCCCCACACACTGAAACCCATCCCCACACACTGAAACCCCTTCCCCACACACTGAAACCCCTTGCCCACACACTGAAACCCTTCCCCACACTCTGAAACCCCTTCCCCACACCCTGAAACCCCTTCCACACACAGTTAAACAATTCCCCACACTCTGAAACCCCTTCCCCACACCCTGAAACCCCTTCCCTACACACTGAAACACCTTCCGCACACACTGAAACCCCTTCCCCACACACTGAAACCCCTTCCCGACACACTGAAACACATCCCGACACCCTGAAACCCCTTCCCCACACAGTGAAACACCTTCCCCACACACTGAAACCCCTTCCCCACTCACTGAAACCCCTTCCCCACACCCTGAAACCACTTCCCACACATTGAAACACATCCCCACACACAGTGAAACACTTCCCCACACACTGAAACCCATCCCCACACACTGAAACACCTTCCCCACACACTGAAAGCCCTTCCGCACACACTGAAACCCATCCCCACACACTGAAACAAATCCCCACACACTGAAACACCTTCCCCACACATTGAAACAACTACCCCACACACTGAAATACCATCCCCACTCACTGAAACACCTTTCCCACACACTGAAACCCCTTCCCCACACACTGGATCCATTCCCCACACACCGAAACCCCTTCCCCACACACTGAAACCCATCCCCACACACTGAAACCCCTTCCCCACACACTGAAACCCCTTGCCCACACACTGAAACCCTTCCCCACACACTGAAACCCCTTCCCCACACCCTGAAACCCCTTCCACACACAGTTAAACAATTCCCCACACACTGAAACCCCTTCCCACACCCTGAAACCCCTTCCCTACACACTGAAACACCTTCCGCACACACTGAAACCCCTTCCCCACACACTGAAACCCCTTCCCCACACACTGAAACACATTCCCCAGACACTGAAACCCCTTCCGCACACACTAAAACCCATCCCCACACACTGAAACCCCACCCTCACACACTGAAACCCCTTCCCCACACACTGAAAGCACTTCCCCACACACTTAAACACATCCCCACACACTGAAACACCTTCCCCACACACTAAAACCCCTTCCGCACACACTGAAACCCATGCCCACACACTGAAACCCATCCCCACACACTGAAACCCATCCCCACACACTGAAACAACTTCCCCACACACTGAAACCCTTACCCACACACTGAAACACCTTCCCCACACACTGAAACACCTTACCGACAAACTGAAACCCCTTCCCCCCACACTGAAACCCATCCCCACACTCTGAAACCCCTTCCCCACACACTAAAACCCCTTCCCGACACACTGAAACCCATCCCGACACTCTGAAACCCCTTCCCCACACAGTGAAACACCTTCCACACACACTGAAACCCCTTCCCCACACACTGAAACCATTTCCCCACACCCTGAAACCACCTCCCACACACTGAAACACATCCCCACACACAGTGAAACACTTCCCCACACACTGAAACCCATCCCCACACAATGAAACACCTTCCCCACACACTGAAAGCCCTTCCGCACACACTGAAACCCATCCCCACACACTGAAACAAATCCCCACACACTGAAACACCTTCCCCACACATTGAAACAACTACCCCACACAGTGAAATACCATCCCCACTCACTGAAACCCCTTTCCCACACACTGAAACCCCTTCCCCACACACTGGATCCCTTCCCCACACACCGAAACCCCTTCCCCACACACTGAAACCCATCCCCACACACTGAAACCCCTTCCCCACACACTGAAACCCCTTGCCCACACACTGAAACCCTTCCCCACACACTGAAACCCCTTCCCCACACCCTGAAACCCCTTCCCTACACACTGAAACACCTTCCGCACACACTGAAACCCCTTCCCCACACACTGAAACCCCTTCCCCACACACTGAAACACATTCCCCAGACACTGAAACCCCTTCCGCACACACTAAAACCCGTCCCCACACACTGAAACCCCACCCTCACACACTGAAACCCCTTCCCCACACACTGAAAGCACTTCCCCACACACTTAAACACATCCCCACACACTGAAACACCTTCCCCACACACTGAAACCCCTTCTGCACACACTGAAACCCATGCCCACACACTGAAACCCATCCCCACACACTGAAACCCATCCCCACACACTGAAACAACTTCCCCACACACTGAAACCCTTCCCCACACACTGAAACCCATCCCCACACACTGAAACACCTTCCCCACACACTGAAAGCCCTTCCGCACACACTGAAACCCATCCCCACACACTGAAACACATCTCCACACACTGAAACACCTCCCCCACACACTGAAACCCCTTCCCCACACACACTGAAACACCTTCCCCACACATTGAAACAACTACCCCACACACTGAAATACCATCCCCACTCACTGAAACCCCTTTCCCACACACTGAAACCCCTTCCCCACACACCGGGGCCCTTCCCCACACACTGAAACCCCTTCACCACACACTGAAACCCTTCCCCACACACTGAAACCCCTTCCGCACACAGTTAAACAATTCCCCACACACTGAAACCCCTTCCCCACGACTGAAACCCCTTCCCTACACACTGAAACACCTTCCGCACGCACTGAAACCCCTTCCCCACACACTGAAACCCCTTCCCCACACACTGAAATACATTCCCACACACTGAAACACCAACCTCACACACTGAAACCCCTTCCCCACACACTGAAAGCACTTCCCCACACACTTAAACACATCCCCACACACTGACACACCTTCCCCACACACTGAAAGCCCTTCCGCACACACTGAAACCCATCCCCACACACTGAAACAAATCCCCACACACTGAAACACATCTCCACACACTGAAACATCTCCCCCACACACTGAAACCCCTTCCCCACACACACTGAAACACCTTCCCCACACATTGAAACAACTACCCCACACACTGAAATACCATCCCCACTCACTGAAACCCCTTTCCCACACACTGAAACCCCTTCCCCACACACTGGATCCCTTCCCCACACACTGAAACCCCTTCCGCACACACTGAAACCCTTCCCCACACACTGAAACCCCTTCCCCACACACTGAAACCCCTTCCCCACACACTGAAACCCTTCCCCACACACTGAAACCCCTTCCGCACACAGTTAAACAATTCACCACACACTGAAACCCCTTCCCCACACACTGAAACCCCTTCCCTACACACTGAAACACCTTCCGCACACACTGAAACCACTTCCCCACACACTGAAACCCCTTCCCCACACACTGAAACACATTCCCCAGACACTGTAACCCCTTCCGCACACACTAAAACCCATCCCCACACACTGAAACCCCACCCTCACACACTGAAAACCCTTCCCCACACACTGAAAGCACTTCCCCACACACTTAAACACATCCCCACACACTGAAACACCTTCCCCACACACTAAAACCCCTTCCGCAAACACTGAAACCCATGCCCACACACTGAAACCCATCCCCACACACTGAAACCCATCCCCACACACTGAAACAACTTCCCCACACACTGAAACCCTTCCCCACACACTGAAACACATCCCCACACACTGAAACACATCCCCACACACAGAAACACCTTCCCCACACACTTAAACCCCTTCCCCACACACTGAAACACCTTCCCCACACACTGAAACACCTTTCCGACACACTGAAACCACTTCCCCACACCCTGAAACCACTTCCCACACACTGAAACACATCCCCACACACAGTGAAACACTTCCCCACACACTGAAACCCATCCCCACACACTGAAACACCTTCCCCACACACTGAAAGCCCTTCCGCACACACTGAAACCCATCCCCACACACTGAAACAAATCCCCACACACTGAAACACCTTCCCCACACATTGAAACAGCTACCCCACACACTGAAATACCATCCCCACTCACTGAAACCCCTTTCCCACACACTGAAACCCCTTCCCCACACACTGAATCCCTTCCCCACACACCGAAACCCCTTCCCCACACACTGAAACCCATCCCCACACACTGAAACCCCTTCCCCACACACTGAAACCCCTTGCCCACACACTGAAACCCTTCCCCACACTCTGAAACCCCTTCCCCACACCCTGAAACCCCTTCCACACACAGTTAAACAATTCCCCACACACTGAAACCCCTTCCCCACACCCTGAAACCCCTTCCCTACACACTGAAACACCTTCCGCACACACTGAAACCCCTTCCCCACACACTGAAACCCCTTCCCGACACACTGAAACACATCCCGACACCCTGAAACCCCTTCCCCACACAGTGAAACACCTTCCCCACACACTGAAACCCCTTCCCCACTCACTGAAACCCCTTCCCCACACCCTGAAACCACTTCCCACACATTGAAACACATCCCCACACACAGTGAAACACTTCCCCACACACTGAAACCCATCCCCACACACTGAAACACCTTCCCCACACACTGAAAGCCCTTCCGCACACACTGAAACCCATCCCCATACACTGAAACAAATCCCCACACACTGAAACACCTTCCCCACACATTGAAACAACTACCCCACACACTGAAATACCATCCCCACTCACTGAAACACCTTTCCCACACACTGAAACCCCTTCCCTACACACTGGATCCATTCCCCACACACCGAAACCCCTTCCCCACACACTGAAACCCATCCCCACACACTGAAACCCCTTCCCCACACACTGAAACCCCTTGCCCACACACTGAAACCCTTCCCCACACACTGAAACCCCTTCCCCACACCCTGAAACCCCTTCCACACACAGTTAAACAATTCCCCACACACTGAAACCCCTTCCCACACCCTGAAACCCCTTCCCTACACACTGAAACACCTTCCGCACACACTGAAACCCCTTCCCCACACACTGAAACCCCTTCCCCACACACTGAAACACATTCCCCAGACACTGAAACCCCTTCCGCACACACTAAAACCCATCCCCACACACTGAAACCCCACCCTCACACACTGAAACCCCTTCCCCACACACTGAAAGCACTTCCCCACACACTTAAACACATCCCCACACACTGTAACACCTTCCCCACACACTAAAACCCCTTCCGCACACACTGAAACCCATGCCCACACACTGAAACCCATCCCCACACACTGAAACCCATCCCCACACACTGAAACAACTTCCCCACACACTGAAACCCTTACCCACACACTGAAACACCTTCCCCACACACTGAAACACCTTACCGACACACTGAAACCCCTTCCCCCCACACTGAAACCCATCCCCACACTCTGAAACCCCTTCCCCACACACTAAAACCCCTTCCCGACACACTGAAACCCATCCCGACACTCTGAAACCCCTTCCCCACACAGTGAAACACCTTCCCCACACACTGAAACCCCTTCCCCACACACTGAAACCACTTCCCCACACCCTGAAACCACCTCCCACACACTGAAACACATCCCCACACACAGTGAAACACTTCCCCACACACTGAAACCCATCCCCACACAATGAAACACCTTCCCCACACACTGAAAGCCCTTCCGCACACACTGAAACCCATCCCCACACACTGAAACAAATCCCCACACACTGAAACACCTTCCCCACACATTGAAACAACTACCCCACACACTGAAATACCATCCCCACTCACTGAAACCCCTTTCCCACACACTGAAACCCCTTCCCCACACACTGGATCCCTTCCCCACACACCGAAACCCCTTCCCCACACACTGAAACCCATCCCCACACACTGAAACCCCTTCCCCACACACTGAAACCCCTTGCCCACACACTGAAACCCTTCCCCACACACTGAAACCCCTTCCCCACACCCTGAAACCCCTTCCCTACACACTGAAACGCCTTCCGCACACACTGAAACCCCTTCCCCACACACTGAAACCCCTTCCCCACACACTGAAACACATTCCCCAGACACTGAAACCCCTTCCGCACACACTAAAACCCATCCCCACACACTGAAACCCCACCCTCACACACTGAAACCCCTTCCCCACACACTGAAAGCACTTCCCCACACACTTAAACACATCCCCACACACTGAAACACCTTCCCCACACACTGAAACCCCTTCTGCACACACTGAAACCCATGCCCACACACTGAAACCCATCCCCACACACTGAAACCCATCCCCACACACTGAAACAACTTCCCCACACACTGAAACCCTTCCACACACACTGAAACCCATCCCCACACACTGAAACACCTTCCCCACACACTGAAAGCCCTTCCGCACACACTGAAACCCATCCCCACACACTGAAACACATCTCCACACACTGAAACACCTCCCCCACACACTGAAACCCCTTCCCCACACACACTGAAACACCTTCCCCACACATTGAAACAACTACCCCACACACTGAAATACCATCCCCACTCACTGAAACCCCTTTCCCACACACTGAAACCCCTTCCCCACACACCGGGGCCCTTCCCCACACACTGAAACCCCTTCACCACACACTGAAACCCTTCCCCACACACTGAAACCCCTTCCGCACACAGTTAAACAATTCCCCACACACTGAAACCCCTTCCCCACGACTGAAACCCCTTCCCTACACACTGAAACACCTTCCGCACGCACTGAAACCCCTTCCCCACACACTGAAACCCCTTCCCCACACACTGAAATACATTCCCACACACTGAAACACCAACCTCACACACTGAAACCCCTTCCCCACACACTGAAAGCACTTCCCCACACACTTAAACACATCCCCACACACTGAAACACATTCCCCACACACTGAATCCCATCCCCACACACTGAAACACATCCCCACACACTGAAACACTTCCCCACACACAGAAACACCTTCCCCACACACTTAAACCCCTACCCCACACACTGAAACAACTTCCCCACACACTGAAACACCTTCCCCACACACTGAAATACCTTCCCCACACACTGAAACACCTTCCCCACACACTGAAACCCCTTCCCACACACTAAAACACCTTCCCCACACACTGAAACAACTTCACCACACACTGAAACACCTTCCCCATACACTGAAACAGCTTCCCCACACACTGTAACCCTTCCCCACACAAAGAAACACTTCCCCACACACTGAAACCCCTTCCCCAAACACTGAAACACATCGCCACACACTGAAACCCCTTCCCCACACACTGAAACACATCCCCACACACTGAAACCCCTTCCCCACACACTGAAACACATCCCCACACTCTGAAAACCTTCCCCACACACTGAAACACCTTCCGCACACCGTGAATCCCTTCCCCACACACTGAAACCCCTTCCCCACTCACTGAAACACATCCCCACACACAGAAACACCTTCCCCACACACTGAAACCCCTTCCGAACACACTGAAACACCTTCCCCACATACTGAAACCCCTTCCCCACACACTGAAACCCCTTCAGCACACACTGAAACCCCTTCAACACACACTGAAACACCTTCCCCACACACTGAAACATCTTCCCCACACTCTGAAACCCCATCCCCACACAATGAAACCCCTTCCACACACACTGAAACCCATCCCGACACTCTGAAACCCCTTCCCCACACAGTGAAACACCTTCCCCACACACTGAAACCCCTTCCCCACACACTGAAACCCCTTCCCCAAGCCCTGAAACCACTTCCCACACACTGAAACCCATCCCCACACACAGTGAAACCCTTCCCCACACACTGAAACCCCTTCCCCACACACTGAAACCCCTTCCCCACACAATGAAACACATCCCCAAACTCTGAAACACCTTCCACACACACTGTAGCCCCTTCCGCACACACTGAAACCCATCCCCACACACTGAAACCCCGTCCCCACGCAAGGTAACTCTTCCCCACACACAGAAACACTTCCCCGAACACTGAAACCCCTTCCTCACAAACTGAAACCCCTTCCCCACAAACTGAAACCCCTTCCCCAAACACTAAACCCCTTGCCCACACACTGAAACCCTTCCCCACACACTGAAACCCCTTCCCCACACCCTGAAACCCCTTCCACACACAGTTAAACAATTCCCCACACACTGAAACCCCTTCCCACACCCTGAAACCCCTTCCCTACACACTGAAACACCTTCCGCACACACTGAAACCCCTTCCCCACACACTGAAACCCCTTCCCCACACACTGAAACACATTCCCCAGACACTGAAACCCCTTCCGCACACACTAAAACCCATCCCCACACACTGAAACCCCACCCTCACACACTGAAACCCCTTCCCCACACACTGAAAGCACTTCCCCACACACTTAAACACATCCCCACACACTGAAACACCTTCCCCACACACTAAAACCCCTTCCGCACACACTGAAACCCATGCCCACACACTGAAACCCATCCCCACACACTGAAACCCATCCCCACACACTGAAACAACTTCCCCACACACTGAAACCCTTACCCACACACTGAAACACATCCCCACACACTGAAACACATCCCCACACACAGAAACACCTTCCCCACACACTTAAACCCCTTCCCCACACACTGAAACACCTTCCCCACACACTGAAACACCTTACCGACACACTGAAACCCCTTCCCCCCACACTGAAACCCATCCCCACACTCTGAAACCCCTTCCCCACACACTAAAACCCCTTCCCGACACACTGAAACCCATCCCGACACTCTGAAACCCCTTCCCCACACAGTGAAACACCTTCCCCACACACTGAAACCCCTTCCCCACACACTGAAACCACTTCCCCACACCCTGAAACCACCTCCCACACACTGAAACACATCCCCACACACAGTGAAACACTTCCCCACACACTGAAACCCATCCCCACACACTGAAACACCTTCCCCACACACTGAAAGCCCTTCCGCACACACTGAAACCCATCCCCACACACTGAAACAAATCCCCACACACTGAAACACCTTCCCCACACATTGAAACAACTACCCCACACACTGAAATACCATCCCCACTCACTGAAACCCCTTTCCCCCACACTGAAACCCCTTCCCCACACACTGGATCCCTTCCCCACACACCGAAACCCCTTCCCCACACACTGAAACCCATCCCCACACACTGAAACCCCTTCCCCACACACTGAAACCCCTTGCCCACACACTGAAACCCTTCCCCACACACTGAAACCCCTTCCCCACACCCTGAAACCCCTTCCCTACACACTGAAACGCCTTCCGCACACACTGAAACCCCTTCCCCACACACTGAAACCCCTTCCCCACACACTGAAACACATTCCCCAGACACTGAAACCCCTTCTGCACACACTAAAACCCATCCCCACACACTGAAACCCCACCCTCACACACTGAAACCCCTTCCCCACACACTGAAAGCACTTCCCCACACACTTAAACACATCCCCACAAACTGAAACACCTTCCCCACACACTGAAACCCCTTCTGCACACACTGAAACCCATGCCCACACACTGAAACCCATCCCCACACACTGAAACCCATCCCCACACACTGAAACAACTTCCCCACACACTGAAACCCTTCCCCACACACTGAAACCCATCCCCACACACTGAAACACCTTCCCCACACACTGAAAGCCCTTCCACACACACTGAAACCCATCCCCACACACTGAAACACATCTCCACACACTGAAACACCTCCCCCACACACTGAAACCCCTTCCCCACACACACTGAAACACCTTCCCCACACATTGAAACAACTACCCCACACACTGAAATACCATCCCCACTCACTGAAACCCCTTTCCCACACACTGAAACCCCTTCCCCACACACCGGGGCCCTTCCCCACACACTGAAACCCCTTCACCACACACTGAAACCCTTCCCCACACACTGAAACCCCTTCCGCACACAGTTAAACAATTCCCCACACACTGAAACCCCTTCCCCACACACTGAAACCCCTTCCCTACACACTGAAACACCTTCCGCACGCACTGAAACCCCTTCCCCACACACTGAAACCCCTTCCCCACACACTGAAATACATTCCCACACACTGAAACACCAACCTCACACACTGAAACCCCTTCCCCACACACTGAAAGCACTGCCCCACACACTTAAACACATCCCCACACACTGAAACACATTCCCCACACACTGAAACCCCTTCTTCACACACTGAAACCCATGCCCACACACTGAAACCCATCCCCACACACTGAAACACATCCCCACACACTGAAACACTTCCCCACACACAGAAACACCTTCCCCACACACTTAAACCCCTACCCCACACACTGAAACAACTTCCCCACACACTGAAACACCTTCCCCACACACTGAAATACCTTCCCCACACACTGAAACACCTTCCCCACACACTGAAACCCCTTCCCACACACTAAAACACCTTCCCCACACACTGAAACAACTTCACCACACACTGAAACACCTTCCCCATACACTGAAACAGCTTCCCCACACACTGTAACCCTTCCCCACACAAGGAAACACTTCCCCACACACTGAAACCCCTTCCCCAAACACTGACACACATCGCCACACACTGAAACCCCTTCCCCACACACTGAAACACATCCCCACACACTGAAACCCCTTCCCCACACACTGAAACACATCCCCACACTCTGAAAACCTTCCCCACACACTGAAACACCTTCCGCACACCGTGAATCCCTTCCCCACACACTGAAACCCCTTCCCCACTCACTGAAACACATCCCCACACACAGAAACACCTTCCCCACACACTGAAACCCCTTCCGAACACACTGAAACATCTTCCCCACATACTGAAACCCCTTCCCCACACACTGAAACCCCTTCAGCACACACTGAAACCCCTTCAACACACACTGAAACACCTTCCCCACACACTGAAACATCTTCCCCACACTCTGAAACCCCATCCCCACACAATGAAACCCCTTCCACACACACTGAAACCCATCCCGACACTCTGAAACCCCTTCCCCACACAGTGAAACACCTTCCCCACACACTGAAACCCCTTCCCCACACACTGAAACCCCTTCCCCACACAATGAAACACATCCCCAAACTCTGAAACACCTTCCACACACACTGTAGCCCCTTCCGCACACACTGAAACCCATCCCCACACACTGAAACCCCGTCCCCACGCAAGGTAACTCTTCCCCACACACAGAAACACTTCCCCGAACACTGAAACCCCTTCCCCACAAACTGAAACCCCTTCCCCACAAACTGAAACCCCTTCCCCAAACACTAAACCCCTTCCCCACACACTGAAACCCCTTCCCCACGCACTGAAACCCCTTCACTACACACTGAAACACCTTCCGCACCAAATGAAACACCTTCCCCACACAATGAAACACCTTCCCCACACACTGAATCCCCTTCCCCACACACTGAAACCGCTTCCCCACACAATGAAACACCTTCCCCACACACAGAAGCCCCTTCCCCACACACTGAAACACCTTCCACACACACTGAAACCCCTTCCGCACACACTGAAACACATCCCCAACACACTGAAACCCCTTCCCCACACACTGAATCCCCTTCCCCACACACTGAAACCCCTTCCGCACACACTGAAACATCTTCCCCACACACTGAAACCACTTCCCCACACACTGAAACCCCTTCCGCACACAGTGAAACACTTCCCCACACACTGAAGCCCCTTGCCCACACACTGAAACACATCCCCACACACTGAAACCCCTTCACCACACACTGAAACACATCCCCACACACTGAAACCCCTTCCCCACACACTGAAACATATCCCCACACACTGAAAACCTTCCCCACACACTAAAACACCTTCTGCATACCGTGAATCCCCTCCCCACACACTGGAACACCTTCCCCAAACACTGAAACCCCTTCCGCGCACACTGAAACAGCTTCCCCACATATTGAAACCCCTTCCCCACACACTGAAACCCCTTCCGCACACACTGAAACCCCTTCCGCACACACTGAAACACCTTCCCCACACACTGAAACACCTTCCCCACACTCTGAAACCCCTTCCCCACACACTGAAACACCTTCCGCACACACTGTAACACATTCCCCACACACTGAAACACATCCCCACACACTGAAACCCCTTCCCCACACACTGAAACCCCTTCCCCCCACACTGAACCCCTTCCCCACATTCTGAAATCCCTTCCCCACACACTGAAACCCCTTCCCGACACACTGAAACCCCTTCCCGACACACTGAAACCCATCCCGACACTCTGAAACCGCTTCCCCACACAGTGAAACACCTTCCCCACACACTGAAACACCTTCCCCACACACTGAAACCCCTTCCCCACACACTGAAACCACTTCCCAAACACTGAAACACATCACCACACACTGAAACCCCTTCCCCACACACTGAAACATATCCCCACACACTGAAAACCTTCCCCACACACTGAAACACCTTCTGCATACCGTGAATCCCCTCCCCACACACTGGAACACCTTCCCCACACACTGAAACCCCTTCAGCACTCACTGAAACACATCCCCAAACACTGAAACCCCTTCCGCGCACACTGAAACAGCTTCCCCACATATTGAAACCCCTTCCCCACACACTGAAACCCCTTCCGCACACACTGAAACCCCTTCCGCACACACTGAAACACCTTCCCCACACACTGAAACACCTTCCCCACACTCTGAAACCCCTTCCCCACACACTGAAACACCTTCCGCACACACTGTAACACATTCCCCACACACTGAAACACATCCCCACACACAGAAACACCTTCCCCACACACTGAAACCCCTTCCGAACACACTGAAACACCTTCCCCACATACTGAAACCCCTTCCCCACACACTGAAACCCCTTCAGCACACACTGAAACCCCTTCAACACACACTGAAACACCTTCCCCACACACTGAAACATCTTCCCCACACTCTGAAACCCCATCCCCACACAATGAAACCCCTTCCACACACACTGAAACCCATCCCGACACTCTGAAACCCCTTCCCCACACAGTGAAACACCTTCCCCACACACTGAAACCCCTTCCCCACACACTGAAACCCCTTCCCCACACAATGAAACACATCCCCAAACTCTGAAACACCTTCCACACACACTGTAGCCCCTTCCGCACACACTGAAACCCATCCCCACACACTGAAACCCCGTCCCCACGCAAGGTAACTCTTCCCCACACACAGAAACACTTCCCCGAACACTGAAACCCCTTCCCCACAAACTGAAACCCCTTCCCCACAAACTGAAACCCCTTCCCCAAACACTAAACCCCTTCCCCACACACTGAAACCCCTTCCCCACGCACTGAAACCCCTTCACTACACACTGAAACACCTTCCGCACCAAATGAAACACCTTCCCCACACAATGAAACACCTTCCCCACACACTGAATCCCCTTCCCCACACACTGAAACCGCTTCCCCACACAATGAAACACCTTCCCCACACACAGAAGCCCCTTCCCCACACACTGAAACACCTTCCACACACACTGAAACCCCTTCCGCACACACTGAAACACATCCCCAACACACTGAAACCCCTTCCCCACACACTGAATCCCCTTCCCCACACACTGAAACCCCTTCCGCACACACTGAAACATCTTCCCCACACACTGAAACCACTTCCCCACACACTGAAACCCCTTCCGCACACAGTGAAACACTTCCCCACACACTGAAGCCCCTTGCCCACACACTGAAACACATCCCCAAACACTGAAACCCCTTCCGCACACACTGAAACACATCCCCACACACTGAAACCCCTTCCCCACACACTGAAACATATCCCCACACACTGAAAACCTTCCCCACACACTAAAACACCTTCTGCATACCGTGAATCCCCTCCCCACACACTGGAACACCTTCCCCAAACACTGAAACCCCTTCTGCGCACACTGAAACAGCTTCCCCACATATTGAAACCCCTTCCCCACACACTGAAACCCCTTCCGCACACACTGAAACCCCTTCCGCACACACTGAAACACCTTCCCCACACACTGAAACACCTTCCCCACACTCTGAAACCCCTTCCCCACACACTGAAACACCTTCCGCACACACTGTAACACATTCCCCACACACTGAAACACATCCCCACACACTGAAACCCCTTCCCCACACACTGAAACCCCTTCCCCCCACACTGAACCCCTTCCCCACATTCTGAAATCCCTTCCCCACACACTGAAACCCCTTCCCGACACACTGAAACCCCTTCCCGACACACTGAAACCCATCCCGACACTCTGAAACCCCTTCCCCACACAGTGAAACACCTTCCCCACACACTGAAACACCTTCCCCACACACTGAAACCCCTTCCCCACACACTGAAACCACTTCCCAAACACTGAAACACATCACCACACACTGAAACCCCTTCCCCACACACTGAAACATATCCCCACACACTGAAAACCTTCCCCACACACTGAAACACCTTCTGCATTCCGTGAATCCCCTCCCCACACACTGGAACACCTTCCCCACACACTGAAACCCCTTCAGCACTCACTGAAACACATCCCCAAACACTGAAACCCCTTCCGCGCACACTGAAACAGCTTCCCCACATATTGAAACCCCTTCCCCACACACTGAAACCCCTTCCGCAGACACTGAAACCCCTTCCGCACACACTGAAACACCTTCCCCACACACTGAAACACCTTCCCCACACTCTGAAACCCCTTCCCCACACACTGAAACAACTTCCGCACACACTGTAACACATTCCCCACACACTGAAACACATCACCACACACTGAAACCCCTTCCCCACACACTGAAACCCCTTCCCCCCACACTGAACCCCTTCCCCACATTCTGAAATCCCTTCCCCACACACTGAAACCCCTTCCCGACACACTGAAACCCCTTCCCGACACACTGAAACCCATCCCGACACTCTGAAACCGCTTCCCCACACAGTGAAACACCTTCCCCACACACTGAAACACCTTCCCCACACACTGAAACCCCTTCCCCACACACTGAAACCACTTCCCAAACACTGAAACACATCACCACACTCTGAAACCCATCCCCACACACTGAAACCCCTTCCCCACACACTGAAACCCCTTCCCCACACACTGAAACACATCCCCACACTCTGAAACACCTTCCCCACACACTGTAACCCCTTCCGCACACACTGAACCCCATCCCCACACACTGAAACCCATCCCCACACACTGAAACACCTTCCCCACACACTGAAGCCCTTCCCCACACACTGAAACACATCCCCACACACTGAAGCACATCCCCAAGCACTGAAACACTTTCCCCACACACTGAGACACCTTCCCCACACACTGAAACACCTTTCCCACACACTGTAACCCCTTCCGCACACACTGAAGCCCATCCCCACACACTGAAACCCATGCCCACACACTGAAACACCTTCCCCACACACTGAAACCCCTTCCCCACACACTGAAACACCTTCCGCACACAATGAAAACCATCAGCACAAACTGAAACCCATCCCCACACACTGAAAACACCTTCCCCACACACTGACATCCCTTCCCCACACACTGAAACACTTCCCCACACACTGAAACACCTTCCCCACACACTGAAAGCCCTTCCACACACACTGAAACCCATCCCCACACACTGAAACCAATCCCCACACACTGAAACACCTTCCCCACACACTGGAAGCCCTTCCGCACACACTGAAACCCATCCCCACACACTGAAACACATTCCCCACACACTGAAACACATCCCCACACACTGAAACCCCTTCCCCACACACTGAAACCCCTTCCCCCCACACTGAACCCCTTCCCCACATTCTGAAATCCCTTCCCCACACACTGAAACCCCTTCCCGACACACTGAAACCCCTTCCCGACACACTGAAACCCATTCCGACACTCTGAAACCCCTTCCCCACACAGTGAAACACCTTCCCCACACACTGAAACACCTTCCCCACACACTGAAACCCATTCCCCACACACTGAAACCACTTCCCAAACACTGAAACACATCACCACACACTGAAACCCATCCCCACACACTGAAACCCCTTCCCCACACACTGAAACCCCTTCCCCACACACTGAAACACATCCCCACACACTGAAACACCTTCCCCACACACTGTAACCCCTTCCGCACACACTGAACCCCATCCCCACACACTGAAACCCATCCCCACACACTGAAACACCTTCCCCACACACTGAAGCCCTTCCCCACACACTGAAACACATCCCCACACACTGAAACACCTTCTGCATACCGTGAATCCCCTCCCCACACACTGGAACACCTTCCCCACACACTGAAACCCCTTCAGCACTCACTGAAACACATCCCCAAACACTGAAACCCCTTCCGCGCACACTGAAACAGCTTCCCCACATATTGAAACCCCTTCCCCACACACTGAAACCCCTTCCGCACACACTGAAACCCCTTCCGCACACACTGAAACACCTTCCCCACACACTGAAACACCTTCCCCACACTCTGAAACCCCTTCCCCACACACTGAAACACCTTCCGCACACACTGTAACACATTCCCCACACACTGAAACACATCCCCACACACTGAAACCCCTTCCCCACACACTGAAACCCCTTCCCCCCACACTGAACACCTTCCCCACATTCTGAAATCCCTTCCCCACACACTGAAACCCCTTCCCGACACACTGAAACCCCTTCCCGACACACTGAAACCCATCCCGACACTCTGAAACCGCTTCCCCACACAGTGAAACACCTTCCCCACACACTGAAACACCTTCCCCACACACTGAAACCCCTTCCCCACACACTGAAACCACTTCCCAAACACTGAAACACATCACCACACACTGAAACCCATCCCCACACACTGAAACCCCTTCCCCACACACTGAAACCCCTTCCCCACACACTGAAACACATCCCCACACTCTGAAACATCTTCCCCACACACTGTAACCCCTTCCGCACACACTGAACCCCATCCCCACACACTGAAACCCATCCCCACACACTGAAACACCTTCCCCACACACTGAAGCCCTTCCCCACACACTGAAACACATCCCCACACACTGAAGCACATCCCCAAGCACTGAAACACTTTCCCCACACACTGAGACACCTTCCCCACACACTGAAACACCTTTCCCACACACTGTAACCCCTTCCGCACACACTGAAGCCCATCCCCACACACTGAAACCCATGCCCACACACTGAAACACCTTCCCCACACACTGAAACCCCTTCCCCACACACTGAAACACCTTCCGCACACAATGAAAACCATCAGCACAAACTGAAACCCATCCCCACACACTGAAAACACCTTCCCCACACACTGACATCCCTTCCCCACACACTGAAACACTTCCCCACACACTGAAACACCTTCCCCACACACTGAAAGCCCTTCCACACACACTGAAACCCATCCCCACACACTGAAACCAATCCCCACACACTGAAACACCTTCCCCACACACTGGAAGCCCTTCCGCACACACTGAAACCCATCCCCACACACTGAAACACATTCCCCACACACTGAAACACATCCCCACACACTGAAACCCCTTCCCCACACACTGAAACCCCTTCCCCCCACACTGAACCCCTTCCCCACATTCTGAAATCCCTTCCCCACACACTGAAACCCCTTCCCGACACACTGAAACCCCTTCCCGACACACTGAAACCCATCCCGACACTCTGCAACCCCTTCCCCACACAGTGAAACACCTTCCCCACACACTGAAACACCTTCCCCACACACTGAAACCCCTTCCCCACACACTGAAACCACTTCCCAAACACTGAAACACATCACCACACACTGAAACCCATCCCCACACACTGAATCCCCTTCCCCACACACTGAAACCCCTTCCCCACACACTGAAACACATCCCCACACTCTGAAACACCTTCCCCACACACTGTAACCCCTTCCGCACACACTGAACCCCATCCCCACACACTGAAACCCATCCCCACACACTGAAACACCTTCCCCACACACTGAAGCCCTTCCCCACACACTGAAACACATCCCCACACACTGAAGCACATCCCCAAGCACTGAAACACTTTCCCCACACACTGAAACACCTTCCCCACACACTGAAACACCTTTTCCCACACACTGTAACCCCTTCCGCACACACTGAAGCCCATCCCCACACACTGAAACCCATGCCCACACACTGAAACACCCATGCCCACACACTGAAACCCCTTCCCCACACACTGAAACACCTTCCACACACAATGAAAACCATCAGCACAAACGGAAACCCATCCCCACACACTGAAAACACCTTCCCCACACACTGACATCCCTTCCCCACACACTGAAACACTTCCCCACACACTGAAACACCTTCCCCACACACTGAAAGCCCTTCCACACACACTGAAACCCATCCCCACACACTGAAACCAATCCCCACACACTGAAACACCTTCCCCACACACTGGAAGCCCTTCCGCACACACTGAAACCCATCCCCACACACTGAAACACATCTCCACACACTGAAACACCTCCCCCACACACAGAAACCCCTTCCCCACACACACTGAAAGACCTTCCCCACTCACTGAAACCCCTTCCCCACACACTGAAACACATCCCCACACACTGAAATACCATCCCCACTCACTGAAACCCCTTTCCCACACACTGAAACCCCTTCCCCACACACTGGATCCCTTCCCCACACACTGAAACCACTTCCCCACACACTAAACAGCTTCCCCACACACTGAAACCCCTTCCCCACACACTGAAACACCTTCCGCACACACTGAAACAACATCCCCACACACTGAAACACCTTTTCCACACACTGAAACACCTTCCGCACACACTGAAACACCTTACCCAGACACTGAAACCCTTCCCCACACACAGAAACCCCTTCCCCACACACTGAAACACTTCCCCACACACTGAAACCCATTCCCCACACACTGAAACCCCTTCCCCACATACTGAAACACCTTCCCCACACTCTGAAAAAACTTCCCCACACACTGAATCCCCTTCCCCACACACTGAAACACATCCCCACACACTGAAACCCCTTCCCCACACATTGAAACACATCCCCCACACACTGAAACCCCTTCCCCACACTTTGAAACACATCCCCACACACTGAAACACCTTCACCACACACTGAAACCCCTTCCCAACACACTGAAACCTCTTCCGCACACACAGAAACCCTTCCCCACACACTGAAACCCTTCCCCGCACAGTGAAACCCCTTCGGCACACGCTGAAACCCTTCCCCACACACTGAAACACCTTCCGCACACACTGAAACCCAGTCCCCACACACTGTAAGCCTTCCCCACACACTGAAACACCTTCCCCACACTCTGAAACCCCTTCCCCACACACTGAAACACCTTCCGCACACACTGTAACACATTCCCCACACACTGAAACACATCCCCACACACTGAACCCCTTCCCCACATTCTGAAATCCCTTCCCCACACACTGAAACCCCTTCCCGACACACTGAAACCCCTTCCCGACACACTGAAACCCATCCCGTCACTCTGAAACCCCTTCCCCACACAGTGAAACACCTTCCCCACACACTGAAACACCTTCCCCACACACTGAAACCCCTTCCCCACACACTGAAACCACTTCCCCACACACTGAAACACATCCCCACACACTGAAACCCATCCCCACACACTGAAACCCCTTCCCCACACACTGAAACCCCTTCCCCACACACTGAAACACATCCCCACACTCTGAAACACCTTCCCCACACACTGTAACCCCTTCCCCACACACTAAAACACCTTCCCCACACACTAAACAGCTTCCCCACACACTGAAACCCCTTCCCCACACACTGAAACACCTTCCGCACACACTGAAACAACATCCCCACACACTGAAACAACTTCCGCACACACTGAAACAGCTTCCCCACACACTGAAACCCCTTTCCCACACACTGAAACCCCTTCCCCACACACTGGATCCCTTCCCCACACACTGAAACCCCTTCCCCACACACTAAACAGCTTCCCCACACACTGAAACCCCTTCCCCACACACTGAAACACCTTCCGCACACACTGAAACAACATCCCCACACACTGAAACACCTTTTCCACACACTGAAACACCTTCCGCACACACTGAAACACCTTACCCAGACACTGAAGCCCTTCCCCACACACAGAAACCCCTTCCCCACACACTGAAACACTTCCCCACACACTGAAACCCATTCCCCACACACTGAAACCCCTTCCCCACATACTGAAACACCTTCCCCACACTCTGAAAAAACTTCCCCACACACTGAATCCCCTTCCCCACACACTGAAACACATCCCCACACACTGAAACCCCTTCCCCACACATTGAAACACATCCCCCACACACTGAAACCCCTTCCCCACACTTTGAAACACATCCCCACACACTGAAACACCTTCACCACACACTGAAACCCCTTCCCAACACACTGAAACCTCTTCCGCACACACAGAAACCCTTCCCCACACACTGAAACCCTTCCCCGCACAGTGAAACCCCTTCGGCACACGCTGAAACCCTTCCCCACACACTGAAACACCTTCCGCACACACTGAAACCCAGTCCCCACACACTGTAATCCTTCCCCACACACTGAAACACTTCCCCACACACTGAAACCCCTTCCCTACACACTGAAACCCCTTCCGCACACACTGAAACCCCTTCCGCACACACTGAAACACCTTCCCCACACACTGAAACACCTTCCCCACACTCTGAAACCCCTTCCCCACACACTGAAACACCTTCCGCACACACTGTAACACATTCCCCACACACTGAACCCCTTCACCACATTCTGAAATCCCTTCCCCACACACTGAAACCCCTTCCCGACACACTGAAACCCCTTCCCGACACACTGAAACCCATCCCGACACTCTGAAACCCCTTCCCCACACAGTGAAACACCTTCCCCACACACTGAAACACCTTCCCCACACACTGAAACCCCTTCCCCACACACTGAAACCACTTCCCAAACACTGCAACACATCCCCACACACTGAAACCCATCCCCACACACTGAAACCCCTTCCCCACACACTGAAACCCCTTCCCCACACACTGAAACACATCCCCACACTCTGAAACACCTTCCCCACACACTGTAACCCCTTCCGCACACACTGAACCCCATCGCCACACACTGAAGCCATTCCCCACACACTGAAACACATCCCCACACACTGAAGCACATCCCCAAGCACTGAAACACTTTCCCCACACACTGAAACCCCTTCCCCACACACTGAAACACCTTCCCCACACACTGAAACACCTTTCCCACACACTGTAACCCCTTCCGCACACACTGAAACATCTTCCCCACACACTGAAACCACTTCCCCACACACTGAAACCCCTTCCGCACACAGTGAAACACTTCCCCACACACTGAAGCCCCTTGCCCACACACTGAAACACATCCCCACACACTGAAACCCCTTCCCCACACACTGAAACACATCCCCACACACTGAAACCCCTTCCCCACACACTGAAACATATCCCCACACACTGAAAACCTTCCCCACACACTGAAACACCTTCCGCATACCGTGAATCCCCTCCCCACACACTGGAACACCTTCCCCACACACTGAAACCCCTTCAGCACACACTGAAACCCATTCCGCGCACACTGAAACCCCTTCCGCGCACACTGAAACAGCTTCCCCACATACTGAAACCCCTTCCCCACACACTGAAACCCCTTCCGCACACACTGAAACCCCTTCCGCACACACTGAAACACCTTCCCCACACACTGAAACACCTTCCCCACACTCTGAAACCCTTTCCCCACACACTGAAACACCTTCCGCACACACTGTAACACATTCCCCACACACTGAAACACATCCCCACACACTGAAACCCCTTCCCCACACACTGAAACCCCTTCCCCCCACACTGAACCCCTTCCCCACATTCTGAAATCCCTTCCCCACACACTGAAACCCCTTCCCGACACACTGAAACCCCTTCCCGACACACTGAAACCCATCCCGACACTCTGAAACCGCTTCCCCACACAGTGAAACACCTTCCCCACACACTGAAACACCTTCCCCACACACTGAAACCCCTTCCCCACACACTGACACCACTTCCCAAACACTGAAACACATCACCACACACTGAAACCCATCCCCACACACTGAAACCCCTTCCCCACACACTGAAACACATCCCCACACTCTGAAACACCTTCCCCACACACTGTAACCCCTTCCGCACACACTGAACCCCATCCCCACACACTGAAACCCATCCCCACACACTGAAACACCTTCCCCACACACTGAAGCCCTTCCCCACACAGTGAAACACATCCCCACACACTGAAGCACATCCCCAAGCACTGAAACACTTTCCCCACACACTGAAACACCTTCCCCACACACTGAAACACCTTTCCCACACACTGTAACCCCTTCCGCACACACTGAAGCCCATCCCCACACACTGAAACCCATGCCCACACACTGAAACACCTTCCCCACACACTGAAACCCCTTCCCCACACACTGAAACAGCTTCCCCACACACTGAAACACCTTCCGCACACAATGAAAACCATCAGCACAAACTGAAACCCATCCCCACACACTGAAAAAACCTTCCCCACACACTGACATCCCTTCCCCACACACTGAAACACTTCCCCACACACTGAAACACCTTCCCCACACACTGAAAGCCCTTCCACACACACTGAAACCCATCCCCACACACTGAAACCAATCCCCACACACTGAAACACCTTCCCCACACACTGGAAGCCCTTCCGCACACACTGAAACCCATCCCCACACACTGAAACCCATCTCCACACACTGAAACACCTCCCCCACACACAGAAACCCCTTCCCCACACACACTGAAAGACATTCCCCACTCACTGAAACCCCTTCCCCACACACTGAAACACATCCCCACACACTGAAATACCATCCCCACTCACTGAAACCCCTTTCCCACACACTGAAACCCCTTCCCCACACACTGGATCCCTTCCCCACACACTGAAACCCCTTCCCCACACACTAAACAGCTTCCCCACACACTGAAACCCCTTCCCCACACACTGAAACACCTTCCGCACACACTGAAACAACATCCCCACACACTGAAACACCTTTTCCACACACTGAAACACCTTCCACACACACTGAAACACCTTACCCAGACACTGAAACCCTTCCCCACACACAGAAACCCCTTCCCCACACACTGAAACACTTCCCCACACACTGAAACCCATTCCCCACACACTGAAACCCCTTCCCCACATACTGAAACACCTTCCCCACACTCTGAAAAAACTTCCCCACACACTGAATCCCCTTCCCCACACACTGAAACACATCCCCACACACTGAAACCCCTTCCCCACACATTGAAACACATCCCCCACACACTGAAACCCCTTCCCCACACTTTGAAACACATCCCCACACACTGAAACACCTTCACCACACACTGAAACCCCTTCCCAACACACTGAAACCTCTTCCGCACACACAGAAACCCTTCCCCACACACTGAAACCCTTCCCCGCACAGTGAAACCCCTTCGGCACACGCTGAAACCCTTCCCCACACACTGAAACACCTTCCGCACACACTGAAACCCAGTCCCCACACACTGTAATCCTTCCCCACACACTGAAACACTTCCCCACACACTGAAACCCCTTCCCTACACACTGAAACCCCTTCCGCACACACTGAAACCCCTTCCGCACACACTGAAACACCTTCCCCACACACTGAAACACCTTCCCCACACTCTGAAACCCCTTCCCCACACACTGAAATACCTTCCGCACACACTGTAACACATTCCCCACACACTGAAACACATCCCCACACACTGAACACCTTCCCCACATTCTGAAACCCCTTCCCCACACACTGAAACCCCTTCCCGACACACTGAAACCCCTTCCCGACACACTGAAACCCATCCCGACACTCTGAAACCCCTTCCCCACACAGTGAAACACCTTCCCCACACACTGAAACACCTTCCCCACACACTGAAACCCCTTCCCCACACACTGAAACCACTTCCCAAACACTGCAACACATCCCCACACACTGAAACCCATCCCCACACACTGAAACCCCTTCCCCACACACTGAAACCCCTTCCCCACACACTGAAACACATCCCCACACTCTGAAACACCTTCCCCACACACTGTAACCCCTTCCGCACACACTGAACCCCATCGCCACACACTGAAACCCATCCCCACACACTGAAACACCTTCCCCACACACTGAAGCCCTTCCCCACACACTGAAACACATCCCCACACACTGATGCACATCCCCAAGCACTGAAACACTTTCCCCACACACTGAAACCCCTTCCCCACACACTGAAACACATCCCCACACTCTGAAACACCTTCCCCACACACTGTAACCCCTTCCGCACACACTGAAGCCCATCCCCACACACTGAAACCCATGCCCACACACTGAAACACCTTCCCCACACACTGAAACCCCTTCCCCACACACTGAAACAGCTTCCCCACACACTGAAACACATCCCCACACACTGAAACCCCTTCCCCACACACTGAAACCCCTTCCCCCCACACTGAACCCCTTCCCCACATTCTGAAATCCCTTCCCCACACACTGAAACCCCTTCCCGACACACTGAAACCCCTTCCCGACACACTGAAACCCATCCCGACACTCTGAAACCCCTTCCCCACACAGTGAAACACCTTCCCCACACACTGAAACACCTTCCCCACACACTGAAACCCCTTCCCCACACACTGACACCACTTCCCAAACACTGAAACACATCACCACACACTGAAACCCATCCCCACACACTGAAACCCCTTCCCCACTACCTGAAACCCCTTCCCCACACACTGAAACACATCCCCACACTCTGAAACACCTTCCCCACACACTGTAACCCCTTCCGCACACACTGAACCCCATCCCCACACACTGAAACCCATCCCCACACACTGAAACACCTTCCCCACACACTGAAGCCCTTCCCCACACAGTGAAACACATCCCCACACACTGAAGCACATCCCCAAGCACTGAAACACTTTCCCCACACACTGAAACACCTTCCCCACACACTGAAACACCTTTCCCACACACTGTAACCCCTTCCGCACACACTGAAGCCCATCCCCACACACTGAAACCCATGCCCACACACTGAAACACCTTCCCCACACACTGAAACCCCTTCCCCACACACTGAAACAGCTTCCCCACACACTGAAACACCTTCCGCACACAATGAAAACCATCAGCACAAACAGAAACCCATCCCCACACACTGAAAAAACCTTCCCCACACACTGACATCCCTTCCCCACACACTGAAACACTTCCCCACACACTGAAACACCTTCCCCACACACTGAAAGCCCTTCCACACACACTGAAACCCATCCCCACACACTGAAACCAATCCCCACACACTGAAACACCTTCCCCACACACTGGAAGCCCTTCCGCACACACTGAAACCCATCCCCACACACTGAAACACATCTCCACACACTGAAACACCTCCCCCACACACAGAAACCCCTTCCCCACACACACTGAAAGACATTCCCCACTCACTGAAACCCCTTCCCCACACACTGAAACACATCCCCACACACTGAAATACCATCCCCACTCACTGAAACCCCTTTCCCACACACTGAAACCCCTTCCCCACACACTGGATCCCTTCCCCACACACTGAAACCCCTTCCCCACACACTAAACAGCTTCCCCACACACTGAAACCCCTTCCCCACACACTGAAACACCTTCCGCACACACTGAAACAACATCCCCACACACTGAAACACCTTTTCCACACACTGAAACACCTTCCGCACACACTGAAACACCTTACCCAGACACTGAAACCCTTCCCCACACACAGAAACCCCTTCCCCACACACTGAAACACCTCCCCACACACTGAAACCCATTCCCCACACACTGAAACCCCTTCCCCACATACTGAAACACCTTCCCCACACTCTGAAAAAACTTCCCCACACACTGAATCCCCTTCCCCACACACTGAAACACATCCCCACACACTGAAACCCCTTCCCCACACATTGAAACACATCCCCCACACACTGAAACCCCTTCCCCACACTTTGAAACACATCCCCACACACTGAAACACCTTCACCACACACTGAAACCCCTTCCCAACACACTGAAACCTCTTCCGCACACACAGAAACCCTTCCCCACACACTGAAACCCTTCCCCGCACAGTGAAACCCCTTCGGCACACGCTGAAACCCTTCCCCACACACTGAAACACCTTCCGCACACACTGAAACCCAGTCCCCACACACTGTAATCCTTCCCCACACACTGAAACACTTCCCCACACACTGAAACCCCTTCCCTACACACTGAAACCCCTTCCGCACACACTGAAACCCCTTCCGCACACACTGAAACACCTTCCCCACACACTGAAACACCTTCCCCACACTCTGAAACCCCTTCCCCACACACTGAAATACCTTCCGCACACACTGTAACACATTCCCCACACACTGAAACACATCCCCACACACTGAACACCTTCCCCACATTCTGAAATCCCTTCCCCACACACTGAAACCCCTTCCCGACACACTGAAACCCCTTCCCGACACACTGAAACCCATCCCGACACTCTGAAACCCCTTCCCCACACAGTGAAACACCTTCCCCACACACTGAAACACCTTCCCCACACACTGAAACCCCTTCCCCACACACTGAAACCACTTCCCAAACACTGCAACACATCCCCACACACTGAAACCCATCCCCACACACTGAAACCCCTTCCCCACACACTGAAACCCCTTCCCCACACACTGAAACACATCCCCACACTCTGAAACACCTTCCCCACACACTGTAACCCCTTCCGCACACACTGAACCCCATCGCCACACACTGAAACCCATCCCCACACACTGAAACACCTTCCCCACACACTGAAGCCCTTCCCCACACACTGAAACACATCCCCACACACTGATGCACATCCCCAAGCACTGAAACACTTTCCCCACACACTGAAACCCCTTCCCCACACACTGAAACACATCCCCACACTCTGAAACACCTTCCCCACACACTGTAACCCCTTCCGCACACACTGAAGCCCATCCCCACACACTGAAACCCATGCCCACACACTGAAACACCTTCCCCACACACTGAAACCCCTTCCCCACACACTGAAACAGCTTCCCCACACACTGAAACACCTTCCGCACACAATGAAAACCATCAGCACAAACTGAAACCCATCCCCACACACTGAAACACCTTCCCCACACACTGACACCCCTTCCCCACACACTGAAACACTTCCCCACAAACTGAAACACCTTCCCCACACACTGAAAGCCCTTCCACACACACTGAAACCCATCCCCACACACTGAAACCAATCCCCACACACTGAAACACCTTCCCCACACACTGAAAGCCCTTCCGCACACACTGAAAGCCATCCCCACACACTGAAACACATCCCCACACACTGAAACACCTCCCCCTCACACAGAAACCCCTTCCCCACACACACTGAAATACCATCCCCACTCACTGAAACCCCTTTCCCACACACTGAAACCCCTTCCCCACACACTGGATCCCTTCCCCACACTCTGAAACCCCTTCCCCACACACTAAACAGCTTCCCCACACACTGAAACCCCTTCCCCACACACTGAAACCCCTTCCGCACACACTGAAACAACATCCCCACACACTGAAACACCTTTTCCACATACTGAAACACCTTCCGCACACACTGAAACACCTTACCCAGACACTGAAACCCTTCCCCACACACAGAAACCCTTTCCCCACACACTGAAACACTTCCCCACACACTGAAACCCATTCCCCACACACTGAAACCCCTTCCCCACATACTGAAACACCTTCCCCACACACTGAAAAAACTTCCCCACACACGGAATCCCCTTCCCCACACACTGAAACACATCCCCACACACTGAAACCCCTTCCCCACACATTGAAACACATCCCCACACACTGAAACCCCTTCCCCACACACTGAAACACATCCACACACACTGAAACACCTTCACCACACACTGAAACCCCTTCCCAACACACTGAAACCTCTTCCGCACACACAGAAACCCTAAACCACACACTGAAACCCTTCCCCGCACAGTGAAACTCCTTCCGCACACACTGAAACCCAGTCCCCACACACTGTAATCCTTCCCCACACACTGAAACACTTCCCCACACACTGAAACCCCTTCCCTACACACTGAAACCCCTTCCCCACACACTGAAATCCCTTCCCCACACACTGAAACCCTTCCCCACACACTGAAACCCCTTCCCCACAGACTGAAACCCCTTCCCCACATACTGAAACCCATTCCCCACACACTGAAACACCTTCCCTACACACTGAAACCCCTTCCACACACAGTTAAACCCTTCCCCACACACTGAAACCCCCTCCCCACACAATGAAACCCCTTCCCCACACACTGAATACCCTTCCGCACACAATGAAACACCTTCCCCACACAATGAAACACCTTCCCCACACACTGAATCCCCTTGACCACCCATGAAACCCTTTCCGCACACACTGAAACACATCCCCACACACTGAAACACCTTCCCCACACACTGAAACCCCTTCCGCACACACTGAAACCCATGCCCACACACTGAAACCCATCCCCACACACTGAAACTTTTCCCCACACACTGAAACCCCTTCCCCACACACTGAAATCCCTTCCCTACACACTGAAACACCTTCCGCACACAATGAAACACTTTCCCCACACACAGAAACCCCTTCCCCACGCACTGAAACACCTTCCGCACACACTGAAACCCCTTCCCCACACACTGAAACCCTTCCCCAAATACTGAAATCCCTTCCCCACATAGTTAAACGCCTTCCCAGCACACTGAAACACCTTCCCCACACTCTGAAACCCCTTCGGCACACAGTTAAACAATTCCCCACACACTGAAACCCCTTCCCCACACACTGAAACCCCTTCCCTACACACTGAAACACCTTCCGCACACAATGAAACACATTCCCCACACAATGAAACAACGTCCCCACACAGTGAAACACCTTCCCCACACACTGAAACAACTTCCCCACACACTGAAACAACTTCCCCACACACTGAAACCCCTTCCCCACACACTGAAACCTTTCCCCACACACTGAAACCCCTTCCCCACACACTGAAACCTTTCCCCACACACTGAAACCCCTTCCCTACACGCTGAAACACCTTCCGCACACAATGAAACACCTTCCCCACACAATGAAACAACGTCCCCACACACTGAAACACCTTCCCCACACACTGAAACAACTTCCCCACACACTGAAACCCCTTCCCCACATACTGAAACCTTTCCCCACACACTGAAACCCCTTCCCCACACACTGAAACCCCTTCCCCACACACTGAAACCCTTCCCCACACACTGAAATCCCTTCCCCACATAGTTAAACGCCTTTCCCGCACACTGAAACACCTTCACCACACACTGAAACCCCTTCCCAACACACTGAAACCTCTTCCGCACACACAGAAACCCTATACCACACACTGAAACCCTTCCCCGCACAGTGAAACCCCTTCCGCACACACTGAAACCCAGTCCCCACACACTGTAATCCTTCCCCACACACTGAAACACTTCCCCACACACTGAAACCCCTTCCCTACACACTGATACACCTTCCCCACACACTGAAATCCCTTCCCCACACACTGAAACCCTTCCCCACACACTGAAACCCCTTCCCCACATACTGAAACCCCTTCCCCACATACTGAAACCCATTCCCCACACACTGAAACACCTTCCCTACACACTGAAACCCCTTCCACACACAGTTAAACCTTTCCCCACACACTGAAACCCCCTCCCCACACAATGAAACCCCTTCCCCACACACTGAATACCCTTCCGCACACAATGAAACACCTTCCCCACACAATGAAACACCTTCCCCACACACTGAATCCCCTTGACCACCCATGAAACCCCTTTCGCACACACTGAAACACATCCCCACACACTGAAACACCTTCCCCACACACTGAAACCCCTTCCGCACACACTGAAACCCCTTCCGCACACACTGAAACCCATGCCCACACACTGAAACCCATCCACACACTGAAACTTTTCCCCACACACTGAAACACATCCCCACAAACTGAAACACATCCCCATACACAGAAACACCTTCCCCACACACTGAAACCCCGTCCCCATACACTGAAACACCTTCCCCACACACTGAAACACCTTCCCCACACAGTGAAATACCTTCCCCACACACAGAAACACCTTCCCCACACACTGAAACCCCTTCACCACACACTGAAACACATTCCCCACACACTGAAACCCCTTCCCCACACACTGAAACCCCTTCCCCACACACTGAAACCTTTCCCCAAACACTGAAACCCATTCCCCACACACTGAAACCCCTTCCCCACACACTGAAACCCTTCCCCACACACTGAAATCCCTTCCCCACACTCTGAAACCCCTTCGGCACACAGTTAAACAATTCCCCACACACTGAAACCCCTTCCCCACACACTGAAATCCCTTCCCTACACACTGAAACACCTTCCGCACACAATGAAACACTTTCCCCACACACAGAAACCCCTTCCCCACGCACTGAAACACCTTCCGCACACACTGAAACCACTTCCCCACACACTGAAACCCTTCCCCACATACTGAAATCCCTTCCCCACATAGTTAAACGCCTTCCCAGCAAACTGAAACACCTTCCCCACACTCTGAAACCCCTTCGGCACACAGTTAAACAATTCCCCACACACTGAAACCCCTTCCCCACACACTGAAACCCCTTCCCTACACACTGAAACACCTTCCGCACACAATGAAACACATTCCCCACACAATGAAACAACGTCCCCACACAGTGAAACACCTTCCCCACACACTGAAACAACTTCCCCACACACTGAAACAACTTCCCCACACACTGAAACCCCTTCCCCACACACTGAAACCTTTCCCCACACACTGAAACCCCTTCCCCACACACTGAAACCTTTCCCCACACACTGAAACCCCTTCCCTACACGCTGAAACACCTTCCGCACACAATGAAACACCTTCCCCACACAATGAAACAACGTCCCCACACACTGAAACACCTTCCCCACACACTGAAACAACTTCCCCACACACTGAAACCCCTTCCCCACACACTGAAACCTTTCCCCACACACTGAAACCCCTTCCCCACACACTGAAACCCCTTCCCCACACACTGAAACCCTTCCCCACACACTGAAATCCCTTCCCCACATAGTTAAACGCCTTTCCCGCACACTGAAACACCTTCCCCACACTCTGAAACCCCTTCGGCACACAGTCAAACAATTCTCCCCACACTGAAACCCCTTCCCCACACACTGAAACCCCTTCCCTACACACTGAAACACCTTCCGCACACAATGAAACACCTTCCCCACACAATGAAACAACTTCCCCACACACTGAATCCCCTTCCTCACGCACTGAAACCCCTTCCGCACAAAATGAAACACCTTCCCCACACACAGAAACCCCTTCCATACACACTGAAACACCTTCCCCACACAGTGAAACCCCTTCCGCACACACTGAAACATCTTCCCCACACACTGAAACCACTTCCCCACACACTGAAACCCCTTCAGCACACACTGAAACACATCCCCACACTCTGAAACCCCTTCCCCACACACTGAAACACATCCCCACTCTCAGAAGCCCCTTCCCCACACACTGAAACCCCTTCCACACACACTGAAACACCTTCCCCACAAACTGAAACCCCTTCCCCACACACTGAAACCGCTTCCGCACACACTGAAACCCCATCCGCACACACTGAAACACCATCCCCACACACTGAAATACCTTCCCCACACACTGAAACCCCTTCCCCACACACTGGATCCCTTCCCCACACACTGAAACCCCTTCCCCACACACTAAACAGCTTCCCCACACACTGAAACCCCTTCCCCACACACTGAAACCCCTTCCGCACACACTGAAACAACATCCCCACACACTGAAACACCTTTTCCACATACTGAAACACCTTCCGCACACACTGAAACACCTTACCCAGACACTGAAACCCTTCCCCACACACAGAAACCCCTTTCCCACACACTGAAACACTTCCCCACACACTGAAACCCATTCCCCACACACTGAAACCCCTTCCCCACATACTGAAACACCTTCCCCACACACTGAAAAAACTTCCCCACACACTGAATCCCCTTCCCCACACACTGAAACACATCCCCACACACTGAAACCCCTTCCCCACACATTGAAACACATCCCCACACACTGAAACCCCTTCCCCACACACTGAAACCCCTTTCCCACACACTGAAACACTTCCCCACACACTGAAACCCATTCCCCACACACTGAAACCCCTTCCCCACATACTGAAACACCTTCCCCACACACTGAAAAAACTTCCCCACACACTGAATCCCCTTCCCCACACACTGAAACACATCCCCACACACTGAAACCCCTTCCCAACACACTGAAACCTCTTCCGCACACACAGAAACCCTATACCACACACTGAAACCCTTCCCCGCACAGTGAAACTCCTTCCGCACACACTGAAACCCAGTCCCCACACACTGTAATCCTTCCCCACACACTGAAACACTTCCCCACACACTGAAACCCCTTCCCTACACACTGAAACCCCTTCCCCACACACTGAAATCCCTTCCCCACACAATGAAACCCTTCCCCACACACTGAAACCCCTTCCCCACAGACTGAAACCCCTTCCCCACATACTGAAACCCATTCCCCACACACTGAAACACCTTCCCTACACACTGAAACCCCTTCCACACACAGTTAAACCCTTCCCCACACACTGAAACCCCCTCCCCACACAATGAAACCCCTTCCCCACACACTGAATACCGTTCCACACACAATGAAACACCTTCCCCACACAATGAAACACCTTCCCCACACACTGAATCCCCTTGACCACCCATGAAACCCCTTCCGCACACACTGAAACACATCCCCACACACTGAAACACCTTCCCCACACACTGAAACCCCTTCCGCACACACTGAAACCCATGCCCACACACTGAAACCCATCCCCACACACTGAAACTTTTCCCCACACACTGAAACACATCCCCACAAACTGAAACACATCCCCACACACAGAAACACCTTCCCCACACACTGAAACCCCTTCCCCATACACTGAAACACCTTCCCCACACACTGAAACACCTTCCCCACACAGTGAAATACCTTCCCCACACACAGAAACACCTTCCCCACACACTGAAACCCCTTCACCACACACTGAAGCACATTCCCCACACACTGAAACCCCTTCCCCACACACTGAAACCCCTTCCCCACACACTGAAACCTTTCCCCAAACACTGAAACCCATTCCCCACACACTGAAACCCCTTCCCCACACACTGAAACCCTTCCCCACACACTGAAATCCCTTCCCCACACTCTGAAACCCCTTCGGCACACAGTTAAACAATTCCCCACACACTGAAACCCCTTCCCCACACACTGAAATCCCTTCCCTACACACTGAAACACCTTCCGCACACAATGAAACACTTTCCCCACACACAGAAACCCCTTCCCCACGCACTGAAACACCTTCCGCACACACTGAAACCACTTCCCCACACACTGAAACCCTTCCCCACACACTGAAATCCCTTCCCCACATAGTTAAACGCCTTCCCAGCACACTGAAACACCTTCCCCACACTCTGAAACCCCTTCGGCACACAGTTAAACAATTCCCCACACACTGAAACCCCTTCCCCACACACTGAAACCCCTTCCCTACACACTGAAACACCTTCCGCACACAATGAAACACATTCCCCACACAATGAAACAACGTCCCCACACAGTGAAACACCTTCCCCACACACTGAAACAACTTCCCCACACACTGAAACAACTTACCCACACACTGAAACCCCTTCCCCACACACTGAAACCTTTCCCCACACACTGAAACCCCTTCCCCACACACTGAAACCTTTCCCCACACACTGAAACCCCTTCCCTACACGCTGAAACACCTTCCGCACACAATGAAACACCTTCCCCACACAATGAAACAACGTCCCCACACACTGAAACACCTTCCCCACACACTGAAACAACTTCCCCACACACTGAAACCCCTTCCCCACACACTGAAACCTTTCCCCACACACTGAAACCCCTTCCCCACACACTGAAACCCCTTCCCCACACACTGAAACCCTTCCCCACACACTGAAATCCCTTCCCCACATAGTTAAACGCCTTTCCCGCACACTGAAACACCTTCCCCACACTCTGAAACCCCTTCGGCACACAGTCAAACAATTCTCCCCACACTGAAACCCCTTCCCCACACACTGAAACCCCTTCCCTACACACTGAAACACCTTCCGCACACAATGAAACACCTTCCCCACACAATGAAACAACTTCCCCACACACTGAATCCCCTTCCTCACGCACTGAAACCCCTTCCGCACAAAATGAAACACCTTCCCCACACACAGAAAACCCTTCCATACACACTGAAACACCTTCCCCACACAGTGAAACCCCTTCCGCACACACTGAAACATCTTCCCCACACACTGAAACCACTTCCCCACACACTGAAACCCCTTCAGCACACACTGAAACACATCCCCACACTCTGAAACCCCTTCCCCACACACTGAAACACATCCCCACTCTCAGAAGCCCCTTCCCCACACACTGAAACCCCTTCCACACACACTGAAACACCTTCCCCACAAACTGAAACCCCTTCCCCACACACTGAAACCGCTACCGCACACACTGAAACCCCATCCGCACACACTGAAACACCATCCCCACACACTGAAATACCTTCCCCACACTCTGAAACCCCTTCCCAACACAGAATCCCCTTCCGCACACACTGAAACACCTTCCCCACACACTCAAACCCCTTCCCCACACACTGATACCCCTTCCGCACACAGTGAAACCCTGCCCCACACACTGAAACCCCTTCCCCGCACACTGAAATCCCTTCCCCACACACTGAAACACATCCCCACACACTGAAACGCCTTCCCCACACACTGAAACCCCTTCCCCCCACACTAAAACCGTTCCCCACACTCTGAAACCCCTTCCCCCCACACTGAAACACATCCCCACACACTGAAACCCCTTCCCCCCACACTGAAACACATCCCCACACACTGAAACCCCTTCCCCCCACACTGAAACCCATTCCCCCCACACTGAAACCATTCCCCACACACTGAAACCCATCCGGACACACTGAAACCCCTTCCCCACACACTGAATCACCTCCCCCACACACTGAAACCCCTTCCCCACACACTGAAACCCCTTCCCCACACACTGAAACCACATCCCACACACTGAAACCCATCCCCACACACTGAAACCCATCCCCACACACTGAAACCCCCTCACCACACTCTGAAACCCCTTCCCCACACACTGAAACACATCCCCACACTCTGAAACACCTTCCCCACTCACTGTAACCCCTTCCGCACACACTGAAACCCATCCCCACACACTGAAACGCATCCCCACACACTGAAACCCTTCCCCACACACTGAAACACCTTCCCCACCCAATGAAACCCTTCCCCACACTCTGAAACACATCCCCACACACTGAAGCACATCCCCACGCACTGAAACCCCTTCCCCACACAATGAAACCCCTTCCCCACACACTGAAACACCTTCCCCACACACTGAAACACCTTCCCCACACACTGAAATCCCTTCCCCACACACTGAAACCCTTTCCCACACTGTGAAACCCCTACCCCACCCACTGAAACACCTTCCCCACACACTGAAACACCTTCCCCACACACTGAAACACCTTCCCCACACACAGAAACCCCTTCCGCACACAATGAAACCCATCCCCACAAACTGAAACCGATCCCCACACACTGAAACCCCTTCCCCACACACTGAAACCCCTTCCCCACACAGTGAAACTCTTCCCCACACAATGAAACACCTTCCCCACACACTGAAAGCCCTTCCGCACACACTGAAAGCCATCCCCACACACTGAAAACCATCCCCACACACTGAAACCCATCCCCACACACAGAAACAACTTCCCCACACACTGAAACCCTTCCCCACAAACTGAAACACATCCCCACACACTGAAACCCCTTCCCCCCACTCTCAAACCCTTCCCCACACTCTGAAACCCCTTCCTCACACACTGAAATCCATTCCCCACACACTGAAACCCTTACCCACACTCTGAAACCCCTTCCTCACACACTCAAACACCATCCCCGCACACTGAAACACCTTCCCCACACACTGAAACCCCTTCCCCACACACTGAAACACCTTCCCCACACACTGAATCCCCATCCCCTCACACTGAATCGCATCCCCACACACTGAAACAACTTCTCCAAACACTGATACCCCTTCCCTACACACTGAAACCCTTCCCCACACACTGAAACCACTTCGCCACACACTGAAACACATTCCCCACAAAGAGAAACCCTTCCCCACACACTGAAACACATTCCCCACAAACTGAAAGACTACCCCACCCTCTGAAACACATTCCCCACACAATGAAACCCCTTCCCCACACATTGAAACACCTTCCCCACAGACTGAAACACCTTCCCCACACACTGAAACACTTCCCCACATACTGAAAGACGTTCCCCACACTCTGAAACACCTTCCCCACACACTGAAACACATTCCCCACACACTGAAACCCTTCCCCACACACTGAAACACCTTCCCCACACACTGAAACACCTTCCCCACACAATGAAACACATCCCCACGCACTGAAACAACTTCCCCACACACTGAAACCCGTTCACCACACACCGAAACACCTTCACCACACACTGGAACACATCCCCACACACTGAAACACCTTCCCCACACACTGAAACACATTCCCCACACACTGAAACACTTCCCCACACACTGAACACCTTCCCCACACAGTGAAACACTTCCCCACACACTGAAACCCATCCCCAAACACTGAAGCACCTTCCCCACACTCTGAAACCCCTTCCCCACACACTGAAACCCCTTCCCCACACACTGAAACACATCCCCACTAACTGCGACACCTTCCCCACACACTGAAACCCCTTCCCCACACACTGAAACCCTTCCCCACACAAACTGAAACCCTTCCCCACACACTGAAACACCTTCCCCACACACTGAAAACCATTCCCCACACACTGGAACCCCTTCCGCACGCAATGAAACCCATCCCCACAAACTGAAACCCTTCCCCACACACTGAAATCCCTTCCTCACACACTGAAACCCCTTCCCCACACACTGAAACCCATCCCCACATACTGAAACATCTTCCCCACACACTGTAACCCTTCTCTACACACTGAAACACATCCCCACACACTGAAACACCTTCCCCACACACTGAAACCCCTTCTCCACACATCACTGAAACACCTTCCCCACACACTGAAACAACTCCCCCACACACTGAAATACCATCCCCACACGCTGAAACACCTTTCCCACACACTGAAACCCCTTCCGCACACACTGGAACCGTTCCCCACACACTGAAACCCCTTCCCCACACACTGAAACAGCTTCCCCACACACTGAAAACCCTTGTCCACACACTGAAACACCTTCCGCACACACTGGAACCGTTCCCCACACACTGAAACCCCTTCCCCACACACTGAAACAGCTTCCCCACACACTGAAAACCCTTCTCCACACACTGAAACACCTTCCGCACACACTGAAAAACCTTCCCCATACCCTGATACCCTTCCCCAAATACTGAAACCCCTTCCGCACACACTGAAACCCTTCCCCACACTCTGAAACCCCTTCCCCACCCACTGAAACACCTTCCCCACACACAGAAACCCCTTCCGCACACACTGAAAGCCCTTCCGCACACACTGGAACACATCCCCACACACTGAAACCCATCCCCACACACTGAAACCCATCCCCACACACTGAAATACCTTCCCCACACTATGCAACACTTCCCCACAAACTGATACACATCCCCACACACTGAAACCCCTTCCCCCCACTCTCAAACCCTTCCCCACACTCTGAAACCCCTTCCCCACACACTGAAAACCATTCCCCACACACTGAAACCCTTACCCACACTCTGAAACCCCTTCCTCACACACTCAAACACCATCCCCGCACACTGAAACCCCTTCCCCACACACTGAAACCCCTTCCCCACACACTGAAACACCTTCCCCACACACTGAATCCCCATCCCCTCACACTGAAACGCATCCCCACACACTGAAACCACTTCTCCAAACACTGATACCCCTTCCCTACACACTGAAACCCTTCCCCACACACTGAAACCACTTCCCCACACACTGAAACACATTCCTCACAAACAGAAACCCTTCCCCACACACTGAAACACATTCCCCACAAACTGAAACACTACCCCACCCTCTGAAACACATTCCCCACACAATGAAACCTCTTCCCCACACATTGAAACACCTTCCCCACAGACTGAAACACCTTCCCCGCACACTGAAACACTTCCCCACATGCTGAAAGACGTTCCCCACACTCTGAAACACCTTCCCCACACACTGAAACACATTCCCCGCAAACTGAAACACCTTCCCCAAACACTGAAACACCTTCCCCACACACTGAAACACATGCCCGCTAACTGAAACACCTTCCCGAAAACACTGAAACACCTTCCCCACACACTGAAACACATTCCCCACACACTGAAACCCCTTCCCCACACACTGAAACACCTTCCCCACACACTGAAACCCTTCCCCACACACTGAAACACCTTCCCCACACAGTGAAACACTTCCCCACACACTGAAACCCATCCCCAAACACTGAAGCACCTTCCCCACACACTGAAACCCCTTCCCCACACACTGAAACCCCTTCCCCACACACTGAAACACATCCCCACTAACTGAGACACCTTCCCCACACACTGAAACCCCTTCCCCACACACTGAAACCCTTCCCCACACAAACTGAAACCCTTCCCCACACACTGAAACACCTTCCCCACACACTGAAAACCATTCCCCACACACTGGAACCCCTTCCGCACGCAATGAAACCCATCCCCACAAACTGAAACCCATCCCCACACACTGAAATCCCTTCCCCACACACTGAAACCCCTTCCCCACACACTGAAACCCATCCCCACATACTGAAACATCTTCCCCACACACTGTAACCCTTCCCCACACACTGAAACACATCCCCACACACTGAAACACATCCCCACACACTGAAACACCTTCCCCACACACTGAAACCCCTTCTCCACACACACTGAAACACCTTCCCCACACACTGAAACAACTCCCCCACACACTGAAATACCATCCCCACGCGCTGAAACACCTTTCCCACACACTGAAACCCCTTCCGCACACACTGGAACCGTTCCCCACAGACTGAAACCCCTTCCCCACACACTGAAACAGCTTCCCCACACACTGAAAACCCTTGTTCACACACTAAAACACCTTCCGCACACACTGAAACACCTTCCCCACACACTGAAACACCATCACCACACACTGACACCCCTTCCGCACACACTGAAAAACCTTCCCCATACCCTGATACCCTTCCCCACATACTGAAACCCCTTCCCCACACACTGAAACCCTTCCCCACACACTGAAACCCCTTCCCCACACACTGAAACACCTTCCCCACACACTGAAACACCTTCCCCACACACTGAAATCCCTTCCCCACACACTGAAACCCTTCCCCACACTGTGCAACCCCTACCCCACCCACTGAAACACCTTCCCCACACACTGAAACCCCTTCCCCACACACTGAAACCCCTTCCGCACACACTGAAACCCCTTCCGCACACACTGAAAGCCCTTCCGCACACACTGGAACCCATCCCCACACACTGAAACCCATCCCCACACACTGAAACCCATCCCCACACACTGAAACACCTTCCCCACACTATGAAACACTTCCCCACAAACTGAAACACATCCCCACACACTGAAACAACTTCCCCACACACTGAAACCCGTTCACCACACACCGAAACACCTTCACCACACACTGGAACACATCCCCACACACTGAAACACCTTCCCCACACACTGAAACACATTCCCCACACACTGAAACACTTCCCCACACACTGAACACCTTCCCCACACAGTGAAACACTTCCCCACACACTGAAACCCATCCCCAAACACTGAAGCACCTTCCCCACACTCTGAAACCCCTTCCCCACACACTGAAACCCCTTCCCCACACACTGAAACACATCCCCACTAACTGAGACACCTTCCCCACACACTGAAACCCCTTCCCCACACACTGAAACCCTTCCCCACACAAACTGAAACCCCACCCCACCCACTGAAACACCTTCCCCACACACTGAAACACCTTCCCCACACACTGAAACACCTTCCCCACACACAGAAACCCCTTCCGCACACAATGAAACCCATCCCCACAAACTGAAACCGATCCCCACACACTGAAACCCCTTCCCCACACACTGAAACCCCTTCCCCACACAGTGAAACTCTTCCCCACACAATGAAACACCTTCCCCACACACTGAAAGCCCTTCCGCACACACTGAAAGCCATCCCCACACACTGAAAACCATCCCCACACACTGAAACCCATCCCCACACACAGAAACAACTTCCCCACACACTGAAACCCTTCCCCACAAACTGAAACACATCCCCACACACTGAGACCCCTTCCCCCCACTCTCAAACCCTTCCCCACACTCTGAAACCCCTTCCGCACACACTGAAATCCATTCCCCACACACTGAAACCCTTACCCACACTCTGAAACCCCTTCCTCACACACTCAAACACCATCCCCGCACACTGAAACACCTTCCCCACACACTGAAACCCCTTCCCCACACACTGAAACACCTTCCCCACACACTGAATCCCCATCCCCTCACACTGAAACGCATCCCCACACACTGAAACAACTTCTCCAAACACTGATACCCCTTCCCTACACACTGAAACCCTTCCCCACACACTGAAACCACTTCGCCACACACTGAAACACATTCCCCACAAAGAGAAACCCTTCCGCACACACTGAAACACATTCCCCACAAACTGAAAGACTACCCCACCCTCTGAAACACATTCCCCACACAATGAAACCCCTTCCCCACACATTGAAACACCTTCCCCACAGACTGAAACACCTTCCCCACACACTGAAACACTTCCCCACATACTGAAAGACGTTCCCCACACTCTGAAACACCTTCCCCACACACTGAAACACATTCCCCACACACTGAAACCCTTCCCCACACACTGAAACACCTTCCCCACACACTGAAACACCTTCCCCACACAATGAAACACATCCCCACGCACTGAAACAACTTCCCCACACACTGAAACCCGTTCACCACACACCGAAACACCTTCACCACACACTGGAACACATCCCCACACACTGAAACACCTTCCCCACACACTGAAACACATTCCCCACACACTGAAACACTTCCCCACACACTGAACACCTTCCCCACACAGTGAAACACTTCCCCACACACTGAAACCCATCCCCAAACACTGAAGCACCTTCCCCACACTCTGAAACCCCTTCCCCACACACTGAAACCCCTTCCTCACACACTGAAACACATCCCCACTAACTGAGACACCTTCCCCACACACTGAAACCCCTTCCCCACACACTGAAACCCTTCCCCACACAAACTGAAACCCTTCCCCACACACTGAAACACCTTCCCCACACACTGAAAACCATTCCCCACACACTGGAACCCCTTCCGCACGCAATGAAACCCATCCCCACAAACTGAAACCCATCCCCACACACTGAAATCCCTTCCTCACACACTGAAACCCCTTCCCCACACACTGAAACCCATCCCCACATACTGAAACATCTTCCCCACACACTGTAACCCTTCTCTACACACTGAAACACATCCCCACACACTGAAACACATCCCCACACACTGAAACACCTTCCCCACACACTGAAACCCCTTCTCCACACATCACTGAAACACCTTCCCCACACACTGAAACAACTCCCCCACACACTGAAATACCATCCCCACACGCTGAAACACCTTTCCCACACACTGAAACCCCTTCCGCACACACTGGAACCGTTCCCCACACACTGAAACCCCTTCCCCACACACTGAAACAGCTTCCCCACACACTGAAAACCCTTGTCCACACACTGAAACACCTTCCGCACACACTGGAACCGTTCCCCACACACTGAAACCCCTTCCCCACACACTGAAACAGCTTCCCCACACACTGAAAACCCTTGTCCACACACTGAAACACCTTCCGCACACACTGAAAAACCTTCCCCATACCCTGATACCCTTCCCCAAATACTGAAACCCCTTCCGCACACACTGAAACCCTTCCCCACACTCTGCAACCCCTTCCCCACCCACTGAAACACCTTCCCCACACACAGAAACCCCTTCCGCACACACTGAAAGCCCTTCCGCACACACTGGAACCCATCCCCACACACTGAAACCCATCCCCACACACTGAAACCCATCCCCACACACTGAAACACCTTCCCCACACTATGCAACACTTCCCCACAAACTGATACACATCCCCACACACTGAAACCCCTTCCCCCCACTCTCAAACCCTTCCCCACACTCTGAAACCCCTTCCCAACACACTGAAAACCATTCCCCACACACTGAAACCCTTACCCACACTCTGAAACCCCTTCCTCACACACTCAAACACCATCCCCGCACACTGAAACCCCTTCCCCACACACTGAAACCCCTTCCCCACACACTGAAACACCTTCCCCACACACTGAATCCCCATCCCCTCACACTGAAACGCATCCCCACACACTGAAACCACTTCTCCAAACACTGATACCCCTTCCCTACACACTGAAACCCTTCCCCACACACTGAAACCACTTCCCCACACACTGAAACACATTCCTCACAAACAGAAACCCTTCCCCACACACTGAAACACATTCCCCACAAACTGAAACACTACCCCACCCTCTGAAACACATTCCCCACACAATGAAACCTCTTCCCCACACATTGAAACACCTTCCCCACAGACTGAAACACCTTCCCCACACACTGAAACACTTCCCCACATGCTGAAAGACGTTCCCCACACTCTGAAACACCTTCCCCACACACTGAAACACATTCCCCGCAAACTGAAACACCTTCCCCAAACACTGAAACACCTTCCCCACACACTGAAACACATGCCCGCTAACTGAAACACCTTCCCGAAAACACTGAAACACCTTCCCCACACACTGAAACACATTCCCCACACACTGAAACCCCTTCCCCACACACTGAAACACCTTCCCCACACACTGAAACCCTTCCCCACACACTGAAACACCTTCCCCACACAGTGAAACACTTCCCCACACACTGAAACCCATCCCCAAACACTGAAGCACCTTCCCCACACACTGAAACCCCTTCCCCACACACTGAAACCCCTTCCCCACACACTGAAACACATCCCCACTAACTGAGACACCTTCCCCACACACTGAAACCCCTTCCCCACACACTGAAACCCTTCCCCACAAAAACTGAAACCCTTCCCCACACACTGAAACACCTTCCCCACACACTGAAAACCATTCCCCACACACTGGAACCCCTTCCGCACGCAATGAAACCCATCCCCACAAACTGAAACCCATCCCCACACACTGAAATCCCTTCCCCACACACTGAAACCCCTTCCCCACACACTGAAACCCATCCCCACATACTGAAACATCTTCCCCACACACTGTAACCCTTCCCCACACACCGAAACACATCCCCACACACTGAAACACATCCCCACACACTGAAACACCTTCCCCACACACTGAAACCCCTTCTCCACACACACTGAAACACCTTCCCCACACACTGAAACAACTCCCCCACACACTGAAATAGCATCCCCACGCGCTGAAACACCTTTCCCACACACTGAAACCCCTTCCGCACACACTGGAACCGTTCCCCACAGACTGAAACCCCTTCCCCACACACTGAAACAGCTTCCCCACACACTGAAAACCCTTGTTCACACACTGAAACACCTTCCGCACACACTGAAACACCTTCCCCACACACTGAAACACCTTCACCACACACTGACACCCCTTCCGCACACACTGAAAAACCTTCCCCATACCCTGATACCCTTCCCCACATACTGAAACCCCTTCCCCACACACTGAAACCCTTCCCCACACTCTGAAACCCCTTCCCCACACACTGAAACACCTTCCCCACACACTGAAACACCTTCCCCACTCACTGAAATCCCTTCCCCACACACTGAAACCCTTCCCCACACTGTGCAACCCCTACCCCACCCACTGAAACACCTTCCCCACACACTGAAACCCCTTCCCCACACACTGAAACCCCTTCCGCACACACTGAAACCCCTTCAGCACACACTGAAAGCCCTACCGCACACACTGGAACCCATCCCCACACACTGAAACCCATCCCCACACACTGAAACCCATCCCCACACACTGAAACACCTTCCCCACACTATGAAACACTTCCCCACAAACTGAAACACATCCCCACACACTGAAACCCCTTCCCCCCACTCTCAAACCCTTCCCCACACTCTGAAACCCCTTCCCCACACACTGAAACACCTTCCCCACACACTGAAACACCTTCCCCACACACTGAAATCCCTTCCCCACACACTGAAACCCTTTCCCACACTGTGAAACCCCTACCCCACCCACTGAAACACCTTCCCCACACACTGAAACACCTTCCCCACACACTGAAACACCTTCCCCACACACAGAAACCCCTTCCGCACACAATGAAACCCATCCCCACAAACTGAAACCGATCCCCACACACTGAAACCCCTTCCCCACACACTGAAACCCCTTCCCCACACAGTGAAACTCTTCCCCACACACTGAAACACCTTCCCCACACACTGAAAGCCCTTCCGCACACACTGAAAGCCATCCCCACACACTGAAAACCATCCCCACACACTGAAACCCATCCCCACACACAGAAACAACTTCCCCACACACTGAAACCCTTCCCCACAAACTGAAACACATCCCCACACACTGAAACCCCTTCCCCCCACTCTCAACCCCTTCCCCACACTCTGAAACCCCTTCCCCACACACTGAAATCCATTCCCCACACACTGAAACCCTTACCCACACTCTGAAACCCCTTCCTCACACACTCAAACACCATCCCCGCACACTGAAACACCTTCCCCACACACTGAAACCCCTTCCCCACACACTGAAACACCTTCCCCACACACTGAATCCCCATTACCTCACACTGAAACGCATCCCCACACACTGAAACAACTTCTCCAAACACTGATACCCCTTCCCCACACACTGAAACACTTCCCCACATACTGAAAGACGTTCCCCACACTCTGAAACACCTTCCCCACACACTGAAACACATTCCCCACACACTGAAACCCTTCCCCACACACTGAAACACCTTCCCCACACACTGAAACACCTTCCCCACGCAATGAAACACATCCCCACGCACTGAAACAACTTCCCCACACACTGAAACCCGTTCACCACACACCGAAACACCTTCACCACACACTGGAACACATCCCCACACACTGAAACACCTTCCCCACACACTGAAACACATTCCCCACACACTGAAACACTTCCCCACACACTGAACACCTTCCCCACACAGTGAAACACTTCCCCACACACTGAAACCCATCCCCAAACACTGAAGCACCTTCCCCACACTCTGAAACCCCTTCCCCACACACTGAAACCCCTTCCCCACACACTGAAACACATCCCCACTAACTGAGACACCTTTCCCACACACTGAAACCCCTTCCCCACACACTGAAACCCTTCCCCACACAAACTGAAACCCTTCCCCACACACTGAAACACCTTCCCCACACACTGAAAACCATTCCCCACACCCTTCCGCACACACTGGAACCCATCCCCACACACTGAAACCCATCCCCACACACTGAAACCCATCCCCACACACTGAAACACCTTCCCCCCACTCTCAAACCCTTCCCCACACTCTGAAACCCCTTCCACCACACACTGAAAAACATTCCCCACACACTGAAACCCTTACCCACACTCTGAAACCCCTTCCTCACACACTCAAACACCATCCCCTCACACTGAAACCCCTTCCCCACACACTGAATCCCCTTCCCCACACACTGAAACACCTTCCCCACACACTGAATCCCCATCCCCTCACACTGAAACGCATCCCCACACACTGAAACAACTTCTCCAAACACTGATACCCCTTCCCTACACACTGAAACCCTTCCCCACACACTGAAAACACTTCCCCACACACTGAAACACATTCCCCACAAACAGAAACCCTTCCCCACACACTGAAACACATTCCCCACAAACTGAAACACTACCCCACCCTCTGAAACACATTCCCCACACAATGAAACCCCTTCCCCACACACTGAAACACCTTCCCCACAGACTGAAACACCTTCCCCACACACTGAAACACTTCCCCACATGCTGAAAGACGTTCCCCACACTCTGAAACACCTTCCCCACACACTGAAACACATTCCCCGCAAACTGAAACACCTTCCCCAAACACTGGAACACCTTCCCCACACACTGAAACACATGCCCGCTAACTGAAACACCTTCCCGAAAACACTGAAACACCTTCCCCACACACTGAAACACATTCCCCACACACTGAAACCCCTTACCCACACACTGAAACACCTTCCCCACACATTGAAACACCTTCCCCACACACTGAAACACATCCCCACGCACTGAAACAACTTCCCCACACACTGAAACCCGTTCCCCACACACCGAAACACCTTCCCCACACACTGGAACACATCCCCACACACTGAAACACCTTCCCCACACACTGAAACACTTTCCCCACACACTGAAACACTTCCCCACACACTGAACACCTTCCCCACACAGTGAAACACTTCCCCACACACTGAAACCCATCCCCAAACACTGAAGCACCTTCCCCACACACTGAAACCCCTTCCCCACACACTGAAACCCCTTCCCCACACACTGAAACACATCCCCAGAAACTGAGACACCTTCCCCACACACTGAAACCCCTTCCCCACACACTGAAAACCTTCCCCACACAAACTGAAACCCTTCCCCACACACTGAAACACCTTCCCCACACACTGAAAACCATTCCCCACACACTGGAACCCCTTCCGCACGCAATGAAACCCATCCCCACAAACTGAAACCCATCCCCACACACTGAAACCCCTTCCTCACACACTGAAACCCCTTCCCCACACACTGAAACCCATCCCCACACACTGAAACATCTTCCCCACACACTGTAACCCTTCCCCACTCACTGAAACACATCTCCACACACTGAAACACATCCCCACACACTGAAACACCTTCCCCACACACTGAAACCCCTTCTCCACACACACTGAAACACCTTCCCCACACACTGAAACAACTCCCCCACACACTGAAATACCATCCCCACACACTGTAACACCTTTCCCACACACTGAAACCCCTTCCGCACACAATGGAACCTTTCCCCACACACTGAAACCCCTTCCCCACACACTGAAACCCCTTCCCCACACACTGAAACCCATCCCCACATACTGAAACATCTTCCCCACACACTGTAACCCTTCCCCACACACTGAAACACATCCCCACAAACTGAAACACATCCCCACACACTGAAACACCTTCCCCACACACTGAAACCCCTTCTCCACACACACTGAAACACCTTCCCCACACACTGAAACAACTCCCCCACACACTGAAATACCATCCCCACGCGCTGAAACACCTTTCCCACACACTGAAACCCCTTCCGCACACACTGGAACCGTTCCCCACACACTGAAACCCCTTCCCCACACACTGAAACAGCTTCCCCACACACTGAAACAACTCCCCCACACACTGAAATACCATCCCCACGCGCTGAAACACCTTTCCCACACACTGAAACCCCTTCCGCACACACTGGAACCGTTCCCCACACACTGAAACCCCTTCCCCACACACTGAAACAGCTTCCCCACACACTGAAAACCCTTGTTCACACACTGAAACACCTTCCGCACACACTGAAACACCTTCCCCACACACTGAAACACCTTCATCACACACTGACACCCCTTACGCACACACTGAAAAACCTTCCCCATACCCTGATACCCTTCCCCACATACTGAAACCCCTTCCCCACACACTGAAACCCTTCCCCACACTCTGGAACCCCTTCCCCACACACTGAAACACCTTCCCCACACACTGAAACACCTTCCCCACACACTGAAATCCCTTCCCCACACACTGAAACCCTTCCCCACACTGTGCAACCCCTACCCCACCCACTGAAACACCTTCCCCACACAGTGAAACCCCTTCCCCACACACTGAAACACCTTCCCCACACACTGAAACCCCTTCCGCACACACTGAAAGCCCTTCCACACACACTGGAACCCATCCCCACACACTGAAACCCATCCCCACACACTGAAACCCATCCCCTCACACTGAAACACCTTCCCCACACTATGAAACACTTCCCCACAAACTGAAACACATCCCCACACACTGAAACCCCTTCCCCCCACTCTCAAACCCTTCCCCACACTCTGAAACCCCTTCCACCACACACTGAAAAACATTCCCCACACACTGAAACCCTTACCCACACTCTGAAACCCCTTCCTCACACACTCAAACACCATCCCCTCACACTGAAACCCCTTCCCCACACACTGAAACCCCTTCCCCACACACTGAAACACCTTCCCCACACACTGAATCCCCATCCCCTCACACTGAAACGCATCCCCACACACTGAAACAACTTCTCCAAACACTGATACCCCTTCCCTACACACTGAAACCCTTCCCCACACACTGAAACCACTTCCCCACACACTGAAACACATTCCCCACAAACAGAAACCCTTCCCCACACACTGAAACACATTCCCCACAAACTGAAACACTACCCCACCCTCTGAAACACATTCCCCACACAATGAAACCCCTTCCCCACACACTGAAACACCTTCCCCACAGACTGAAACACCTTCCCCACACACTGAAACACTTCCCCACATGCTGAAAGACGTTCCCCACACTCTGAAACACCTTCCCCACACACTGAAACACATTCCCCGCAAACTGAAACACCTTCCCCAAACACTGGAACACCTTCCCCACACACTGAAACACATGCCCGCTAACTGAAACACCTTCCCGAAAACACTGAAACATCTTCCCCACACACTGAAACACATTCCCCACACACTGAAACCCCTTACCCACACACTGAAACACCTTCCCCACACATTGAAACACCTTCCCCACACACTGAAACACATCCTCACGCACTGAAACAACTTCCCCACACACTGAAACCCGTTCCCCACACACCGAAACACCTTCCCCACACACTGGAACACATCCCCACACACTGAAACACCTTCCCCACACACTGAAACACTTTCCCCACACAGTGAAACACATCCCCACACACTGAAACCCATCCCCAAACACTGAAGCACCTTCCCCACACACTGAAACCCCTTCCCCACACACTGAAACCCCTTCCCCACACACTGAAACACATCCCCAGTAACTGAGACACCTTCCCCACACACTGAAACCCCTTCCCCACACACTGAAAACCTTCCCCACACAAACTGAAACCCTTCCCCACACACTGAAACACCTTCCCCACACACTGAAACAACTCCCCCACACACTGAAATACCATCCCCACACGCTGAAACACCTTTCCCACACACTGAAACCCCTTCCGCACACACTGGAACCGTTTCCCACACACTGAAACCCCTTCCCCACACACTGAAACAGCTTCCCCACACACTGAAAACCCTTGTCCACACACTGAAACACCTTCCGCACACACTGGAACCGTTCCCCACACACTGAAACCCCTTCCCCACACACTGAAACAGCTTCCCCACACACTGAAAACCCTTGTCCACACACTGAAACACCTTCCGCACACACTGAAAAACCTTCCCCATACCCTGATACCCTTCCCCAAATACTGAAACCCCTTCCGCACACACTGAAACCCTTCCCCACACTCTGAAACCCCTTCCCCACCCACTGAAACACCTTCCCCACACACAGAAACCCCTTCCGCACACACTGAAAGCCCTTCCGCACACACTGAAAGCCCTTCCGCACACACTGGAACCCATCCCCACACACTGAAACCCATCCCCACACACTGAAACCCATCCCCACACACTGAAACACCTTCCCCACACTATGCAACACTTCCCCACAAACTGAAACACATCCCCACACACTGAAACCCCTTCCCCCCACTCTCAAACCCTTCCCCACACTCTGAAACCCCTTCCCCACACACTGAAAACCATTCCCCACACACTGAAACCCTTACCCACACTCTGAAACCCCTTCCTCACACACTCAAACACCATCCCCGCACACTGAAACCCCTTCCCCACACACTGAAACCCCTTCCCCACACACTGAAACACCTTCCCCACACACTGAATCCCCATCCCCTCACACTGAAACGCATCCCCACACACTGAAACCACTTCTCCAAACACTGATACCCCTTCCCTACACACTGAAACCCTTCCCCACACACTGAAACCACTTCCCCACACACTGAAACACATTCCCCACAAACAGAAACCCTTCCCCACACACTGAAATACATTCCCCACAAACTGAAACACTACCCCACCCTCTGAAACACATTCCCCACACAATGAAACCTCTTCCCCACACATTGAAACACCTTCCCCACAGACTGAAACACCTTCCCCACACACTGAAACACTTCCCCACATGCTGAAAGACGTTCCCCACATTCTGAAACACCTTCCCCACACACTGAAACACATTCCCCGCAAACTGAAACACCTTCCCCAAACACTGAAACACCTTCCCCACACACTGAAACACATGCCCGCTAACTGAAACACCTTCCCGAAAACACTGAAACACCTTCCCCACACACTGAAACACATTCCCCACACACTGAAACCCCTTCCCCACACACTGAAACACCTTCCCCACACACTGAAACCCATCCCCAAACACTGAAGCACCTTCCCCACACACTGAAACCCCTTCCCCACACACTGAAACCCCTTCCCCACACACTGAAACACATCCCCACTAACTGAGACACCTTCCCCACACACTGAAACCCCTTCCCCACACACTGAAACCCTTCCCCACACAAACTGAAACCCTTCCCCACACACTGAAACACCTTCCCCACACACTGAAATCCCTTCCCCACACACTGAAACCCCTTCCCCACACACTGAAACCCATCCCCACATACTGAAACATCTTCCCCACACACTGTAACCCTTCCCCACACACTGAAACACATCCCCACACACTGAAACACATCCCCACACACTGAAACACCTTCCCCACACACTGAAACCCCTTCTCCACACACACTGAAACACCTTCCCCACACACTGAAACAACTCCCCCACACACTGAAATACCATCCCCACGCGCTGAAACACCTTTCCCACACACTGAAACCCCTTCCGCACACACTGGAACCGTTCCCCACACACTGAAACCCCTTCCCCACACACTGAAACAGCTTCCCCACACACTGAAAACCCTTGTTCACACACTGAAACACCTTCCGCACACACTGAAACACCTTCCCCACACACTGAAACACCTTCACCACACACTGACACCCCTTCCGCACACACTGAAAAACCTTCCCCATACCCTGATACCCTTCCCCACATACTGAAACCCCTTCCCCACACACTGAAAACCTTCCCCACACTCTGGAACCCCTTCCCCACACACTGAAACACCTTCCCCACACACTGAAACACCTTCCCCACACACTGAAATCCCTTCCCCACACACTGAAACCCTTCCCCACACTGTGCAACCCCTACCCCACCCACTGAAACACCTTCCCCACACAGTGAAACCCCTTCCCCACACACTGAAACACCTTCCCCACACACTGAAACCCCTTCCGCACACACTGAAAGCCCTTCCGCACACACTGGAACCCATCCCCACACACTGAAACCCATCCCCACACACTGAAACCCATCCCCACACACTGAAACACCTTCCCCCCACTCTCAAACCCTTCCCCACACTCTGAAACCCCTTCCACCACACACTGAAAAACATTCCCCACACACTGAAACCCTTACCCACACTCTGAAACCCCTTCCTCACACACTCAAACACCATCCCCTCACACTGAAACCCCTTCCCCACACACTGAATCCCCTTCCCCACACACTGAAACACCTTCCCCACACACTGAATCCCCATCCCCTCACACTGAAACGCATCCCCACACACTGAAACAACTTCTCCAAACACTGATACCCCTTCCCTACACACTGAAACCCTTCCCCACACACGGAAAACACTTCCCCACACACTGAAACACATTCCCCACAAACAGAAACCCTTCCCCACACACTGAAACACATTCCCCACAAACTGAAACACTACCCCACCCTCTGAAACACATTCCCCACACAATGAAACCCCTTCCCCACACACTGAAACACCTTCCCCACAGACTGAAACACCTTCCCCACACACTGAAACACTTCCCCACATGCTGAAAGACGTTCCCCACACTCTGAAACACCTTCCCCACACACTGAAACACATTCCCCGCAAACTGAAACACCTTCCCCAAACACTGGAACACCTTCCCCACACACTGAAACACATGCCCGCTAACTGAAACACCTTCCCGAAAACACTGAAACACCTTCCCCACACACTGAAACACATTCCCCACACACTGAAACCCCTTACCCACACACTGAAACACCTTCCCCACACATTGAAACACCTTCCCCACACACTGAAACACATCCCCACGCACTGAAACAACTTCCCCACACACTGAAACCCGTTCCCCACACACCGAAACACCTTCCCCACACACTGGAACACATCCCCACACACTGAAACACCTTCCCCACACACTGAAACACTTTCCCCACACACTGAAACACTTCCCCACACACTGAACACCTACCCCACACAGTGAAACACTTCCCCACACACTGAAACCCATCCCCAAACACTGAAGCACCTTCCCCACACACTGAAACCCCTTCCCCACACACTGAAACCCCTTCCCCACACACTGAAACACATCCCCAGAAACTGAGACACCTTCCCCACACACTGAAACCCCTTCCCCACAAACTGAAAACCTTCCCCACACAAACTGAAACCCTTCCCCACACACTGAAACACCTTCCCCACACACTGAAAACCATTCCCCACACACTGGAACCCCTTCCGCACGCAATGAAACCCATCCCCACAAACTAAAACCCATCCCCACACACTGAAACCCCTTCCTCACACACTGAAACCCCTTCCCCACACACTGAAACCCATCCCCACACACTGAAACATCTTCCCCACACACTGTAACCCTTCCCCACTCACTGAAACACATCTCCACACACTGAAACACATCCCCACACACTGAAACACCTTCCCCACACACTGAAACCCCTTCTCCACACACACTGAAACACCTTCCCCACACACTGAAACAACTCCCCCACACACTGAAATACCATCCCCACACACTGTAACACCTTTCCCACACACTGAAACCCCTTCCGCACACAATGGAACCTTTCCCCACACACTGAAACCCCTTCCCCACACACTGAAACCCCTTCCCCACACACTGAAACCCATCCCCACATACTGAAACATCTTCCCCACACACTGTAACCCTTCCCCACACACTGAAACACATCCCCACAAACTGAAACACATCCCCACACACTGAAACACCTTCCCCACACACTGAAACCCCTTCTCCACACACACTGAAACACCTTCCCCACACACTGAAACAACTCCCCCACACACTGAAATACCATCCCCACGCGCTGAAACACCTTTCCCACACACTGAAACCCCTTCCGCACACACTGGAACCGTTCCCCACACACTGAAACCCCTTCCCCACACACTGAAACAGCTTCCCCACACACTGAAAACCCTTGTTCACACACTGAAACACCTTCCGCACACACTGAAACACCTTCCCCACACACTGAAACACCTTCATCACACACTGACACCCCTTATGCACACACTGAAAAACCTTCCCCATACCCTGATACCCTTCCCCACATACTGAAACCCCTTCCCCACACACTGAAACCCTTCCCCACACTCTGGAACCCCTTCCCCACACACTGAAACACCTTCCCCACACACTGAAACACCTTCCCCACACACTGAAATCCCTTCCCCACACACTGAAACCCTTCCCCACACTGTGCAACCCCTACCCCACCCACTGAAACACCTTCCCCACACAGTGAAACCCCTTCCCCACACACTGAAACACCTTCCCCACACACTGAAACCCCTTCCGCACACACTGAAAGCCCTTCCACACACACTGGAACCCATCCCCACACACTGAAACCCATCCCCACACACTGAAACCCATCCCCTCACACTGAAACACCTTCCCCACACTATGAAACACTTCCCCACAAACTGAAACACATCCCCACACACTGAAACCCCTTCCCCCCACTCTCAAACCCTTCCCCACACTCTGAAACCCCTTCCACCACACACTGAAAAACATTCCACACACACTGAAACCCTTACCCACACTCTGAAACCCCTTCCTCACACACTCAAACACCATCCCCTCACACTGAAACCCCTTCCCCACACACTGAAACCCCTTCCCCACACACTGAAACACCTTCCCCACACACTGAATCCCCATCCCCTCACACTGAAACGCATCCCCACACACTGAAACAACTTCTCCAAACACTGATACCCCTTCCCTACACACTGAAACCCTTCCCCACACACTGAAACCACTTCCCCACACACTGAAACACATTCCCCACAAACAGAAACCCTTCCCCACACACTGAAACACATTCCCCACAAACTGAAACACTACCCCACCCTCTGAAACACATTCCCCACACAATGAAACCCCTTCCCCACACACTGAAACACCTTCCCCACAGACTGAAACACCTTCCCCACACACTGAAACACTTCCCCACATGCTGAAAGACGTTCCCCACACTCTGAAACACCTTCCCCACACACTGAAACACATTCCCCGCAAACTGAAACACCTTCCCCAAACACTGGAACACCTTCCCCACACACTGAAACACATGCCCGCTAACTGAAACACCTTCCCGAAAACACTGAAACACCTTCCCCACACACTGAAACACATTCCCCACACACTGAAACCCCTTACCCACACACTGAAACACCTTCCCCACACATTGAAACACCTTCCCCACACACTGAAACACATCCCCACGCACTGAAACAACTTCCCCACACACTGAAACCCGTTCCCCACACACCGAAACACCTTCCCCACACACTGGAACACATCCCCACACACTGAAACACCTTCCCCACACACTGAAACACTTTCCCCACACACTGAAACACTTCCCCACACACTGAACACCTTCCCCACACAGTGAAACACATCCCCACACACTGAAACCCATCCCCAAACACTGAAGCACCTTCCCCACACACTGAAACCCCTTCCCCACACACTGAAACCCCTTCCCCACACACTGAAACACATCCCCACTAACTGAGACACCTTCCCCACACACTGAAACCCCTTCCCCACACACTGAAAACCTTCCCCACACAAACTGAAACCCTTCCCCACACACTGAAACACCTTCCCCACACACTGAAAACCATTCCCCACACACTGGAACCCCTTCCGCACGCAATGAAACCCATCCCCACAAACTGAAACCCATCCCCACACACTGAAACCCCTTCCTCACACACTGAAACCCCTTCCCCACACACTGAAACCCATCCCCACACACTGAAACATCTTCCCCACACACTGTAACCCTTCCCCACTCACTGAAACACATCTCCACACACTGAAACACATCCCCACACACTGAAACACCTTCCCCACACACTGAAACCCCTTCTCCACACACACTGAAACACCTTCCCCACACACTGAAACAACTCCCCCACACACTGAAATACCATCCCCACACACTGTAACACCTTTCCCACACACTGAAACCCCTTCCCCACACACTGAAACAGCTTCCCCACACACTGAAACCCCTTGTCCACACACTGAAACACCTTCCGCACACAATGAAACACCTTCCCCACACACTGAAACACCTTCCCCACACACTGAGACCCCTTCCGCACACACTGGAAAACCTTCCCCATACACTGAAACCCTTCCCCACATACTGAAACCCCTTCCCCACACACTGAAACCCTTCCCCACACTCTGAGCCCCCTTCCCCACACACTGAAACCACTTCCCCACACACTGAAACACATTCCCCACAAACAGAAACCCTTCCCCACACACTGAAACACATTCCCCACAAACTGAAACACTACCCCACCCTCTGAAACACATTCCCCACACAATGAAACCCCTTCCCCACACATTGAAACACCTTCCCCACAGACTGAAACACCTTCCCCACACACTGAAACACTTCCCCACATGCTGAAAGACGTTCCCCACACTCTGAAACACCTTCCCCACACACAGAAACACATTCCCCGCAAACTGAAACACCTTCCCCAAACACTGAAACACCTTCCCCACACACTGAAACACATGCCCGCTAACTGAAACACCTTCCCGAAAACACTGAAACACTTTCCCCACACACTGAAACACATTCCCCACACACTGAAACCCCTTCCCCACACACTGAAACACCTTCCCCACACACTGAAACCCTTCCCCACACACTGAAACACCTTCCCCACACACTGAAACACCTTCCCCACACACTGAAACACATCCCCACGCACTGAAACAACTTCCCCACACACTGAAACACTTCCCCACACGCTGAACTCCTTCCCCACACAGTGAAACACTTCCCCACACACTGAAACCCATCCCCAAACACTGAAGCACCTTCCCCACACACTGAAACCCCTTCCCCACACACTGAAACCCCTTCCCCAAACACTGAAACACATCCCCACTAACTGAGACACCTTCCCCACACACTGAAACCCCTTCCCCACACACTGAAAACCTTCCCCACACAAACTGAAACCCTTCCCCACACACTGAAACACCTTCCCCACACACTGAAAACCATTCCCCACACACTGGAACCCCTTCCGCACGCAATGAAACCCATCCCCACAAACTGAAACCCATCCCCACACACTGAAACCCCTTCCCCACACACTGAAACCCCTTCCTCACACACTGAAACCCATCCCCACACACTGAAACATCTTCCCCACACACTGTAACCCTTCCCCACACACTGAAACACATCCCCACACACTGAAACACATCCCCACACACTGAAACACCTTCCCCACACACTGAAACCCCTTCTCCACACACACTGAAACACCTTCCCCACACACTGAAACAACTCCCCCACACACTGAAATACCATCCCCACACACTGAAACACCTTTCCCAAACACTGAAACCCCTTCCGCACACACTGAAACCCCTTCCCCACACACTGAAACAGCTTCCCCGCACACTGAAACAACTCCCCCACACACTGAAATACCATCCCCACACACTGAAACACCTTTCCCACACACTGAAACCCCTTCCGCACACACTGGAACCGTTCCCCACACACTGAAACCCCTTCCCCACACACTGAAACAGCTTCCCCACACACTGAAACCCCTTGTCCACACACTGAAACACCTTCCGCACACACTGAAACACCTTTCCCACACACTGAAACACCTTTACCACACACTGAAACCCCTTCCGCACACACTGAAAAACCTTCCCCATACACTGAAACCCTTCCCCACATACTGAAACCCCTTCCCCACACACTGAAACCCTTCCCCACACTCTGAAACCCCTTCCCCACACACTGAAACACCTTCCCCACACACTGAAACACCTTCCCCACACACTGAAATCCCTTCCCCACACACTGAAACCCTTCCCCACACTGTGAAACCCCTACCCCACCCACTGAAACACCTTCCCCACACACTGAAACCCCTTCCCCACACACTGAAACACCTTCCCCACACACTGAAACCCCTTCCGCACACACTGAAAGCCCTTCCGCACACACTGGAACCCATCCCCACACACTGAAACCCATCCCCACACACTGAAACACCTTCCCCCACACTGAAACACTTCCCCACAAACTGAAACACATCCCCACACACTGAAACCCCTTCCCCCCACTCTCAAACCCTTCCCCACACTCTGAAACCCCTTCCCCACACACTGAAAACCATTCCCCACACACTGAAACCCTTACCCACACTCTGAAACCCCTTCCTCACACACTCAAACACCATCCCCGCACATTGAAACTCCTTCCCCACACACTGAAACCCCTTCCCCACACACTGAAACACCTTCCCCACACACTGAATCCCCATCCCCTCACACTGAAACGCATCCCCACACACTGAAACAACTTCTCCAAACACTGATACCCCTTCCCTACACACTGAAACCCTTCCCCACACACTGAAAACACTTCCCCAAACACTGAAACACATTCCCCACAAACAGAAACCCTTCCCCACACACTGAAACACATTCCCCACAAACTGAAACACTACCCCACCCTCTGAAACACATTCCCCACACAATGAAACCCCTTCCCCACACATTGAAACACCTTCCCCACAGACTGAAACACCTTCCCCACACACTGAAACACTTCCCCACATACTGAAAGACGTTCCCCACACTCTGAAACACCTTCCACACACACTGAAACACATTCCCCGCAAACTGAAACACCTTCCCCAAACACTGAAACACCTTCCCCATACACTGAAACACATGCCCACTAACTGAAACACCTTCCCGAAAACACTGAAACACCTTCCCCACACACTGAAACACATTCCCCACACACTGAAACCCCTTCCCCACACACTAAAACACATTCCCCACACACTGAAACCCTTCCCCACACACTGAAGCACCTTCCCCACACACTGAAACACCTTCCCCACACACTGAAACACATCCCCACGCACTGAAACAACTTCCCCACACACTGAAACCCGTTCCCCACACACCGAAACACCTTCCCCACACACTGGAACACATCCCCACACACTGAAACACCATCCCCACACACTGAAACACATTCCCCACACACTGAAACACTTCCCCACACACTGAAACCCATCCCCAAACACTGAAGCACCTTCCCCACACACTGAAACCCCTTCCCCACACATTGAAACCCCTTCCCCACACACTGAAACACATCCCCACTAACTGAGACACCTTCCCCACGCACTGAAACCCCTTTCCCCCACACTGAAAACCTTCCCCACACAAACTGAAACCCTTCCCCACACACTGAAACAACTTCCCCACACACTGAAAACCATTCCCCACACACTGGAACCCCTTCTGCACGCAATGAAACCCATCCCCACAAACTGAAACCCATCCCCACACACTGAAACCCCTTCCCCACACACTGAAACCCCTTCCCCACACACTGAAACCCATCCCCACACACTGAAACATCTTCCCCACACACTGTAACCCTTCCCCACACACTGAAACACATCCCCACACACTGAAACACATACCCACACACTGAAACACCTTCCCTACACACTGAAATCCCTTCTCCACACACACTGAAACACCTTCCCCACACACTGAAACAACTTCCCCACACACTGAAATACCATCCCCACACACTGAAACACCTTTCCCACACACTGAAACCCCTTCCGCACACACTGGAACCGTTCCCCACACACTGAAACCCCTTCCCCACACACTGAAACAGCTTCCCCACACACTGAAGCAACTCCCCCACACACTGAAATACCATCCCCACACACTGAAACACCTTTCCCACACACTGAAACCCCTTCCGCACACACTGGAACCGTTCCCCACACACTGAAACCCCTTCCCCACACACTGAAACAGCTTCGCCACACACTGAAACCCCTTGTCCACACACTGAAACACCTTCCGCACACACTGAAACACCTTCCCCACACACTGAAACACCTTCACCACACACTGAAACCCCTTCCGCACACACTGAAAAACCTTCCCCATACACTGAAACCCTTCCCCACATACTGAAACCCCTTCCCCACACACTGAAACCCTTCCCCACACTCTGAAACCCCTTCCCCACACACTGAAACACCTTCCCCACACACTGAAACACCTTCCCCACACACTGAAATCCCTTCCCCACACACTGAAACCCTTCCCCACACTGTGAAACCCCTACCTTACCCACTGAAACACCTTCCCCACACACTGAAACCCCTTCCCCACACACTGAAACACCTTCCCCACACACTGAAACACCTTCCCCACACACTGAAACCCCTTCCGCACACACTGAAAGCCCTTCCGCACACACTGGAACCCATCCCCACACACTGAAACCCATCCCCACACACTGAAACACCTTCCCCACACACTGAAACACTTCCCCACAAACTGAAACACATCCCCACACACTGAAACCCCTTCCCCCCACTCTTAAACCCTTCCCCACACTCTGAAACCCCTTCCCCACACACTGAAAACCATTCCCCACACTCTGAAACCCCTTCCTCACACACTCAAACACCATCCCCGCACACTGAAACCCCTTCCCCACACACTGAAACCCCTTCCCCACACACTGAAACACCTTCCCCACACACTGAATCCCCATCCCCTCACACTGAAACGCATCCCCACACACTGAAACAACTTCTCCAAACACTGATACCCCTTCCCTACACACTGAAACCCATCCCCACACACTGAAAACACTTCCCCAAACACTGAAACACATTCCCCACAAACAGAAACCCTTCCCCACACACTGAAACACATTCCCCACAAACTGAAACACTACCCCACCCTCTGAAACACATTCCCCACACAATGAAACCCCTTCCCCACACATTGAAACACCTTCCCCACAGACTGAAACACCTTCCCCACACACTGAAACACTTCCCCACAGACTGAAAGACGTTCCCCACACTCTGAAACACCTTCCCCACACACTGAAACACATTCCCCGCAAACTGAAACACATTCCCCAAACACTGAAACACCTTCCCCACTCACTGAAACACATGCCCGCTAACTGAAACACCTTCCCGAAAACACTGAAACACCTTCCCCACACACTGAAACACATTCCCCACACACTGAAACACCTTCCCCACACACTGAAACACATTCCCCACGCACTGAAACCCTTCCCCACACACTGAAACACCTTCCCCACACACTGCAACACCTTCCCCACACACTGAAACACATCCCCACGCACTGAAACAACTTCCCCACACACTGAAACCAGTTCCCCACACACCGAAACACCTTCCCCACACACTGGAACACATCCCCACACACTGAAACACCTTCCCCAGACACTGAAACACATTCCCCACACACTGAAACACTTCCCCACACACTGAACACCTTCCCCACACAGTGAAACACTTCCCCACACACTGAAACCCATCCCCAAACACTGAAGCACCTTCCCCACACACTGAAACCCCTTCCCCAAACACTGAAACCCCTTCCCCACACACTGACACACATCCCCACTAACTGAGACACCTTCCCCACACACTGAAACCCCTTCCCCACACACTGAAACCCTTCCTCACACAAACTGAAACCCTTCCCCACACACTGAAACACCTTCCCCACACACTGAAAACCATTCCCCACACACTGGAACCCCTTCCGCACGCAATGAAACCCATCCCCATAAACTGAAACCCATCCTCACACACTGAAACCCCTTCCCCACACACTGAAACCCCTTCCCCACACACTGAAACCCATCCCCACACACTGAAACATCTTCCCCACACACTGTAACCCTTCCCCACACACTGAAACACATCCCCATACACTGAAACACATCCCCACACACTGAAACTCCTTCCCCACACACTGAAACCCCTTCTCCACACACACTGAAACACCTTCCCCACACACTGAAACAACTCCCCCACACACTGAAATACCATCCCCACACACTGAAACACCTTTCCCACACACTGAAACCCCTTCCCCACACACTGAAACAGCTTCCCCACACACTGAAACCCCTTGTCCACACACTGAAACACCTTCCGCACACACTGAAACACCTTCCCCACACACTGAAACCCCTTCCGCACACACTGAAAAACCTTCCCCATACACTGAAACCCTCCCCCACATACTGACACCCCTTCCCCACACACTGAAACCCTTCCCCACACTCTGAAACCCCTTCCCCACACACTGAAACACCTTCCCCACACACTGAAACACCTTCCCCACACACTGAAATCCCTTCCCCACACACTGAAACCCTTCCCCACACTGTGAAACCCCTACCCCACCCACTGAAACACCTTCCCCACACACTGAAACCCCTTCCCCACACACTGAAACACCTTCCCCACACACTGAAACCCCTTCCGCACACACTGAAAGCCCTTCCGCACACACTGAAACCCATCCCCACACACTGAAACCCATCCCCACACACTGAAACCCATCCCCACACACTGAAACCCCTTCCCCCCACTCTCAAACCCTTCCCCACACTCTGAAACACCTTTCCCACGCACTGAAAACCATTCCCCACACACTGAAACGCTTACCCAAACTCTGAAACCCCTTCCTCACACACTCAAACACCATCCCCGCACACTGAAACCCCTTCCCTACACACTGAAACCCCTTCCCCACACACTGAAACCCCTTCCCCACACACTGAAAACCATTCCCCACACACTGAAACCCTTACCCAAACTCTGAAACCCCTTCCTCACACACTCAAACACCATCCCCGCACACTGAAACCCCTTCCCCACACACTGAAACCCGTTCCACACTATACCGAAACACCTTCCCCACACACTGGAACACATCCCCACACACTGAAACACCTTCCCCACACACTGAAACACATTCCCCACACACTGAAACACTTCCCCACACACTGAACACCTTCCCCACACAGTGAAACACTTCCCCACACAATGAAACCCATCCCCAAACACTGAAGCACCTTCCCCACACACTGAAACCCCTTCCCCACACACTGAAACCCCTTCCCCACACACTGAAACACATCCCCACTAACTGAGACACCTTCCCCACACACTGAAGCCCCTTCCCCACACACTGAAACACCTTCCCCACACACTGAAAACCATTCCCCACACACTGGAACCCCTTCCGCACGCAATGAAACCCATCCCCACAAACTGAAACCCATCCCCACACACTGAAACCCCTTCCCCACACACTGAAACCCCTTCCCCACACACTGAAACCCATCCCCACACACTGAAACATCTTCCCCACACACTGTAACCCTTCTCCATACACTGAAACACATCCCCATACACTAAAACACATCCCCACACACTGAAACACCTTCCCCACACACTGAAACCCCTTCTCCACACACACTGAAACACCTTCCCCACACACTGAAACAACTCCCGCACACACTGAAATACCATCCCCACACACTGAAACACCTTTCCCACACACTGAAACCCCTTCCCCACACACTGAAACAGCTTCCCCACACACTGAAACCCCTTGTCCACACACTGAAACACCTTCCGCACACACTGAAACACCTTCCCCACACACTGAAACCCCTTCCACACACACTGAAAAACCTTCCCCATACACTGAAACCCTTCCCCACATACTGAAACCCCTTCCCCACACACTGAAACCCTTCCCCACACTCTGAAACCCCTTCCCCACACACTGAAACACCTTCCCCACACATTGAAACACCTTCCCCACACACTGAAATCCCTTCCCCACACACTGAAACCCTTCCCCACACTGTGAAACCCCTACCCCACCCACTGAAACACCTTCCCCACACACTGAAACCCCTTCCCCACACACTGAAACAACTTCCCCACACACTGAAACCCCTTCCGCACACACTGAAAGCCCTTCCGCACACACTGGAACCCATCCCCACACACTGAAACCCATCCCCACACACTGAAACCCATCCCCACACACTGAAACACCTTCCCCACACACTGAAACACTTCCCCACAAACTGAAACACATCCCCACACACTGAAACCCCTTCCCCCCACTCTCAAACCATTCCCCACACACTGAAACCCTTACCCAAACTCTGAAACCCCTTCCTCACACACTCAAACACCATCCCCGCACACTGAAACCCCTTCCCTACACACTGAAACCCCTTCCCCACACACTGAAACCCCTTCCCCACACACTGAAAACCATTCCCCACACACTGAAACCCTTACGCAAACTCTGAAACCCCTTCCTCACACACTCAAACACCATCCCCGCACATTGAAACACCTTCCCCACTCACTGAAACCCGTTCCACACTACACCGAAACACCTTCCCCACACACTGGAACACATCCCCACACACTGAAACACCTTCCCCACACACTGAAACACATTCCCCGCAAACTGAAACACCTTCCCCAAACACTGAAACACCTTCCCCATACACTGAAACACATGCCCACTAACTGAAACACCTTCCCGAAAACACTGAAACACCTTCCCCACACACTGAAACACATTCCCCACACACTGAAACCCCTTCCCCACACACTAAAACACATTCCCCACACACTGAAACCCTTCCCCACACACTGAAGCACCTTCCCCACACACTGAAACACCTTCCCCACACACTGAAACACATCCCCACGCACTGAAACAACTTCCCCACACACTGAAACCCGTTCCCCACACACCGAAACACCTTCCCCACACACTGGAACACATCCCCACACACTGAAACACCATCCCCACACACTGAAACACATTCCCCACACACTGAAACACTTCCCCACACACTGAAACCCATCCCCAAACACTGAAGCACCTTCCCCACACACTGAAACCCCTTCCCCACACATTGAAACCCCTTCCCCACACACTGAAACACATCCCCACTAACTGAGACACCTTCCCCACGCACTGAAACCCCTTCCCCACACACTGAAAACCTTCCCCACACAAACTGAAACCCTTCCCCACACACTGAAACAACTTCCCCACACACTGAAAACCATTCCCCACACACTGGAACCCCTTCTGCACGCAATGAAACCCATCCCCACAAACTGAAACCCATCCCCACACACTGAAACCCCTTCCCCACACACTGAAACCCCTTCCCCACACACTGAAACCCATCCCCACACACTGAAACATCTTCCCCACACACTGTAACCCTTCCCCACACACTGAAACACATCCCCACACACTGAAACACATACCCACACACTGAAACTCCTCCCCCACACACTGAAACCCCTTCTCCACACACACTGAAACACCTTCCCCACACACTGAAACAACTCCCCCACACACTGAAATACCATCCCCACACACTGAAACACCTTTCCCACACACTGAAACCCCTTCCGCACACACTGGAACCGTTCCCGACACACTGAAACCCCTTCCCCACACTCTGAAACAGCTTCCCCACACACTGAAGCAACTCCCCCACACACTGAAATAACATCCCCACACACTGAAACACCTTTCCCACACACTGAAACCCCTTCCGCACACACTGGAACCGTTCCCCACACACTGAAACCCCTTCCCCACACACTGAAACAGCTTCCCCACACACTGAAACCCCTTGTCCACACACTGAAACACCTTCCGCACACACTGAAACACCTTCCCCACACACTGAAACACCTTCACCACACACTGAAACCCCTTCCGCACACACTGAAAAACCTTCCCCATACACTGAAACCCTTCCCCACATACTGAAACCCCTTCCCCACACACTGAAACCCTTCCACACACTCTGAAACCCCTTCCCCACACACTGAAACACCTTCCCCACACACTGAAACACCTTCCCCACACACTGAAATCCCTTCCCCACACACTGAAACCCTTCCCCACACTGTGAAACCCCTACCTTACCCACTGAAACCCCTTCCCCACACACTGAAACCCCTTCCCCACACACTGAAACACCTTCCCCACACACTGAAACCCCTTCCGCACACACTGAAAGCCCTTCCGCACACACTGGAACCCATCCCCACACACTGAAACCCATCCCCACACACTGAAACCCATCCCCACACACTGAAACACCTTCCCCACACACTGAAACACTTCCCCACAAACTGAAACACATCCCCACACACTGAAACCCCTTCCCCCCACTCTTAAACCCTTCCCCACACTCTGAAACCCCTTCCCCACACACTGAAAACCATTCCCCACACACTGAAACCCTTACCCACACTCTGAAACCCCTTCCTCACACACTCAAACACCATCCCCGCACATTGAAACCCCTTCCCCACACACTGAAACCCCTTCCCCACACACTGAAACACCTTCCCCACACACTGAATCCCCATCCCCTCACACTGAAACGCATCCCCACACACTGAAACAACTTCTCCAAACACTGATACCCCTTCCCTACACACTGAAACCCATCCCGACACACTGAAAACACTTCCCCAAACACTGAAACACATTCCCCACAAACAGAAACCCTTCCCCACACACTGAAACACATTCCCCACAAACTGAAACACTACCCCACCCTCTGAAACACATTCCCCACACAATGAAACCCCTTCCCCACACATTGAAACACCTTCCCCACAGACTGAAACACCTTCCCCACACACTGAAACACTTCCCCACAGACTGAAAGACGTTCCCCACACTCTGAAACACCTTCCCCACACACTGAAACACATTCCCCGCAAACTGAAACACATTCCCCAAACACTGAAACACCTTCCCCACTCACTGAAACACATGCCCGCTAACTGAAACACCTTCCCGAAAACACTGAAACACCTTCCCCACACACTGAAACACATTCCCCACACACTGAAACACCTTCCCCACACACTGAAACACATTCCCCACGCACTGAAACCCTTCCCCACACACTGAAACACCTTCCCCACACACTGCAACCCCTTTCCCACACACTGAAACACTTCCCCACGCACTGAAACAACTTCCCCACACACTGAAACCAGTTCCCCATACACCGAAACACCTTCCCCACACACTGGAACACATCCCCACACACTGAAACACCTTCCCCAGACACTGAAACACATTCCCCACACACTGAAACACTTCCCCACACACTGAACACCTTCCCCACACAGTGAAACACTTCCCCACACACTGAAACCCATCCCCAAACACTGAAGCACCTTCCCCACACACTGAAACCCCTTCCCCAAACACTGAAACCCCTTCCCCACACACTGAAACACATCCCCACTAACTGAGACACCTTCCCCACACACTGAAACCCCTTCCCCACACACTGAAACCCTTCCTCAAACAAACTGAAACCCTTCCCCACACACTGAAACACCTTCCCCACACACTGAAAACCATTCCCCACACTGGAACCCCTTCCGCACGCAATGAAACCCATCCCCATAAACTGAAACCCATCCCCACACACTGAAACCCCTTCCCCACACACTGAAACCCCTTCCCCACACACTGAAACCCATCCCCACACACTGAAAAATCTTCCCCACACACTGTAACCCTTCCCCACACACTGAAACACATCCCCATACACTGAAACACATCCCCACACACTGAAACACCTTCCCCACACACTGAAACCCCTTCTCCACACACACTGAAACACCTTCCCCACACACTGAAACAACTCCCCCACACACTGAAATACCATCCCCACACACTGAAACACCTTTCCCACACACTGAAACCCCTTCCCCACACACTGAAACAGCTTCCCCACACACTGAAACCCCTTGTCCACACACTGAAACACCTTCCGCACACACTGAAACACCTTCCCCACACACTGAAACCCCTTCCGCACACACTGAAAAACCTTCCCCATACACTGAAACCCTCCCCCACATACTGACACCCCTTCCCCACACACTGAAACCCTTCCCCACACTCTGAAACCCCTTCCCCACACACTGAAACACCTTCCCCACACACTGAAACACCTTCCCCACACACTGAAATCCCTTCCCCACACACTGAAACCCTTCCCCACACTGTGAAACCCCTACCCCACCCACTGAAACACCTTCCCCACACACTGAAACCCCTTCCCCACACACTGAAACACCTTCCCCACACACTGAAACCCCTTCCGCACACACTGAAAGCCCTTCCGCACACACTGAAACCCATCCCCACACACTGAAACCCATCCCCACACACTGAAACCCATCCCCACACACTGAAACCCCTTCCCCCCACTCTCAAACCCTTCCCCACACTCTGAAACACCTTTCCCACGCACTGAAAACCATTCCCCACACACTGAAACGCTTACCCAAACTCTGAAACCCCTTCCTCACACACTCAAACACCATCCCCGCACACTGAAACCCCTTCCCTACACACTGAAACCCCTTCCCCACACACTGAAACCCCTTCCCCACACACTGAAAACCATTCCCCACACACTGAAACCCTTACCCAAACTCTGAAACCCCTTCCTCACACACTCAAACACCATCCCCGCACACTGAAACCCCTTCCCCACACACTGAAACCCGTTCCACACTATACCGAAACACCTTCCCCACACACTGGAACACATCCCCACACACTGAAACACCTTCCCCACACACTGAAACACATTCCCCACACACTGAAACACTTCCCCACACACTGAACACCTTCCCCACACAGTGAAACACTTCCCCACACAATGAAACCCATCCCCAAACACTGAAGCACCTTCCCCACACACTGAAAACCCTTCCCCACACACTGAAACCCCTTCCCCACACACTGAAACACATCCCCACTAACTGAGACACCTTCCCCACACACTGAAGCCCCTTCCCCACACACTGAAACACCTTCCCCACACACTGAAAACCATTCCCCACACACTGGAACCCCTTCCGCACGCAATGAAACCCATCCCCACAAACTGAAACCCATCCCCACACACTGAAACCCCTTCCCCACACACTGAAACCCCTTCCCCACACACTGAAACCCATCCCCACACACTGAAACATCTTCCCCACACACTGTAACCCTTCCCCATACACTGAAACACATCCCCATACACTAAAACACATCCCCACACACTGAAACACCTTCCCCACACACTGAAACCCCTTCTCCACACACACTGAAACACCTTCCCCACACACTGAAACAACTCCCGCACACACTGAAATACCATCCCCACACACTGAAACACCTTTCCCACACACTGAAACCCCTTCCCCACACACTGAAACAGCTTCCCCACACACTGAAACCCCTTGTCCACACACTGAAACACCTTCCGCACACACTGAAACACCTTCCCCACACACTGAAACCCCTTCCACACACACTGAAAAACGTTCCCCATACACTGAAACCATTCCCCACATACTGAAACCCCTTCCCCACACACTGAAACCCTTCCCCACACTCTGAAACCCCTTCCCCACACACTGAAACACCTTCCCCACACACTGAAACACCTTCCCCACACACTGAAATCCCTTCCCCACACACTGAAACCCTTCCCCACACTGTGAAACCCCTACCCCACCCACTGAAACACCTTCCCCACACACTGAAACCCCTTCCCCACACACTGAAACAACTTCCCCACACACTGAAACCCCTTCCGCACACACTGAAAGCCCTTCCGCACACACTGGAACCCATCCCCACACACTGAAACCCATCCCCACACACTGAAACCCATCCCCACACACTGAAACACCTTCCCCACAAACTGAAACACTTCCCCACAAACTGAAACACATCCCCACACACTGAAACCCCTTCCCCCCACTCTCAAACCATTCCCCACACACTGAAACCCTTACCCAAACTCTGAAACCCCTTCCTCACACACTCAAACACCATCCCCGCACACTGAAACCCCTTCCCTACACACTGAAACCCCTTCCCCACACACTGAAACCCCTTCCCCACACACTGAAAACCATTCCCCACACACTGAAACCCTTACGCAAACTCTGAAACCCCTTCCTCACACACTCAAACACCATCCCCGCACATTGAAACCCCTTCCCCACTCACTGAAACCCGTTCCACACTACACCGAAACACCTTTCCCACACACTGGAACACATCCCCACACACTGAAACACCTTCCCCACACACTGAAACACATTCCCCACACACTGAAACACTTCCCCACACACTGAACACCTTCCCCACACAGTGAAACACTTCCCCACACACTGAAACCCATCCCCAAACACTGAAGCACCTTCCCCACACACTGAAACCCCTTCCCCACACACTGAAACCCCTTCCCCACACACTGAAACACATCCCCACTAACTGAGACACCTTCCCCACACACTGAAACCCCTTCCCCACACACTGAAACCCTTCCCCACACAAACTGAAACCCTTCCCCACACACTGAAACACCTTCCCCACACACTGAAAACCATTCCCCACACACTGGAACCCCTTCCGTACGCAATGAAACCCATCCCCACAAACTGAAACCCATCCCCACACACTGAAACCCCTTCCCCACACACTGAAACCCCTTCCCCACACACTGAAACCCATCCCCACACACTGAAACATCTTCCCCACACACTGTAACCCTTCCCCACACACTGAAACACATCCCCACACACTGAAACACATCCCCACACACTGAAACACCTTCCCCACACACTGAAACCCCTTCTCCACACACACTGAAACACCTTCCCCACACACTGAAACAACTCCCCCACACACTGAAATACCATCCCCACACACTGAAACACCTTTCCCACACACTGAAACCCCTTCCGCACACACTGGAACCGTTCCCCACACACTGAAACCCCTTCCCCACACACTAAAACAGCTTCCCCACACACTGAAACCCCTTGGCCACACACTGAAAAACCTTCCGCACACACTGAAACACCTTCCCCACACACTGAAACACCTTCACCACGCACTGAAACCCCTTCCGCACACACTGAAAAACCTTCCCCATACACTGAAACCCTTCCCCACATACTGAAACCCCTTCCCCACACACTGAAACCCTTCCCCACACTCTGAAACCCCTTCCCCACACACTGAAACACCTTCCCCACACACTGAAACACCTTCCCCACACACTGAAATCCCTTCCCCACACACTGAAACCCTTCCCCACACTGTGAAACCCCTACCCCACACACTGAAACACCTTCCCCACACACTGAAACCCCTTCCCCACACACTGAAACACCTTCCCCACACACTGAAACCCCTTCCGCACACACTGAAAGCCCTTCCGCACACACTGGAACCCATCCCCACACACTGAAACCCATCAACACACACTGAAACCGATCCCCACACACTGAAACACCTTCCCCACAAACTGAAACATTCCCCACAAACTGAAACACATCCCCACACACTGAAACCCCTTCCCCCCACTCTCAAACCCTTCCCCACACTCTGAAACCCCTTCCCCACAAACTGAAAACCATTCCCCACACACTGAAACCCTTACCCACACTCTGAAACCCCTTCCTCACACACTCAAACACCATCCCCGCACACTGAAACCCCTTCCCCACACACTGAAACCCCTTCACCACACACTGAAACCCCTTCCCCACACACTGAATCCCCATCCCCTCACATGGAAACTCATCCCCACACACTGAAACAACTTCTCTAAACACTGATACCCCTTCCCTACACACTGAAACCCTTCCCCACACACTGAAACCACTTCCCCACACACTGAAACACATTCCCCACAAACAGAAACCCTTCCCCACACACTGAAACACATTCCCCACAAACTGAAACAGTACCCCACCCTCTGATACACATTCCCCACACAATGAAACCCCTTCCCCACACATTGAAACACCTTCCCTACAGACTGAAACACCTTCCCCACACACTGAAACACTTCCCCACATACTGAAAGACGTTCCCCACACTCTGAAACACCTTCCCCACACTCTGAAACACCTTCCCCACACACTGAAACACATTCCCCGCAAACTGAAACACCTTCCCCAAACACTGAAACACCTTCCCCACACACTGAAACACATGCCCGCTAACTGAAACACCTTCCCGAAAACACTGAAACACCTTCCCCACACACTGAAACAGATTCCCCACACACTGAAACCCCTTCCCCACACACTGAAACACATTCCCCACACACTGAAACCCATCCCCACACACTGAAACACCTTCCCCACACACTGAAACACCTTCCCCACACACTGAAACACATCCCCACGCACTGAAACAACTTCCCCACACACTGAAACCCGTTCCCCACACACTGAAACCCCTTCCCCACACACTGAATCCCCATCCCCTCACATGGAAACTCATCCCCACACACTGAAACAACTTCTCTAAACACTGATACCCCTTCCCTACACACTGAAACCCTTCCCCACACACTGAAACCACTTCCCCACACACTGAAACACATTCCCCACAAACAGAAACCCTTCCCCACACACTGAAACACATTCCCCACAAACTGAAACAGTACCCCACCCTCTGATACACATTCCCCACACAATGAAACCCCTTCCCCACACATTGAAACACCTTCCCTACAGACTGAAACACCTTCCCCACACACTGAAACACTTCCCCACATACTGAAAGACGTTCCCCACACTCTGAAACACCTTCCCCACACTCTGAAACACCTTCCCCACACACTGAAACACATTCCCCGCAAACTGAAACACCTTCCCCAAACACTGAAACACCTTCCCCACACACTGAAACACATGCCCGCTAACTGAAACACCTTCCCGAAAACACTGAAACACCTTCCCCACACACTGAAACAGATTCCCCACACACTGAAACCCCTTCCCCACACACTGAAACACATTCCCCACACACTGAAACCCATCCCCACACACTGAAACACCTTCCCCACACACTGAAACACCTTCCCCACACACTGAAACACATCCCCACGCACTGAAACAACTTCCCCACACACTGAAACCCGTTCCCCACACACCGAAACACCTTCCCCACACACTGGAACACATCCCCACACACTGAAACACCTTCCCGACACACTGAAACACATTCCCCACACACTGAAACACTTCCCCACACACTGAACACCTTGCCCACACAGTGAAACACTTCCCCACACACTGAAACCCATCCCCAAACACTGAAGCACCTTCCCCACACACTGAAACCCCTTCCCCACACACTGAAACCCCTTCCCCACACACTGAAACCCTTCCACACACAAACTGAAACCCTTCCCCACACACTGAAACACCTTCCCCACACACTGAAAACCATTCCCCACACACTGGAACCCCTTCCTCACGCAATGAAACCCATCCCCACAAACTGAAACCCATCCCCACACACTGAAACCCCTTCCCCACACACTGAAACCCCTTCCCCACCCACTGAAACCCATCCCCACACACTGAAACATCTTCCCCACACACTGTAACCCTTCCCCACACACTGAAACACATCCCCACACACTGAAACACATCCCCACACACTGAAACACCTTCCCCACACACTGAAACCCCTTCTCCACACACACTGAAACACCTTCCCCACACACTGAAACAACTCCCCCACACACTGAAATACCATCCCCACACACTGAAACACCTTTCCCACACACTGAAACCCTTTCCGCACACACTGGAACCGTTCCCCACACACTGAAACCCCTTCCCCACACACTGAAACAGCTTCCCCACACACTGAAACCCTTTGTCCACACACAGAAACACCTTCCGCACAAACTGAAACACCTTCCCCACACACTGAAACACCTTCCCCACACACTGAAACCCCTTCTACACACACTGAAAAACCTTCCCCATACACTGAAACCCTTCCCCACATACTGAAACCCCTTCCCCACACACTGAAACCCTTCCCCACACTCTGAAACCCCTTCCCCACACACTGAAACACCTTCCCCACACACTGAAACACCTTCCCCACACACTGAAATCCCTTCCCCACACACTGAAACCATTCCCCACACTGTGAAACCCCTACCCCACCCACTGAAACACCTTCCCCACACACTGAAACCCCTTCCCCACACACTGAAACACCTTCACCACACACTGAAACCCCTTCCGCACACACTGAAAGCCCTTCCGCACACAGTGGAACCCATCCCCACACACTGAAACACATCCCCACACACTGAAACCCATCCCCACACACTGAAACACCTTCCCCACACACTGAAACACTTCCCCACAAACTGAAACACATCCCCACACACTGAAACCCTTTCCCCCACTCTCAAACACTTCCCCACACTCTGAAACCCCTTCCCCACACACTGAAAACCATTCCCCACACACTGAAACCCTTACCCACACTCTGAAACCCCTTCCCCACACACTGAAACACCTTCCCCGCACACTGAAACCCCTTCCCCACACACTGAAACCCCTTACCCAAAAACTGAAACACCTTCCCCACACATTGAATCCCCTTCCGCTCAGACTGAAACGCTTCCCCACACACTGAAACCTCTTCTCCACACACTGAAACACATTCCCCACAAACTGAAACCCTTCCCCACACACTGAAACACATTCCGCACAAACTGAAACACTACCTCACCCTCTGAATCACATTCCCCACACAATGAAACCCCTTCCCCACACACTGAAACACCTTCCCCACACACTGAAACACTTCCCCACACACTGAAACACGTTCCCCACACTCTGAAACACCTTCCCCACACACTGAAACACATTCCCCGCAAACTGAAACACCTTCCCCAAACACTGAAACACCTTCCCCACACACTAAAACACATGCCCGCTAACTGAAACACCTTCCCCAAAACACTGAAACACCTTCCCCACACACTGAAACACCTTCCCCACACACTGAAACACATTCCCCACACACTGAAACACTTCCCCATCCACTGAACACCTTCCCCACACAGTGAAACACTTCCCACACACTGAAACCCATCCCCAAACACTGAAGCACCTTCCCCACACACTGAAACCCCTTCCCCACACACTGAAATCCCTTCCCCACACACTGAAACACATCAGAACAAACTGAGGCACCTTCCCCACACACTGAAACCCCTTCCCCACACACTGAAACCCCTTCCCCACACACTGAAACACCTTCCCCACACACTGAAACCCATTCCCCACACACTGGAACCATTCCGCACACAATGAAACACATCCCCACAAACTGAAACCCATTCCCACACACTGAAACCCCTTCCCCACACACTGAAACCCATCCCCACACACTGAAACACCTTCGCCACACACTGTAACCCTTCCCCACACACTGAAACACATCCCCACACACTGAAACACATCCCCACACAGTGAAACACCTTCCCCACACACTGAAACCCCTTCTCCACACACACTGAAACACCTTCCCCACACACTGAAACAACTTCCCCACACACTGAAATACCATCCCCACACACTGAAACACCTTTCCCACACACTGAAACCCCTTCCCCACACACTGGAACCCTTCCCCACACACTGAAACCCCTTCCCCACACACTGAAACAGCTTCCCCACACACTGAATCCCCTTCTACACACTGAAACACCTTCCGCACACACTGAAACACCTTCCCCACACACTGAAACACCTTCACCACACACTAAAAGCCCTTCCGCACACACTGGAAACCATCCCCAAACACTGAAAACCATCCCCACACACTGAAACACATCCCCACACACTGAAACACCTTCCCCACACACTGAAACACTTCCCCACAAACTGAAATACATCCCGACACACTGAAACCACTTCCCCCCACTCTCAAACCCTTCCCCACACTCTGAAACCCCTTCCTCACACACTGAAAACCATTCCACACACACTGAAACCCTTACCCACACTCTGAAACACATCCCCACACACTGAAACACCTTCCCCACACACTGAATCCCCTTCTCCACACACACTGAAACACCTTCCCCACACACTGAAACAACTCCCCCACACACTGAAATACCATCCCCACACACTGAAACACCTTCCGCACACACTGAAACCCCTTCCCCACACACTGAAACCCCTTCCCCACACACTGAAACAGCTTCCCCACACACTGAAACCCCTTGTCCACACACTGAAACACCTTCCGCACACACTGAAACACCTTCCCCACACACTGAAACACCTTCCCCACACACTGAAACCCCTTCTGCACACACTGAAAAACCTTCCCCATACACTGAAACCCTTCCCCACATACTGAAACCCCTTCCCCACTCTCTGAAACCCTTCCCCACTCTCTGAAACCCCTTCCCCACACACTGAAACACCTTCCCCACACACTGAAACACCTTCCCCACACACTGAAATCCCTTCCCCACACACTGAAACCCTTCCCCACACTGTGAAACCCCTACTCCACCCACTGAAACACCTTCCCCACACACTGAAACCCCTTCCCCACACACTGAAACACCTTCCCCACACACTGAAACCCCTTCCGCACACACTGAAAGCACTTCCGCACACACTGGAACCCATCCCCACACACTGAAACCCATCCCCACATTCTGAAACCCATCCCCACACACTGAAACACCTTCCCCACACACTGAAACACTTCCCCACAAACTGAAACACATCCCCACACACTGAAAACCATTCCCCACACACTGAAACCCTTACCCACACTCTGAAACCCCTTCCCCACACACTGAAACACCTTCCCCGCACACTGAAACCCCTTCCCCACACACTGAAACCCCTTACCCAAAAACTGAAACACCTTCCCCACACATTGAATCCCCTTCCGCTCAGACTGAAACGCTTCCCCACACACTGAAACCTCTTCTCCACACACTGAAACACATTCCCCACAAACTGAAACCCTTCCCCACACACTGAAACACATTCCGCACAAACTGAAACACTACCTCACCCTCTGAATCACATTCCCCACACAATGAAACCCCTTCCCCACACACTGAAACACCTTCCCCACACACTGAAACACTTCCCCACACACTGAAACACGTTCCCCACACTCTGAAACACCTTCCCCACACACTGAAACACATTCCCCGCAAACTGAAACACCTTCCCCAAACACTGAAACACCTTCCCCACACACTAAAACACATGCCCGCTAACTGAAACACCTTCCCCAAAACACTGAAACACCTTCCCCACACACTGAAACACCTTCCCCACACACTGAAACACATTCCCCACACACTGAAACACTTCCCCATCCACTGAACACCTTCCCCACACAGTGAAACACTTCCCACACACTGAAACCCATCCCCAAACACTGAAGCACCTTCCCCACACACTGAAACCCCTTCCCCACACACTGAAATCCCTTCCCCACACACTGAAACACATCAGAACAAACTGAGGCACCTTCCCCACACACTGAAACCCCTTCCCCACACACTGAAACCCCTTCCCCACACACTGAAACACCTTCCCCACACACTGAAACCCATTCCCCACACACTGGAACCATTCCGCACACAATGAAACACATCCCCACAAACTGAAACCCATTCCCACACACTGAAACCCCTTCCCCACACACTGAAACCCATCCCCACACACTGAAACACCTTCGCCACACACTGTAACCCTTCCCCACACACTGAAACACATCCCCACACACTGAAACACATCCCCACACAGTGAAACACCTTCCCCACACACTGAAACCCCTTCTCCACACACACTGAAACACCTTCCCCACACACTGAAACAACTTCCCCACACACTGAAATACCATCCCCACACACTGAAACACCTTTCCCACACACTGAAACCCCTTCCCCACACACTGGAACCCTTCCCCACACACTGAAACCCCTTCCCCACACACTGAAACAGCTTCCCCACACACTGAATCCCCTTCTACACACTGAAACACCTTCCGCACACACTGAAACACCTTCCCCACACACTGAAACACCTTCACCACACACTAAAAGCCCTTCCGCACACACTGGAAACCATCCCCAAACACTGAAAACCATCCCCACACACTGAAACACATCCCCACACACTGAAACACCTTCCCCACACACTGAAACACTTCCCCACAAACTGAAATACATCCCGACACACTGAAACCACTTCCCCCCACTCTCAAACCCTTCCCCACACTCTGAAACCCCTTCCTCACACACTGAAAACCATTCCACGCACACTGAAACCCTTACCCACACTCTGAAACACATCCCCACACACTGAAACACCTTCCCCACACACTGAATCCCCTTCTCCACACACACTGAAACACCTTCCCCACACACTGAAACAACTCCCCCACACACTGAAATACCATCCCCACACACTGAAACACCTTCCGCACACACTGAAACCCCTTCCCCACACACTGAAACCCCTTCCCCACACACTGAAACAGCTTCCCCACACACTGAAACCCCTTGTCCACACACTGAAACACCTTCCGCACACACTGAAACACCTTCCCCACACACTGAAACACCTTCCCCACACACTGAAACCCCTTCTGCACACACTGAAAAACCTTCCCCATACACTGAAACCCTTCCCCACAGACTGAAACCCCTTCCCCACTCTCTGAAACCCTTCCCCACTCTCTGAAACCCCTTCCCCACACACTGAAACACCTTCCCCACACACTGAAACACCTTCCCCACACACTGAAATCCCTTCCCCACACACTGAAACCCTTCCCCACACTGTGAAACCCCTACTCCACCCACTGAAACACCTTCCCCACACACTGAAACCCCTTCCCCACACACTGAAACACCTTCCCCACACACTGAAACCCCTTCCGCACACACTGAAAGCACTTCCGCACACACTGGAACCCATCCCCACACACTGAAACCCATCCCCACATTCTGAAACCCATCCCCACACACTGAAACACCTTCCCCACACACTGAAACACTTCCCCACAAACTGAAACACATCCCCACACACTGAAACCCCTTCCCCCCACTCTCAAACCCTTCCCCACACTCTGAAACACCTTCCCCACACACTGAAAACCATTCCCCACACACTGAAACCCTTACCCACACTCTGAAACCCCTTCCCCACACACTGAAACAGCTTCCCCACACACTGAATCCCCTTCTCCACACACTGAAACACCTTCCACACACACTGAAACACCTACCCCACACATTGAAACACCTTCACCACACACTGAAAGCCCTTCCGCACACACTGGAAACCATCCCCACACACTGAAAACCATCCCCACACACTGAAACACATCCCCACACACTGAAACACCTTCCCCACACACTGAAACACTTCCACACAAACTGAAATACATCCCCACACACTGAAACCCCTTCCCCCCACTCTCAAACCCTTCCCCACACTCTGAAACACCTTCCTCACACACTGAAAACCATTCCACACACACTGAAACCCTTACCCACACTCTGAAATCCCTTCCCCACACACTGAAACACCTTCCCCGAACACTGAAACCCCTGCCCCACTCACTGAAACCCCTTCCCCACACACTGAAACACCTTCCCCACACACTGAATCCCCATCCCCTCAGACTGAAACGCATCCCCACACACTGAAACAACTTCTCCAAACACTGATACCCCTTCCCCACACTCTGAAACCCATCCCCACACACTGAAACCACTTCTCCACACACTGAAACACATTCCCCACAAACTGAAACCCTTCCCCACACACTGAAACACATTCCCCACAAACTGAAACACTACCCCACCCTCTGAAACACATTCCCCACACAATGAAACCCCTTCCCCACACTGAAACACCTTCCCCACACACTGAAACACCTTCCCCACACACTGAAACACGTTCCCCACACTCTGAAACACCTTCCCCACACACTGAAACACATTCCCCGCAAACTGAAACACCTTCCCCAAACACTGGAACACCTTCCCCACACACTAAAACACATGCCCGCTAACTGAAACACCTTCCCCAAAACACTGAAACACCTTCCCCACACACTGAAACACCTTCCCCACACACTGAAACACATCCCCACACACTGAAACACATTCCCCACACACTGAAACTCATTCCCCACACACTGAAACAATTCCCCACACACTGAGCACCTTCCCCACACAGTGAAACACTTCCCCACACACTGAAACCCCTTCCCCACACACTGAAACCCTTCCCTACACACACTGAACCCTTCCCTACACATTGAAACACCTTCCCCACACACTGAAACCCATTCCCCACACACTGGAACCCCTTCCGCACACAATGAAACCCATCCCCACAAACTGAAACCCATTCCCACACACTGAAACCCCTTCCCCACACACTGAAACCCCTTCCCCACACACTGACACCCATCCCCACACACTGAAACACCTTCGCCACACACTGTAACCCTTCCCCACACACTGAAACACATCCCCACACACTGAAACACATCCCCACACACTGAAACACCTTCCCCACACACTGAAACCCCTTCTCCACACACACTGAAACACCTTGCCCACACACACTGTAACACCTTCCCCACACACTGAAACAACTTCCCCACACACTGAAAGACCATCCCCACACACTGAAACACCTTTCCGACACACTGAAACCCCTTCCCCACATACTGGAACCCTTCCTCACACACTGAAACCCCCTCCCCACACACTGAAACAGCTTCCCCACACACTGAAACACATTCCCCACACACTGAAACACCTTCCGCACACACTGAAACACCTTCCCCACACACTGAAACACCTTCACCACACACTGAAACCCCTTCCGCACACACTGAAACAACTTCCCCATACACTGAAACCCTTCCCCACATACTGAAACCCCTTCCCCACACACTGAAACCCTTCCCCACACACTGAAACACCTTCCCCAAAAACTGAAACACCTTCCCCACACACTGAAACACCTTCCTCACACACACTGAAACCCCTTCGCCACACACTGAGACAAATTCCCCGAGCACTGAAACACCTTCCCCGTACACTGAAACACCTTCCCCAAACACTGAATCACCTTCCACACACACTGAAACCCCTTCCACACACACTGAAACACCTTTCCCACACACTGAAACCCTTCCCCACACACTGAAACACCTTCGCCACACACTGAAACACCTTCACCACACACTGAAACCCCATCCCCACTCACTGAAACACATCCCCACAAACTGAAACACATTCCCCACACACTGAAACCCCTTCCCCACAGACTGAAAGCCTTCCCCACACACTGAATCCCTTCCCCACACACTGAAACACATTCCCCACACACTGAAACCCCTTCCCCACACACTGAAACCCCTTCCTCACACACTGAAACGCCTTCCACACTCACTGAAACACCTTCCGCACAAACTGAATCACCTTCCCCACACACTGAAACCCCTTCCGCACATACTGAAACCCCTTCCCCACACACTGAAACACCTTCCCCACACACTGAAACACCTTCCCCACACACTGAAACACTTCCCCACACACTGAAACACGTTCCCCACACACTGAAACCCTTCCCTACGCACACGGAACCCTTCCCCACACATTGAAACACCTTCCCCACACACTGAGACCCATTCCGCACACACTGGAACCCCTTCCGCACACAATGAAACCCATCCCCACAAACTGAAACCCATTCCCACACACTGAAACCCCTTCCCCACACACTGAAACCCCTTCCCCACACACTGAAACCCATCCCCACACGCTGAAACACCTTCTCCACACACTGTAACCCTTCCCCACACACTGAAACACATCCCCACACACTGAAACACATCCCCACACACTGAAACACCTTCCCCACACACTGAAACCCCTTCTCCACACACACTGAAACACCTTCCCCACACACTGAAACAACTTCCCCAGACACTGAAATACCATCCCCACACACTGAAACACCATTCCGACACACTGAAACCCCTTCCCCACACACTGAAACACCTTCCTCACACACACTGAAACCCCTTCGCCACACACTGAGACAAATTCCCCGTGCACTGAAACTTCTTCCCCGTACACTGAAACACCTTCCCCAAACACTGAATCACCTTCCGCACAGACTGAAACCCCTTCCGCACACACTGAAACACCTTTCCCACACACTGAAACCCTTCCCCACACACTGAAACACATTCCCCACACACTGAAACCCCTTCCCCACACACTGAAACACCTTCGCCACACACTGAAACACCTTCCCCACACACTGAAACCCCATCCCCACTCACTGAAACACATCCCCACAAACTGAAGCACATTCCCCACACACTGAAACCCCATCCCCACTCACTGAAACACATCCCCACAAACTGAAGCACATTCCCCACACACTGAAACCCCTTCCCCACACACTGAAACACCTTCCCCACACACTGAAACACCTTCCCCACACACTGAAACACTTCCCCACACACTGAAACACGTTGCCCACACACTGAAACCCTTCCCTACACACACGGAACCCTTCCCCACACATTGAAACACCTTCCCCACACACTGAAACACATTCCCCACACACTGGAACCCCTTCCGCACACAATGAAACACATCCCCACAAACTGAAACCCATTCCCACACACTGAAACCCCTTCCCCACACACTGAAACCCATCCCCACACACTGAAACACCTTCGCCACACACTGTAACCCTTCCCCACACACTGAAACACATCCCCACACACTGAAACACATCCCCACACAGTGAAACACCTTCCCCACACACTGAAACCCCTTCTCCACACACACTGAAATACCTTCCCCACACACTGAAACAACTTCCCCACACACTGAAATACCATCCCCATACACTGAAACCCCTTCCCCACACACTGAAACAGCTTCCCCACACACTGAATCCCCTTCTCCACACACTGAAACACCTTCCGCACACACTGAAACACCTTCCCCACACACTGAAACACCTTCACCACACACTAAAAGCCCTTCTGCACACACTGGAAACCATCCCCAAACACTGAAAACCATCCCCACACACTGAAACACATCCCCACACACTGAAACACCTTCCCCACACACTGAAACACTTCCCCACAAACTGAAATACATCCCGACACACTGAAACCCCTTCCCCCCACTCTCAAACCCTTCCCCACACTCTGAAACCCCTTCCTCACACACTGAAAACCATTCCACACACACTGAAACCCTTACCCACACTCTGAAACACATCCCCACACACTGAAACACCTTCCCCACACACTGAATCCCCTTCTCCACACACACTGAAACACCTTCCCCACACACTGAAACAACTCCCCCACACACTGAAATACCATCCCCACACACTGAAACACCTTCCGCACACACTGAAACCCCTTCCCCACACACTGAAACCCCTTCCCCACACACTGAAACAGCTTCCCCACACACTGAAACCCCTTGTCCACACACTGAAACACCTTCCGCACACACTGAAACACCTTCCCCACACACTGAAACACCTTCCCCACACACTGAAACCCCTTCTGCACACACTGAAAAACCTTCCCCATACACTGAAACCCTTCCCCACATAGTGAAACCCCTTCCCCACACACTGAAACCCTTCCCCACTCTCTGAAACCCCTTCCCCACACACTGAAACACCTTCCCCACACACTGAAACACCTTCCCCACACACTGAAATCCCTTCCCCAATCACTGAAACCCTTCCCCACACTGTGAAACCCCTACCCCACCCACTGAAACACCTTCCCCACACACTGAAACCCCTTCCCCACACACTGAAACACCTTCCCCACACACTGAAACCCCTTCCGCACACACTGAATGCACTTCCGCACACACTGGAACCCATCCCCACACACTGAAACCCATCCCCACATTCTGAAACCCATCCCCACACACTGAAACACCTTCCCCACACACTGAAACACTTCCCCACAAACTGAAACACATCCCCACACACTGAAACCCCTTCCCCCCACTCTCAAACCCTTCCCCACACTCTGAAACACCTTCCCCACACACTGAAAACCATTCCCCACACACTGAAACCCTTACCCACACTCTGAAACCCCTTCCCCACACACTGAAACAGCTTCCCCACACACTGAATCCCCTTCTCCACACACTGAAACACCTTCCACACACACTGAAACACCTTCCCCACACATTGAAACACCTTCACTACACACTGAAAGCCCTTCCGCACACACTGGAAACCATCCCCACACACTGAAAACCATCCCCACACACTGAAACACATCCCCACACACTGAAACACCTTTCCCACACACTGAAACACTTCCACACAAACTGAAATACATCCCCACACACTGAAACCCCTTCCCCCCACTCTCAAACCCTTCCCCACACTCTGAAACCCCTTCCTCACACACTGAAAACCATTCCACACACAATGAAACCCTTACCCACACTCTGAAATCCCTTCCCCACACACTGAAACACCTTCCCCGAACACTGAAACCCCTGCCCCACACACTGAAACCCCTTCCCCACACACTGAAACACCTTCCCCACACACTGAATCCCCATCCCCTCAGACTGAAACGCATCCCCACACACTGAAACAACTTCTCCAAACACTGATACCCCTTCCCCACACTCTGAAACCCATCCCCACACACTGAAACCACTTCTCCACACACTGAAACACATTCCCCACAAACTGAAACCCTTCCCCACACACTGAAACACATTCCCCACAAACTGAAACACTACCCCACCCTCTGAAACACATTCCCCACACAATGAAACCCCTTCCCCACACTGAAACACCTTCCCCACACACTGAAACACCTTCCCCACACACTGAAACACTTCCCCACACACTGAAACACGTTCCCCACACTCTGAAACACCTTCCCCACACACTGAACCACATTCCCCGCAAACTGAAACACCTTCCCCAAACACTGGAACACCTTCCCCACACACTAAAACACATGCCCGCTAACTGAAACACCTTCCCCAAAACACTGAAACACCTTCCCCACACACTGAAACACCTTCCCCACACACTGAAACACATCCCCACACACTGAAACACATTCCCCACACACTGAAACTCATTCCCCACACACTGAAACAATTCCCCACACACTGAGCACCTTCCCCACACAGTGAAACACTTCCCCACACACTGAAACCCCTTCCCCACACACTGAAACCCTTCCCTACACACACTGAACCCTTCCCCACACATTGAAACACCTTCCCCACACACTGAAACCCATTCCCCACACACTGGAACCCCTTCCGCACACAATGAAACCCATCCCCACAAACTGAAACCCATCCCCACACACTGAAACCCCTTCCCCACACACTGAAACCCCTTCCCCACACACTGACACCCATCCCCACACACTGAAACACCTTCGCCACACACTGTAACCCTTCCCCACACACTGAAACACATCCCCACACACTGAAACACATCCCCACACACTGAAACACCTTCCCCACACACTGAAACCCCTTCTCCACACACTCTGAAACACCTTCCCCACACACTGAAACACTTCCCCACAAACTGAAACACATCCCCACACACTGAAACCCCTTCCCCCCACTCTCAAACCCTTCCCCACACTCTGAAACACCTTCCCCACACACTGAAAACCATTCCCCACACACTGAAACCCTTACCCACACTCTGAAACCCCTTCCCCACACACTGAAACAGCTTCCCCACACACTGAATCCCCTTCTCCACACACTGAAACACCTTCCACACACACTGAAACACCTTCCCCACACATTGAAACACCTTCACTACACACTGAAAGCCCTTCCGCACACACTGGAAACCATCCCCACACACTGAAAACCATCCCCACACACTGAAACACATCCCCACACACTGAAACACCTTCCCCACACACTGAAACACTTCCACACAAACTGAAATACATCGCCACACACTGAAACCCCTTCCCCCCACTCTCAAACCCTTCCCCACACTCTGAAACCCCTTCCTCACACACTGAAAACCATTCCACACACAATGAAACCCTTACCCACACTCTGAAATCCCTTCCCCACACACTGAAACACCTTCCCCGAACACTGAAACCCCTGCCCCACACACTGAAACCCCTTCCCCACACACTGAAACACCTTCCCCACACACTGAATCCCCATCCCCTCAGACTAAAACGCATCCCCACACACTGAAACAACTTCTCCAAACACTGATACCCCTTCCCCACACTCTGAAACCCATCCCCACACACTGAAACCACTTCTCCACACACTGAAACACATTCCCCACAAACTGAAACCCTTCCCCACACACTGAAACACATTCCCCACAAACTGAAACACTACCCCACCCTCTGAAACACATTCCCCACACAATGAAACCCCTTCCCCACACTGAAACACCTTCCCCACACACTGAAACACCTTCCCCACACACTGAAACACTTCCCCACACACTGAAACACGTTCCCCACACTCTGAAACACCTTCCCCACACACTGAAACACATTCCCCGCAAACTGAAACACCTTCCCCAAACACTGGAACACCTTCCCCACACACTAAAACACATGCCCGCTAACTGAAACACCTTCCCCAAAACACTGAAACACCTTCCCCACACACTGAAACACCTTCCCCACACACTGAAACACATCCCCACACACTGAAACACATTCCCCACACACTGAAACTCATTCCCCACACACTGAAACAATTCCCCACACACTGAGCACCTTCCCCACACAGTGAAACACTTCCCCACACACTGAAACCCCTTCCCCACACACTGAAACCCTTCCCTACACACACTGAACCCTTCCCCACACATTGAAACACCTTCCCCACACACTGAAACCCATTCCCCACACACTGGAACCCCTTCCGCACACAATGAAACCCATCCCCACAAACTGAAACCCATCCCCACACACTGAAACCCCTTCCTCACACACTGAAACCCCTTCCCCACACACTGACACCCATCCCCACACACTGAAACACCTTCGCCACACACTGTAACCCTTCCCCACACACTGAAACACATCCCCACACACTGAAACACATCCCCACACACTGAAACACCTTCCCCACACACTGAAACCCCTTCTCCACACACTCTGAAACACCTTCCCCACACACTGAAACAACTCCCCCACACACTGAAACACCTTCCCCACACACACTGTAACACCTTCCCCACACACTGAAACAACTTACCCACACACTGAAAGACCATCCCCACACACTGAAACACCTTTCCGACACACTGAAACCCCTTCCCCACACACTGGAACCCTTCCCCACACACTGAAACCCCCTCCCCACACACTGAAACAGCTTCCCCACACACTGAAACACATTCCCCACACACTGAAACACCTTCCGCACACACTGAAACACCTTCCCCACACACTGAAACACCTTCACCACACACTGAAACCCCTTCCGCAGACACTGAAACAACTTCCCCATACACTGAAACCCTTCCCCACATACTGAAACCCCTTCCCCACACACTGAAACCCTTCCCCACACACTGAAACACCTTCCCCAAAAACTGAAACACCTTCCCCACGCACTGAAACACCTTCCTCACACACACTGAAACCCCTTCGCCACACACTGAGGCAAATTCCCCGAGCACTGAAACACCTTCCCCGTACACTGAAACACCTTCCCCAAACACTGAATCACCTTCCGCACACACTGAAACCCCTTCCACACACACTGAAACACCTTCCCCACACACTGAAACACCTTCCCCACACACACTGTAACACCTACCCCACACACTGAAACAACTTCCCCACACACTGAAAGACCATCCCCACACACTGAAACACCTTTCCGACACACTGAAACCCCTTCCCCACACACTGGAACCCTTCCCCACACACTGAAACCCCCTCCCCACACACTGGAACAGCTTCCCCACACACTGAAACACATTCCCCACACACTGAAACACCTTCCGCACACACTGAAACACCTTCCCCACACACTGAAACACCTTCACCACACACTGAAACCCCTTCCGCAGACACTGAAACAACTTCCCCATACACTGAAACCCTTCCCCACATACTGAAACCCCTTCCCCACACACTGAAACCCTTCCCCACACACTGAAACACCTTCCCCAAAAACTGAAACACCTTCCCCACGCACTGAAACACCTTCCTCACACACACTGAAACCCCTTCGCCACACACTGAGACAGATTCCCCGAGCACTGAAACACCTTCCCCGTACACTGAAACACCTTCCCCAAACACTGAATCACCTTCCGCACACACTGAAACCCCTTCCACACACACTGAAACACCTTTCCCACACACTGAAACCCTTCCCCACACACTGAAACACATTCCCCACACACTGAAACCCCTTCCCCACACACTGAAACACCTTCGCCACACACTGAAACACCTTCACCACACACTGAAACCCCATCCCCACTCACTGAAACACATCCCCACAAACTGAAACACATTCCCCACAGACTGAAACACCTTCCCCACAGACGGAAAGCCTTCCCCAAACACTGAAACCCATTCACCACACACTGAAACAAATTCCCCACACACTGAATCCCTTCCCCACGCACTGAAACACATTCCCCACACACTGAAACCCCTTCCCCACACACTGAAACCCCTTCCTCACTCACTGAAACGCCTTCACCACTCACTGAAACACCTTCCGCAGAAACTGAATCACCTTCCCCACACACTGAAACCCCTTCCGCACATACTGAAACCCCTTCCCCACACACTGAAACACCTTCCCCACACACTGAAACCCCTTCCGCACATACTGAAACCCCTTCCCCACACACTGAAACACTTCCCCACAAACTGAAACACATCCCCACACACTGAAACCCCTTCCCCCCACTCTCAAACCCTTCCCCACACTCTGAAACACCTTCCCCACACACTGAAAACCATTCCCCACACACTGAAACCCTTACCCACACTCTGAAACCCCTTCCCCACACACTGAAACAGCTTCCCCACACACTGAATCCCCTTCTCCACACACTGAAACACCTTCCACACACACTGAAACACCTTCCCCACACATTGAAACACCTTCACTACACACTGAAAGCCCTTCCGCACACACTGGAAACCATCCCCACACACTGAAAACCATCCCCACACACTGAAACACATCCCCACACACTGAAACACCTTCCCCACACACTGAAACACTTCCACACAAACTGAAATACATCGCCACACACTGAAACCCCTTCCCCCCACTCTCAAACCCTTCCCCACACTCTGAAACCCCTTCCTCACACACTGAAAACCATTCCACACACAATGAAACCCTTACCCACACTCTGAAATCCCTTCCCCACACACTGAAACACCTTCCCCGAACACTGAAACCCCTGCCCCACACACTGAAACCCCTTCCCCACACACTGAAACACCTTCCCCACACACTGAATCCCCATCCCCTCAGACTGAAACGCATCCCCACACACTGAAACAACTTCTCCAAACACTGATACCCCTTTCCCACACTCTGAAACCCATCCCCACACACTGAAACCACTTCTCCACACACTGAAACACATTCCCCACAAACTGAAACCCTTCCCCACACACTGAAACACATTCCCCACAAACTGAAACACTACCCCACCCTCTGAAACACATTCCCCACACAATGAAACCCCTTCCCCACACTGAAACACCTTCCCCACACACTGAAACACCTTCCCCACACACTGAAACACTTCCCCACACACTGAAACACGTTCCCCACACTCTGAAACACCTTCGCCACACACTGAAACACATTCCCCGCAAACTGAAACACCTTCCCCAAACACTGGAACACCTTCCCCACACACTAAAACACATGCCCGCTAACTGAAACACCTTCCCCAAAACACTGAAACACCTTCCCCACACACTGAAACACCTTCCCCACACACTGAAACACATCCCCACACACTGAAACACATTCCCCACACACTGAAACTCATTCCCCACACACTGAAACAATTCCCCACACACTGAGCACCTTCCCCACACAGTGAAACACTTCCCCACACACTGAAACCCCTTCCCCACACACTGAAACCCTTCCCTACACACACTGAACCCTTCCCCACACATTGAAACACCTTCCCCACACACTGAAACCCATTCCCCACACACTGGAACCCCTTCCACACACAATGAAACCCATCCCCACAAACTGAAACCCATCCCCACACACTGAAACCCCTTCCTCACACACTGAAACCCCTTCCCCACACACTGACACCCATCCCCACACACTGAAACACCTTCGCCACACACTGTAACCCTTCCCCACACACTGAAACACATCCCCACACACTGAAACACATCCCCACACACTGAAACACCTTCCCCACACACTGAAACCCCTTCTCCACACACTCTGAAACACCTTCCCCACACACTGAAACAACTCCCCCACACACTGAAACACCTTCCCCACACACACTGTAACACCTTCCCCACACACTGAAACAACTTACCCACACACTGAAAGACCATCCCCACACACTGAAACACCTTTCCGACACACTGAAACCCCTTCCCCACACACTGGAACCCTTCCCCACACACTGAAACCCCCTCCCCACACACTGAAACAGCTTCCCCACACACTGAAACACATTCCCCACACACTGAAACACCTTCCGCACACACTGAAACACCTTCCCCACACACTGAAACACCTTCACCACACACTGAAACCCCTTCCGCAGACACTGAAACAACTTCCCCATACACTGAAACCCTTCCCCACATACTGAAACCCGTTCCCCACACACTGAAACCCTTCCCCACACACTGAAACACCTTCCCCAAAAACTGAAACACCTTCCCCACGCACTGAAACACCTTCCTCACACACACTGAAACCCCTTCGCCACACACTGAGACAAATTCCCCGAGCACTGAAACACCTTCCCCGTACACTGAAACACCTTCCCCAAACACTGAATCACCTTCCGCACACACTGAAACCCCTTCCACACACACTGAAACACCTTCCCCACACACTGAAACACCTTCCCCACACACACTGTAACACCTACCCCACACACTGAAACAACTTCCCCACACACTGAAAGACCATCCCCACACACTGAAACACCTTTCCGACACACTGAAACCCCTTCCCCACACACTGGAACCCTTCCCCACACACTGAAACCCCCTCCCCACACACTGAAACAGCTTCCCCACACACTGAAACACATTCCCCACACACTGAAACACCTTCCGCACACACTGAAACACCTTCCCCAAAAACTGAAACACCTTCCCCACGCACTGAAACACCTTCCTCACACACACTGAAACCCCTTCGCCACACACTGAGACAGATTCCCCGAGCACTGAAACACCTTCCCCAAAAACTGAAACACCTTCCCCACGCACTGAAACACCTTCCTCACACACACTGAAACCCCTTCGCCACACACTGAGACAAATTCCCCGAGCACTGAAACACCTTCCCCGTACACTGAAACACCTTCCCCAAACACTGAATCACCTTCCGCACACACTGAAACCCCTTCCACACACACTGAAACACCTTCCCCACACACTGAAACACCTTCCCCACACACACTGTAACACCTACCCCACACACTGAAACAACTTCCCCACACACTGAAAGACCATCCCCACACACTGAAACACCTTTCCGACACACTGAAACCCCTTCCCCACACACTGGAACCCTTCCCCACACACTGAAACCCCCTCCCCACACACTGAAACAGCTTCCCCACACACTGAAACACATTCCCCACACACTGAAACACCTTCCGCACACACTGAAACACCTTCCCCAAAAACTGAAACACCTTCCCCACGCACTGAAACACCTTCCTCACACACACTGAAACCCCTTCGCCACACACTGAGACAGATTCCCCGAGCACTGAAACACCTTCCCCGTACACTGAAACACCTTCCCCAAACACTGAATCACCTTCCGCACACACTGAAACCCCTTCCACACACACTGAAACACCTTTCCCACACACTGAAACCCTTCCCCACACACTGAAACACATTCCCCACACACTGAAACCCCTTCCCCACACACTGAAACACCTTCGCTACACACTGAAACACCTTCACCACACACTGAAACCCCTTCCGCAGACACTGAAACAACTTCCCCATACACTGAAACCCTTCCCCACATACTGAAACCCCTTCCCCACACACTGAAACCCTTCCCCACACACTGAAACACCTTCCCCAAAAACTGAAACACCTTCCCCACGCACTGAAACACCTTCCTCACACACACTGAAACCCCTTCGCCACACACTGAGACAGATTCCCCGAGCACTGAAACACCTTCCCCGTACACTGAAACACCTTCCCCAAACACTGAATCACCTTCCGCACACACTGAAACCCCTTCCACACACACTGAAACACCTTTCCCACACACTGAAACCCTTCCCCACACACTGAAACACATTCCCCACACACTGAAACCCCTTCCCCACACACTGAAACACCTTCGCCACACACTGAAACACCTTCACCACACACTGAAACCCCATCCCCACTCACTGAAACACATCCCCACAAACTGAAACACATTCCCCACACACTGAAACACCTTCCCCACAGACGGAAAGCCTTCCCCAAACACTGAAACCCATTCACCACACACTGAAACAAATTCCCCACACACTGAATCCCTTCCCCACACACTGAAACACATTCCCCACACACTGAAACCCCTTCCCCACACACTGAAACCCCTTCCTCACACACTGAAACGCCTTCACCACTCACTGAAACACCTTCCGCAGAAACTGAATCACCTTCCCCACACACTGAAACCCCTTCCGCACATACTGAAACCCCTTCCCCACACACTGAAACACCTTCCCCACACACTGAAACACCTTCCCCACACACTGAAACACTTCCCCACACACTGAAACACGTTCCCCACACACTGAAACCCTTCCCTACACACACGGAACCCTTCCCCACACATTGAAACACCTTCCCCACACACTGAAACCCATTCCACACACACTGGAACCCCTTCCGCACACAATGAAACCCATCCCCACAAACTGAAACCCATTCCCACACACTGAAACCCCTTCCCCACACACTGAAACCCCTTCCCCACACACTGAAACCCATCCCCACACACTGAAACACCTTCTCCACACACTGTAACCCTTCCCCACACACTGAAACACATCCCCACACACTGAAACACATCCCCACACACTGAAACACCTTCCCCACACACTGAAACCCCTTCTCCACACACACTGAAACACCTTCCCCACACACTGAAACAACTTCCCCAGACACTGAAATACCATCCCCACACACTGAAACACCATTCCGACACACTGAAACCCCTTCCCCACACACTGAAACACCTTCCTCACACACACTGAAACCCCTTCGCCAGACACTGAGACAAATTCCCCGTGCACTGAAACACCTTCCCCGTACACTGAAACACCTTCCCCAAACACTGAATCACCTTCCGCACACACTGAAACCCCTTCCGCACACACTGAAACACCTTTCCCACACACTGAAACCCTTCCCCACACACTGAAGCACATTCCCCACACACTGAAACCCCTTCCCCACACACTGAAACACCTTCGCCACACACTGAAACACCTTCCCCACACACTGAAACCCCATCCCCACTCACTGAAACACATCCCCACAAACTGAAGCACATTCCCCACACACGGAAACCCCTTCCCCACAGACTGAAAGCCTTCCCCAAACACTAAAACCCACTCACCACACACTGAAACAAATTCCCCACACACTGAATCCCTTCCCCACACACTGAAACACATTCCCCACACACTGAAACCCCTTCCCCACACACTGAAACAGCTTCCTCACACACTGAAACGCCTTCCACACTCACTGAAACAACTTCCGCACAAACTGAATCACCTTCCCCACACACTGAAACCCCTTCCGCACATACTGAATCCCCTTCCCCACACACTGAAACACCTTCCCCACACACTGAAACACTTCCCCACACACTGAAACACGTTCCCCACACTCTGAAACACCTTCCCCACACACTGAAACACATTCCCCGCAAACTGAAACACCTTCCCCAAACACTAGAACACCTTCCCCACACACTAAAACACTTCCCCACACACTGAGCACCTTCCCCACACACTGAGCACCTTCCCCACACACTGAAACTCATTCCCCACACACTGAAACACTTCCCCACACACTGAGCACCTTCCCCACACAGTGAAAAACTTCCCCACACACTGAAACCCATCCCCAAACACTGAAGCACTTTCCCCACACACTGAAACCCCTTCCCCACACACTGAAACCCCTTCCCCACACACTGAAACACATACCCACAAACTGAGACACCTTCCCCACACACTGAAACCCCTTCCCCACACACTGAAACCCCTTCCCCACACACTGAAACCCTTCCCCACACACACTGAACCCTTCCCCACACATTGAAACACCTTCCCCACACACTGAAACCCATTCCCCACACACTGGAACCCCTTCCGCACACAATGAAACCCATCCCCACAAACTGAAACCCATTCCCACACACTGAAGCCCCTTCCCCACACACTGAAACCCCTTCCCCACACACTGAAACCCATCCCCACACACTGAAACATCTTCGCCACACACTGTAACCCTTCCCCACACACTGAAACACATCCCCACACACTGAGACACATCCCCACACACTGAAACACCTTCCCCACACACTGAAACCCCTTCTCCACAAACACTGAAACACCTTCGCCACACACTGAAACAACTTCCCCACACGCTGAAATACCATCCCCACACACTGAAACACCTTTCCGACACACTGAAACCCCTTCCCCACACACTGGAAACCTTCCCCACACACTGAAACCCCTTCCCCACACACTGAAACAGCTTCCCCACACACTGAAACACATTCCCCACACACTGAAACACCTTCCGCACACACTGAAACCCCTTCCGCACACACTGAAACAACTTCCCCATACACTGAAACCCTTCCCCACATACTGAAACCCCTTCCCCACACACTGAAACCCTTCCCCACACACTGAAACACCTTCCCCACTCACTGAAACACCTTCCCCACACACTGAAACACCTTCCTCACACACACTGAAACCCCTTCGCCACACACTGAGACAAATTCCCCGTGCACTGAAACATCTTCCCCGGACACTGAAACACCTTCCCCAAACACTGAATCACCTTCCGCACACACTGAAACCCCTTCCGCACACACTGAAACACCTTCGGCACACACTGAAACACCTTCCCCACACACTGAAACCCCATCCCCACTCACTGAAACACATACCCACAAACTGAAACACATTCCCCACACACTGAAACCCCTTCCCCACAGACTGAAAGCCTTCCCCAAACACTGAAACCCATTCACCACACACTGACACAAATTCCCCACACACTGAATCCCTTACCCACACACTGAAACACATTCCCCACACACTGAAACCCCTTCCCCACACACTGAAACCCCTTCCCCACACACTGAAACGCCTTCCACACTCACTGAAACACCTTCCGCACAAATTGAATCACCTTCCCCACACACTGAAACCCCTTCCGCACATACTGAAACACCTTCCCCACACACTGAAACCTCTTCCCCACACACTGAAACCCCTTCCGCACACAGTGAAACACTTCCCCACACACTGAAACACCTTCCCCACACACTGAAACACATCCCCACACACTGAAACCCTTGCCCCACACACTTAAACCCTTCCCCTCACACTGAAACACCTTCCCCACACACTGAAAACAGTTCCCCACACACTGAAACCCCTTCCTCACACACTGAAACACCTTCCCCAATCACTGAAACACCGTCCCCACAGACTGAAACCCTTTCCCCACACACTGAAACACATCCCCACTCACTGAAACCCCTTACCCACACTATGAAACCCCTTCCCCACACACTGAAACACCTTCCCCGAACACTGAAACCCCTGCCCCACACACTGAAACCCCATTCCCACACACTGAAACACCTTCCCCACACACTGAATCCCCATCCCCTCAGACTGAAACGCATCCCCACACACTGAAACAACTTCTCCAAACACTGATACCCCTTCCCCACACTCTGAAACCCATCCCCACACACTGAAACCACTTCTCCACACACTGAAACACATTCCCCACAAACTGAAACCCTTCCCCACACACTGAAACACATTCCCCACAAACTGAAACACTACCCCACCCTCTGAAACACATTCCCCACACAATGAAACCCCTTCCCCACACACTGAAACACATTCCCCACACACTGAAACACCTTTCCCACACACTGAAACACTTCCGCACACACTGAAACACGTTCCCCACACTCTGAAACAGCTTCCCCACACACTGAAACACTTTCCCCGCAAACTGAAACACCTTCCCCAAACACTGGAACACCTTCCCCACACACTAAAACACATGCCCGCTAACTGAAACACCTTCCCCAAAACACTGAAACACCTTCCCCACACACTGAAACACCTTCCCCACACACTGAAACACATCCCCACACACTGAAACACCTTCCGCACACACTGAAACCCCTTCCGCACACACTGAAACAACTTCCCCATACACTGAAACCCTTCCCCACATACTGAAACCCCTTCCCCACACACTGAAACCCTTCCCCACACACTGAAACACCTTCCCCACTCACTGAAACACCTTCCGCACACACTGAAACACCTTCCTCACACACACTGAAACCCCTTCGCCACACACTGAGACAAATTCCCCGTGCACTGAAACATCTTCCCCGTACACTGAAACACCTTCCCCAAACACTGAATCACCTTCCGCACACACTGAAACCCCTTCCGCACACACTGAAACACCTTTCCCACACACTGAAACCCCTTCCCCACACACTGAAACACCTTCGCCACACACTGAAACACCTTCCCCACACACTGAAACCCCATCCCCACTCACTGAAACACATCCCCACAAACTGAAACACATTCCCCACACACTGAAACCCCTTCCCCACAGACTGAAAGCCTTCCCCAAACACTGAAACCCCTTCCGCACATACTGAAACACCTTCCCCACACACTGAAACCTCTTCCCCACACACTGAAACCCCTTCCGCAAACAGTGAAACACTTCCCCACACACTGAAACACCTTCCCCACACACTGAAACACATCCCCACACACTGAAACCCTTGCCCCACACACTTAAACCCTTCCCCTCACATGAAACACCTTCCCCACACACTGAAAACAGTTCCCCACACACTGAAACCCCTTCCTCACACACTGAAACAACTTCTCCAAACACTGATACCCCTTCCCCACACTCTGAAACCCATCCCCACACACTGAAACCACTTCCCCACACACTGAAACACATTCCCCACAAACTGAAACCCTTCCCCACACACTGAAACACATTCCCCACAAACTGAAACACTACCCCACCCTCTGAAACACATTCCCCACACAATGAAACCCCTTCCCCACACACTGAAACACATTCCCCACACACTGAAACACCTTCCCCACACACTGAAACACTTCCCCACACACTGAAACACGTTCCCCACACTCTGAAACACCTTCCCCACACACTGAAACACATTCCCCGCAAACTGAAACACCTTCCCCAAACACTGGAACACCTTCCCCACACACTAAAACACATGCCCGCTAACTGAAACACCTTCCCCAAAACACTGAAACACCTTCCCCACACACTGAAACACCTTCCCCACCCACTGAAACACATCCCCACACACTGAAACACCTTCCCCACACACTGAAACTCATTCCCCACACACTGAAACACTTCCCCACACACTGAACACCTTCCCCACACAGTGAAACACTTCCCCACACCCTGAAACCCATCCCCAAACACTGAAGCACTTTCCCCACATACTGAAACCCCTTCCCCACACACTGTAACCCCTTCCCCACACACTGAAACCCCTTCCCCACACACTGAAACCCCTTCCCCACACACTGAAACCCTTCCGCACACACACTGAACCCTTCCCCACACACTGAAACACCTTCCCCACACACTGAAACCCATTTCCCACAAACTGAAACCCATTCCCACACACTGAAACACATTCGCCACACACTGTAACCCTTCCCCACACACTGAAACACATCCCCACACACTGCAACACATCCCCACACACTGAAACACCTTCCCCACACACTGAAACCCCTTCTTCACACACACTGAAACACCTTCCCCACACACTGAAACAACTTGCCCACACACTGAAATACCATCCCCACACACTGAAACACCTTTCCGACACACTGAAACCCCTTCCCCACACACTGGAACCCTTCCCCACACACTGAAACCCCTTCCCCACACACTGAAACAGCTTCCCCACACACTGAAACACATTCCCCACACACTGAAACACCTTCCGCACACACTGAAACACCTTCCCCACACACTGAAACACCTTCACCACACACTGAAACCCCTTCCGCACACACTGAAACAACGTCCCCATACACTGAAACCCTTCCCCACATACTGAAACCCCTTCCCCACACACTGAAACCCTTCCCCACACACTGAAACACCTTCCCCACACACTGAAACACCTTCCCCACACACTGAAACACCTTCCTCACACACACTGAAACCCCTTCGCCACACACTGAGACAAATTCGCCGTGCACTGAAACAACTTCCCCGTACACTGAAACACCTTCCCCAAACACTGAATCACCTTCCGCACATACTGAAACACCTTCCCCACACACTGAAACACATTCCCCACACACTGAAACCCGTTCCCCACACACTGAAACACCTTCGCCACACACTGAAACACATTCCCCACACACTGAAACCCCATCCCCACTCACTGAAACACATCCCCACAAACTGAAACACATTCCGCACACACTGAAACCCCTTCCCCACAGACTGAAAGCCTTCCCCAAACAATGAAACCCATTCACCACACACTGAAACAAATTCCCCACACACTGAATCCCTTCCCCATACACTGAAACACATTCCCCACACGCTGAAACCCCTTCCCCACACACTGAAACCCCTTCCCCACACACTGAAACGCCTTCCACACTCACTGAAACATCTTCCGCACAAACTGAATCACCTTCCCCAAACACTGAAACCCCTTCCGCACATACTGAAACACCTTCCCCACACACTGAAACCCCTTGCCCACACACTGAAACCCCTTCCGCACACAGTAAAACACTTCCCCACACACTGAAACACCTTTCCCACACACTGAAGCACATCCCCACACACTGAAACCCTTACCCCACACACTTAAACCCTTCCCCTCACTCTGAAACACCTTCCCCACACACTGAAAACCGTTCCCCACACACTGAAACCCCTTCCTCACACACTGAAACACCTTCCCCACACACTGAAACACCGTCCCCACAGACTGAAACCCTTTCCCCACACACTGAAACACATCCCCACTCACTGAAACCCCTTACCCACACACTGAAACATCTTCCCCACACTGTGAAACACCTTCCCCACACACTGAAACACCTTCCCCACACACTGAAACCCCTTCCGCACACAGTGAAACCCTTCCCCACACACTGAAACTCCTTCCCCACACACTGAAACACATCCCCACTCACAAAAACCCCTTCTTCACACACTGAAACCACATCCGCTCACACTGAAACACCTTCCACACACACTGAAACCCCTTAACCACACAGTGAAACCCCTTCCGCACACACTGAAACCTCATCCGCACACAATGCAACACCTGCCCCAAACATTGAAACCCCTTCCCCACACACTGAAACACCTTCCGCACACACTGAAACACATTGCCCACACACTGATACCAGTTCTGCACACCATGAAACCCCTTCCGCACACAGTGAAACCCTTCCACACACATTAAAACCACTTCCCCACACACTGAAACGCCTTCCTCACACACTGAAACACATCCCCACACACTGAAATCCCTTCCCCACACATTGAAATACCTTCCCCACATACTGAAACATCTTCCCCACACACTGATACCCCTTCCCCACACACTGAAACCGTTCCCCACACACTGAAACACCTTCCCCACACACTGAGAACCGTTCCCCACACACTGAAACCCCTTCCCCACACAGTGAAACACCTTCCCCAAACACTGAAACACCTTCCCCCCACACACTGAAACCCCTTCCGCACACACTGAAACACCTTCCCCAAACACTGAAACCCTTCCCCACACACTGAAACCCTTCCCCACACAATGAAACCCCTTCCCTACACACTGAAACACCTTCCCCACACACTGAAACACCTTCACCACACACTGAAACACCTTCACAGCACACAGTGAAATACCTTCGCCACACACTGAAACCCCTTCCTCACACACTGAAACACATCCCCACACACTGAAACTGCTTCCCCACACACTGAAACACCTTCACCACACACTGAAACATTTCCCCACACAGTGAAACACATCCCCACAAACTGAAACACATCCCCGCACATTGAAACACCTTCCCCACAATCTGAAACCCTTTTCCCACACACTGAAACACATTCCCCACACACTGAAACACGTTCCCCACACACTGAAATCCCTTCCCCACACATTGAAACACCTTCCCCACACACTGAAATACATTCCCCGCAAACTGAAACACCTTCCCCACACACTGAAATCCATTCCCCACACACTGAAACACCTTCACAGCACACAGTGAAACACCTTCCCCCCACATTGAAACCCGTTCCCCACACACTGAAACCCCTTCCTCACACACTGAAACACATTCCCACACTCTGAAACCCCTTCCCCCCACACTGAAACCCATCCCCACACACTGAAACCAATCCCCACACACTGAAACCCATCCCCACACACTGAAACACCTTCCCCACACACTGAAACCCTTCCCCACACACTGAAACACATCCCCACACACTGAAACACATCCCCACACACTGAAACACCTTCCCCACACACTGAAACCCTTTCCCACACATTGAAATACCTTTCCCACAAACTGAAACATCTTCACCACACACTGAATCCCATTCCCCACACACTGAAACCCCTTCCGCACACACTGAAACACCTTCCGCACACACTGAATCCCATCCCCACACACTGAAACACCTTCCCCACACACTGAAACACCTTCCCCACACACTGAAACCCATCCCCAAACACTGAAATCCCTTCCCCACACATTGAAATACCTTCCCCACACACTGAAATACCTTCCCCACACACTGAAACACCATCCCCACACACTGAAACACATTCCCCACACATTGAAACCCCTACCCCACACACTGAAACACCTTGCCCACACACTGAAACACCTTCCCCACACACTGAAATCCCTTCCCCACACACTGAAATACCTTCCCCACACACTGCAAAACCTTCCCCACACACTGAAACACCTTCCCCACAAATTGAATACCTTCCCCACACACTGAAACACCGTCCCCACAAACTGAAACCCTTTCCCCACACACTGAAACACATCCCCACTCACTGAAACCCCTTACCCACACACTGAAACATCTTCCCCACACTGTGAAACACCTTCCCCACACACTGAAACACCTTCCCCACACACTGAAACCCCTTCCGCACACAGTGAAACCCTTCCCCACACACTGAAACTCCTTCCCCACACACTGAAACACATCCCCACTCACAAAAACCCCTTCCCCACACACTGAAACCCCATCCGCTCACACTGAAACACCTTCCACACACACTGAAACCCCTTAACCACACAGTGAAACCCCTTCCGCACACACTGAAACCTCATCCGCACACACTGCAACACCTGCCCCAAACATTGAAACCCCTTCCCCACACACTGAAACACCTTCCGCACACACTGAAACACATTGCCCACACACTGATACCAGTTCCGCACACCATGAAACCCCTTCCGCACACAGTGAAACCCTTCCACACACATTAAAACCACTTCCCCACACACTGAAACGCCTTCCTCACACACTGAAACACATCCCCACACACTGAAATCCCTTCCCCACACATTGAAATACCTTCCCCACATACTGAAACATCTTCCCCACACACTGATACCCCTTCCCCACACACTGAAACCGTTCCCCACACACTGAAACACCTTCCCCACACACTGAAAACCGTTCCCCACACACTGAAACCCCTTCCCCACACAGTGAAACACCTTCCCCAAACACTGAAACACCTTCCCCCCACACACTGAAACCCCTTCCGCACACACTGAAACACCTTCCCCAAACACTGAAACCCTTCCCCACACACTGAAACCCTTCCCCACACAATGAAACCCCTTCCCTACACACTGAAACACCTTCCCCACACACTGAAACACCTTCACCACACACTGAAACACCTTCACAGCACACAGTGAAATACCTTCGCCACACACTGAAACACATCCCCACACACTGAAACCGCTTCCCCACACACTGAAACACCTTCACCACACACTGAAACCTTTCCCCACACAGTGAAACACATCCCCACAAACTGAAACACATCCCCGCACATTGAAACACCTTCCCCACAATCTGAAACCCTTTTCCCACACACTGAAACACATTCCCCACACACTGAAACACGTTCCCCACACACTGAAATCCCTTCCCCACACATTGAAACACCTTCCCCACACACTGAAATACATTCCCCGCAAACTGAAACACCTTCCCCACACACTGAAATCCATTCCCCACACACTGAAACACCTTCACAGCACACAGTGAAACACCTTCCCCCCACATTGAAACCCGTTCCCCACACACTGAAACCCCTTCCTCACACACTGAAACACATTCCCACACTCTGAAACCCCTTCCCCCCACACTGAAACCCATCCCCACACACTGAAACCAATCCCCACACACTGAAAACCATCCCCACACACTGAAACACCTTCCCCACACACTGAAACCCTTCCCCACACACTGAAACACATCCCCACACACTGAAACACATCCCCACACACTGAAACACCTTCCCCACACACTGAAACCCTTTCCCACACATTGAAATACCTTTCCCACAAACTGAAACATCTTCACCACACACTGAATCCCATTCCCCACACACTGAAACCCCTTCCGCACACACTGAAACACCTTCCGCACACACTGAATCCCATCCCCACACACTGAAACACCTTCCCCACACACTGAAACACCTTCCCCACACACTGAAACCCATCCCCAAACACTGAAATCCCTTCCCCACACATTGAAATACCTTCCCCACACACTGAAATACCTTCCCCACACACTGAAACACCATCCCCACACACTGAAACACATTCCCCACACATTGAAACCCCTACCCCACACACTGAAACACCTTGCCCACACACTGAAGCACCTTCCCCACACACTGAAATCCCTTCCCCACACACTGAAATACCTTCCCCACACACTGCAAAACCTTCCCCACACACTGAAACACCTTCCCCACAAATTGAATACCTTCCCCACACACTGAAACACCTTCCCCACAAACTGAAACTATTTCCCCACACACTGAAACCCCTTCCCCACACATTGAAACACCTTCCCCACAAACTGAAACCCCCTCCTCACACTCTGAAACCCCTTCCCCACACAATGAAACACCATCCCCACACACTGAAACCCTTCCCCACACACTGAAACACCTTCCCCACACACATGAAACCCCTTCCTCACACACTGAAACCTCTTCCCCACACACTGAAACACCATCCCCACACACTGAAACCCTTCCCCACACACTGAAACTCCTTCCCCACACACTGAAACATCTTCCCTACACATTGAAACCCCTTCCCCATACACTGACACCCCTTCCCCACACACTGAAACACCTTCCCCACAAACTGAAACACCTTCCCCACACACTGAAACCCCTTATCCACACATTGAAACCCTTCCCCACACACTGAACCACCTTCCCCACACACTGAAATCCTTTCTGCACACACTGAAACACATTCCCCACACACTGAAACCCTTCCCCACACATTGAAACCCCTTCCCCACACACTGAAACCCATCCCCACACACTGAAACCCCTTCCCCACACACTGAAACACCTTCCCCACACACTGAAACACCTTCCCCACACACTGAAACCGCTTCACCACACACTGAAACACCTTCCCCACACACTGAAACCCCATCCTCACACACTGAAACCCCTTCCCCACACACCGAAAAACCATCCCCACAAACTGAAACCCTTCCCCACACACTGAAACCCCTTCACCACACACTGAAACACATTCCCCACACACTGAAACCCCATCCCCACTCACTGAAACACATCCCCACAAACTGAAACACATTCCGCACACACTGAAACCCCTTCCCCACAGACTGAAAGCCTTCCCCAAACACTGAAACCCATTCACCACACACTGAAACAAATTCCCCACACACTGAATCCCTTCCCCATACACTGAAACACATTCCCCACACACTGAAACCCCTTCCCCACACACTGAAACCCCTTCCCCACACACTGAAACGCCTTCCACACTCACTGAAACACCTTCCGCACAAACTGAATCACCTTCCCCAAACACTGAAACCCCTTCCGCACATACTGAAACACCTTCCCCACACACTGATACCCCTTCCCCACACACTGAAACCCCTTCCGCACACAGTGAAACACTTCCCCACACACTGAAACACCTTCCCCACACACTGAAACACATCCCCACACACTGAAACCCTTACCCCACACACTTAAACCATCCCCTCACACTGAAACACCTTCCCCACACACTGAAAACCGTTCCCCACACACTGAAACCCCTTCCTCACACACTGAAACACCTTCCCCACACACTGAAACACCGTCCCCACAGACTGAAACCCTTTCCCCACACACTGAAACACATCCCCACTCACTGAAACCCATTCCCCACACACTGAAACATCTTCCCCACACTGTGAAACACCTTCCCCACACACTGAAACACCTTCCCCACACACTGAAACCCCTTCCGCACACAGTGAAACCCTTCCCCACACACTGAAACTCCTTCCCCACACACTGAAACACATCCCTACTCACAAAAACCCCTTCCCCACACACTGAAACCCCATCCGCACACACTGAAACACCTTCCACACACACTGAAACCCCTTAAACACACAGTGAAACCCCTTCCGCACACACTGAAACCTCATCCGCACACACTGCAACACCTGCCCCAAACATTGAAACCCCTTCCCCACACACTGAAACACCTTCCGCACACACTGAAACACATTGCCCACACACTGATACCAGTTCCGCACACCATGAAACCCCTTCTGCACACAGTGAAACCCTTCCACACACATTAAAACCACTTCCCCACACACTGAAACGCCTTCCTCACACACTGAAACACATCCCCACACACTGAAATCCCTTCCCCACACATTGAAATACCTTCCCCACATACTGAAACATCTTCCCCACACACTGATACCCCTTCCCCACACACTGAAACCGTTCCCCACACACTGAAACACCTTCCCCACACACTGAAAACCGTTCCCCACACACTGAAACCCCTTCCCCACACAGTGAAACACCTTCCCCAAACACTGAAACACCTTCCCCACACACTGAAGCCCCTTCCGCACACACTGAAACACCTTCCCCAAACACTGAAACCCTTCCCCACACACTGAAACCCTTCCCCACACAATGAAACCCCTTCCCTACACACTGAAACACCTTCCCCACACACTGAAACACCTTCACCACACACTGAAACACCTTCACAGCACACAGTGAAATACCTTCGCCACACACTGAAACCCCTTCCCCACACACTGAAACACATCCCCACACACTGAAACTGCTTCCCCACACACTGAAACACCTTCACCACACACTGAAACCTTTCCCCACACAGTGAAACACATCCCCACAAACTGAAACACATCCCCGCACACTGAAACACCTTCCCCACACACTGAAACCCTTTTCCCACACACTGAAACACATTCCCCACACACTGAAACACGTTCCCCACACACTAAAATCCCTTCCCCACACATTGAAACACCTTCCCCACACACTGAAATACATACCCCGCAAACTGAAACACCTTCCCCACACACTGAAATCCATTCCCCACACACTGAAACACCTTCACAGCACACAGTGAAACACCTTCCCCCTACATTGAAACCCTTTCCCCACACACTGAAACCCCTTCCTCACACACTGAAACACATCCCCACACACTGAAACCCCTTCCCCACACACTGAAACCCCTTCCCCCCACACTGAAACCCTTCCCCACACTCTGAAACCCCTTCCCCCCACACTGAAACCCATCCCCACACACTGAAACCAATCCCCACACACTGAAACCCATCCCCACACACTGAAACACCTTCCCCAAACACTGAAACCCTTCCCCACACACTGAAACCCTTCCCCACACAATGAAACCCCTTCCCTACACACTGAAACACCTTCCCCACACACTGAAACACCTTCACCACACACTGAAACACCTTCACAGCACACAGTGAAATACCTTCGCCACACACTGAAACCCCTTCCCCACACACTGAAACACATCCCCACACACTGAAACTGCTTCCCCACACACTGAAACACCTTCACCACACACTGAAACCTTTCCCCACACAGTGAAACACATCCCCACAAACTGAAACACATCCCCGCACACTGAAACACCTTCCCCACACACTGAAACCCTTTTCCCACACACTGAAACACATTCCCCACACACTGAAACACGTTCCCCACACACTAAAATCCCTTCCCCACACATTGAAACACCTTCCCCACACACTGAAATACATACCCCGCAAACTGAAACACCTTCCCCACACACTGAAATCCATTCCCCACACACTGAAACACCTTCACAGCACACAGTGAAACACCTTCCCCCTACATTGAAACCCTTTCCCCACACACTGAAACCCCTTCCTCACACACTGAAACACATCCCCACACACTGAAACCCCTTCCCCACACACTGAAACCCCTTCCCCCCACACTGAAACCCTTCCCCACACTCTGAAACCCCTTCCCCCCACACTGAAACCCATCCCCACACACTGAAACCAATCCCCACACACTGAAACCCATCCCCACACACTGAAACACCTTCCCCACACACTGAAACCCTTCCCCACACACTGAAACACATCCCCACACACTGAAACACATCGCCACACACTGAAACACCTTCCCCACACACTGAAACCCTTTCCCACACATTGAAATACCTTTCCCACAAACTGAAACATCTTCCCCACACACTGAATCCCATTCCCCACACACTGAAACCCCTTCCGCACACACTGAAACACCTTCCGCACACACTGAATCCCATCCCCACACACACTGAAACACCTTCCCCACACACTGAAACACCTTCCCCACACACTGAAACCCATCCCCAAACACTGAAATCCCTTCCCCACACATTGAAATACCTTCCCCACACACTGAAACCCTTCCCCACACACTGAAACCCGTTCCCCACACACTGAGACAAATTCCCCACACACTGAAATCCCTTCCCCACACACTGAAACACATTCCCCACACACTGAAACACCTTCCCCACAAACTGAAATACCTTCCGCACACACTGAAACACCATCCCCACACACTGAAACACATTCCCCACACATTGAAACCCCTACCCCACACACTGAAACACCTTGCCCACACACTGAAACACCTTCCCCACACACTGAAATCCCTTCCCCACACACTGAAATACCTTCCCCACACACTGCAAAACCTTCCCCACACACTGAAACACCTTCCCCACAAATTGAAACCCTTCCCCACACACTGAAACACCTTCCCCACAAACTGAAACAACTTCCCCACACACTGAAACCCCTTCCCCACACATTGAAACACCTTCCCCACAAACTGAAACCCCCTCCTCACACTCTGAAACCCCTTCCCCACACAGTGAAACACCATCCCCACACACTGAAACCCTTCCCCACACACTGAAACACCTTCCCCACACACATGAAACCCCTTCCTCACACACTGAAACCCCTTCCCCACACACTGAAACACCATCCCCACACACTGAAACCCTTCCCCACACACTGAAACTCCTTCCCCACACACTGAAACATCTTCCCCACACATTGAAACCCCTTCCCCATACACTGACACCCCTTCCCCACACACTGAAACACCTTCCCCACAAACTGAAACACCTTCCCCACACACTGAAACCCCTTATCCACACATTGAAACCCTTCCCCACACACTGAAACACCTTCCCCACACACTGAAATCCTTTCTGCACACACTGAAACACATTCCCCACACACTGAAACCCTTCCCCACACATTGAAACCCCTTCCCCACACACTGAAACCCATCCCCACACACTGAAACCCCTTCCCCACACACTGAAACACCTTCCCCACACACTGAAACACCTTCCCCACACACTGAAACCCCTTCACCACACACTGAAACACCTTCCCCACACACTGAAACCCCATCCTCACACACTGAAACCCCTTCCACACACACCGAAACACCATCCCCACAAACTGAAACCCTTCCCCACACACTGAAACACCTTCCCCACACACTGAAACACCTTCCACATACACTGAAACCCCTTCCCCACACACTGAAACACCTTCCCCACATACTGAAACCCCATCCCCAAACACTGAAACACATCCCCACTCATTGAAACACATTCCCCACACACTGAAACCCCTTCCCCACACACTGAAACCCAAACCTCACACACTGAATCATCCCCACACACTGAAACCAATCCCCACACACTGAAACACCTTCCCCACACACTGGAAACATTCCCCATACACTGGAACACATCCCCACACACTGAAACACATCCCCACACACTGAAACACCTTCCCCACACACTGCAACCCTTCCCCCACACACTGAAACACCTTCCCCACACACTGGAACACCTTCCCCACACACTGAAATCCCTTCCGCACACATTGAAATACCTTCCCCACACACTGAAACATCTTCCCCACACACTGATACCCCTTCCCCACACACTGAAACCCTTCCCCACACACTGAAACACCTTCCCCACACACTGAAAACCGTTCCCCACACACTGAAACCCCTTCCCCGCTCCCTGAAAGACCTTCTCCACACACTGAAACACCTTCCCCACACACTGAAACCCCTTCCGCACACACTGAAACACCTTCCCCACACACTGAAACCCTTCCCCACACACTGAAACCCTTCCCCACACAATGAAAACCCTTCCCTACACACTGAAACACCTTCCCCACACACTGAAACACCTTCACCACAGACTGAAACACCTTCGCAGCACACAGTGAAACACCTTCCCCACACACTGAAACCCCTTCCTCACACACTGAAACCCCTTCCCCACACACTGAAACACCATCCCCACACACTGAAACACATCCCCACACACTGAAACAACTTCCCCACACGCTGAAACCCTTTCCCCACACACTGAAACACATTCCCCACACACTGAAACACCGTCCCCACACACTGAAATCACATCCCCACACATTGAAACACTTTCCCCACACACTGAAATAAATTCCCCACAAACTGAAACACCTACCCCACACACTGAAACCCATTCCCCACACACTGAAACACCTTCACAGCACACAGTGAAACACCTTCCCCCCACATTGATACCCGTTCCCCACACACTGAAACCCCTTCCCCACGAACTGAAACACATCCCCACACACTGAAACCCTTCCCCACACTCTGAAACACCTTCCCCAGACACTGAAACCCATCCCCACACACTGAAACCAATCCCCACACACTGAAACCCATCCCCACACACTGAAACACCTTCCCCACACACTGAATGCCTTCCCCACACACTGAAACACATCCCCACATAGTGAAACACATCCCCACACACTGAAACACATTCCCCACACACTGAAACACCTTCCCCACGCACTGAACACCCTTCCCCACACATTGAAATACCTACCTCACACACTGAAACACCTTCCCCACACACTGAAACACCTTCCCCACACACTGAACTCCCTTCCCCACACACTGAAATACCTTCCCCACACACTGAAAAACCTTCCCCACACACTGCAACACATCCCCACACACTGAAACACATCCCCACAGACTGAAACACCTTCCCCACACACTGAAACCATTTCCCCACACACTGAAATAAATTCCCCACACACTGAATCACCTTTCCCACACACTGAATTCCCTTCCCCACACATTGAAACACCTTCCCCACAAACTGAAATACATTCCCCACAAACTGAAACATCTTCCCCACACACTGATACCCATTCCCCACACACTGAAACCCCTTCCGCACACACTGAAACCCCTTCCCCAAACACTGAAACCCATTCCGCACACGCTGAAACCCATCCCCACACACACTGCAACACCTTCCCCACACACTGAAACACCTTCCCCACACACTGAAACCCATCCCCACTCACACTAAAACAACGTGCCCACACACTGAAACCCCTTCCCCGCACACTGAAACCCCTTCCCCAAACAATGAAACCCCTTCCCCACACACTGAAACCCGTTTCCCACACACTGAAACCCCTTCCCCACACACTGAAACACATCCCCACACACTGAAACCCCATCCCCACAAACTGAAACCCCTTCCCCACACACTGAAACCCCTTCCCCCCACACTGAAACACATTCCCCACACACTGAAACACATTCCCCACACACTGAAACATCCCCACACAATGAAAACCATTCCCCACACACTGAAACACCTTCCCGACACACTGAAACCCTTCCCCACACACTGAAACACATCCCCACACAGTGAAACACATCCCCACACACTGAAACACATTCCCCACACACTGAAACGCCTTCCACACTCACTGAAACACCTTCCGCACAAACTGAATCACCTTCCCCAAACACTGAAACCCCTTCCGCACATACTGAAACACCTTCCCCACACACTGAAACCCCTTCCCCACACACTGAAACCCCTTCCGCACACAGTGAAACACTTCCCCACACACTGAAACACCTTCCCCACACACTGAAACACATCCCCACACACTGAAACCCTTACCCCACACACTTAAACCCTTCCCCTCACACTGAAACACCTTCCCCACACACTGAAAACCGTTCCCCACACACTGAAACCCCTTCCTCACACACTGAAACACCTTCCCCACACACTGAGACACCGTCCCCACAGACTGAAACCCTTTCCCCACACACTGAAACACATCCCCACTCACTGAAACCCATTCCCCACACACTGAAACATCTTCCCCACACTGTGAAAACACCTTCCCCACACACTGAAACACCTTCCCCACACACTGAAACCCCTTCCGCACACAGTGAAACCCTTCCCCACACACTGAAACTCCTTCCCCACACACTGAAACACATCCCCACTCACAAAAACCCCTTCCCCACACACTGAAACCCCATCCGCACACACTGAAACACCTTCCACACACACTGAAACCCCTTAACCACACAGTGAAACCCCTTCCGCACACACTGAAACCTCATCCGCACACACTGCACCACCTGCCCCAAACATTGAAACCCCTTCCCCACACACTGAAACACCTTCCGCACACACTGAAAACACATTGCCCACACACTGATACCAGTTCCGCACACCATGAAACCCCTTCCGCACACAGTGAAACCCTTCCACACACATTAAAACCACTTCCCCACACACTGAAACGCCTTCCTCGCACACTGAAACACATCCCCACACACTGAAATCCCTTCCCCACACATTGAAATACCTTCCCCACATACTGAAACATCTTCCCCACACACTGATACCCCTTCCCCACACACTGAAACCGCTCCCCACACACTGAAACACCTTCCCCACACACTGAAAACCGTTCCCCACACACTGAAACCCCTTCCGCACACAGTGAAACACCTTCCCCAAACACTGAAACACCTTCCCCACACACTGAAACCCCTTCCGCACACACTGAAACACCTTCCCCAAACACTGAAACCCTTCCCCACACACTGAAACCCTTCCCCACACAATGAAACCCCTTCCCTACACACTGAAACACCTTCCCCACACACTGAAACACCTTCACCACACACTGAAACACCTTCACAGCATACAGTGAAATACCTTCGCCACACACTGAAACCCCTTCCCCACACACTGAAACACATCCCCACACACTGAAACTGCTTCCCCACACACTGAAACACCTTCACCACACACTGAAACCTTTCCCCACACAGTGAAACACATCCCCACAAACTGAAACACATCCCCGCACACTGAAACACCTTCCCCACACACTGAAACCCTTTTCCCACACACTGAAACACATTCCCCACACACTGAAACACGTTCCCCACACACTGAAATCCCTTCCCCACACATTGAAACACCTTCCCCACACACTGAAATACATTCCCCGCAAACTGAAACACCTTCCCCACACACTGAAATTCATTCCCCACACACTGAAACACCTTCACAGCACACAGTGAAACACCTTCCCCCCACATTGAAACCCGTTCCCCACACACTGAAACCCCTTCCTCACACACTGAAACACATCCCCACACACTGAAACCCCTTCCCCACACACTGAAACCCCTTCCCCCCACACTGAAACCCTTCCCCACACTCTGAAACCCCTTCCCCCCACACTGAAACCCATCCCCACACACTGAAACCAATCCCCACACACTGAAACCCATCCCCACACACTGAAACACCTTCCTCACACACTGAAACCCTTCCCCACACATTGAAACACATCCCCACACACTGAAACACATCCCCACACACTGAAACACCTTCCCCACACACTGAAACCCTTTCCCACACATTGAAATAACTTTCCCACAAACTGAAACATCTTCCCCACACACTGAATCCCTTTCCCCACACACTGAAACCCCTTCCGCACACACTGAAACACCTTCCGCACACACTGAATCCCATCCCCACACACACTGAAACACCTTCCCCACACACTGAAACACCTTCCCCACACACTGAAACCCATCCCCAAACACTGAAATCCCTTCCCCACACATTGAAATACCTTCCCCACACACTGAAACCCTTCCCCACACACTGAAACCCGTTCCCCACACACTGAGACAAATTCCCCACACACTGAAATCCCTTCCCCACACACTGAAACACATTCCCCACACACTGAAACACCTTCCCCACAAACTGAAATACCTTCCCCACACACTGAAACACCATCCCCACACACTGAAACACATTCCCCACACATTGAAACCCCTACCCCACACACTGAAACACCTTGCCCACACACTGAAACACCTTCCCCACACACTGAAATCCCTTCCCCACACACTGAAATACCTTCCCCACACACTGCAAAACCTTCCCCACACACTGAAACACCTTCCCCACAAATTGAATACCTTCCCCACACACTGAAACACCTTCCCCACAAACTGAAACAACTTCCCCACACACTGAAACCCCTTCCCCACACATTGAAACACCTTCCCCACAAACTGAAACCCCCTCCTCACACTCTGAAACCCCTTCCCCACACAGTGAAACACCATCCCCACACACTGAAACCCTTCCCCACACACTGAAACACCTTCCCCACACACATGAAACCCCTTCCTCACACACTGAAACCCCTTCCCCACACACTGAAACACCATCCCCACACACTGAAACCCTTCCCCACACACTGAAACTCCTTCCCCACACACTGAAACATCTTCCCCACACATTGAAACCCCTTCCCCATACACTGACACCCCTTCCCCACACACTGAAACACCTTCCCCACAAACTGAAAGACCTTCCCCACACACTGAAACCCCTTATCCACACATTGAAACCCTTCCCCACACACTGAAACACCTTCCCCACACACTGAAATCCTTTCTGCACACACTGAAACACATTCCCCACACACTGAAACCCTTCCCCACATATTGAAACCCCTTCCCCACACACTGAAACCCATCCCCACACACTGAAACCCCTTCCCCACACACTGAAACACCTTCCCCACACACTGAAACACCTTCCGCACACACTGAAACCCCTTCACCACACACTGAAACACCTTCCCCACACACTGAAACCCCATCCTCACACACTGAAACCCCTTCCCCACACACCGAAACACCATCCCCACAAACTGAAACCCTTCCCCACACACTGAAACACCTTCCCCACACACTGAAACACCTTCCACATACACTGAAACCCCTTCCCCACACACTGAAACACCTTCCCCACATACTGAAACCCCATCCCCAAACACTGAAACACATCCCCACTCATTGAAACACATTCCCCACACACTGAAACCCCTTCCCCACACACTGAAACCCAAACCTCACACACTGAATCATCCCCACACACTGAAACCAATCCCCACACACTGAAACACCTTCCCCACACACTGGAAACATTCCCCATACACTGAAACACATCCCCACACACTGAAACACATCCCCACACACTGGAACACCTTCCCCACACACTGGAACACCTTCCCCACACACTGAAATCCCTTCCACACACATTGAAATACCTTCCCCACACACTGAAACACCTTCCCCACACACTGATACCCCTTCCCCACACACTGAAACCCTTCCCCACACACTGAACCACCTTCCCCACACACTGAAAACCGTTCCCCACACACTGAAACCCCTTCCCCGATCCCTGAAACACCTTCTCCACACACTGAAACACCTTCCCCACACACTGAAACCCCTTCCGCACACACTGAAACACCTTCCCCACACACTGAACCCCTTCCCCCCACACTGAAACCCATCCCCACACACTGAAACCAATCCCCACACACTGAAACCCATCCCCACACACTGAAACACCTTCCCCACACACTGAAACCCTTCCCCACACACTGAAACACATCCCCACACACTGAAACACATCGCCACACACTGAAACACCTTCCCCACACACTGAAACCCTTTCCCACACATTGAAATACCTTTCCCACAAACTGAAACATCTTCCCCACACACTGAATCCCATTCCCCACACACTGAAACCCCTTCCGCACACACTGAAACACCTTCCGCACTCACTGAATCCCATCCCCACACACACTGAAACACCTTCCCCACACACTGAAACACCTTCCCCACACACTGAAACCCATCCCCAAACACTGAAATCCCTTCCCCACACATTGAAATACCTTCCCCACACACTGAAACCCTTCCCCACACACTGAAACCCGTTCCCCACACACTGAGACAAATTCCCCACACACTGAAATCCCTTCCCCACACACTGAAACACATTCCCCACACACTGAAACACCTTTGCCACAAACTGAAATACCTTCCCCACACACTGAAACACCATCCCCACACACTGAAACACATTCCCCACACATTGAAACCCCTACCCCACACACTGAAACACCTTGCCCACACACTGAAACACCTTCCCCACACACTGAAATCCCTTCCCCACACACTGAAATACCTTCCCCACACACTGCAAAACCTTCCCCACACACTGAAACACCTTCCCCACAAATTGAAACCCTTCCCCACACACTGAAACACCTTCCCCACAAACTGAAACAACTTCCCCACACACTGAAACCCCTTCCCCACACATTGAAACACCTTCCCCACAAACTGAAACCCCCTCCTCACACTCTGAAACCCCTTCCCCACACAGTGAAACACCATCCCCACACACTGAAACCCTTCCCCACACACTGAAACACCTTCCCCACACACATGAAACCCCTTCCTCACACACTGAAACCCCTTCCCCACACACTGAAACACCATCCCCACACACTGAAACCCTTCCCCACACACTGAAACTCCTTCCCCACACACTGAAACATCTTCCCCACACATTGAAACCCCTTCCCCATACACTGACACCCCTTCCCCACACACTGAAACACCTTCCCCACAAACTGAAACACCTTCCCCACACACTGAAACCCCTTATCCACACATTGAAACCCTTCCCCACACACTGAAACACCTTCCCCACACACTGAAATCCTTTCTGCACACACTGAAACACATTCCCCACACACTGAAACCCTTCCCCACACATTGAAACCCCTTCCCCACACACTGAAACCCATCCCCACACACTGAAACCCCTTCCCCACACACTGAAACACCTTCCCCACACACTGAAACACCTTCCCCACACACTGAAACCCCTTCACCACACACTGAAACACCTTCCCCACACACTGAAACCCCATCCTCACACACTGAAACCCCTTCCCCACACACCGAAACACCATCCCCACAAACTGAAACCCTTCCCCACACACTGAAACACCTTCCCCACACACTGAAACACCTTCCACATACACTGAAACCCCTTCCCCACACACTGAAACACCTTCCGCACACAGTGAAACCCTTCCCCACACACTGAAACCCAAACCTCACACACTGAATCATCCCCACACACTGAAACCAATCCCCACACAATGAAACACCTTCCCCACACACTGGAAACATTCCCCATACACTGAAACACATCCCCACACACTGAAACCCAAACCTCACACACTGAATCATCCCCACACACTGAAACCAATCCCCACACAATGAAACACCTTCCCCACACACTGGAAACATTCCCCATACACTGAAACACATCCCCACACACTGAAACACATCCCCACACACTGAAACCCCTTCCCCACACACTGCAACCCTTCCCCCCACACACTGAAAAACCTTCCCCACACACTGGAACACCTTCCCCACACACTGATATCCCTTCCGCACACATTGAAATACCTTCCCCACACACTGAAACATCTTCCCCACACACTGATACCCCTTCCCCACACACTGAAACCCTTCCCCACACACTGAAACACCTTCCCCACACACTGAAAACCGTTCCCCACACACTGAAACCCCTTCCCCGCTCCCTGAAAGACCTTCTCCACACACTGAAACACCTTCCCCACACACTGAAACCCCTTCCGCACACACTGAAACACCTTCCCCACACACTGAAACCCTTCCCCACACACTGAAACCCTTCCCCACACAATGAAAACCCTTCCCTACACACTGAAACACCTTCCCCACACACTGAAACCCAAACCTCACACACTGAATCATCCCCACACACTGAAACACCTTCCCCACACACTGAAACACCTTCCCCACACACTGAAACCCTTCCCCACACAGTGAAAGACATCCCCACACACTGAAACACATCCCCACACACTGAAACACCTTCCCCACACGCTGAAACCCTTTCCCCACACACTGAAACACATTCCCCACACACTGAAACACCGTCCCCACACACTGAAATCACATCCCCACACATTGAAACACTTTCCCCACACACTGAAATAAATTCCCCACAAACTGAAACACCTACCCCACACACTGAAACCCATTCCCCACACACTGAAACACCTTCACAGCACACAGTGAAACACCTTCCCCCCACATTGATACCCGTTCCCCACACACTGAAACCCCTTCCCCACGAACTGAAACACATCCCCACACACTGAAACCCTTCCCCACACTCTGAAACACCTTCCCCAGACACTGAAACCCATCCCCACACACTGAAACCAATCCCCACACACTGAAACCCATCCCCACACACTGAAACACCTTCCCCACACACTGAATGCCTTCCCCACACACTGAAACACATCCCCACATAGTGAAACACATCCCCACACACTGAAACACATTCCCCACACACTGAAACACCTTCCCCACGCACTGAACACCCTTCCCCACACATTGAAATACCTACCTCACACACTGAAACACCTTCCCCACACACTGAAACACCTTCCCCACACACTGAACTCCCTTCCCCACACACTGAAATACCTTCCCCACACACTGAAAAACCTTCCCCACACACTGCAACACATCCCCACACACTGAAACACATCCCCACAGACTGAAACACCTTCCCCACACACTGAAACCATTTCCCCACACACTGAAATAAATTCCCCACACACTGAATCACCTTCCCCACACACTGAATTCCCTTCCCCACACATTGAAACACCTTCCCCACAAACTGAAATACATTCCCCACAAACTGAAACATCTTCCCCACACACTGATACCCATTCCCCACACACTGAAACCCCTTCCGCACACACTGAAACCCCTTCCCCAAACACTGAAACCCATTCCGCACTCGCTGAAACCCATCCCCACACACACTGCAACACCTTCCCCACACACTGAAACACCTTCCCCACACACTGAAACCCATCCCCACTCACACTAAAACAACGTGCCCACACACTGAAACCCCTTCCCCGCACACTGAAACCCCTTCCCCAAACAATGAAACCCCTTCCCCACACACTGAAACCCGTTTCCCACACACTGAAACCCCTTCCCCACACACTGAAACACATCCCCACACACTGAAACCCCATCCCCACAAACTGAAACCCCTTCCCCACACACTGAAACCCCTTCCCCCCACACTGAAACACATTCCCCACACACTGAAACACATTCCCCACACACTGAAACATCCCCACACAATGAAAACCATTCCCCACACACTGAAACACCTTCCCGACACACTGAAACCCTTCCCCACACACTGAAACACATCCCCACACAGTGAAACACATCCCCACACACTGAAACACATTCCCCACACACTGAAACGCCTTCCACACTCACTGAAACACCTTCCGCACAAACTGAATCACCTTCCCCAAACACTGAAACCCCTTCCGCACATACTGAAACACCTTCCCCACACACTGAAACCCCTTCCCCACACACTGAAACCCCTTCCGCACACAGTGAAACACTTCCCCACACACTGAAACACCTTCCCCACACACTGAAACACATCCCCACACACTGAAACCCTTACCCCACACACTTAAACCCTTCCCCTCACACTGAATCACCTTCCCCACACACTGAAAACCGTTCCTCACACACTGAAACCCCTTCCTCAAACACTGAAACACCTTCCCCACACACTGAGACACCGTCCCCACAGACTGAAACCCTTTCCCCACACACTGAAACACATCCCCACTCACTGAAACCCATTCCCCACACACTGAAACATCTTCCCCACACTGTGAAACACCTTCCCACACACTGAAACACCTTCCCCACACACTGAAACCCCTTCCGCACACAGTGAAACCCTTCCCCACACACTGAAACTCCTTCCCCACACACTGAAACACATCCCCACTCACAAAAACCCCTTCCCCACACACTGAAACCCCATCCGCACACACTGAAACACCTTCCACACACACTGAAACCCCTTAACCACACAGTGAAACCCCTTCCGCACACACTGAAACCTCATCCGCACACACTGCAACACCTGCCCCAAACATTGAAACCCCTTCCCCACACACTGAAACACCTTCCGCACACACTGAAACACATTGCCCACACACTGATACCAGTTCCGCACACCATGAAACCCCTTCCGCACACAGTGAAACCCTTCCACACACATTAAAACCACTTCCCCACACACTGAAACGCCTTCCTCACACACTGAAACACATCCCCACACACTGAAATCCCTTCCCCACACATTGAAATACCTTCCCCACATACTGAAACATCTTCCCCACACACTGATACCCCTTCCCCACACACTGAAACAGCTCCCCACACACTGAAACACCTTCCCCACACACTGAAAACCGTTCCCCACACACTGAAACCCCTTCCGCACACAGTGAAACACCTTCCCCAAACACTGAAACACCTTCCCCACACACTGAAACCCCTTCCGCACACACTGAAACACCTTCCCCAAACACTGAAACCCTTCCCCACACACTGAAACCCTTCCCCACACAATGAAACCCCTTCCCTACACACTGAAACACCTTCCCCACACACTGAAACACCTTCACCACACACTGAAACACCTTCACAGCACACAGTGAAATACCTTCGCCACACACTGAAACCCCTTCCCCACACACTGAAACACATCCCCACACACTGAAACTGCTTCCCCACACACTGAAACACCTTCACCACACACTGAAACCTTTCCCCACACAGTGAAACACATCCCCACAAACTGAAACACATCCCCGCACACTGAAACACCTTCCCCACACACTGAAACCCTTTTCCCACACACTGAAACACATTCCCCACACACTGAAACACGTTCCCCACACACTGAAATCCCTTCCCCACACATTGAAACACCTTCCCCACACACTGAAATACATTCCCCGCAAACTGAAACACCTTCCCCACACACTGAAATTCATTCCCCACACACTGAAACACCTTCACAGCACACAGTGAAACACCTTCCCCCACATTGAAACCCGTTCCCCACACACTGAAACCCCTTCCTCACACACTGAAACACATCCCCACACACTGAAACCCCTTCCCCACACACTGAAACCCCTTCCCCCCACACTGAAACCCTTCCCCACACTCTGAAACCCCTTCCCCCCACACTGAAACCCATCCCCACACACTGAAACCAATCCCCACACACTGAAACCCATCCCCACACACTGAAACACCTTCCCCACACACTGAAACCCTTCCCCACACATTGAAACACATCCCCACACTCTGAAACACATCCCCACACACTGAAACACCTTCCCCACACACTGAAACCCTTTCCCACACATTGAAATAACTTTCCCACAAACTGAAACATCTTCCCCACACACTGAATCCCATTCCCCACACACTGAAACCCCTTCCGCACACACTGAAATACCTTCCGCACACACTGAATCCCATCCCCACACACACTGAAACACCTTCCCCACACACTGAAACACCTTCCCCACACACTGAAACCCATCCCCAAACACTGAAATCCCTTCCCCACACATTGAAATACCTTCCCCACACACTGAAACCCTTCCCCACACACTGAAACCCGTTCCCCACACACTGAGACAAATTCCCCACACACTGAAATCCCTTCCCCACACACTGAAACACATTCCCCACACACTGAAACACCTTCCCCACAAACTGAAATACCTTCCCCACACACTGAAACACCATCCCCACACACTGAAACACATTCCCCACACATTGAAACCCCTACCCCACACACTGAAACACCTTGCCCACACACTGAAACACCTTCCCCACACACTGAAATCCCTTCCCCACACACTGAAATACCTTCCCCACACACTGCAAAACCTTTCCCACACACTGAAACACCTTCCCCACAAATTGAAACCCTTCCCCACACACTGAAACACCTTCCCCACAAACTGAAACAACTTCCCCACACACTGAAACTCCTTCCCCACACATTGAAACACCTTCCCCACAAACTGAAACCCCCTCCTCACACTCTGAAACCCCTTCCCCACACAGTGAAACACCATCCCCACACACTGAAACCCTTCCCCACACACTGAAACACCTTCCCCACACACATGAAACCCCTTCCTCACACACTGAAACCCCTTCCCCACACACTGAAACACCATCCCCACACACTGAAACCCTTCCCCACACACTGAAACTCCTTCCCCACACACTGAAACATCTTCCCCACACATTGAAACCCCTTCCCCATACACTGACACCCCTTCCCCACACACTGAAACACCTTCCCCACAAACTGAAACACCTTCCCCACACACTGAAACCCCTTATCCACACATTGAAACCCTTCCCCACACACTGAAACACCTTCCCCACACACTGAAATCCTTTCTGCACACACTGAAACACATTCCCCACACACTGAAACCCTTCCCCACACATTGAAACCCCTTCCCCACACACTGAAACCCATCCCCACACACTGAAACCCCTTCCCCACACACTGAAACACCTTCCCCACACACTGAAACACCTTCCCCACACACTGAAACCCCTTCACCACACACTGAAACACCTTCCCCACACACTGAAACCCCATCCTCACACACTGAAACCCCTTCCCCACACACCGAAACACCATCCCCACAGACTGAAACCCTTCCCCACACACTGAAACACCTTCCCCACACACTGAAACACCTTCCACATACACTGAAACCCCTTCCCCACACACTGAAACACCTTCCCCACATACTGAAACCCCATCCCCAAACACTGAAACACATCCCCACTCATTGAAACACATTCCCCACACACTGAAACCCCTTCCCCACACACTGAAACCCAAACCTCACACACTGAATCATCCCCACACACTGAAACCAATCCCCACACACTGAAACACCTTCCCCACACACTGGAAACATTCCCCATACACTGAAACACATCCCCACACACTGAAACACATCCCCACACACTGGAACACCTTCCCCACACACTGGAACACCTTCCCCACACACTGAAATCCCTTCCGCACACATTGAAATACCTTCCCCACACACTGAAACATCTTCCCCACACACTGATACCCCTTCCCCACACACTGAAACCCTTCCCCACACACTGAAACACCTTCCCCACACACTGAAAACCGTTCCCCACACACTGAAACCCCTTCCCCGATCCCTGAAACACCTTCTCCACACACTGAAACACCTTCCCCACACACTGAAACCCCTTCCGCACACACTGAAACACCTTCCCCACACACTGAAACCCTTCCCCACACACTGAAACCCTTCCCCACACAATGAAAACCCTTCCCTACACACTGAAACACCTTCCCCACACACTGAAACACCTTCACCACAGACTGAAACACCTTCGCAGCACACAGTGAAACACCTTCCCCACACACTGAAACACCTTCCCCACACACTGAAACCCTTCCCCACACAGTGAAAGACATCCCCACACACTGAAACACATCCCCACACACTGAAACACCTTCCCCACACGCTGAAACCCTTTCCCCACACACTGAAACACATTCCCCACACACTGAAACACCGTCCCCACACACTGAAATCACATCCCCACACATTGAAACACCTTCCCCACACACTGAAATAAATTCCCCACAAACTGAAACACCTACCCCACACACTGAACCCCATTCCCCACACACTGAAACACCTTCACAGCACACAGTGAAACACCTTCCCCCCACATTGATACCCGTTCCCCACACACTGAAATCCCTTCCCCACGAACTGAAACACATCCCCACACACTGGAAACATTCCCCATACACTGAAACACATCCCCACACACTGAAACACATCCCCACACACTGGAACACCTTCCCCACACACTGGAACACCTTCCCCACCCACTGAAATCCCTTCCGCACACATTGAAATACCTTCCCCACACACTGAAACATCTTCCCCACACACTGATACCCCTTCCCCACACACTGAAATCCTTCCCCACACACTGAAACACCTTCCCCACACACTGAAAACCGTTCCCCACATACTGAAACCCCTTCCCCGATCCCTGAAACACCTTCTCCACACACTGAAACACCTTCCCCACACACTGAAACCCCTTCCGCACACACTGAAACACCTTCCCCACACACTGAAACCCTTCCCCACACACTGAAACCCTTCCCCACACAATGAAAACCCTTCCCTACACACTGAAACACCTTCCCCACACACTGAAACACCTTCACCACACACTGAAACCTTTCCCCACACAGTGAAACACATCCCCACAAACTGAAACACATCCCCGCACACTGAAACACCTTCCCCACACACAGAAACCCTTTTCCCACACACTGAAACACATTCCCCACACACTGAAACACGTTCCCCACACACTGAAATCCCTTCCCCACACATTGAAACACCTTCCCCACACACTGAAATACATTCCCCGCAAACTGAAACACCTTCCCCACACACTGAAATTCATTCCCCACACACTGAAACACCTTCACAGCACACAGTGAAACACCTTCCCCCCACATTGAAACCCGTTCCCCACACACTGAAACCCCTTCCTCACACACTGAAACACATCCCCACACACTGAAACCCCTTCCCCACACACTGAAACCCCTTCCCCCCACACTGAAACCCTTCCCCAGACTCTGAAACCCCTTCCCCCCACACTGAAACCCATCCCCACACACTGAAACCAATCCCCACACACTGAAACCCATCCCCACACACTGAAACACCTTCCCCACACACTGAAACCCTTCCCCACACATTGAAACACATCCCCACACACTGAAACACATCCCCGCACACTGAAACACCTTCCCCACACACTGAAACCCTTTCCCACACATTGAAATAACTTTCCCACAAACTGAAACATCTTCCCCACACACTGAATCCCATTCCCCACACACTGAAACCCCTTCCGCACACACTGAAACACCTTCCGCACACACTGAATCCCATCCCCACACACACTGAAACACCTTCCCCACACACTGAAACACCTTCCCCACACACTGAAACCCATCCCCAAACACTGAAATCCCTTCCCCACACATTGAAATACCTTCCCCACACACTGAAACCCTTCCCCACACACTGAAACCCGTTCCCCACACACTGAGACAAATTCCCCACACACTGAAATCCCTTCCCCACACACTGAAACACATTCCCCACACACTGAAACACCTTCCCCACAAACTGAAATACCTTCCCCACACACTGAAACGCCATCCCCACACACTGAAACACATTCCCCACACATTGAAACCCCTACCCCACACACTGAAACACCTTGCCCACACACTGAAACACCTTCCCCACACAGTGAAATCCCTTCCCCACACACTGAAATACCTTCCCCACACACTGCAAAACCTTTCCCACACACTGAAACACCTTCCCCACAAATTGAAACCCTTCCCCACACACTGAAACACCTTCCCCACAAACTGAAACAACTTCCCCACACACTGAAACCCCTTCCCCACACATTGAAACACCTTCCCCACAAACTGAAACCCCCTCCTCACACTCTGAAACCCCTTCCCCACACAGTGAAACACCATCCCCACACACTGAAACCCTTCCCCACACACTGAAACACCTTCCCCACACACATGAAACCCCTTCCTCACACACTGAAACCAATCCCCACACACTGAAACCCATCCCCACACACTGAAACACCTTCCCCACACACTGAAACCCTTCCCCACACATTGAAACACATCCCCACACACTGAAACACATCCCCGCACACTGAAACACCTTCCCCACACACTGAAACCCTTTCCCACACATTGAAATAACTTTCCCACAAACTGAAACATCTTCCCCACACACTGAATCCCATTCCCCACACACTGAAACCCCTTCCGCACACACTGAAACACCTTCCGCACACACTGAATCCCATCCCCACACACACTGAAACACCTTCCCCACACACTGAAACACCTTCCCCACACACTGAAACCCATCCCCAAACACTGAAATCCCTTCCCCACACATTGAAATACCTTCCCCACACACTGAAACCCTTCCCCACACACTGAAACCCGTTCCCCACACACTGAGACAAATTCCCCACACACTGAAATCCCTTCCCCACACACTGAAACACATTCCCCACACACTGAAACACCTTCCCCACAAACTGAAATACCTTCCCCACACACTGAAACACCATCCCCACACACTGAAACACATTCCCCACACATTGAAACCCCTACCCCACACACTGAAACACCTTGCCCACACACTGAAACACCTTCCCCACACACTGAAATCCCTTCCCCACAAACTGAAATACCTTCCCCACACACTGCAAAACCTTTCCCACACACTGAAACACCTTCCCCACAAATTGAAACCCTTCCCCACACACTGAAACACCTTCCCCACAAACTGAAACAACTTCCCCACACACTGAAACCCCTTCCCCACACATTGAAACACCTTCCCCACAAACTGAAACCCCCTCCTCACACTCTGAAACCCCTTCCCCACACAGTGAAACACCATCCCCACACACTGAAACCCTTCCCCACACACTGAAACACCTTCCCCACACACATGAAACCCCTTCCTCACACACTGAAACCCCTTCCCCACACACTGAAACACCATCCCCACACACTGAAACCCTTCCCCACACACTGAAACTCCTTCCCCACACACTGAAACATCTTCCCCACACATTGAAACCCCTTCCCCATACACTGAAACCCCTTATCCACACATTGAAACCCTTCCCCACACACTGAAACACCTTCCCCACACACTGAAATCCTTTCTGCACACACTGAAACACATTCCCCACACACTGAAACCCTTCCCCACACATTGAAACCCCTTCCCCACACACTGAAACCCATCCCCACACACTGAAACCCCTTCCCCACACACTGAAACACCTTCCCCACACACTGAAACACCTTCCCCACACACTGAAACCCCTTCACCACACACTGAAACACCTTCCCCACACACTGAAACCCCATCCTCACACACTGAAACCCCTTCCCCACACACCGAAACACCATCCCCACAAACTGAAACCCTTCCCCACACACTGAAACACCTTCCCCACACACTGAAACACCTTCCACATACACTGAAACCCCTTCCCCACACACTGAAACACCTTCCCCACATACTGAAACCCCATCCCCAAACACTGAAACACATCCCCACTCATTGAAACACATTCCCCACACACTGAAACCCCTTCCCCACACACTGAAACCCAAACCTCACAAACTGAATCATCCCCACACACTGAAACCAATCCCCACACACTGAAACACCTTCCCCACACACTGGAAACATTCCCCATACACTGAAACACATCCCCACACACTGAAACACATCCCCACACACTGGAACACCTTCCCCACACACTGGAACACCTTCCCCACACACTGAAATCCCTTCCGCACACATTGAAATACCTTCCCCACACACTGAAACATCTTCCCCACACACTGATACCCCTTCCCCACACACTGAAACCCTTCCCCACACACTGAAACACCTTCCCCACACACTGAAAACCGTTCCCCACACACTGAAACCCCTTCCCCGATCCCTGAAACACCTTCTCCACACACTGAAACACCTTCCCCACACACTGAAACCCCTTCCGCACACACTGAAACACCTTCCCCACACACTGAAACCCTTCCCCACACACTGAAACCCTTCCCCACACAATGAAAACCCTTCCCTACACACTGAAACACCTTCCCCACACACTGAAACACCTTCACCACAGACTGAAACACCTTCGCAGCACACAGTGAAACACCTTCCCCACACACTGAAACACCTTCCCCACACACTGAAACCCTTCCCCACACAGTGAAAGACATCCCCACACACTGAAACACATCCCCACACACTGAAACACCTTCCCCACACGCTGAAACCCTTTCCCCACACACTGAAACACATTCCCCACACACTGAAACACCGTCCCCACACACTGGAATCACATCCCCACACATTGAAACACCTTCCCCACACACTGAAATAAATTCCCCACAAACTGAAACACCTACCCCACACACTGAACCCCATTCCCCACACACTGAAACACCTTCACAGCACACAGTGAAACACCTTCCCCCCACATTGATACCCGTTCCCCACACACTGAAACCCCTTCCCCACGAACTGAAACACATCCCCACACACTGGAAACATTCCCCATACACTGAAACACATCCCCACACACTGAAACACATCCCCACACACTGGAACACCTTCCCCACACACTGGAACACCTTCCCCACACACTGAAATCCCTTCCGCACACATTGAAATACCTTCCCCACACACTGAAACATCTTCCCCACACACTGATACCCCTTCCCCACACACTGAAACCCTTCCCCACACACTGAAACACCTTCCCCGCACACTGAAAACCGTTCCCCACACACTGAAACCCCTTCCCCGATCCCTGAAACACCTTCTCCACACACTGAAACACCTTCCCCACACACTGAAACCCCTTCCGCACACACTGAAACACCTTCCCCACACACTGAAACCCTTCCCCACACACTGAAACCCTTCCCCACACAATGAAAACCCTTCCCTACACACTGAAACACCTTCCCCACACACTGAAACACCTTCACCACAGACTGAAACACCTTAGCAGCACACAGTGAAACACCTTCCCCACACACTGAAACACCTTCCCCACACACTGAAAGACATCCCCACACACTGAAACACATCCCCACACACTGAAACACCTTCCCCACACGCTGAAACCCTTTCCCCACACACTGAAACACATTCCTCACACACTGAAACACCGTCCCCACACACTGAAATCACATCCCCACACATTGAAACACCTTCCCCACACACTGAAATAAATTCCCCACAAACTGAAACACCTACCCCACACACTGAACCCCATTCCCCACACACTGAAACACCTTCACAGCACACAGTGAAACACCTTCCCCCCACATTGATACCCGTTCCCCACACACTGAAACCCCTTCCCCACGAACTGAAACACATCCCCACACACTGAAACCCTTCCCCACACTCTGGAACACCTTCCCCAGACACTGAAACCCATCCCCACACACTGAAACACCTTCCCCACACACTGAAACCCATCCCCACACACTGAAACACCTTCCCCACACACTGAATGCCTTCCCCACACACTGAAACACATCCCCACATAGTGAAACACATCCCCACACACTGAAACACATTCCCCACACACTGAAACACCTTCCCCACGCACTGAACACCCTTCCCCACACATTGAAATACCTACCTCACACACTGAAACACCTTCCCCACACACTGAAACACCTTCCCCACACACTGAACTCCCTTCCCCACACACTGAAATACCTTCCCCACACACTGAAAAACCTTCCCCACACACTGCAACACATCCCCACACACTGAAACACATCCCCACAGACTGAAACACCTTCCCCACACACTGAAACCATTTCCCCACACACTGAAATAAATTCCCCACACACTGAATCACCTTCCCCACACACTGAATTCCCTTCCCCACACATTGAAACACCTTCCCCACAAACTGAAATACATTCCCCACAAACTGAAACATCTTCCCCACACACTGATACCCATTCCCCACACACTGAAACCCCTTCCGCACACACTGAAACCCCTTCCCCAAACACTGAAACCCATTCCGCACACGCTGAAACCCATCCCCACACACACTGCAACACCTTCCCCACACACTGAAACACCTTCCCCACACACTGAAACCCATCCCCACTCACACTAAAACAACGTGCCCACACACTGAAACCCCTTCCCCGCACACTGAAACCCCTTCCCCAAACAATGAAACCCCTTCCCCAAACACTGAAACCCGTTTCCCACACACTGAAACCCCTTCCCCACACACTGAAACACATCCCCACACACTGAAACCCCATCCCCACAAACTGAAACCCCTTCCCCACACACTGAAACCCCTTCCCCCCACACTGAAACACATTCCCCACACACTGAAACACATTCCCCACACACTGAAACATCCCCACACAATGAAAACCATTCCCCACACACTAAAACACCTTCCCGACACACTGAAACCCTTCCCCACACACTGAAACACATTCCCACACAGTGAAACACATCCCCACACACTGAAACACATTCCCCACACACTGAAACACCTTCCCCACGCACTGAACTCCCTTCCCCACACATTGAAATACCTTCCCCACAAACTGAAACATCTTCCCCACACACTGAAACCCATTCCCCACACACTGAAACCCATTCCCCACACATTGAAACCCCTACCCCATACACTGAAACACCTTCCCCACACACTGAAACACATTCCCCACACACTGAAATCCCTTCCCCACACACTGAAATACCTTCCCCACACACTGAAAAACCGTCGCCACACACTGCAACACATCCCCACACACTGAAACACATCCCCACAGACTGAAAAATCTTCCCCACACACTGAAACCCTTTCCGCACACACTGAAATAAATTCCCCACACACTGAATCACCTTCCCCACACACTGAATTCCCTTCCCCACACATTGAAACACCTTCCCCACACACTGAAATCCCTTCCCCACACACTGAAATACCTTCCCCACACACTGCAAAACCTTCCCCACACACTGAAACACCTTCCCCACAAATTGAAACCCTTCCCCACACACTGAAACACCTTCCCCACAAACTGAAACAACTTCCCCACACGCTGAAACCCCTTCCCCACACATTGAAACACCTTCCCCACAAACTGAAACCCCCTCCTCACACTCTGAAACCCCTTCCCCACACAGTGAAACACCATCCCCACACACTGAAACCCTTCCCCACACACTGAAACACCTTCCCCACACACATGAAACCCCTTCCTCACACACTGAAACCCCTTCCCCACACACTGAAACACCATCCCCACACACTGAAACCCTTCCCCACACACTGAAACTCCTTCCCCACACACTGAAACATCTTCCCCACACATTGAAACCCCTTCCCCAAACACTGACACCCCTTCCCCACACACTGAAACACCTTCCCCACAAACTGAAACACCTTCCCCACGCACTGAAACCCCTTATCCACACATTGAAACCCTTCCCCACACACTGAAACACCTTCCCCAAACACTGAAAACCTTTCTGCACACACTGACACACATTCCCCACACACTGAAACCCTTCCCCACACATTGAAACCCCTTCCCCACACACTGAAACCCATCCCCACACACTGAAACCCCTTCCCCACACACTGAAACACCTTCCCCACACACTGAAACACCTTCCCCACACACTGAAACCCCTTCACCACACACTGAAACACCTTCCCCACACACTGAAACCCCATCCTCACACACTGAAACCCCTTCCCCACACACCGAAACACCATCCCCACAAACTGAAACCCTTCCCCACACACTGAAACACCTTCCCCACACACTGAAACACCTTCCACATACACTGAAACCCCTTCCCCACACACTGAAACACCTTCCCCACATACTGAAACCCCATCCCCAAACACTGAAACACATCCCCACTCATTGAAACACATTCCCCACACACTGAAACCCCTTCCCCACACACTGTAACCCAAACCTCACACACTGAATCATCCCCACACACTGAAACCAATCCCCACACACTGAAACACCTTCCCCACACACTGGAAACATTCCCCATACACTGAAACACATCCCCACACACTGAAACACATCCCCACACACTGAAACACCGTCCCCACAAACTGCAACCCTTCCCCCACACACTGAAACACCTTCCCCACACACAGGAACACCTTCCCCACACACTGAAATCCCTTCCGCACACATTGAAATACCTTCCCCACACACTGAAACATCTTCCCCACACACTGATACCCCTTCCCCACACACTGAAACCCTTCCCCACACACTGAAACCCCTTCCCCGCTCCCTGAAACACCTTCTCCACACACTGAAACACCTTCCCCACACACTGAAACCCCTTCCGCACACACTGAAACACCTTCCCCACACACTGAAACCCTTCCCCACACACTGAAACCCTTCCCCACACAATGAAAACCCTTCCCTACACACTGAAACACCTTCCCCATACACTGAAACACCTTCACCACAGACTGAAACACCTTCGCAGCACACAGTGAAACACCTTCCCCACACACTGAAACACCTTCCCCACACACTGAAACCCTTCCCCACACAGTGAAAGACATCCCCACACACTGAAACACATCCCCACACACTGAAACACCTTCCCCACACGCTGAAACCCTTTCCCCACACACTGAAACACATTCCCCACACACTGAAACACCGTCCCCACACACTGAAATCACATCCCCACACATTGAAACACCTTCCCCACACACTGAAATAAATTCCCCACAAACTGAAACACCTACCCCACACACTGAAACCCATTCCCCACACACTGAAACACCTTCACAGCACACAGTGAAACACCTTCCCCCCACATTGATACCCGTTCCCCACACACTGAAACCTCTTCCCCACGAACTGAAACACATCCCCACACACTGCAACCCTTCCCCACACTCTGAAACACCTTCCCCAGACACTGAAACCCATGCCCACACACTGAAACCAATCCCCACACACTGAAACCCATCCCCACACACTGAAACACCTTCCCCACACACTGAATGCCTTCCCCACGCACTGAAACACATCCCCACATAGTGAAACACATCCCCACACACTGAAACACATTCCCCACACACTGAAACACCTTCCTCACGCACTGAACACCCTTCCCCACACATTGAAATACCTACCTCACACACTGAAACACCTTCCCCACACACTGAAACACCTTCCCCACACACTGAAACCCCTTCCCCACACACTGAAACACCTTCCCCACACACTGAAACACCTTCCCCACACGCTGAAACCCCTTCACCACACACTGAAACACCTTCCCCACACACTGAAACCCCATCCTCACACACTGAAACCCCTTCCCCACACACCGAAACACCATCCCCACAAACTGAAACCCTTCCCCACACACTGAAACACCTTCCCCACACACTGAAACACCTTCCACATACACTGAAACCCCTTCCCCACACACTGAAACACCTTCCCCACATACTGAAACCCCATCCCCAAACACTGAAACACATCCCCACTCATTGAAACACATTCCCCACACACTGAAACCCCTTCCCCACACACTGTAACCCAAACCTCACACACTGAATCATCCCCACACACTGAAACCAATCCCCACACAATGAAACACCTTCCCCACACACTGGAAACATTCCCCATACACTGAAACACATCCCCACACACTGAAACACATCCCCACACACTGAAACACCTTCCCCACAAACTGCAACCCTTCCCCCACACACTGAAACACCTTCCCCACACACTGGAACACCTTCCCCACACACTGAAATCCCTTCCGCACACATTAAAATACCTTCCCCACACACTGAAACATCTTCCCCACACACTGACACCCCTTCCCCACACACTGAAACCCTTCCCCACACACTGAAACACCTTCCCCACACACTGAAAACCGTTCCCCACACACTGAAACCCCTTCCCCGCTCCCTGAAACACCTTCTCCACACACTGAAACACCTTCCCCACACACTGAAACCCCTTCCGCACACACTGAAACACATTCCCCACACACTGAAACCCTTCCCCACACACTGAAACCCTTCCCCACACAATGAAAACCCTTCCCTACACACTGAAACACCTTCCCCACACACTGAAACACCTTCACCACAGACTGAAACACCTTCGCAGCACACAGTGAAACACCTTCCCCACACACTGAAACACCTTCCCCACACACTGAAACCCTTCCCCACACAGTGAAAGACTTCCCCACACACTGAAACACATCCCCACACACTGAAACACCTTCCCCACACGCTCAAACCCTTTCCCCACACACTGAAACACATTCCCCACACACTGAAACACCGTCACCACACACTGGAATCACATCCCCACACATTGAAACACCTTCCCCACACACTGAAATAAATTCCCCACAAACTGAAACACCTACCCCACACACTGAAACCCATTCCCCACACACTGAAACACCTTCACAGCACACAGTGAAGCACCTTCCCCCACCATTGATACCCGTTCCCCACACACTGAAACCCCTTCCCCACGAACTGAAACACATCCCCACACACTGCAACCCTTCCCCACACTCTGAAACACCTTCCCCAGACACTGAAACCCATCCCCACACACTGAAACCAATCCCCACACACTGAAACCCATCCCCACACACTGAAACACCTTCCCCACACACTGAATGCCTTCCCCACACACTGAAACACATCCCCACATAGTGAAACACATCCCCACACACTGGAACACATTCCCCACACACTGAAACACCTTCCTCACGCACTGAACACCCTTCCCCACATCTTGAAATACCTACCTCACACACTGAAACACCTTCCCCACACACTGAAACACCTTCCCCACACACTGAACTCCCTTCCCCACACACTGAAATACCTTCCCCACACACTGAAAAACCTTCCCCACACACTGCAACTCATCCCCACACACTGAAACACATCCCCACAGACTGAAACACCTTCCCCACACACTGAAACCATTTCCCCACACACTGAAATAAATTCCCCACACACTGAATCACCTTCCCCACACACTGAATTCCCTTCCCCACACATTGAAACACCTTCCCCACAAACTGAAATACATTCCCCACAAACTGAAACATCTTCCCCACACACTGATACCCATTCCCCACACACTGAAACCCCTTCCGCACACACTGAAACCCCTTCCCCAAACACTGAAACCCATTCTGCACACGCTGAAACCCATCCCCACACACACTGCAACACCTTCCCCACACACTGAAACACCTTCCCCACACACTGAAACCCATCCCCACTCACACTAAAACAACGTGCCCACACACTGAAACCCCTTCCCCGCACACTGAAACCCCTTCCCCAAACAATGAAACCCCTTCCCCACACACTGAAACCCGTTTCCCACACACTGAAACCCCTTCCCCACACACTGAAACACATCCCCACACACTGAAACCCCATCCCCACAAACTGAAACCCCTTCCCCACACACTGAAACCCCTTCCCCCCACACTGAAACACATTCCCCACACACTGAAACACATTCCCCACACACTGAAACATCCCCACACAATGAAAACCATTCCCCACACACTGAAACACCTTCCCGACACACTGAAACCCTTCCCCACACACTGAAACACATCCCCACACAGTGAAACACATCCCCACACACTGAAACACATTCCCCACACACTGAAACACCTTCCCCACGCACTGAACTCCCTTCCCCACACATTGAAATACCTTCCCCACAAACTGAAACATCTTCCCCACACACTGAAACCCATTCCCCACACACTGAAACACATTCCCCACACATTGAAACCCCTACCCCATACACTGAAACACCTTCCCCACACACTGAAACACCTTCCCCACACACTGAAATCCCTTCCCCACACACTGAAATACATTCCCCACACACTGAAAAACCGTCGCCACACACTGCAACACATCCCCACACACTGAAACACATCCCCACAGACTGAAAAACCTTCCCCACACACTGAAACCCTTTCCCCACACACTGAAATAAATTCCCCACACACTGAAACTTCTTCCCCACACACTGAAACACCTTCCCCACACACTGAAACATCTTCCACACACACTGAAACCCCGTCCCCAGACCCTGAAACCCATCCCCACACACTGAAACCTCTTCCCCACACACTGCAACCTCTTCCCCACACTGAAACCCCTTCCCCACACACTGAAACCCCTTCCCCACACACTGAAACGTCTTCCCCACACACTGAAACACCTACCCCACAGACTGAAACCACGTCCCCACACACTAAAACCTCTTCCCCACACAATTAAACATCTTCCCCACACACTGAAACCCCTTATCTACACACTGAAACCTCTTCCCCACACACTGAAACCCCTTCCCCGCACACTGAAACGCATCCCCACACACTGAAATCCCTTCCCCACAAACTGTAACCCCTTAACCACACACTGAAACCCCATCCCCACACTTTGAAACCCATCCCCACACACTGAAACGCCTTCCCCACTCACTGAAACCCCTTCCCCACACACTGAAACAGTTCCCCACACACTGAAACACATCCCCACACACTGACACCCTTCCTCACACACTGAAACTTCTTCCCCACACACTGAAACCCTTCCCCACACACAGAAACACCTTCCCCATACACTGAAATCCCTTCCCCACTCACTGAAATATCTTCCCCACAGACTGAAACACATTCCCTACACACTGAAACTCCTTCCCCACACATTGAGACCCTTCCCCACACACTGAAACACCTTCCCCACACACTGAAACACCTTCCCCACACACTAAAACCCCTTCCCCACACACTGAAACACCTTCCCCATACACTGAAACCCATCCCCACACATTGAAACCCATCCCCACACACTGAAACCCCTTACCCACTCACTGAAACCCCTTCCCCACGCACTGAAACACTTCCTCACACACGGAAACACATCCCCACAAACTGAAACACTTCCCCACACACTGAAATATCTTCCCCACAAACTGAAACACATTCCCCACACACTGAAACACCGTCCCCACACATTGAAACCCTTCCCCACACACTGAAACACCTTCCCCACACACTGAAACACCTTCTCCACACACTGAAACCCCTTCCCCACACACTGACACACCTTCCCCACACACTGAAACCCCTTCCGCACACTCTGAAACACCTTCCCCACCACTGAAACCCATCCCCACACACACTGAAACAACTTCCCCACACACTGAAACACCTTCCCCACACACTGGAACCCATCCCCACACACTCTGAAACACCGTCCCCACACAATGAAACCCCTTCCCCGCACACTGAAACACATTCCCCATACACTGAACCCCCTTCCCCGCACACTGAAACCCCTTCCCCATACACTGAAACCCCTTCCGCACACACTGAAACACCTTCCCCACACACTGAAACCCATCCCCACACACACTGAAACACCTTCGCCTCACACTGAAACCCTTCCCCACACACTGAAACCCTTCCCCACACACTAAAACCCATACCCACAAACTGAAACACCTTCCCCACACACTGAAACCCATACCCACACACTGAAACACCTTGCCCACACACTGAAACCATTCCCCACACACTGAAACCCTTCCCCACACACTTAAACACATCCCCACACACTTAAACCCTTCCCCACACACTGAAACCCCTTCCCCACTCACTGAAACACTTCCCCACACACTGAAACACATTCCCCACACACTGAAACATCCCCACACAATGTAAACCATTCCCCACACACTGAAACCCCTTTCCCACACACTGAAACATCTTCCCCAATCACTGAATCCCCATCCCCTCAGACTGAAACGCATCCCCACACACTGAAACAACTTCTCCAAACACTGATACCCCTTCCCCACACTCTGAAAACCTTCCCCCACACTGAAACCACTTCTCCACACACTGAGACACATTCCCCACAAACTGAAACCCTTCCCCACACTTTGAAACACATTCCCCACAAACTGAAACACTACCCCACCCTCTGCAACACATTCCCCACACAATGAAACCCCTTCCCCACACACTGAAACACCTTCCCCACACACTGAAACACTTCCCCACACACTGAAACACGTTCCCCACACTCTGAAACACCTTCCCCACACACTGAAACACATTCCCCGCAAACTGAAACACCTTCCCCAAACACTGGAACACCTTCCCCACACACTAAAACACATGCCCGCTAACTGAAACACCTTCCCCAAAACACTGAAACACCTTCCCCACACACTGAAACACATTCCCCACACACTGAAACACATCCCCACACACTGAAACACCTTCCCCACACACTGAAACTCATTCCCCACACACTGAAACACTTCCCCACACACTGAACACCTTCCCCACACAGTGAAACACTTCCCCACTCACTGAAACCCATCCCCAAACACTGAAGCACTTTCCCCACACACTGAAACACTTCCCCACACACTGAAACACGTTCCCCACACTCTGAAACACCTTCCCCACACACTGAAACACATTCCCCGCAAACTGAAACTCCTTCCCCAAACACTGGAACACCTTCCCCACACACTAAAACACATGCCCGCTAACTGAAACACCTTCCCCAAAACACTGAAACACCTTCCACACACACTGAAACACATTCCCCACACACTGAAACACATCCCCACACACTGAAACACCTTCCCCACACACTGAAACTCATTCCCCACACACTGAAACACTTCCCCACACACTGAACACCTTCCCCACACAGTGAAACACTTCCCCACACACTGAAACCCATCCCCAAACACTGAAGCACTTTCCCCACACACTGAAACCCCTTCCCCACACACTGTAACCCCTTCCCCACACACTGAAACCCCTTCCCCACACACTGAAACTCATCCCCACAAACTGAGACACCTTCCCCACACACTGAAACCCCTTCCCCACACACTGAAACCCTTCCCCAAATACACTGAACCCTTCCCCACACATTGGAACACATTCCCCACACACTGAAACCCATTCTCCACACACTGGAACCCCTTCCGCACACAATGAAACCCATCCCCACAAAATGAAACTCATTCCCACACACTGAAACCCCTTCCCCACACACTGAAACCCCTTCCCCGCACACTGATACCCATCCCCACACACTGAAACACCTTCCCCACACACTGAAACCCTTTCCCCACACACTGAAACACCTTCCACACACACTGAAACACATCCCCACAGACTGAAACCCCTTCCCCACACACTGAAACCCATCCCACACACTGAAACCTCTTCCAAACACACTGAAACCTTTCCATACAGACTGAAACACTTCCCCACACACTGAAACTTCTTCCCCACACACTGAAACACCTTCCCCACACACTGAAACATCTTCCACACACACTGAAACCCCGTCCCCAGACCCTGAAACCCTTCCCCACACACTGAAACCTCTTCCCCACACACTGCAACCTCTTCCCCACACTGAAACCCCTTCCCCACACACTGAAACCCCTTCCCCACACACTGAAACGTCTTCCCCACACACTGAAACACCTACCCCACAGACTGAAACCACGTCCCCACACACTGAAACCTCTTCCACACACAATTAAACATCTTCCCCACACACTGAAACCCCTTATCTACACACTGAAACCTCTTCCCCACACACTGAAACCCCTTCCCCGCACACTGAAACGCATTCCCACACACTGAAATCCCTTCCCCACAAACTGTAACCCCTTAACCACACACTGAAACCCCATCCCCACACATTGAAACCCATCCCCACACACTGAAACGTCTTCCCCACTCAATGAAACCCCTTCCCCACACACTGAAACAGTTCCCCACACACTGAAACACATCCCCACACACTGACACCCTTCCTCACACACTGAAACTTCTTCCCCACACACTGAAACCCTTCCCCACACACAGAAACACCTTCCCCATACACTGAAATCCCTTCCCCACTCACTGAAATATCTTCCCCACAGACTGAAACACATTCCCTACACACTGAAACTCCTTCCCCACACATTGAGACCCTTCCCCACACACTGAAACACCTTCCCCACACACTGAAACACCTTCCCCACACACTAAAACCCCTTCCCCACACACTGAAACACCTTCCCCATACACTGAAACCCAGCCCCACACATTGAAACCCATCCCCACACACTGAAACCCCTTACCCACTCACTGAAACCCCTTCCCCACACACTGAAACACTTCCTCACACACGGAAACACATCCCCACAAACTGAAACACTTCCCCACACACTGAAACCCTTCCCCACACACAGAAACACCTTCCCCATGCACTGAAATCCCTTCCCCACTCACTGAAATATCTTCCCCACAAACTGAAACACATTCCCCACACACTGAAACACCGTCCCCACACATTGAAACCCTTCCCCACACACTGAAACACCTTCCCCACACACTGAAACACCTTCTCCACACACTGAAACCCCTTCCCCACACACTGAAACACCTTCCCCACACATGAAACCCCTTCCGCACACTCTGAAACACCTTCCCCACCACTGAAACCCATCCCCACACACACTGAAACAACTTCCCCACACACTGAAACACCTTCCCCACACACTGGAACCCATCCCCACACACTCTGAAACACCGTCCCCACACAATGAAACCCCTTCCCCGCACACTGAAACACATTCCCCATACACTGAACCCCCTTCCCCGCACACTGAAACCCCTTCCCCATACACTGAAACCCCTTCCGCACACACTGAAACACCTTCCCCACACACTGAAACCCATTCCCACACACACTGAAACACCTTCGCCTCACACTGAAACCCTTCCCCACACACTGAAACCCTTCCCCACACACTAAAACCCATACCCACAAACTGAAACACCTTCCCCACACACTGAAACCCATACCCACACACTGAAACACCTTGCCCACACACTGAAACCATTCCCCACACACTGAAACCCTTCCCCACACACTTAAACACATCCCCACACACTTAAACCCTTCCCCACACACTGAAACCCCTTCCCCACTCACTGAAACACTTCCCCACACACTGAAACACATTCCCCACACACTGAAACATCCCCACACAATGTAAACCATTCCCCACACACTGAAACCCCTTTCCCACACACTGAAACATCTTCCCCAATCACTGAATCCCCATCCCCTCAGACTGAAACGCATCCCCACACACTGAAACAACTTCTCCAAACACTGATACCCCTTCCCCACACTCTGAAAACCTTCCCCCACACTGAAACCACTTCTCCACACACTGAGACACATTCCCCACAAACTGAAACCCTTCCCCACACTTTGAAACACATTCCCCACAAACTGAAACACTACCCCACCCTCTGCAACACATTCCCCACACAATGAAACCCCTTCCCCACACACTGAAACACCTTCCCCACACACTGAAACACTTCCCCACACACTGAAACACGTTCCCCACACTCTGAAACACCTTCCCCACACACTGAAACACATTCCCCGCAAACTGAAACACCTTCCCCAAACACTGGAACACCTTCCCCACACACTAAAACACATGCCCGCTAACTGAAACACCTTCCCCAAAACACTGAAACACCTTCCCCACACACTGAAACACATTCCCCACACACTGAAACACATCCCAACACACTGAAACACCTTCCCCACACACTGAAACTCATTCCCCACACACTGAAACACTTCCCCACACACTGAACACCTTCCCCACACAGTGAAACACTTCGCCACACACTGAAACCCATCCCCAAACACTGAAGCACTTGCCCCACACACTGAAACACTTCCCCACACACTGAAACACGTTCCCCACACTCTGAAACACCTTCCCCACACACTGAAACACATTCCCCGCAAACTGAAACACCTTCCCCAAACTCTGGAACACATTCCCCACACACTAAAACACATGCCCGCTAACTGAAACACCTTCCCCAAAACACTGAAACACCTTCCCCACACACTGAAACACATTCCCCACACACTGAAACACATCCCCACACACTGAAACACCTTCCCCACACACTGAACACCTTCCCCACACACTGAAACACTTCCCCACACACTGAAACACGTTCCCCACACTCTGAAACACCTTCCCCACACACTGAAACACATTCCCCGCAAACTGAAACACCTTCCCCAAACACTGGAACACCTTCCCCACACACTAAAACACATGCCCGCTAACTGAAACACCTTCCCCAAAACACTGAAACACCTTCCCCACACACTGAAACACATTCCCCACACACTGAAACACATCCCCACACACTGAAACACCTTCCCCACACACTGAAACTCATTCCCCACACACTGAAACACTTCCCCACACACTGAACACCGTCCCCACACAGTGAAACACTTCCCCACACACTGAAACCCATCCCCAAACACTGAAGCACTTGCCCCACACACTGAAACACTTCCCCACACACTGAAACACGTTCCCCACACTCTGAAACACCTTCCCCACACACTGAAACACATTCCCCGCAAACTGAAACACCTTCCCCAAACTCTGGAACACCTTCCCCACACACTAAAACACATGCCCGCTAACTGAAACACCTTCCCCAAAACACTGAAACACCTTCCCCACACACTGAAACACATTCCCCACACACTGAAACACATCCCCACACACTGAAACACCTTCCCCACACACTGAAACTCATTCCCCACACACTGAAACACTTCCCCACACACTGAACACCTTCCCCACACAGTGAAACACTTCCCCACACACTGAAACCCATCCCCAAACACTGAAGCACCTTCCCCACACTCTGAAACACTTCCCCACACACTGAAACCCCTTCCCCACACACTGAAACCCATTCCCACACACTGAAACCTCTTCCCCACACACTGAAACCCCGTCCCCACACACTGAAACCCCTTATCCACACACTGAAACCCCTTCCCCACACACTGAAACACATCCCCACAAACTGAGACACCTTCCCCACACACTGAACACCTTCCCCACACAGTGAAACACTTCCCCACACACTGATACCCATCCCCAAACACTGAAGCACTTTCCCCACACACTGAAACCCCTTCCCCACACACTGTAACCCCTTCCCCACACACTGAAACCCCTTCCCCACACACTGAAACACATCCCCACAAACTGAGACACCTTCCCCACACACTGAAACCCCTTCCCACACACTGAAACCCTTCCCCACACACACTGAACCCTTCCCCACACATTGGAACACATTCCCCACACACTGAACCCCATTCTCCACACACTGGAACCCCTTCCGCACACAATGAAACCCATCCCCACAAAATGAAACCCATTCCCACACACTGAAACCCCTTCCCCACACACTGAAACCCCTTCCCCACACACTGATACCCATCCCCACACACTGAAACACCTTCGCCACACACTGTAACCCTTCCCCACACACTGAAACACATCCCCACACACTGAAACACATCCCCACACACTGAAACACCTTCCCCACACACTGGAACCCCTTCTTCACACACTCTGAAACACCTTCCCCACACACTGAAACAACTTGCCCACACACTGAAATACCATCCCCACACACTGAAACACCTTTCCGACACACTGAAACCCCTTCCCCACACACTGGAACCCTTCCCCACACACTGAAACCCCTTCCCCGCACACTGAAACAGCTTCCCCACACACTGAAACACATTCCCCACACACTGAAACACCTTCCGCACACACTGAAACACCTTCCCCACACACTGAAACACCTTCACCACACACTGAAACCCCTTCCGCACACACTGAAACAACGTCCCCATACACTGAAACCCTTCCCCACATACTGAAACCCCTTCCCCACACACTGAAACCCTTCCCCACACACTGAAACACCTTCCCCACACACTGAAACACCTTCCCCACACACTGAAACACCTTCCTCACACACACTGAAACCCCTTCGCCACACACTGAGACAAATTCCCCGTGCACTGAAACACCTTCCCCGTACACTGAAACATCTTCCCCAAACACTGAATCACCTTCCGCACATACTGAAACCCCTTCCGCACACACTGAAACACCTTTCCCACACACTGAAACCCTTCCCCACACACTGAAACACATTCCCCACACACTGAAACCCCTTCCCCACACACTGAAACACCTTCGCCACACACTGAAACACCTTCCCCACACACTGAAACCCCATCCCCACTCACTGAAACACATCCCCACAAACTGAAACACATTCCCCACACACTGAAACCCCTTCCCCACAGACTGAAAGCCTTCCCCAAACACTGAAACCCATTCACCACACACTGAAACAAATTCCCCGCAACCTGAATCCCTTCCCCACACACTGAAACACATTCCCCACAAACTGAAACCCCTTCCCCACACACTGAAACGCCTTCCCCACACACTGAAACGCCTTCCCCACACACTGAAACACCTTCCCCACACACTGAAACAGTTCCCCACACACTGAAACCCCTTCAGCACACAGTGAAACACTTCCCCACACACTGAAACACCTTCCGCACAAACTGAATCACCTTCCCCACACACTGAAACCCCTTCCGCACATACTGAAACACCTTCCCCACACACTGAAACCCCTTCCCCACACACTGAAACCCCTTCCGCACACAGTGAAACACTTCCCCACACACTGAAACACCTTCCCCACACACTGAAACACATCCCCACACACTGAAACCCTTACCCCACACACTTAAACCCTTCCCCTCACACTGAAACACCTTCCCCACACACTGAAAACCGTTCCCCACACATTGAAACCCCTTCCTCACACTTTGAAACACCTTCCCCACACACAGAAACACCGTCCCCACCGACTGAAACCCTTTCCCCACACACTGAAACACATCCCCACTCACTGAAACCCCTTCCCCACACACTGAAACATCTTCCCCACACTGTGAAACACCTTCCCCACACACTGAAACACCTTCCCCACACACTGAAACCCCTTCCGCACACAGTGAAACCCTTCCCCACACAATGAAACTCCTTCCCCACACACTGAAACACATCCCCACTCACAAAAACCCCTTCCCCACACACTGAAACCCCATCCGCACACACTGAAACACCTTCCACACACACTGAAACCCCTTCACCACACAGTGAAACCCGTTCCGCACACACTGAAACCTCATCCGCACACACTGCAACACCTGCCCCAAACATTGAAACCCCTTCCCCGCACACTGAAACACCTTCCGCACACACTGAAACACATTGCCCACACACTGATACCAGTTCCGCACACCATGAAACCCCTTCCGCACACAGTGAAACCCTTCCACACACATTAAAACTACTTCCCCACACACTGAAACGCCTTCCTCACACACTGAAACACATCCCCACACACTGAAATCCCTTCCCCACACATTGAAATACCTTCCCCACACACTGAAACATCTTTCCCACACACTGATACCCCTTCCCCACACACTGAAACCGTTCCCCACACACTGAAACCCCTTCCCCACACAGTGAAACACCTTCCCCAAACACTGAAACACCTTCCCCACACACTGAAACCCCTTCCGCACACACTGAAACACCTTCCCCAAACACTGAAACCCTTCCCCACCCACTGAAACCCTTCCCCACACAATGAAACCCCATCCCTACACACTGAAACACCTTCCCCACACACTGAAACACCTTCACCACACACTGAAACACCTTCACAGCACACAGTGAAATACCTTCGCCACACACTGAAACCCCTTCCCCACACACTGAAACACATCCCCACACACTGAAACTGCTTCCCCACACACTGAAACACCTTCACCACACACTGAAACCTTTCCCCACACAGTGAAACACATCCCCACAAACTGAAACACATCCCCGCACACTGAAACACCTTCCCCACACACTGAAACCCTTTTCCCACACACTGAAACACATTCCCCACACACTGAAACACCTTCCCCACACACTGAAATCCCTTCCCCACACATTGAAACACCTTCCCCACACACTGAAATACATTCCCCGCAAACTGAAACACCTTCCCCACACACTGAAACCCATTCCCCACACACTGAAACACCTTCACAGCACACAGTGAAACACCTTCCCCCCACATTGAAACCCGTTCCCCACACACTGAAACCCCTTCCTCACACACTGAAACACATCCCCACACACTGAAACCCCTTCCCCACACACTGAAACCCCTTCCCCCCACAATGAAACCCTTCCCCACACTCTGAAACCCCTTCCCCCCCCACTGAAACCCATCCCGATACACTGAAACCAATCCCCACACACTGAAACCCATCCACACACACTGAAACACCTTCCCCACACACTGAAACCCTTCCCCACACACTGAAACACATCCCCACACACTGAAACACATCCCCACACACTGAAACACCTTCCCCACACACTGAAACCCTTTCCCACACATTGAAATACCTTTCCCACAAACTGAAACATCTTCCCCACACACTGAATCCCATTCCCCACACACTGAAACCCCTTCCGCACACACTGAAACACCTTCCGCACACACTGAAACCCATCCCCACACACACTGAAACACCTTCCCCACACACTGAAACACCTTCCCCACACACTGAAACCCATCCCCAAACACTGAAATCCCTTCCCCACACATTGAAATACCTTAACCACACACTGAGAAAAATTCCCCACACACTGAAATCCCTTCCCCACACACTGAAACACATTGCCCACACACTGAAACACCTTCCCCACAAACTGAAATACCTTCCCCACACACTGAAACACCATCCCCACACACTGAAACACATTCCCCACACATTGAAACCCCTACCCCACACACATGAAACACCTTGCCCACACACTGAAACACCTTCCCCACACACTGAAATCCCTTCCCCACACACTGAAATACCTTCCCCACACACTGCAAAACCTTCCCCACACACTGAAGCACCTTCCCCACAAATTGAAACCCTTCCCCACACACTGAAACACCTTCCCCACAAAATGAAACAACTTCCCCACACACTGAAACCCCTTCCCCACACATTGAAACACCTTCCCCACAAACTGAAACCACCTCCTCACACTCTGAAACCCCTTCCCCACACACTGAAACACCATCCCCACACACTGAAACCCTTCCCCACACACTGAAACACCTTCCCCACACACATGAAACCCCTTCCTTACACACTGAAACCCCTTCCCCACACACTGAAACACCATCCCCACACACTGAAACCCTTCCCCACACACTGAAACTCCTTCCCCACACACTGAAACCCCTTCCCCCCACACTGAAAACCATCCCCAAACACTGAAACCAATCCCCACACACTGAAACCCATCCCCACACACTGAAACACCTTCCCCACACACTGAAACCCTTCCCCACACACTGAAACACATCCCCACACACTGAAACACATCCCCACACACTGAAACACCTTCCCCACACTCTGAAACCCTTTCCCACACATTGAAATACCTTTCCCACAAACTGAAACATCTTCCCCACACACTGAATCCCATTCCCCACACACTGAAACCCCTTCCGCACACACTGAAACACCTTCCGCACACACTGAAACCCATCCCCACACACACTGAAACACCTTCCCCACACACTGAAACACCTTCCCCACACACTGAAACCCATCCCCAAACACTGAAATCCCTTCCCCACACATTGAAATACCTTCCCCACACACTGAGACAAATTCCCCACACACTGAAATCCCTTCCCCACACACTGAAACACATTCCCCACACACTGAAACACCTTCCCCACAAACTGAAATACCTTCCCCACACACTGAAACACCATCCCCACACACTGAAACACATTCCCCACACATTGAAACCCCTACCCCACACACATGAAACACCTTGCCCACACACTGAAACACCTTCCCCACACACTGAAATCCCTTCCCCACACACTGAAATACCTTCCCCACACACTGCAAAACCTTCCCCACACACTGAAACACCTTCCCCACAAATTGAAACCCTTCCCCACACACTGAAACACCTTCCCCACAAAATGAAACAACTTCCCCACACACTGAAACCCCTTCCCCACACATTGAAACACCTTCCCCACAAACTGAAACCCCCTCCTCACACTCTGAAACCCCTTCCCCACACACTGAAACACCATCCCCACACACTGAAACCCTTCCCCACAAACTGAAACACCTTACCCACACACATGAAACCCCTTCCTTACACACTGAAACCCCTTCCCCACACACTGAAACACCATCCCCACACACTGAAACCCTTCCCCACACACTGAAACTCCTTCCCCACACACTGAAACATCTTCCCCACTCACTGAAACCCCTTCCCCATACACTGAAACCCCTTCCCCAAACACTGGAACACGTTCCCCACAAACTGAAACACCTTCCCCACACACTGAAACCCCTTATCCACACATTGAAACCCTTCCCCACACACTGAAAGACCTTCCCCACACACTGAAACCCTTTCTGCACACACTGAAACACATTCCCCACTCACTGAAACCCCTTCCCCACACGCTGAAACACCTTCCCCACACACTGAAACACCTTCCCCACACACTGAAACCCCTTCACCACACACTGAAACACCTTCCCCACACACTGAAACCCCATTCTCTCACACTGAAACCCCTTCCCCACACACCGAAACACCATCCCCACACACTGAAACCCTTCCCCACACACTGAAACACCTTCCCCACACATTGAAACACCTTCCCCACACACTGAAACACCTTCCACATACACTGAAACCCCTTCCCCACACACTGAAACACCTTCCCCACATACTGAAACCCCATCCCCAAACACTGAAACACATCACCACTCATTGAAACACATTCCCCACACACTGAAACCCCTTCCCCACACACTGAAACCCAAACCCCACACACTGAATCATCCCCACACACTGAAACCAATCCCCACACACTGAAATACCTTCCCTACACACTGGAAACATTCCCCATACACTGAAACACATCCCCACACACTGAAACACATCCCCACACACTGAAACACCTTCCCCACACACTGGAACCCCTTCCCCCACACACTGAAACACCTTCCCCACACACTGGAAAACCTTCCCCACACACTGAAATCCCTTCCGCACACATTGAAATACCTTCCCCACACACTGAAACATCTTCCCCACACACTGATACCCCTTCCCCACACACTGAAACCCTTCCCCACACACTGAAACACCTTCCCCACACACTGAAAACCGTTCCCCACACACTGAAACCCCTTCCGCCTCCCTGAAACACCTTCTCCACACACTGAAACACCTTCCCCACACACTGAAACCCCCTCCGCACACACTGAAACACCTTCCCCACACACTGAAACCCTTCCCCACACACTGAAACCCTTCCCCACACAATGAAAACCCTTCCCTACACACTGAAACACCTTCCCCAAACACTGAAACCCCTTCAACACACACTGAAACACCTTCGCAACACACAGTGAAACACCTTCCCCACACACTGAAACCCGTTCCCCACACACTGAAACCCCTTCCCCACACACTGAAACACCTTCCCCACACACTGAAACCCTTCCCCACACAGTGAAAGACATCCCCACACACTGAAACACATCCCCACACACTGAAACACCTTCCCCACACGCTGAAACCCTTTCCCCACACACTGAAACACATTCCTCACACACTGAAACACCGTCCCCACACACTGAAATCCCATCCCCACACATTGAATCACCTTCCCCACACACTGAAATAAATTCCCCACAAACTGAAACACCTACCCCACACATTGAAACCCATTCCCCACACACTGAAACACCTTCACAGCACACAGTGAAACACCTTCCCCCCACATTGATACCCGTTCCCCACACACTGAAACACCATCCCCACACACTGAAACACATTCCCCACACATTGAAACCCCTACCCCACACACATGAAACACCTTGCCCACACACTGAAACACCTTCCCCACACACTGAAATCCCTTCCCCACACACTGAAATACCTTCCCCACACACTGCAAAACCTTCCCCACACACTGAAGCACCTTCCCCACAAATTGAAACCCTTCCCCACACACTGAAACACCTTCCCCACAAAATGAAACAACTTCCCCACACACTGAAACCCCTTCCCCACACATTGAAACACCTTCCCCACAAACTGAAACCACCTCCTCACACTCTGAAACCCCTTCCCCACACACTGAAACACCATCCCCACACACTGAAACCCTTCCCCACACACTGAAACACCTTCCCCACACACATGAAACCCCTTCCTTACACACTGAAACCCCTTCCCCACACACTGAAACACCATCCCCACACACTGAAACCCTTCCCCACACACTGAAACTCCTTCCCCACACACTGAAACCCCTTCCCCCCACACTGAAACCCATCCCCAAACACTGAAACCAATCCCCACACACTGAAACCCATCCCCACACACTGAAACACCTTCCCCACACACTGAAACCCTTCCCCACACACTGAAACACATTCCCCACACACTGAAACACCTTCCACACAAACTGAAATACCTTCCCCACACACTGAAACACCATCCCCACACACTGAAACACATTCCCCACACATTGAAACCCCTACCCCACACACATGAAACACCTTGCCCACACACTGAAACCCCTTTCCCACACATTGAAATACCTTTCCCACAAACTGAAACATCTTCCCCACACACTGAATCCCATTCCCCACACACTGAAACCCCTTCCGCACACACTGAAACACCATCCGCACACACTGAAACCCATCCCCACACACACTGAAACACCTTCCCCACACACTGAAACACCTTCCCCACACACTGAAACCCATCCCCAAACACTGAAATCCCTTCCCCACACATTGAAATACCTTCCCCACACACTGAGACAAATTCCCCACACACTGAAATCCCTTCCCCACACACTGAAACACATTCCCCACACACTGAAACACCTTCCCCACAAACTGAAATACCTTCCCCACACACTGAAACACCATCCCCACACACTGAAACACATTCCCCACACATTGAAACCCCTACCCCACACACATGAAACACCTTGCCCACACAGTGAAACACCTTCCCCACACACTGAAATCCCTTCCCCACACACTGAAATACCTTCCCCACACACTGCAAAACCTTCCCCACACACTGAAACACCTTCCCCACAAATTGAAACCCTTCCCCACACACTGAAACACCTTCCCCACAAAATGAAACAACTTCCCCACACACTGAAACCCCTTCCCCACACATTGAAACACCTTCCCCACAAACTGAAACCCCCTCCTCACACTCTGAAACCCCTTCCCCACACACTGAAACACCATCCCCACACACTGAAACCCTTCCCCACACACTGAAACACCTTACCCACACACATGAAACCCCTTCCTTACACACTGAAACCCCTTCCCCACACACTGAAACACCATCCCCACACACTGCAACCCTTCCCCACACACTGAAACTCCTTCCCCACACACTGAAACATCTTCCCCACACACTGAAACCCCTTCCCCATACACTGAAACCCCTTCCCCACACACTGAAACACGTTCCCCACAAACTGAAACACCTTCCCCACACACTGAAACCCCTTATCCACACATTGAAACCCTTCCCCACACACTGAAAGACCTTCCCCACACACTGAAACCCTTTCTGCACACACTGAAACACATTCCCCACTCACTGAAACCCCTTCCCCACACGCTGAAACACCTTCCCCACACACTGAAACACCTTCCCCACACACTGAAACCCCTTCACCACACACTGAAACACCTTCCCCACACACTGAAACCTCATTCTCTCACACTGAAACCCCTTCCCCACACACCGAAACACCATCCCCACACACTGAAACCCTTCCCCACACACTGAAACACCTTCCCCACACATTGAAACACCTTCCCCACACACTGAAACACCTTCCACATACACTGAAACCCCTTCCCCACACACTGAAACACCTTCCCCACATACTGAAACCCCATCCCCAAACACTGAAACACATCACCACTCATTGAAACACATTCCCCACACACTGAAACCCCTTCCCCACACACTGAAACCCAAACCCCACACACTGAATCATCCCCACACACTGAAACCAATCCCCACACACTGAAATACCTTCCCTACACACTGGAAACATTCCCCATACACTGAAACACATCCCCACACACTGAAACACATCCCCACACACTGAAACACCTTCCCCACACACTGAACCCCTTCCCCCACACACTGAAACACCTTCCCCACACACTGGAAAACCTTCCCCACACACTGAAATCCCTTCCGCACACATTGAAATACCTTCCCCACACACTGAAACATCTTCCCCACACACTGATACCCCTTCCCCACACAATGAAACCCTTCCCCACACACTGAAACACCTTCCCCACACACTGAAAACCGTTCCCCACACACTGAAACCCCTTCCCCCTCCCTGAAACACCTTCTCCACACACTGAAACACATTCCCCACACACTGAAACCCCTTCCGCACACACTGAAACACCTTCCCCACACACTGAAACCCTTCCCCACACACTGAAACCCTTCCCCACACAATGAAAACCCTTCCCTACACACTGAAACACCTTCCCCACACACTGAAACCCCTTCAACACACACTGAAACACCTTCGCAGCACACAGTGAAACACCTTCCCCACACACTGAAACCCGTTCCCCACACACTGAAACCCCTTCCCCACACACTGAAACACCTTCCCCACACACTGAAACCCTTCCCCACACAGTGAAAGACATCCCCACAAACTGAAACACATCCCCACACACTGAAACACCTTCCCCACACGCTGAAACCCTTTCCCCACACACTGAAACACATTCCTCACACACTGAAACACCGTCCCCACACACTGAAATCCCATCCCCACACATTGAATCACCTTCCCCACACACTGAAATAAATTCCCCACAAACTGAAACACCTACCCCACACACTGAAACCCATTCCCCACACACTGAAACACCTTCACAGCATACAGTGAAACACCTTCCCCCCACATTGATACCCGTTCCCCACACACTGAAACCCCTTCCCCACAAACTGAAACACATCCCCACACACTGAAACCCTTCCCCACACTCTGAAACACCTTCCCCAGACACTGAAACCCATCCCCACACACTGAAACCAATCCTGACACACTGAAACCCATCCCCACACACTGAAACACCTTCCCCACACACTGAATGCCTTTCCCACACACTGAAACACATCCCCACATAGTGAAACACATCCCCACACACTGAAACACATTCCCCACACACTGAAACACCTTCCCCACGCACTGAACACCCATCCCCACACACTGAAACCCATTCCCCACACATTGAAACCCCTACCCCACACACTGAAACACCTTCCCCACACACTGAAACACCTTCACCACACACTGAAATCGATTCCCCACACACTGATATACCTTCCCCACACACTGAAAAACCTTCCCCACACACTGCAACACATCCCCACAAACTGAAACACATCCCCACAGACTGAAACACCTTCCCCACATACTGAAACCATTTCCCCACACACTGAAATAAATTCCCCACACACTGAATCACCTTCCCCACACACTGAATTCCCTTCCCCACACATTGAAACACCTTCCCCACAAACTGAAATACATTCCCCACAAACTGAAACATCTTCCCCACACACTGATACCCATTCCCCACACACTGAAACCCCTTCCGCACACACTGAAACCCCTTCCCCAAACACTGAAACCCCTTCCGCACACGCTGAAACCCATCCCCGCACACACTGCAACACCTTCCCCACACACTGAAACACCTTCCCCACACACTGAAACCCATCCCCACTCACACTAAAACAACGTGTCCACACACTGAAACCCCTTCCCCGCACACTGAAACCCATTCCCCAAACAATGAAACCCCTTCCCCACACACTGAAATCCCATCCCCACACATTGAATCACCTTCCCCACACACTGAAATAAATTCCCCACAAACTGAAACACCTACCCCACACACTGAAACCCATTCCCCACACACTGAAACACCTTCACAGCACACAGTGAAACACCTTCCCCCCACATTGATACCCGTTCCCCACACACTGAAACACCATCCCCACACACTGAAACACATTCCCCACACATTGAAACCCCTACCCCACACACATGAAACACCTTGCCCACACACTGAAACACCTTCCCCACACACTGAAATCCCTTCCCCACACACTGAAATACCTTCCCCACACACTGCAAAACCTTCCCCACACACTGAAGCACCTTCCCCACAAATTGAAACCCTTCCCCACACACTGAAACACCTTCCCCACAAAATGAAACAACTTCCCCACACACTGAAACCCCTTCCCCACACATTGAAACACCTTCCCCACAAACTGAAACCACCTCCTCACACTCTGAAACCCCTTCCCCACACAAGGAAACACCATCCCCACACACTGAAACCCTTCCCCACACACTGAAACACCTTCCCCACACACATGAAACCCCTTCCTTACACACTGAAACCCCTTCCCCACACACTGAAACACCATCCCCACACACTGAAACCCTTCCCCACACACTGAAACTCCTTCCCCACACACTGAAACCCCTTCCCCCCACACTGAAACCCATCCCCAAACACTGAAACCAATCCCCACACACTGAAACCCATCCCCACACACTGAAACACCTTCGCCACACACTGAAACCCTTCCCCACACACTGAAACACATCCCCACACACTGAAACACATCCCCACACACTGAAACACCTTCCCCACACACTGAAACCCTTTCCCACACATTGAAATACCTTTCCCACAAACTGAAACATCTTCCCCACACACTGAATCCCATTCCCCACACACTGAAACCCCTTCCGCACACACTGAAACACCTTCTGCACACACTGAAACCCATCCCCACACACACTGAAACACCTTCCCCACACACTGAAACACCTTCCCCACACACTGAAACCCATCCCCAAACACTGAAATCCCTTCCCCACACATTGAAATACCTTCCCCACACACTGAAACCCTTCCCCACACAGTGAAAGACATCCCCACACACTGGAACACATCCCCACACACTGAAACACCTTCCCCACACGCTGAAACCCTTTCCCCACACACTGAAACACATTCCTCACACACTGAAACACCGTCCCCACACACTGAAATCCCATCCCCACACATTGAATCACCTTCCCCACACACTGAAATAAATTCCCCACAAACTGAAACACCTACCCCACACACTGAAACCCATTCCCCACACACTGAAACACCTTCACAGCACACAGTGAAACACCTTCCCCCCACATTGATACCCGTTCCCCACACACTGAAACCCCTTCCCCACAAACTGAAACACATCCCCACACACTGAAACCCTTCCCCACACTCTGAAACACCTTCCCCAGACACTGAAACCCATCCCCACACACTGAAACCAATCCTGACACACTGAAACCCATCCCCACACACTGAAACACCTTCCCCACACACTGAATGCCTTTCCCACACACTGAAACACATCCCCACATAGTGAAACACATCCCCACACACTGAAACACATTCCCCACACACTGAAACACCTTCCCCACGCACTGAACACCCATCCCCACACACTGAAACCCATTCCCCACACATTGAAACCCCTACCCCACACACTGAAACACCTTCCCCACACACTGAAACACCTTCCCCACACACTGAAATCGATTCCCCACACTCTGATATACCTTCCCCACACACTGAAAAACCTTCCCCACACACTGCAACACATCCCCACAAACTGAAACACATCCCCACAGACTGAAACACCTTCCCCACATACTGAAACCATTTCCCCACACACTGAAATAAATTCCCCACACACTGAATCACCTTCCCCACACACTGAATTCCCTTCCCCACACATTGAAACACCTTCCCCACAAACTGAAATACATTGCCCACAAACTGAAACATCTTCCCCACACACTGATACCCATTCCCCACACACTGAAACCCCTTCCGCACACACTGAAACCCCTTCCCCAAACACTGAAACCCCTTCCGCACACGCTGAAACCCATCCCCGCACACACTGCAACACCTTCCCCACACACTGAAACACCTTCCCCACACACTGAAACCCATCCCCACTCACACTAAAACAACGTGCCCACACACTGAAACCCCTTCCCCGCACACTGAAACCCCTTCCCCAAACAATGAAACCCCTTCCCCACACACTGAAATCCCATCCCCACACATTGAATCACCTTCCCCACACACTGAAATAAATTCCCCACAAACTGAAACACCTACCCCACACACTGAAACCCATTCCCCACACACTGAAACACCTTCACAGCACACAGTGAAACACCTTCCCCCCACATTGATACCCGTTCCCCACACACTGAAACACCATCCCCACACACTGAAACACATCCCCACATAGTGAAACACATCCCCACACACTGAAACACATTCCCCACACACTGAAACACCTTCCCCACGCACTGAACACCCATCCCCACACACTGAAACCCATTCCCCATACATTGAAACCCCTACCCCACACACTGAAACACCTTCCCCACACACTGAAACACCTTCCCCACAAACTGAAATCGATTCCCCACACACTGATATACCTTCCCCACACACTGAAAAACCTTCCCCACACACTGCAACACATCCCCACAAACTGAAACACATCCCCACAGACTGAAACACCTTCCCCACATACTGAAACCATTTCCCCACACACTGAAATAAATTCCCCACACACTGAATCACCTTCCCCACACACTGAATTCCCTTCCCCACACATTGAAACACCTTCCCCACAAACTGAAATACATTCCCCACAAACTGAAACATCTTCCCCACACACTGATACCCATTCCCCACACACTGAAACCCCTTCCGCACACACTGAAACCCCTTCCCCAAACACTGAAACCCCTTCCGCACACGCTGAAACCCATCCCCGCACACACTGCAACACCTTCCCCACACACTGAAACACCTTCCCCACACACTGAAACCCATCCCCACTCACACTAAAACAACGTGCCCACACATTGAAACCCCTTCCCCGCACACTGAAACCCCTTCCCCAAACAATGAAACCCCTTCCCCACACACTGAAACCCGTTTCCCACACACTGAAACCCCTTCCCCACTCACTGAAACACATCCCCACACACTGAAACCCCATCCCCACAAACTGAAACCCCTTCCCCACACACTGAAACCCCTTCCCCCCACACTGAAACACATTCCCCACACACTGAAACACATTCCCCACACACTGAAACATCCCCACACAATGAAAACCATTCCCCACACACTGAAACACCTTCCCGACACACTGAAACCCTTCCCCACACACTGAAACACATCCCCACACAGTGAAAAACATCCCCACACACTGAAACACATTCCCCACACACTGAAACACCTTCCCCACGCACTGAACTCCCTTCCCCACACATTGAAATACCTTCCCCACAAACTGAAACATCTTCCCCACACACTGAAACCCATTCCCCACACACTGAAATACCTTCCCCACACACTGAAAAACCTTCCCCACACACTGCAACACATCCCCACACACTGAAACACATCCCCACAGACTGAAACATCTTCCCCACACACTGAAACACATTCCCCACACACTGAAACCCATTCCCCACACATTGAAACCCCTACCCCACACACTGAAACACCTTCCCCACACACTGAAACACCTTCCCCACACACTGAAATCCCTTCCCCACACACTGAAATACCTTCCCCACACACTGAAAAACCTTCCCCACACACTGCAACACATCCCCACACACTGAAACACATCCCCACAGACTGAAAAACCTTCCACACACACTGAAACCCTTTCACCACACACTGCAATAAATTCCCCACACACTGAATCACCTTCCCCACACACTGAATTCCCTTCCCCACACATTGAAACACCTTCCCCACAAACTGAAATACATTCCCCACAAACTGAAACATCTTCCCCACACACTGATACCCATTCCCCACACTCTGAAACCCCTTCTGCACACACTGAAACCCCTTCCCCAAACACTGAAACCCCTTCCGCACACGCTGAAACCCATCCCCACACACACTGAAACACCTTCCCCACACACTGAAATACCTTCCCCACACACTGAAACCCATCCCCACTCACACTGAAACAACGTGCCCACACACTGAAATCCCTTCCCCGCACACTGAAACCCCTTCCCCAAACACTGAAACCCCTTCCCCACACACTGAAACCCGTTCCCCACACACTGAAACACATCCCCACACACTGAAACCCCATCCCCACAAACTGAAACCCCTTCCCCACACACTGAAACCCCTTCCCCCCACACTGAAACACATTCCCCACACACTGAAACACATTCCCCACACACTGAAACATCCCCACACAATGTAAACCATTCCCCACACACTGAAACACCTTCCCCACACACTGAAACCCTTCCCCACACACTGAAACACATCCCAAACACTGAAATACATCCCCACACACTGAAACACCTTCCCCACACACTGAAACCCTTTCCCCACACACTGAAACACCTTCCACACACACTGAAACACATCCCCACAGACTGAAACCCCTTCCCCACACACTGAAACCCATCCCACACACTGAAACCTCTTCCAAACACACTGAAACCTTTCCATACAGACTGAAGCCCTTCCCCACACACTGAAACTTCTTCCCCACACACTGAAACACCTTCCCCATACACTGAAACATCTTCCCCACACACTGAAACCCCGTCCCCAGACACTGAAACCCATCCCCACACACTGAAACCTCTTCCCCACACACTGCAACCTCTTCCCCACACTGAAACCCCTTCCCCACACACTGAAACCCCTTCCCCACACACTGAAACGTCTTCCCCACACACTGAAACCCCTACCCCACACACTGAATTTACTTCCCCACACATTGAAACACCTTCCCCACAAACTGAAATACATTCCCCACAAACTGAAACATCTTCCCCACACACTGATACCCATTCCCCACACACTGAAACCCCTTCCGCACACACTGAAACCCCTTCCCCAAACACTGAAACCCCTTCCGCACACGCTGAAACCCATCCCCAGACACACTGAAACACCTTCCCCACACACTGAAATACCTTCCCCACACACTGAAACCCATCCCCACTCACACTGAAACAACGTGCCCACACACTGAAACCCCTTCCCCGCACACTGAAACCCCTTCCCCAAACACTGAAACCCCTTCCCCACACACTGAAACCCGTTCCCCACACACTGAAACCCCTTCCCCACACACTGAAACACATCCCCACACACTGAAACACCTTCCACATACACTGAAACCCCTTCCCCACACACTGAAACACCTTCCCCACATACTGAAACCCCATCCCCAAACACTGAAACACATCACCACTCATTGAAACACATTCCCCACACACTGAAACCCCTTCCCCACACACTGAAACCCAAACCCCACACACTGAATCATCCCCACACACTGAAACCAATCCCCACACACTGAAATACCTTCCCTACACACTGGAAACATTCCCCATACACTGAAACACATCCCCACACACTGAAACACATCCCCACACACTGAAACACCTTCCCCACACACTGGAACCCCTTCCCCCACACACTGAAACACCTTCCCCACACACTGGAAAACCTTCCCCACACACTGAAATCCCTTCCGCACACATTGAAATACCTTCCCCACACACTGAAACATCTTCCCCACACACTGATACCCCTTCCCCACACACTGAAACCCTTCCCCACACACTGAAACACCTTCCCCACACACTGAAAACCGTTCCCCACACACTGAAACCCCTTCCGCCTCCCTGAAACACCTTCTCCACACACTGAAACACCTTCCCCACACACTGAAACCCCCTCCGCACACACTGAAACACCTTCCCCACACACTGAAACCCTTCCCCACACACTGAAACCCTTCCCCACACAATGAAAACCCTTCCCTACACACTGAAACACCTTCCCCAAACACTGAAACCCCTTCAACACACACTGAAACACCTTCGCAACACACAGTGAAACACCTTCCCCACACACTGAAACCCGTTCCCCACACACTGAAACCCCTTTCCCACACACTGAAACACCTTCCCCACACACTGAAACCCTTCCCCACACAGTGAAAGACATCCCCACACACTGAAACACATCCCCACACACTGAAACACCTTCCCCACACGCTGAAACCCTTTCCCCACACACTGAAACACATTCCTCACACACTGAAACACCGTCCCCACACACTGAAATCCCATCCCCACACATTGAATCACCTTCCCCACACACTGAAATAAATTCCCCACAAACTGAAACACCTACCCCACACATTGAAACCCATTCCCCACACACTGAAACACCTTCACAGCACACAGTGAAACACCTTCCCCCCACATTGATACCCGTTCCCCACACACTGAAACACCATCCCCACACACTGAAACACATTCCCCACACATTGAAACCCCTACCCCACACACATGAAACACCTTGCCCACACACTGAAACACCTTCCCCACACACTGAAATCCCTTCCCCACACACTGAAATACCTTCCCCACACACTGCAAAACCTTCCCCACACACTGAAGCACCTTCCCCACAAATTGAAACCCTTCCCCACACACTGAAACACCTTCCCCACAAAATGAAACAACTTCCCCACACACTGAAACCCCTTCCCCACACATTGAAACACCTTCCCCACAAACTGAAACCACCTCCTCACACTCTGAAACCCCTTCCCCACACACTGAAACACCATCCCCACACACTGAAACCCTTCCCCACACACTGAAACACCTTCCCCACACACATGAAACCCCTTCCTTACACACTGAAACCCCTTCCCCACACACTGAAACACCATCCCCACACACTGAAACCCTTCCCCACACACTGAAACTCCTTCCCCACACACTGAAACCCCTTCCCCCCACACTGAAACCCATCCCCAAACACTGAAACCAATCCCCACACACTGAAACCCATCCCCACACACTGAAACACCTTCCCCACACACTGAAACCCTTCCCCACACACTGAAACACATTCCCCACACACTGAAACACCTTCCACACAAACTGAAATACCTTCCCCACACACTGAAACACCATCCCCACACACTGAAACACATTCCCCACACATTGAAACCCCTACCCCACACACATGAAACACCTTGCCCACACACTGAAACCCCTTTCCCACACATTGAAATACCTTTCCCACAAACTGAAACATCTTCCCCACACACTGAATCCCATTCCCCACACACTGAAACCCCTTCCGCACACACTGAAACACCATCCGCACACACTGAAACCCATCCCCACACACACTGAAACACCTTCCCCACACACTGAAACACCTTCCCCACACACTGAAACCCATCCCCAAACACTGAAATCCCTTCCCCACACATTGAAATACCTTCCCCACACACTGAGACAAATTCCCCACACACTGAAATCCCTTCCCCACACACTGAAACACATTCCCCACACACTGAAACACCTTCCCCACAAACTGAAATACCTTCCCCACACACTGAAACACCATCCCCACACACTGAAACACATTCCCCACACATTGAAACCCCTACCCCACACACATGAAACACCTTGCCCACACAGTGAAACACCTTCCCCACACACTGAAATCCCTTCCCCACACACTGAAATACCTTCCCCACACACTGCAAAACCTTCCCCACACACTGAAACACCTTCCCCACAAATTGAAACCCTTCCCCACACACTGAAACACCTTCCCCACAAAATGAAACAACTTCCCCACACACTGAAACCCCTTCCCCACACATTGAAACACCTTCCCCACAAACTGAAACCCCCTCCTCACACTCTGAAACCCCTTCCCCACACACTGAAACACCATCCCCACACACTGAAACCCTTCCCCACACACTGAAACACCTTACCCACACACATGAAACCCCTTCCTTACACACTGAAACCCCTTCCCCACACACTGAAACACCATCCCCACACACTGAAACCCTTCCCCACACACTGAAACTCCTTCCCCACACACTGAAACATCTTCCCCACACACTGAAACCCCTTCCCCATACACTGAAACCCCTTCCCCACACACTGAAACACGTTCCCCACAAACTGAAACACCTTCCCCACACACTGAAACCCCTTATCCACACATTGAAACCCTTCCCCACACACTGAAAGACCTTCCCCACACACTGAAACCCTTTCTGCACACACTGAAACACATTCCCCACTCACTGAAACCCCTTCCCCACACGCTGAAACACCTTCCCCACACACTGAAACACCTTCCCCACACACTGAAACCCCTTCACCACACACTGAAACACCTTCCCCACACACTGAAACCTCATTCTCTCACACTGAAACCCCTTCCCCACACACCGAAACACCATCCCCACACACTGAAACCCTTCCCCACACACTGAAACACCTTCCCCACACATTGAAACACCTTCCCCACACACTGAAACACCTTCCACATACACTGAAACCCCTTCCCCACACACTGAAACACCTTCCCCACATACTGAAACCCCATCCCCAAACACTGAAACACATCACCACTCATTGAAACACATTCCCCACACACTGAAACCCCTTCCCCACACACTGAAACCCAAACCCCACACACTGAATCATCCCCACACACTGAAACCAATCCCCACACACTGAAATACCTTCCCTACACACTGGAAACATTCCCCATACACTGAAACACATCCCCACACACTGAAACACATCCCCACACACTGAAACACCTTCCCCACACACTGAACCCCTTCCCCCACACACTGAAACAGCTTCCCCACACACTGGAAAACCTTCCCCACACACTGAAATCCCTTCCGCACACATTGAAATACCTTCCCCACACACTGAAACATCTTCCCCACACACTGATACCCCTTCCCCACACAATGAAACCCTTCCCCACACACTGAAACACCTTCCCCACACACTGAAAACCGTTCCCCACACACTGAAACCCCTTCCCCCTCCCTGAAACACCTTCTCCACACACTGAAACACATTCCCCACACACTGAAACCCCTTCCGCACACACTGAAACACCTTCCCCACACACTGAAACCCTTCCCCACACACTGAAACCCTTCCCCACACAATGAAAACCCTTCCCTACACACTGAAACACCTTCCCCACACACTGAAACCCCTTCAACACACACTGAAACACCTTCGCAGCACACAGTGAAACACCTTCCCCACACACTGAAACCCGTTCCCCACACACTGAAACCCCTTCCCCACACACTGAAACACCTTCCCCACACACTGAAACACTTCCCCACACAGTGAAAGACATCCCCACAAACTGAAACACATCCCCACACACTGAAACACCTTCCCCACACGCTGAAACCCTTTCCCCACACACTGAAACACATTCCTCACACACTGAAACACCGTCCCCACACACTGAAATCCCATCCCCACACATTGAATCACCTTCCCCACACACTGAAATAAATTCCCCACAAACTGAAACACCTACCCCACACACTGAAACCCATTCCCCACACACTGAAACACCTTCACAGCACACAGTGAAACACCTTCCCCCCACATTGATACCCGTTCCCCACACACTGAAACCCCTTCCCCACAAACTGAAACACATCCCCACACACTGAAACCCTTCCCCACACTCTGAAACACCTTCCCCAGACACTGAAACCCATCCCCACACACTGAAACCAATCCTGACACACTGAAACCCATCCCCACACACTGAAACACCTTCCCCACACACTGAATGCCTTTCCCACACACTGAAACACATCCCCACATAGTGAAACACATCCCCACACACTGAAACACATTCCCCACACACTGAAACACCTTCCCCACGCACTGAACACCCATCCCCACACACTGAAACCCGTTCCCCACACACTGAAACCCCTTCCCCACACACTGAAACACCTTCCCCACACACTGAAACCCTTCCCCACACAGTGAAAGACATCCCCACAAACTGAAACACATCCCCACACACTGAAACACCTTCCCCACACGCTGAAACCCTTTCCCCACACACTGAAACACATTCCTCACACACTGAAACACCGTCCCCACACACTGAAATCCCATCCCCACACATTGAATCACCTTCCCCACACACTGAAATAAATTCCCCACAAACTGAAACACCTACCCCACACACTGAAACCCATTCCCCACACACTGAAACACCTTCACAGCACACAGTGAAACACCTTCCCCCCACATTGATACCCGTTCCCCACACACTGAAACCCCTTCCCCACAAACTGAAACACATCCCCACACACTGAAACCCTTCCCCACACTCTGAAACACCTTCCCCAGACACTGAAACCCATCCCCACACACTGAAACCAATCCTGACACACTGAAACCCATCCCCACACACTGAAACACCTTCCCCACACACTGAATGCCTTTCCCACACACTGAAACACATCCCCACATAGTGAAACACATCCCCACACACTGAAACACATTCCCCACACACTGAAACACCTTCCCCACGCACTGAACACCCATCCCCACACACTGAAACCCATTCCCCACACATTGAAACCCCTACCCCACACACTGAAACACCTTCCCCACACACTGAAACACCTTCACCACACACTGAAATCGATTCCCCACACACTGATATACCTTCCCCACACACTGAAAAACCTTCCCCACACACTGCAACACATCCCCACAAACTGAAACACATCCCCACAGACTGAAACACCTTCCCCACATACTGAAACCATTTCCCCACACACTGAAATAAATTCCCCACACACTGAATCACCTTCCCCACACACTGAATTCCCTTCCCCACACATTGAAACACCTTCCCCACAAACTGAAATACATTCCCCACAAACTGAAACATCTTCCCCACACACTGATACCCATTCCCCACACACTGAAACCCCTTCCGCACACACTGAAACCCCTTCCCCAAACACTGAAACCCCTTCCGCACACGCTGAAACCCATCCCCGCACACACTGCAACACCTTCCCCACACACTGAAACACCTTCCCCACACACTGAAACCCATCCCCACTCACACTAAAACAACGTGTCCACACACTGAAACCCCTTCCCCGCACACTGAAACCCATTCCCCAAACAATGAAACCCCTTCCCCACACACTGAAATCCCATCCCCACACATTGAATCACCTTCCCCACACACTGAAATAAATTCCCCACAAACTGAAACACCTACCCCACACACTGAAACCCATTCCCCACACACTGAAACACCTTCACAGCACACAGTGAAACACCTTCCCCCCACATTGATACCCGTTCCCCACACACTGAAACACCATCCCCACACACTGAAACACATTCCCCACACATTGAAACCCCTACCCCACACACATGAAACACCTTGCCCACACACTGAAACACCTTCCCCACACACTGAAATCCCTTCCCCACACACTGAAATACCTTCCCCACACACTGCAAAACCTTCCCCACACACTGAAGCACCTTCCCCACAAATTGAAACCCTTCCCCACACACTGAAACACCTTCCCCACAAAATGAAACAACTTCCCCACACACTGAAACCCCTTCCCCACACATTGAAACACCTTCCCCACAAACTGAAACCACCTCCTCACACTCTGAAACCCCTTCCCCACACAAGGAAACACCATCCCCACACACTGAAACCCTTCCCCACACACTGAAACACCTTCCCCACACACATGAAACCCCTTCCTTGCACACTGAAACCCCTTCCCCACACACTGAAACACCATCCCCACACACTGAAACCCTTCCCCACACACTGAAACTCCTTCCCCACACACTGAAACCCCTTCCCCCCACACTGAAACCCATCCCCAAACACTGAAACCAATCCCCACACACTGAAACCCATCCCCACACACTGAAACACCTTCGCCACACACTGAAACCCTTCCCCACACACTGAAACACATCCCCACACACTGAAACACATCCCCACACACTGAAACACCTTCCCCACACACTGAAACCCTTTCCCACACATTGAAATACCTTTCCCACAAACTGAAACATCTTCCCCACACACTGAATCCCATTCCCCACACACTGAAACCCCTTCCGCACACACTGAAACACCTTCTGCACACACTGAAACCCATCCCCACACACACTGAAACACCTTCCCCACACACTGAAACACCTTCCCCACACACTGAAACCCATCCCCAAACACTGAAATCCCTTCCCCACACATTGAAATACCTTCCCCACACACTGAAACCCTTCCCCACACAGTGAAAGACATCCCCACACACTGGAACACATCCCCACACACTGAAACACCTTCCCCACACGCTGAAACCCTTTCCCCACACACTGAAACACATTCCTCACACACTGAAACACCGTCCCCACACACTGAAATCCCATCCCCACACATTGAATCACCTTCCCCACACACTGAAATAAATTCCCCACAAACTGAAACACCTACCCCACACACTGAAACCCATTCCCCACACACTGAAACACCTTCACAGCACACAGTGAAACACCTTCCCCCCACATTGATACCCGTTCCCCACACACTGAAACCCCTTCCCCACAAACTGAAACACATCCCCACACACTGAAACCCTTCCCCACACTCTGAAACACCTTCCCCAGACACTGAAACCCATCCCCACACACTGAAACCAATCCTGACACACTGAAACCCATCCCCACACACTGAAACACCTTCCCCACACACTGAATGCCTTTCCCACACACTGAAACACATCCCCACATAGTGAAACACATCCCCACACACTGAAACACATTCCCCACACACTGAAACACCTTCCCCACGCACTGAACACCCATCCCCACACACTGAAACCCATTCCCCACACATTGAAACCCCTACCCCACACACTGAAACACCTTCCCCACACACTGAAACACCTTCCCCACACACTGAAATCGATTCCCCACACTCTGATATACCTTCCCCACACACTGAAAAACCTTCCCCACACACTGCAACACATCCCCACAAACTGAAACACATCCCCACAGACTGAAACACCTTCCCCACATACTGAAACCATTTCCCCACACACTGAAATAAATTCCCCACACACTGAATCACCTTCCCCACACACTGAATTCCCTTCCCCACACATTGAAACACCTTCCCCACAAACTGAAATACATTGCCCACAAACTGAAACATCTTCCCCACACACTGATACCCATTCCCCACACACTGAAACCCCTTCCGCACACACTGAAACCCCTTCCCCAAACACTGAAACCCCTTCCGCACACGCTGAAACCCATCCCCGCACACACTGCAACACCTTCCCCACACACTGAAACACCTTCCCCACACACTGAAACCCATCCCCACTCACACTAAAACAACGTGCCCACACACTGAAACCCCTTCCCCGCACACTGAAACCCCTTCCCCAAACAATGAAACCCCTTCCCCACACACTGAAATCCCATCCCCACACATTGAATCACCTTCCCCACACACTGAAATAAATTCCCCACAAACTGAAACACCTACCCCACACACTGAAACCCATTCCCCACACACTGAAACACCTTCACAGCACACAGTGAAACACCTTCCCCCCACATTGATACCCGTTCCCCACACACTGAAACACCATCCCCACACACTGAAACACATCCCCACATAGTGAAACACATCCCCACACACTGAAACACATTCCCCACACACTGAAACACCTTCCCCACGCACTGAACACCCATCCCCACACACTGAAACCCATTCCCCATACATTGAAACCCCTACCCCACACACTGAAACACCTTCCCCACACACTGAAACACCTTCCCCACACACTGAAATCGATTCCCCACACACTGATATACCTTCCCCACACACTGAAAAACCTTCCCCACACACTGCAACACATCCCCACAAACTGAAACACATCCCCACAGACTGAAACACCTTCCCCACATACTGAAACCATTTCCCCACACACTGAAATAAATTCCCCACACACTGAATCACCTTCCCCACACACTGAATTCCCTTCCCCACACATTGAAACACCTTCCCCACAAACTGAAATACATTCCCCACAAACTGAAACATCTTCCCCACACACTGATACCCATTCCCCACACACTGAAACCCCTTCCGCACACACTGAAACCCCTTCCCCAAACACTGAAACCCCTTCCGCACACGCTGAAACCCATCCCCGCACACACTGCAACACCTTCCCCACACACTGAAACACCTTCCCCACACACTGAAACCCATCCCCACTCACACTAAAACAACGTGCCCACACACTGAAACCCCTTCCCCGCACACTGAAACCCCTTCCCCAAACAATGAAACCCCTTCCCCACACACTGAAACCCGTTTCCCACACACTGAAACCCCTTCCCCACTCACTGAAACACATCCCCACACACTGAAACCCCATCCCCACAAACTGAAACCCCTTCCCCACACACTGAAACCCCTTCCCCCCACACTGAAACACATTCCCCACACACTGAAACACATTCCCCACACACTGAAACATCCCCACACAATGAAAACCATTCCCCACACACTGAAACACCTTCCCGACACACTGAAACCCTTCCCCACACACTGAAACACATCCCCACACAGTGAAAAACATCCCCACACACTGAAACACATTCCCCACACACTGAAACACCTTCCCCACGCACTGAACTCCCTTCCCCACACATTGAAATACCTTCCCCACAAACTGAAACATCTTCCCCACACACTGAAACCCATTCCCCACACACTGAAATACCTTCCCCACACACTGAAAAACCTTCCCCACACACTGCAACACATCCCCACACACTGAAACACATCCCCACAGACTGAAACATCTTCCCCACACACTGAAACACATTCCCCACACACTGAAACCCATTCCCCACACATTGAAACCCCTACCCCACACACTGAAACACCTTCCCCACACACTGAAACACCTTCCCCACACACTGAAATCCCTTCCCCACACACTGAAATACCTTCCCCACACACTGAAAAACCTTCCCCACACACTGCAACACATCCCCACACAGTGAAACACATCCCCACAGACTGAAAAACCTTCCACACACACTGAAACCCTTTCCCCACACACTGCAATAAATTCCCCACACACTGAATCACCTTCCCCACACACTGAATTCCCTTCCCCACACATTGAAACACCTTCCCCACAAACTGAAATACATTCCCCACAAACTGAAACATCTTCCCCACACACTGATACCCATTCCCCACACACTGAAACCCCTTCTGCACACACTGAAACCCCTTCCCCAAACACTGAAACCCCTTCCGCACACGCTGAAACCCATCCCCACACACACTGAAACACCTTCCCCACACACTGAAATACCTTCCCCACACACTGAAACCCATCCCCACTCACACTGAAACAACGTGCCCACACACTGAAATCCCTTCCCCGCACACTGAAACCCCTTCCCCAAACACTGAAACCCCTTCCCCACACACTGAAACCCGTTCCCCACACACTGAAACACATCCCCACACACTGAAACCCCATCCCCACAAACTGAAACCCCTTCCCCACACACTGAAACCCCTTCCCCCCACACTGAAACACATTCCCCACACACTGAAACACATTCCCCACACACTGAAACATCCCCCCCCCAACCACTGAAACCCTTCCCCACACACTGAAACACATCCCAAACACTGAAATACATCCCCACACACTGAAACACCTTCCCCACACACTGAAACCCTTTCCCCACACACTGAAACACCTTCCACACACACTGAAACACATCCCCACAGACTGAAACCCCTTCCCCACACACTGAAACCCATCCCACACACTGAAACCTCTTCCAAACACACTGAAACCTTTCCATACAGACTGAAACCCTTCCCCACACACTGCAACTTCTTCCCCACACACTGAAACACCTTCCCCATACACTGAAACATCTTCCCCACACACTGAAACCCCGTCCCCAGACACTGAAACCCATCCCCACACACTGAAACCTCTTCCCCACACACTGCAACCTCTTCCCCACACTGAAACCCCTTCCCCACACACTGAAACCCCTTCCCCACACACTGAAACGTCTTCCCCACACACTGAAACCCCTACCCCACACACTGAATTTACTTCCCCACACATTGAAACACCTTCCCCACAAACTGAAATACATTCCCCACAAACTGAAACATCTTCCCCACACACTGATACCCATTCCCCACACACTGAAACCCCTTCCGCACACACTGAAACCCCTTCCCCAAACACTGAAACCCCTTCCGCACACGCTGAAACCCATCCCCAGACACACTGAAACACCTTCCCCACACACTGAAATACCTTCCCCACACACTGAAACCCATCCCCACTCACACTGAAACAACGTGCCCACACACTGAAACCCCTTCCCCGCACACTGAAACCCCTTCCCCAAACACTGAAACCCCTTCCCCACACACTGAAACCCGTTCCCCACACACTGAAACCCCTTCCCCACACACTGAAACACATCCCCACACACTGAAACCCCATCCCCACAAACTGAAACCCCTTCTGCACACACTGAAACCCCTTCCCCCCACACTGAAACACATTCCCCAAACACTGAAACACATTCCCCACACACTGAAACATCCCCAAACAATGTAAACCATTCCCCACACACTGAAACACCTTCGCCACACACTGAAACCCTTCCCCACACACTGAAACACATCCCAAACACAGAAATACATCCCCACACACTGAAACACCTTCCCCACACACTGAAACCCTTTCCCCACACACTGAAACACCTTCCACACTCACTGAAACACATCCCCACAGACTGAAACCCCTTCCCCACACACTGAAACCCATCCCACACACTGAAACCTCTTCCAAACACACTGAAACCTTTCCATACAGACTGAAACTCTTCCCCACATACTGAAACTTCTTCCCCACATACTGAAACACCTTCCCCACACACTGAAACATCTTCCCCACACACTGAAACCCCGTCCCCAGACACTGAAACCCATCCCCACACACTGAAACCTCTTCCCCACACTGAAACCCCTTCCCCACACACTGAAACCCCTTCCCCACACACTGAAACGTCTTCCCCACACACTGAAACCCCTACCCCACAGACTGAAACCACGTCCCCACACACTGAAACCTCTTCCCCACACAATTAAACATCTTCCCCACACACTGAAACCCCTTATCTACACACTGAAACCTCTTCCCCACACACTGAAACCCCTTCCCCGCACACTGAAACCCATCCCCACACACTGAAATCCCTTCCCCACAATCTGTAACCCCTTAAACACACACTGAAACCCCATCCCCACACATTGAAACCCATCCCCACACACTGAAACCCCTTCCCCACTCACTGAAACCCCTTCCCCACACACTGAAACAGTTCCCCACACACTGAAACACATCCCCACACACTGACACCCTTCCTCACACACTGACACTTCTTCCCCACACACTGAAACCCTTCCCCACACACGGAAACACCTTCCCCATACACTGAAATCCCTTCCCCACTCACTGAAATACCTTCCCCACAGACTGAAACACATTCCCCACACACTGAATCCCCTTCCCCACACATTGAAACCCTTCCCCACACACTGAAACACCTTCCCAACACACTGAAACACCTTCCCCACACACTAAAACCCCTTCCCCACACACTGAAACACCTTCCCCATACACTGAAACCCATCCCCACACATTGAAACCCATCCCCACACACTGAAACCCCTTACCCACTCACTGAAACCTCTTCCCCTCACACTGAAACACTTCCCCACACACGGAAACACATCCCCACAAACTGAAAGACTTCCCCACACATTGAAACCCATCCCCACACACTGAAACCCCTTACCCACTCACTGAAAACCCTTCCCCACACACTGAAACACTTCCCCACACACGGAAACACATCCCCACAAACTGAAACACTTCCCCACACACTGAAACCCGTCCCCACAAACTGAAACACATTCCCCACACACTGAAACACCTTCCCCACACATTGAAACCCTTCCCCACACACTGAAACACCTTCCCCACACACTGAAACATCTTCTCCACACACTGAAACCCCTTCCCCACACACTGACACACCTTCCCCACACACTGAAACCCCTTCCGCAGACTCTGAAACACCTTCCCCACCACTGAAACCCATCCCCACACACACTGAAACAACTTCCCCACACACTGAAACACATTCCCCACACACTGAAACCCATCCGCACACACTCTGAAACACCGTCCCCACACAATGAAACCCCTTCCCCGCACACTGAAACCCATTCCCCATACACTGAACCCCCTTCCCCGCACACTGAAACCCCTTCCCCATACACTGAAACCCGTTCTGCACACACTGAAACACCTTCCCCACACACTGTAACCCATCCCCACACACACTGAAACACCTTCGCATCATACTGAAACCCTTCCCCACACACTGAAACCCATCCCCACACACTAAAACCCATACCCACAAACTGAAACACCTTCCCCACACACTGAAACCCATACCCACACACTGAAACACCTTGCCCAAACACTGAAACCATTCCCCACACACTGAAACCCTTCCCCACACACAGAAACACATCCCCACACACTTAAACCCTTCCCCACACACTGAAACCCCTTCCTCACTCACTGAAACACTTCCCCACACAATGAAACACATCCCCACACACTGAAACCCATACCCACAAACTGAAACACCATCCCCACACACTGAAACCCATACCCACACACTGAAACACCTTGTCCACACACTGAAACCATTCCCCACACACTGAAACCCTTCCCCATACACTGAAACACATCCCCACACACTTAAACCCTTCCCCACACACTGAAACCCCTTCCCCACTCACTGAAACACTTCCCCACACAATGAAACACTTCCCCACACACTGAAACACCTTCGCCACACACTGAAACCTATTCCCTACACACTGAAACCACTTCCCCACACACTGAAACCCCTTCCCCACACACTGAAAACCTTCCCCACACACTGAAACCCTTCCCCACACACTGAAACACATCCCCAAACTCTTAAACCCTTCTCCACACACTGAAACACCTTCCCCACACACTGAAACACCTTCCCCACACACTGAAACCCTTCCCCACACACTGAAACACATACCCACACACTGAAACCCTTCCCCACACACTGAAACACTTCCCCACACACTGAAACCCTTCCCCACACACTGAAACACCTTCCCATACACTGAAATCCCTACCCCACTCACTGAAATACCTTCCCCACACACTGAAACACCTTCCCCACATACTGAAACCACTTCCCCACACATTGAAACCATTCCCCACACACTGAAACACCTTCCCCACACACTGAAACACCTTCCCCACACACTGAAACGCCTTCCCCACACACTGAAACACCTTCCCCACACACTAAAACACCTTTCCCACACACTGAAACGCATTCCCCACACACTGACACCCCTTCCGCACACACTGAAACACATTCCCCGCACACTGAAACCCTTCCCCACACACTGAAACACCTTCCCCACACACTGAAACTCCTTCCCCACACACTGAAACAGATCCCCACACACTGAAACACATCCCCACACACTGAAACCCTTCCTCACACACTGAAACTTCTTCCCCACACACTGAAACCCTTCCCCACACACAGAAACACCTTCCCCATACACTGAAATCCCTTCCCCATACACTGAAATATCTTCCCCACAGACTGAAACACATTCCCCACACACTGAAACCCCTTCCCCACTCATTGAAACCCTTCCCCACACACTGAAACACCTTCCCCACAAACTTAAACACCTTCCCCGCACACTGAAACCCCTTCCCCACACACTGAAACACCTTCCCCATACACTGAAACCCATCCCCACACATTGAAACCCATCCCCACACACTGAAACCCCTCACCCAATCACTGAAACCCCTTCCCCACACACTGAAACACTTCCCCACACACGGAAACACATCCCCACACACTGAAACCCTTCCCCACACACTGAAACACTTCCCCACACACTGAAACCCTTCCCCACACACAGAGACACCTTCCCCATGCACTGAAATTTCTTCCCCACTCACTGAAATATCTTCCCCACACACTGAAACACATTCCCCACACACTGAAACACCTTCCCCACACATTGAAACCCTTCCCCACACACTGAAACACCTTCCCCACACACTGAAACACCTTCTCCACACACTGAAACCCCTTCCCCACACACTGAAACACCATCCCCACACACTGAAACCCCTTCCGCACACTCTGAAACACCTTCCCCACACACTGAAACCCATCCCCACACACACTGAAACAACTTCCCCACACACTGAAACACCTTCCCTACACACTGAAACCCATCCCCACACACACTGAAACACCGTCCCCACACAATGAAACCCCTTCCCCGCACACTGAAACCCATTCCCCATACACTGAACCCCCTTCCCCGCACACTGAAACCCCTTCCCCATACACTGAAACCCCTTCCGCACACACTGAAACACCTTCCCCACACACTGAAACCCATCCCCACACACACTGAAACACCTTCGCCTCACACTGAAACCCATTCCCTACACAGTGAAACCCCTTCCCCACACACTGAAATCCCTCCCCACACACTGAAACCCATACACACAAACTGAAACACCTTCCCCACACACTGAAACCCATACCCAAACACTGAAACACCTTGCCCACACACTGAAACACATACCCACACACTGAAACCCTTCCCCACACACTGAAACACTTCCCCACACACTGAAACCCTTCCCCACACACTGCAACACCTTCCCATACACTGAAATCCCTACCCCACTCACTGAAATACCTTCCCCACACACTGAAACACCTTCCCCACATACTGAAACCACTTCCCCACACATTGAAACCATTCCCCACACACTGAAACACCTTCCCCACACACTGAAACACCTTCCCCACACACTGAAACGCCTTCCCCACACACTGAAACACCTTCCCCACACACTAAAACACCTTTCCCACACACTGAAACGCATTCCCCACACACTGACACCCCTTCCGCACACACTGAAACACATTCCCCGCACACTGAAACCCTTCCCCACACACTGAAACACCTTCCCCACACACTGAAACACCTTCCCCACACACTGAAACAGTTCTCCACACACTGAAACACATCCCCACACTCTGAAACCCTTCCTCACACACTGAAACTTCTTCCCCACTCACTGATACCCTTCCCCACACACAGAAACACCTTCCCCATACACTGAAATCCCTTCCCCATACACTGAAATATCTTCCCCACAGACTGAAACACATTCCCCACACACTGAAACCCCTTCCCCACTCATTGAAACCCTTCCCCACACACTGAAACACCTTCCCCACAAACTTAAACACCTTCCCCACACACTGAAACCCCTTCCCCACACTGAAACACCTTCCCCATACACTGAAACCCATCCCCACACATTGAAACCCATCCCCACACACTGAAACCCCTCACCCAATCACTGAAACCCCTTCCCCACACACTGAAACACTTCCCCACACACGGAAACACATCCCCACACACTGAAACCCTTCCCCACACACTGAAACACTTCCCCACACACTGAAACCCTTCCCCACACACAGAGACACCTTCCCCATGCACTGACATTTCTTCCCCACTCACTGAAATATCTTCCCCACACACTGAAACACATTCCCCACACACTGAAACACCTTCCCCACACATTGAAACCCTTCCCCACACACTGAAACACCTTCCCCACACACTGAAACACCTTCTCCACACACTGAAACCCCTTCCCCACACACTGAAACACCTTCCCCACACACTGAAACCCCTTCCGCACACTCTGAAACACCTTCCCCACACACTGAAACCCATCCCCACACACACTGAAACAACTTCCCCACACACTGAAACACCTTCCCTACACACTGAAACCCATCGCCACACACACTGAAACACCGTCCCCACACAATGAAACCCCTTCCCCGCACACTGAAACCCATTCCCCATACACTGAACCCCCTTCCCCGCACACTGAAACCCCTTCCCCATACACTGAAACCCCTTCCGCACACACTGAAACACCTTCCCCACACACTGAAACCCATCCCCACACACACTGAAACCCATCCCCACACACACTGAAACACCTTCGCCTCACACTGAAACCCATTCCCTACACAGTGAAACCCCTTCCCCACACACTGAAACCCTTCCCCACACACTGAAACCCATACACACAAACTGAAACACCTTCCCCACACACTGAAACCCATACCCACACACTGAAACACCTTGCCCACACACTGAAACCATTCCCCACACACTGAAACCCTTCCCCACACACTGAAACACATCCCCACACACTTAAACCCTTCCCCACACACTGAAGCCCCTTCCCCACTCACTGAAACACATCCCCACACACTGAAACACATTTCCCCACACACTTAAACCCTTCCCCACATACTGAAACCTCTTCCCCACACACTGAAACCCCTTATCCACACACTGAAACTCCTTCCCCACAGACTGTAACTTCTTCCCCACTCAATGAAACCTCTTCCGCACAGACTGTAAACCCTTCACCAGACATTGAAACCAATCCCCACACTCTGAAACCTCATGCCCACACACTGAAACCCCTTCGCCACACACTGAAACCCCTTCCCCACACACTGAAACCCATCCCCACACACTGAAACCTCTTCCCCACACACTGAAACCCCTTCCCCACACACTGAATCCCATCCCCACACACTGAAACACATCCCCACACACTGAAATCCTTCCCCACACACTGAAACCTCTTCCCCACACACTGCAACCCCTTCCCCACACACTGAAACCTCTTCGCCACAGGCTGAAACCCTTCCCCACACACTGAAACCTCTTCCCCACACACTGAAACCTCTTCCCCACACACTGCAACCCCTTCCCCACACACTGAAACCACATCCCCACAGACAGAAACCCCTTCCCCACACACTGAAACCACTTCCCCACACATTCAAACCTCTTCCCCACACACTGAAACCACATCCCCACAGACAGAAACCCCTTCCCCACACACTGAAACCACTTCCCCACACATTCAAACCTCTTCCCCACACACTGAAACCACATCCCCACAGACAGAAACCCCTTCCCCACACTCTGAAACCTCTTCCCCACACATTGAAACCTCTTCCCCACACATTGAAACCTCTTCCCCACACACTGAAACCACTTCCCCACGCTCTGAAACACATTCCCCACACACTTAAAACATCTTCCGCCCACTCTTAAACCTCTTCCCCATACACTGAAACCCCTTCCCCACACACTGAAACCATTCCCCACACCCTGAAACCCCTTCCCCACACGCTGAAACCCATCACCACAAACTGAAACCCTTCCCCACAAACTGTAACCCCTTGCCCGCACACTGAATCCCCTTCCCCACACACTGAAACCGCTTCCACACACACTGAAATCCCTTCCCCGCACACTGAAAACCCTTCCCCGCACACTGAAACCCTTCCCCACACGCTGAAACCTCTTCCCCACACACTGAAAGCTCTTCCCCTCAGACTGAAACCCATCCCCACACACTGAAACCCCATCCCCACACACTGAAACCTCATCCCCACGCACTGAAACCTCTTCCACACATACTGAAACCTCTTCCTCAAAAACTGAAACCTGTTCCCCACAGACTGAAACTTCTTCCCCACACACTGAAACTCCTTCCCCACGCTCTGAAACCTCTTCCACACACACTGAAACCTCTTCCCCACACACTGAAACCTCTTCCCCACACACTGAAACTCCTTCCCCACGCACTGAAACCTCTTCCACGCGCACTGAAACCCATCCCCACACACTGAAACCCCTTCCACACACACTGAAACCTCTTCCACACAAACTGAAACCCCTTCCCCACGCACTGAAACCCCTTCCACACACACTGTTACCCCTTCCCCGCACATTGAAACCACTTCCCCACACACTGAATCCCCTCACACACACGGAAACCCCTTCCCCGCACACTGAAACCCCTTCCCCGCACACTGAAAACCTTCCCCACACGCTGAAACCCCTTACCCACACGCTGAAACTCCTTCCACACACACTGAAACCCATCCCCACACACACTGAAACACCTTCGCCTCACACTGAAACCCATTCCCTACACAGTGAAACCCCTTCCCCACACACTGAAACCCTTCCCCACACACTGAAACCCATACACACAAACTGAAACACCTTCCCCACACACTGAAACCCATACCCACACACTGAAACACCTTGCCCACACACTGAAACCATTCCCCACACACTGAAACCCTTCCCCACACACTGAAACACATCCCCACACACTTAAACCCTTCCCCACACACTGAAGCACCTTCCCCACTCACTGAAACACTTCCCCACACACTGAAACACATTTCCCCACACACTTAAACCCTTCCCCACACAGTGAAACCCCTTCTCCACACACTGAAACCCTTCCCCACACACTGAAACACATCCCCACACACTGAAACCCTTCCCCACACACTGAAACACTTCCCCACACACTGAAACCCTTCCCCACACACTGAAACACCTTCCCATACACTGAAATCCCTTCCCCACTCACTGAAATACCTTCCCCACACACTGAAACACCTTCCCCACACACTGAAACCCCTTCCCCACACATTGAAACCCTTCCCCACACACTGAAACACCTTCCCCACACACTGAAACACCTTCCCCACACACTGAAACCCCTTCCCCACACACTGAAACACCTTCCCCACGCACTGAAATTTCTTCCCCACTCACTGAAATATCTTCCCCACACACTGAAACACATTCCCCACACACTGAAACACCTTCCCCACACATTGAAAGCCTTCCCCACACACTGAAACACCATCCCCACACACTGAAACACCTTCTCCACACACTGAAACCCCTTCCCCACACACTGAAACACCTTCCCCACACACTGAAACCCCTTCCGCACACTCTGAAACACCTTCCCCACACACTGAAACCCATCCCCACACACACTGAAACACCGTCCCCACACAATGAAACCCCTTCCCCGCACACTGAATCCCATTCCCCATACACTGAACCCCCTTCCCCGCACACTGAAACCCCTTCCCCATACACTGAAACCCCTTCCGCACACACTGAAACACCTTCCCCACACACTGAAACCCATCCCCACACACACTGAAACACCTTCGCCTTACACTGAAACCCATTCCCTACACAGTGAAACCCCTTCCCCACACACTGAAACCCTTCCCCACACACTGAAACCCATACACACAAACTGAAACACCTTGCCCACACACTGAAACCATTCCCCACACACTGAAACCCTTCCCCACACACTGAAACACATCCCCACACACCTAAACCCTTCCCCACACACTGAAGCCCCTTCCCCACTCACTGAAACACTTCCCCACACTTTGAAACACATTTCCCCACACATTTAAACCCTTCCCCACACAGTGAAACCCCTTCTCCACACACTGAAACCCTTCCCCACACACTGAAACACATCCCCACACACTGAAACCCTTCCCCACTACTGAAACACTTCCCCACACACTGAAACCCTTCCCCACACACTGAAACACCTTCCCATACACTGAAATCCCTTCCCCACTCACTGAAATACCTTCCCCACACACTGAAACACCTTCCCCACACACTGAAACCCCTTCCCCACACATTGAAACCCTTCCCCACACACTGAAACACCTTCCCCACACACTGAAACACCTTCCCCACACACTGAAACCCCTTCCGCACACACTGAAACACCTTCCCCACGCACTGAAACACCTTCCCCAAACACTGAAACGCATTCCCCACACACTGACACCCCTTCCGCACACACTGAAACACATTCCCCACACACTGAAACCCTTCCCCACACACTGAAACCCCTTCCCCACACACTGAAACCCATCCCCACACACTGAAACCCCATCCCCACACACTGAAACACCTTCCCCACACACTGAAACGCTTCCCCACACACTGAAAGCCTTCCCCACACACTGAAACACATCCCCACACACTGAAACCCTTCCCCACAAACTGAAAACCCTTCCCCACACACTGAAACACCTTCCCCACACACTGAAACACCTTCCCCATACACTGAAACCCATCCCCACACATTGAAACCCATCCCCACACACTGAAACCCCGTCCCCACTCACTGAAACCCCTTCCCCACACACTGCAACCCCTTCCCCACACACTGAAACCACATCCCCACAGACAGAAACCCCTTCCCCACACACTGAAACCACTTCCCCACACATTCAAACCTCTTCCCCACACACTGAAACCACATCCCCACAGACAGAAACCCCTTCCCCACACACTGAAACCACTTCCCCACACATTCAAACCTCTTCCCCACACACTGAAACCACATCCCCACAGACAGAAACCCCTTCCCCACACTCTGAAACCTCTTCCCCACACATTGAAACCTCTTCCCCACACATTGAAACCTCTTCCCCACACACTGAAACCACTTCCCCACGCTCTGAAACCCCTTCCCCACACACTTAAAACATCTTCCGCCCACTCTTAAACCTCTTCCCCATACACTGAAACCCCTTCCCCACACACTGAAACCCATCCCCACACCCTGAAACCCCTTCCCCACACGCTGAAACCCATCACCACAAACTGAAACCCTTCCCCACAAACTGTAACCCCTTGCCCGCACACTGAATCCACTTCCCCACACACTGAAACCGCTTCCACACACACTGAAATCCCTTCCCCGCACACTGAAACCCCTTCCCCGCACACTGAAACCCTTCCCCACACGCTGAAACCTCTTCCCCACACACTGAAAGCTCTTCCCCTCAGACTGAAACCCATCCCCACACACTGAAACCCCTTCCCCACACACTGAAACCTCATCCCCACGCACTGAAACCTCTTCCACGCATACTGAAACCTCTTCCTCAAAAACTGAAACCTGTTCCCCACAGACTGAAACCTCTTCCCCACACACTGAAACTCCTTCCCCACGCACTGAAACCTCTTCCACACACACTGAAACCTCTTCCCCACACACTGAAACCTCTTCCCCACACACTGAAACTCCTTCCCCACGCACTGAAACCTCTTCCCCACACACTGAAACTCCTTCCCCACGCACTGAAACCTCTTCCACACACACTGAAACCTCTTCCCCACACACTGAAACCTCTTCCCCACACGCTGAAACTACTTCCACGCGCACTGAAACCCATCCCCACACTCTGAAACCCCTTCCACACACACTGAAACCTCTTCCACACAAACTGAAACCCCTTCCCCACGCACTGAAACCCCTTCCACACACACTGTTACCCCTTCCCCGCACATTGAAACCACTTCCCCACACACTGAATCCCCTCACACACACGGAAACCCCTTCCCCGCACACTGAAACCCCTTCCCCGCACACTGAAAACCTTCCCCACACGCTGAAACCCCTTACCCACACGCTGAAACTCCTTCCACACACACTGAAACCCATCCCCACACACACTGAAACACCTTCGCCTCACACTGAAACCCATTCCCTACACAGTGAAACCCCTTCCCCACACACTGAAACCCTTCCCCACACACTGAAACACATACACACAAACTGAAACACCTTCCCCACACACTGAAACCCATACCCACACACTGAAACACCTTGCCCACACACTGAAACCATTCCCCACACACTGAAACCCTTCCCCACACACTGAAACACATCCCCACACACTTAAACCCTTCCCCAAACACTGAAGCCCCTTCCCCACTCACTGAAACACTTCCCCACACACTGAAACACATTTCCCCACACACTTAATCCCTTCCCCACACAGTGAAACCCCTTCTCCACACACTGAAACCCTTCCCCACACACTGAAACACATCCCCACACACTGAAACCCTTCCCCACACACTGAAACACTTCCTCACACACTGAAACCCTTCCCCACACACTGAAACACCTTCCCATACACTGAAATCCCTTCCCCACTCACTGAAATACCTTCCCCACACACTGAAACACCTTCCCCACACACTGAAACCCCTTCCCCACACATTGAAACCCTTCCCCACACACTGAAACACCTTCCCCACACACTGAAACACCTTCCCCACACACTGAAACCCCTTCCCCACACACTGAAACACCTTCCCCACGCACTGAAATTTCTTCCCCACTCACTGAAATATCTTCCCCACACACTGAAACACATTCCCCACACACTGAAACACCTTCCCCACACATTGAAACCCTTCCCCACCCACTGAAACACCTTCCCCACACACTGAAACACCTTCTCCACACACTGAAACCCCTTCCCCACACACTGAAACACCTTCCCCACACACTGAAACCCCTTCCGCACACTCTGAAACACCTTCCCCACACACTGAAACCCATCCCCACACACACTGAAACAACTTCCCCACACACTGAAACACCTTCCCTACACACTGAAACCCATCCCCACACACACTGAAACACCGTCCCCACACAATGAAACCCCTTCCCCGCACACTGAAACCCATTCCCCATACACTGAACCCCCTTCCCCGCACACTGAAACCCCTTCCCCATACACTGAAACCCCTTCCGCACACACTGAAACACCTTCCCCACACACTGAAACCCATCCCCACACACACTGAAACACCTTCGCCTCACACTGAAACCCATTCCCTACACAGTGAAACCCCTTCCCCACACACTGAAACCATTCCCCACACACTGAAACCCATACACACAAACTGAAACACCTTCCCCACACACTGAAACCCATACCCACACACTGAAACACCTTGCCCACACACTGAAACCATTCCCCACACACTGAAACCCTTCCCCACACACTGAAACACATCCCCACACACTTAAACCCTTCCGCACACACTGAAGCCCCTTCCCCACTCACTGAAACACTACCCCACACACTGAAACACATTTCCCCACACACTTAAACCCTTCCCCACACAGTGAAACCCCTTCTCCACACACTGAAACCCTTCCCCACACACTGAAACTCATCCCCACACACTGAAACCCTTCCCCACACACTGAAACACTTCCCCACACACTGAAACCCTTCCCCACACACTGCAACACCTTCCCATACTCTGAAATCCCTTCCCCACTCACTGAAATACCTTCCCCACACACTGAAACACCTTCCCCACACACTGAAACCCCTTCCCCACACATTGAAACCCTTCCCCACACACTGAAACACCTTCCCCACACACTGAAACACCTTCCCCACACACTGAAACCCCTTCCCCACACACTGAAACACCTTCCCCACGCACTGAAACACCTTCCCCAAACACTGAAACGCATTCCCCACACACTGACACACCTTCCGCACACACTGAAACACATTCCCCACACACTGAAACCCTTCCCCACACACTGAAACCCCTTCCCCACACACTGAAACCCATCCCCACACACTGAAACCCCATCCCCACACACTGAAACACCTTCCCCACACACTGAAACCTTTCCCCACACACTGAAAGCCTTCCCCACACACTGAAACACATCCCCACACACTGAAACCCTTCCCCACAAACTGAAAACCCTTCCCCACACACTGAAACACCTTCCCCACACACTGAAACACCTTCCCCACACACTGAAACCCCTTCTCTACGCAGTGAAACCCTTCCCCACACACTGAAACACCTTCCCCATACACTGAAACCCATCCCCACACATTGAAACCCATCCCCACACACTGAAACCCCGTCCCCACTCACTGAAACCCCTTCCCCACTCACTGCAACCCCTTCCCCACACACTGAAACCACATCCCCACAGACAGAAACCCCTTCCCCACACACTGAAACCACTTCCCCACACATTCAAACCTCTTCCCCACACACTGAAACCACATCCCCACAGACAGAAACCCCTTCCCCACACACTGAAACCACTTCCCCACACATTCAAACCTCTTCCCCACACACTGAAACCACATCCCCACAGACAGAAACCCCTTCCCCACACTCTGAAACCTCTTCCCCACACATTGAAACCTCTTCCCCACGCATTGAAACCTCTTCCCCACACACTGAAACCACTTCCCCACGCTCTGAAACCCCTTCCCCACACACTTAAAACATCTTCCGCCCACTCTTAAACCTCTTCCCCATACACTGAAACCCCTTCCCCACACACTGAAACCCATCCCCACACCCTGAAACCCCTTCCCCACACGCTGAAACCGATCCCCACACACTGAAACCCTTCGCCACAAACTGCAACCCCTTGCCCGCACACTGAATCCCCTTCCCCACACACTGAAACCGCTTCCACACACACTGAAATCCCTTCCCCGCACAGTGAAACCCCTTCCCCGCACACTGAAACCCTTCCCCACACGATGAAACCTCTTCCCCACACACTGAAAGCTCTTCCCCTCAGACTGAAACCCATCCCCACACACTGAAACCCCTTCCCCACACACTGAAACCTCATCCCCACGCACTGAAACCTCTTCCACACATACTGAAACCTCTTCCTCAAAAACTGAAACCTGTTCCCCACAGACTGAAACCTCTTCCCCACACACTGAAACTCCTTCCCCACGCACTGAAACCTCTTCCACACACACTGAAACCTCTTCCCCACACACTGAAACCTCTTCCCCACACACTGAAACTCCTTCCCCACGCACTGAAACCTCTTCCACACACACTGAAACCTCTTCCCCACACACTGAAACCTCTTCCCCACACGCTGAAACTACTTCCACGCGCACTGAAACCCATCCCCACACACTGAAACCCCTTCCACACACACTGAAACCTCTTCCACACAAACTGAAACCCCTTCCCCACGCACTGAAACCCCTTCCACACTCACTGTTACCCCTTCCCCGCACATTGAAACCACTTCCCCACACACTGAATCCCCTCACACACACGGAAACCCCTTCCCCGCACACTGAAAACCTTCCCCACACGCTGAAACCCCTTACCCACACGCTGAAACTCCTTCCACACACACTGAAACCCATCCCCACACACACTGAAACACCTTCGCCTCACACTGAAACCCATTCCCTACACAGTGAAACCCCTTCCCCACACACTGAAACCCTTCCCCACACACTGAAACCCATACACACAAACTGAAACACCTTCCCCACACACTGAAACCCATACCCACACACTGAAACACCTTGCCCACACACTGAAACCATTCCCCACACACTGAAACCCTTCCCCACACACTGAAACACATCCCCACACACTTAAACCCTTCCCCACACACTGAAGCCCCTTCCCCACTCACTGAAACACTTCCCCACACACTGAAACACATTTCCCCACACACTTAAACCCTTCCCCACACAGTGGAACACATCCCCACACACTGAAACCCTTCCCCACACACTGAAACACTTCCCCACACACTGAAACCCTTCCCCACACACTGAAACACCTTCCCATACACTGAACTCCCTTCCCCACTCACTGAAATACCTTCCCCACACACTGAAACACCTTCCCCACACACTGAAACCCATTCCCCACACATTGAAACCCTTCCCCACACACTGAAACACCTTCCCCACACACTGAAACACCTTCCCCACACACTGAAACCCCTTCCCCACACACTGAAACACCTTCCCCACGCACTGAAATTTCTTCCCCACTCACTGAAATATCTTCCCCACACACTGAAACACATTCCCCACACACTGAAACACCTTCCCCACACATTGAAACCCTTCCGCACACACTGAAACACCTTCCCCACACACTGAAACACCTTCTCCACACACTGAAACCCCTTCCCCACACACTGAAACACCTTCCCCACACACTGAAACCCCTTCCGCACACTCTGAAACACCTTCCCCACACACTGAAACTCATCCCCACACACACTGAAACAACTTCCCCACACACTGAAACACCTTCCCTACACACTGAAACCCATCCCCACACAAACTGAAACACCGTCCCCACACAATGAAACCCCTTCCCCGCACACTGAAACCCATTCCCCATACACTGAACCCCCTTCCCCGCACACTGAAACCCCTTCCCCATACACTGAAACCCCTTCCGCACACACTGAAACACCTTCCCCACACACTGAAACCCATCCCCACACACACTGAAACACCTTCGCCTCACACTGAAACCCATTCCCTACACAGTGAAACCCCTTCCCCACACACTGAAACCCTTCCCCACACACTGAAACCCATACACACAAACTGAAACACTTTCCCCACACACTGAAATCCCTTCCCCGCACACTGAAACCCCTTCCCCGCACACTGAAACCCTTCCCCACACGCTGAAACCTCTTCCCCACACACTGAAAGCTCTTCCCCTCAGACTGAAACCCATCCCCACACACTGAAACCCCTTCCCCACACACAGAAACCTCATCCCCACGCACTGAAACCTCTTCCACACATACTGAAACCTCTTCCTCAAAAACTGAAACCTGTTCCCCACAGACTGAAACCTCTTCCCCACACACTGAAACTCCTTCCCCACGCACTGAAACCTCTTCCACACACACTGAAACCTCTTCCCCACACACTGAAACCTCTTCCCCACACACTGAAACTCCTTCCCCACGCACTGAAACCTCTTCCACACACACTGAAACCTCTTCCCCACACACTGAAACCCTTCCCCACACACTGAAACCCATACACACAAACTGAAACACCTTCCCCACACACTGAAATCCCTTCCCCGCACACTGAAACCCCTTCCCCGCACACTGAAACCCTTCCCCACACGCTGAAACCTCTTCCCCACACACTGAAAGCTCTTCCCCTCAGACTGAAACCCATCCCCACACACTGAAACCCCTTCCCCACACACAGAAACCTCATCCCCACGCACTGAAACCTCTTCCACACATACTGAAACCTCTTCCTCAAAAACTGAAACCTGTTCCCCACAGACTGAAACCTCTTCCCCACACACTGAAACTCCTTCCCCACGCACTGAAACCTCTTCCACACATACTGAAACCTCTTCCCCACACACTGAAACCTCTTCCCCACACACTGAAACTCCTTCCCCACGCACTGAAACCTCTTCCACACACACTGAAACCTCTTCCCCACACACTGAAACCACTTCCCCACACGCTGAAACTACTTCCACGCGCACTGAAACCCATCCCCACACACTGAAACCCCTTCCACACACACTGAAACCTCTTCCACACAAACTGAAACCCCTTCCCCACGCACTGAAACCCCTTCCACACACACTGTTACCCCTTCCCCGCACATTGAAACCACTTCCCCACACACTGAATCCCCTCACACACACGGAAACCCCTTCCCCGCACACTGAAAACCTTCCCCACACGCTGAAACCCCTTACCCACACGCTGAAACTCCTTCCACACACACTGAAACCCATCCCCACACACACTGAAACACCTTCGCCTCACACTGAAACCCATTCCCTACACAGTGAAACCCCTTCCCCACACACTGAAACCCTTCCCCACACACTGAAACCCATACACACAAACTGAAACACCTTCCCCACACACTGAAACCCATACCCACACACTGAAACACCTTGCCCACACACTGAAACCATTCCCCACACACTGAAACCCTTCCCCACACACTGAAACACATCCCCACACACTTAAACCCTTCCCCACACACTGAAGCCCCTTCCCCACTCACTGAAACACTTCCCCACACACTGAAACACATTTCCCCACACACTTAAACCCTTCCCCACACAGTGGAACACATCCCCACACACTGAAACCCTTCCCCACACACTGAAACACTTCCCCACACACTGAAACCCTTCCCCACACACTGAAACACCTTCCCATACACTGAACTCCCTTCCCCACTCACTGAAATACCTTCCCCACACACTGAAACACCTTCCCCACACACTGAAACCCATTCCCCACACATTGAAACCCTTCCCCACACACTGAAACACCTTCCCCACACACTGAAACAACTTCCCCACACACTGAAACCCCTTCCCCACACACTGAAACACCTTCCCCACGCACTGAAATTTCTTCCCCACTCACTGAAATATCTTCCCCACACACTGAAACACATTCCCCACACACTGAAACACCTTCCCCACACATTGAAACCCTTCCCCACACACTGAAACACCTTCCCCACACACTGAAACACCTTCTCCACACACTGAAACCCCTTCCCCACACACTGAAACACCTTCCCCACACACTGAAACCCCTTCCGCACACTCTGAAACACCTTCCCCACACACTGAAACCCATCCCCACACACACTGAAACAACTTCCCCACACACTGAAACACCTTCCCCGCACACTGAAACCCATTCCCCATACACTGAACCCCCTTCCCCGCACACTGAAACCCCTTCCCCATACACTGAAACCCCTTCCGCACACACTGAAACACCTTCCCCACACACTGAAACCCATCCCCACACACACTGAAACACCTTCGCCTCACACTGAAACCCATTCCCTACACACTGAAACCCATACACACAAACTGAAACACCTTCCCCACACACTGAAACCCATACCCACACACGGAAACACCTTGCCCACACCCTGAAACCATTCCCCACACACTGAAACCCTTCCCCACACACTGAAACACATCCCCACACACTTAAACCCTTCCCCACACACTGAAGCCCCTTCCCCACTCACTGAAACACTTCCCCACACACTGAAACACATTTCCCCACACACTTAAACCCTTCCCCACACAGTGAAACCCCTTCTCCACACACTGAAACCCTTCCCCACACACTGAAACACATCCCCACACACTGAAATCCTTCCCCACACACTGAAACAATTCCCCACACACTGAAATCCTTCCCCACACACTGAAACACCTTCCCATACACTGAACTCCCTTACCCACCCACTGAAATACCTTCCCCACACACTGAAACACCTTCCCCACACACTGAAACCCCTTCCCCACACATTGAAACCCTTCCCCACACACTGAAACACCTTCCCCACACACTGAAACACCTTCCCCACACACTGAAACCCCTTCCCACACACTGAAACACCTTCCCCACGTACTGAAACACCTTCCCCAAACACTGAAACGTATTCCCCACACACTGACACCCCTTCCGCACACACTGAAACACATTCCCCACACACTGAAACCCTTCCCCACACACTGAAACCCCTTCCCCACACACTGAAACCCATCCCCACACACTGAAACCCCATCCCCACACACTGAAACACCTTCCCCACACACTGAAACCTTTCCCCACACACTGAAAGCCTTCCCCACACACTGAAACACATCCCCACACACTGAAACCCTTCCCCACAAACTGAAGACCCATCCCCACACACTGAAACACCTTCCCCACACACTGAAACACCTTCCCCACACACTGAAACCCCTTCTCCACGCACTGAAACCCTTCCCCACACACTGAAACACCTTCCCCATACACTGAAACCCATCCCCACACATTGAAACCCATCCCCACACACTGAAACCCCGTCCCCACTCACTGAAACCCCTTCCCCACACACTGAAACACTTCCCCACACACTAAAACACATCCCCACACACTGACACCCTTCCACACACCCTGTAACCCCTTCCCCGCACACTGAAACCCCTTCCCCACACACTGAAAACCTTCCCCACATGCTGAAACCCGTTACCCACTCGCTGAAAATCCTTCCACACACACTGAAACCTCTTCCACATGCACTGAAACCCATTCCGCACACACTGAAACACATCGCCACAAACTGAAACCCCTTCCCCACACACTGAAACCCATCCCCACACCCTGAAACACCTTCCCCACACGCTGAAACCCAACACCACAAACTGAAACCCTTCCCCACAAACTGTAACCCCTTGCCCGCACACTGAATCCCCTTCCCCACACACTGAAACCGCTTCCACACACACTGAAATCCCTTCCCCGCACACTGAAACCCCTTCCCCGCACACTGAAACCCTTCCCCACACGCTGAAACCTCTTCCCCACACACTGAAAGCTCTTCCCCTCAGACTGAAACCCATACCCACACACTGAAACCCCTTCCCCACACACTGAAACCTCATCCCCACGCACTGAAACCTCTTCCACACATACTGAAACCTCTTCCTCAAAAACTGAAACCTGTTCCCCACAGACTGAAACCTCTTCCCCACACACTGAAACTCCTTCCCCACGCACTGAAACCTCTTCCACACACACTGAAACCTCTTCCCCACACACTGAAACCTCTTCCCCACACACTGAAACTCCTTCCCCACGCTCTGAAACCTCTTCCACACACACTGAAACCTCTTCCCCACACACTGAAACCACTTCCCCACACGCTGAAACTACTTCCACGCGCACTGAAACCCATCCCCACACACTGAAACCCCTTCCACACACACTGAAACCTCTTCCACACAAACTGAAACCCCTTCCCCACGCACTGAAACCCCTTCCACACACACTGTTACCCCTTCCCCGCACATTGAAACCCCTTCCCCGCACACTGAAACCCCTTCCCCGCACACTGAAAACCTTCCCCACACGCTGAAACCCCTTACCCACACGCTGAAACTCCTTCCACACACACTGAAACCCATCCCCACACACACTGAAACACCTTCGCCTCACACTGAAACCCATTCCCTACACAGTGAAAACCCTTCCCCACACACTGAAACCCTTCCCCACACACTGAAACCCATACACACAAACTGAAACACCTTCCCCACACACTGAAACCCATACCCACACACTGAAACACCTTGCCCACACACTGAAACCATTCCCCACACACTGAAACCCTTCCCCACACACTGAAACACATCCCCACACACTTAAACCCTTCCCCACACACTGAAGCCCCTTCCCCACTCACTGAAACACATCCCCACACACTGAAACACATTTCCCCACACACTTAAACCCTTCCCCACACAGTGAAACCCCTTCTCCACACACTGAAACCCTTCCCCACACACTGAAACACATCCCAACACACTGAAACACTTCCCCACACACTGAAACACTTCCCCACACACTGAAACCCTTCCCCACACACTGAAACACCTTCCCATACACTGAAATCCCTTCCCCACTCAATGAAATACCTTCCCCACACACTGAAACACCTTCCCCACACACTGAAACCCCTTCCCCACACATTGAAACCCTTCCCCACACACTGAAACACCTTCCCCACACACGGAAACACCTTCCCCACACACTGAAACCCCTTCCCCACACACTGAAACACCTTCCCCACGCACTGAAACACCTTCCCCAAACACTGAAACGCATTCCCCACACACTGACACCCCTTCCGCACACACTGAAACACATTCCCCACACACTGAAACCCTTCCCCACACACTGAAACCCCTTCCCCACACACTGAAACCCATCCCCACACACTGAAACCCCATCCCCACACACTGAAACACCTTCCCCACACACTGAAACCTTTCCCCACACACTGAAAGCCTTCCCCACACACTGAAACACATCCCCACACACTGAAACCCTTCCCCACAAACTGAAAACCCTTCCCCACACACTGAAACACCTTCCCCACACACTGAAACCCCTTCTCCACGCACTGAAACCCTTCCCCACACACTGAAACACCTTCCCCATACACTGAAACCCATCCCCACACATTGAAACCCATCCCCACACACTGAAACCCCGTCCCCACTCACTGAAACCCCTTCCCCACACACTGAAACACTTCCCCACACACTAAAACACATCCCCACACACTGACACCCTTCCACACACCCTGTAACCCCTTCCCCGCACACTGAAACCCCTTCCCCACACACTGAAAACCTTCCCCACACACTGAAACACCTTCCACACACACTGAAACCTCTTCTACATGCACTGAAACCCATTCCGCACACACTGAAACACATCGCCACAAACTGAAACCCATCCCCTCACACTGAAACCATTCCCCACACAATGAAACCCATCCCCACATACTGAAACCTCTTCCCCACACACTGAAACTCCTTCCCCACACACTGAAACACCTTCCCCACACACTGAAACCCCTTCTCCACGCACTGAAACCCTTCCCCACACACTGAAACACCTTCCCCATACACTGAAACCCATCCCCACACATTGAAACCCATCCCCACACACTGAAACCCCGTCCCCACTCACTGAAACCCCTTCCCCACACACTGAAACACTTCCCCACACACTAAAACACATCCCCACACACTGACACCCTTCCACACACCCTGTAACCCCTTCCCCGCACACTGAAACCCCTTCCCCACACACTGAAAACCTTCCCCACACACTGAAACACCTTCCACACACACTGAAACCTCTTCTACATGCACTGAAACCCATTCCGCACACACTGAAACACATCGCCACAAACTGAAACCCATCCCCTCACACTGAAACCATTCCCCACACAATGAAACCCATCCCCACATACTGAAACCTCTTCCCCACACACTGAAACTCCTTCCCCACAGACTGAAACTTCTTCCCCACACACTGAAACCTCTTCCGCACAGACTGTAAACCCTTCACCAGACATTGAAACCAATCCCCACACTCTGAAACCTCATGCCCACACACTGAAACCCCTTCGCCACACACTGAAACCCCTTCCCCACACACTGAAACCCATCCCCACACACTGAAACCTCTTCCCCACACACTGAAACCCCTTCCCCACACACTGAATCCCATCCCCACACACTGAAACACATCCCCACACACTGAAATCCTTCCCCATACACTGAAACCTCTTCCCACACACTGAAACCTCTTCGCCACAGGCTGAAACCCTTCCCCACACACTGAAACCTCTTCCCCACACACTGAAACCTCTTCCCCACACACTGCAACCCCTTCCCCACACACTGAAACCACATCCCCACAGACAGAAACCCCTTCCCCACACACTGAAACCACTTCCCCACACATTCAAACCTCTTCCCCACACACTGAAACCACATCCCCACAGACAGAAACCCCTTCCCCACACTCTGAAACCTCTTCCCCACACATTGAAACCTCTTCCCCACACATTGAAACCTCTTCCCCACACATTGAAACCACTTCCCCACGCTCTGAAACCCCTTCCCCACACACTTAAAACATCTTCCGCCCTCTCTTAAACCTCTTCCCCATACACTGAAACCCGTTCCCCACACACTGAAACCCATCCCCACACCCTGAAACCCCTTCCCCAAACGCTGAAACCCATCACCACAAACTGAAACCCTTCCCCACAAACTGTAACCCCTTGCCCGCACACTGAATCCCCTTCCCCACACACTGAAACCGCTTCCACACACACTGAAATCCCTTCCCCGCACACTGAAACCCCTTCCCCGCAGACTGAAACCCTTCCCCACACGCTGAAACCTCTTCCCCACACACTGAAAGCTCTTCCCCTCAGACTGAAACCCATCTCCACACACTGAAACCCCTTCCCCACACACTGAAACCTCATCCACACGCACTGAAACCTCTTCCACACATACTGAAACCTCTTCCTCAAAAACTGAAACCTGTTCCCCACAGACTGAAACCTCTTCCCCACACACTGAAACTCCTTCCCCACGCACTGAAACCTCTTCCACACACACTGAAACCTCTTCCCCACACACTGAAACCTCTTCCCCACACGCTGAAACTACTTCCACACGCACTGAAACCCATCCCCACACACTGAAACCCCTTCCACACACACTGAAACGTCTTCCACATAAACTGAAAACCCTTCCCCACGCACTGAAACCCCTTCCACACACACTGTTACCCCTTCCCCGCTCATTGAAACCCCTTCCCCACACACTGAATCCGCTCACACACACGGAAACCCCTTCCCCGCACACTGAAACCCCTTCCCCGCACACTGAAACCCATCCCCACACGCTGAAACCCCTCACCCACACGCTGAAACTCCTTCCACACACACTGAAATCTCTTCCCCACACACTGAAACCACATCCCCACAGACAGAAACCCCTTCCCCACACTCTGAAACCTCTTCCCCACACATTGAAACCTCTTCCCCACACACTGAATCCACTTCCCCACGCTCTGAAACCCCTTCCCCACACACTTAAAACATCTTCCCCACACTCTTAAACCTCTTCCCCATGCACTGAAACCCCTTCCCCACACACTGAAACCCATCCCCACACACTGAAACCTCATCCCCACGCACTGAAACCTCTTCCACACATACTGAAACCTCTTCCTCAAAAACTGAAACCTGTTCCCCACAGACTGAAACCTCTTCCCCACACACTGAAACTCCTTCCCCAGGCACTGAAACCTCTTCCACACACACTGAAACCTCTTCCCCACACACTGAAACCTCTTCCCCACACGCTGAAACTACTTCCACACGCACTGAAACCCATCCCCACACACTGAAACCCCTTCCACACACACTGAAACGTCTTCCACATAAACTGAAAACCCTTCCCCACGCACTGAAACCCCTTCCACACACACTGTTACCCCTTCCCCGCTCATTGAAACCCCTTCCCCACACACTGAAGCCGCTCACACACACGGAAACCCCTTCCCCGCACACTGAAACCCCTTCCCCGCACACTGAAACCCTTCCCCACACGCTGAAACCCCTCACCCACACGCTGAAACTCCATCCACACACACTGAAATCTCTTCCCCACACACTGAAACCACATCCCCACAGACAGAAACCCCTTCCCCACACTCTGAAACCTCTTCCCCACACATTGAAACCTCTTCCCCACACACTGAAACCCCTTATCCACACACTGAAACCCCTTCCCCACAGACTGAAACCTCTTCCCCACACACTGAAACCTCTTCCGCACAGACTGTAACCCCTTCCCCAGACATTGAAACCCATCCCCGCACTCTGAAACCTCATGCCCACACACTGAAACCCCTTCGCCACACACTGAAACCCCTTCCCCACACACTGAAACCCATCCCCACACACTGAAACCTCTTCCCCACACACTGAAACCCCTTCCCCACACACTGAATCCCATCCCCACACACTGAAACACATCCCCACACACTGAAATCCTTCCCCACACACTGAAACCTCTTTCCACACACTGAAACCTCTTCGCCACAGGCTGAAACCCTTCCCCACACACTGAAACCCCTTCCCCACACACTGAAACCTCTTCCCCACACACTGCAACCCCTTTCCCACACACTGAAACCACATCCCCACAGACAGAAACACCTTGCCCACACACTGAAACCACTTCCCCACACATTCAAACCTCTTCCCCACACACTGAAACCACATCCCCACAGACAGAAACCCCTTCCCCACACTCTGAAACCTCTTCCCCACACATTGAAACCTCTTCCCCACACATTGAAACCTCTTCCCCACACAGTGAAACCACTTCCCCACGCTCTGAAACCCCTTCCCCACACACTTAAAACATCTTCCGCCCACTCTTAAACCTCTTCCCCATACACTGAAACCCCTTCCCCACACACTGAAACCCATCCCCACACCCTGAAACCCCTTCCCCACACGCTGAAACCCATCCCCACTCACTGAAACCCTTCCCCACAAACAGTAACCCCTTGCCCGCACACTGAATCCCCTTCCCCACACACTGAAACCGCTTCCACACACACTGAAATCCCTTCCCCGCACACTGAAACCCCTTCCCCGCACACTGAAACCCTTTCCCACACGCTGAAACCTCTTCCCCACACACTGAAAGCTCTTCCCCTCAGACTGAAACCCATCTCCACACACTGAAACCCCTTCCCCACACACTGAAACCTCATCCACACGCACTGAAACCTCTTCCACACATACTGAAACCTCTTCCTCAAAAACTGAAACCTGTTCCCCACAGACTGAAACCTCTTCCCCACACACTGAAACTCCTTCCCCACGCACTGAAACCTCTTCCACACACACTGAAACCTCTTCCCCACACACTGAAACCTCTTCCCCACACGCTGAAACTACTTCCACACGCACTGAAACCCATCCCCACACACTGAAACCCCTTCCACACACACTGAAACGTCTTCCACATAAACTGAAAACCCTTCCCCACGCACTGAAACCCCTTCCACACACACTGTTACCCCTTCCCCGCTCATTGAAACCCCTTCCCCACACACTGAATCCGCTCACACACACGGAAACCCCTTCCCCGCACACTGAAACCCCTTCCCCGCACACTGAAACCCATCCCCACACGCTGAAACCCCTCACCCACACGCTGAAACTCCTTCCACACACACTGAAATATCTTCCCCACACACTGAAACCACATCCCCACAGACAGAAACCCCTTCCCCACACTCTGAAACCTCTTCCCCACACATTGAAACCTCTTCCCCACACACTGAATCCACTTCCCCACGCTCTGAAACCCCTTCCCCACACACTTAAAACATCTTCCCCACACTCTTAAACCTCTTCCCCATGCACTGAAACCCCTTCCCCACACACTGAAACCCATCCCCACACACTGAAACCTCATCCCCACGCACTGAAACCTCTTCCACACATACTGAAACCTCTTCCTCAAAAACTGAAACCTGTTCCCCACAGACTGAAACCTCTTCCCCACACACTGAAACTCCTTCCCCAGGCACTGAAACCTCTTCCACACACACTGAAACCTCTTCCCCACACACTGAAACCTCTTCCCCACACGCTGAAACTACTTCCACACGCACTGAAACCCATCCCCACACACTGAAACCCCTTCCACACACACTGAAACGTCTTCCACATAAACTGAAAACCCTTCCCCACGCACTGAAACCCCTTCCACACACACTGTTACCCCTTCCCCGCTCATTGAAACCCCTTCCCCACACACTGAAGCCGCTCACACACACGGAAACCCCTTCCCCGCACACTGAAACCCCTTCCCCGCACACTGAAACCCTTCCCCACACGCTGAAACCCCTCACCCACACGCTGAAACTCCATCCACACACACTGAAATCTCTTCCCCACACACTGAAACCACATCCCCACAGACAGAAACCCCTTCCCCACACTCTGAAACCTCTTCCCCACACATTGAAACCTCTTCCCCACACACTGAAACCCCTTATCCACACACTGAAACCCCTTCCCCACAGACTGAAACCTCTTCCCCACACACTGAAACCTCTTCCGCACAGACTGTAACCCCTTCCCCAGACATTGAAACCCATCCCCGCACTCTGAAACCTCATGCCCACACACTGAAACCCCTTCACCACACACTGAAACCCCTTCCCCACACACTGAAACCCATCCCCACACACTGAAACCTCTTCCCCACACACTGAAACCCCTTCCCCACACACTGAATCCCATCCCCACACACTGAAACACATCCCCACACACTGAAATCCTTCCCCACACACTGAAACCTCTTTCCACACACTGAAACCTCTTCGCCACAGGCTGAAACCCTTCCCCACACACTGAAACCCCTTCCCCACACACTGAAACCTCTTCCCCACACACTGCAACCCCTTTCCCACACACTGAAACCACATCCCCACAGACAGAAACACCTTGCCCACACACTGAAACCACTTCCCCACACATTCAAACCTCTTCCCCACACACTGAAACCACATCCCCACAGACAGAAACCCCTTCCCCACACTCTGAAACCTCTTCCCCACACATTGAAACCTCTTCCCCACACATTGAAACCTCTTCCCCACACAGTGAAACCACTTCCCCACGCTCTGAAACCCCTTCCCCACACACTTAAAACATCTTCCGCCCACTCTTAAACCTCTTCCCCATACACTGAAACCCCTTCCCCACACACTGAAACCCATCCCCACACCCTGAAACCCCTTCCCCACACGCTGAAACCCATCCCCACTCACTGAAACCCTTCCCCACAAACTGTAACCCCTTGCCCGCACACTGAATCCCCTTCCCCACACACTGAAACCGCTTCCACACACACTGAAATCCCTTCCCCGCACACTGAAACCCCTTCCCCGCACACTGAAACCCTTTCCCACACGCTGAAACCTCTTCCCCACACACTGAAAGCTCTTCCCCTCAGATTGAAACCCATCCCCACACACTGAAACCCCTTCCCCACACACTGAAACCTCATCCCCACGCACTGAAACCTCTTCCACACATACTGAAACCTCTTCCTCAAAAACAGAAACCTGTTCCCCACAGACTGAAACCTCTTCCCCACACACTGAAACTCCTTCCCCACGCACTGAAACCTCTTCCACACACACTGAAACCTCTTCCCCACACACTGAAACCTCTTCCCCACACGCTGAAACTACTTCCACACGCACTGAAACCCATCCCCACACACTGAAACCCCTTCCACACACACTGAAACGTCTTCCACATAAACTGAAAACCCTTCCGCAACCACTGAAACCCCTTCCACACACACTGTTACCCCTTCCCCGCTCATTGAAACCCCTTCCCCACACACTGAATCCGCTCACACACACGGAAACCCCTTCCCCGCACACTGAAACCCTTCCCCACACGCTGAAACCCCTCACCCACACGCTGAAACTCCTTCCACACACACTGAAATCTCTTCCCCACACACTGAAACCACATCCCCACAGACAGAAACCCCTTCCCTACACTCTGAAACCTCTTCCCCACACATTGAAACCTCTTCCCCACACACTGAATCCACTTCCCCACGCTCTGAAACCCCTTCCCCACACACTTAAAACATCTTCCCCACACTCTTAAACATCTACCCCATACACTGAAACCCCTTCCCCACACACTGAAACCCATCCCCACACCCTGAAAACCCTTCCCCACACACTGAAACCCATCCCCACAGACTGCAACCCTTCCCCACACACTGTAACCAATTCCCCGCATACAGAAACCCCTTCCTCACACACTGAAACCGCTTCCACACACACTGAAATCCCTTCCCCGCACACTGAAACCACTTCCCCGCACACTGAAACCCTTCCCCACACGCTGAAACCTCTTCCCCACACACTGAAAGCTCTTCCACTCAGACTGAAACCCATCCCCACACACTGAAACCCCTTCCCCACATACTGAAACCCCATCCCCACGCACTGAAACCTCTTCCACACATACTGAAACCTCTTCCCCAAAAACTGAAACCTGTTCCCCACAGACTGAAACCTCTTCCCCACACACTGAAAATCCTTCCCCACGCACTGAAACTTCTTCCACACACACTGAAACCACTTCCCCACACACTGAAACCTCTTCCCCACGCACTGAAACCCCTTCCACACACACTGTTACCCCTTCCCCGCACATTGAAACCCCTTCCCCACACACTGAATCCCCTCACACACACGGAAACCCCTTCCCTGCACACTGAAACCCCTTCCCCGCACACTGAAACCCTTCCCCACACGCTGAAACCCCTTACCCACACGCTGAAACTCCTTCCACACTCACTGAAACCTCTTCCACATGCACTGAAACCCCTTCCGAACACAGTAAAACCCATCCCCAAACACTGAAACCTCTTCCCCAAATACTGAAACCCCTTATCCACACACTGAAACCTTTTCCCCACACACTGAAACCACTTCCCCACAGACTGAAACCCCTTCCCCACACTCTGCAACCTCTTCGCCACAGACTGAAACCGTTCCCCACACACTGAAACCGATCCCCACACACTGAAACCCCTTCCCCACACACTGAAACCCATCCCCACACACTGAAACCTCTTCCCCACACACTGAAACCCATCCACACACACTGAAATCCTTCCCCACACACTGAAACCCCTTCCCCACACACTGAAACCCCTTCCCCACTCACTGAAACCCATCCCCACACACTGAAAACACTTCCCCACACACTGAAACCCATCCCCACACATTGAAACCCTTCCCCACACACTGAAACCTCTTCCCACACACTGAAACCTCTTCCCGACACACTGAAACCTCTTCCCCACACACTGAAACCACTTAACCGCACACTGAAACCTCTTTCCCACACACTGAAACCCTTTCCCCACACACTGAAACCTTTTCCCCACACACAGAAACCCCTTCCCCAAAGACTGAAACCCCTTAACCTCACACTGAAACCCATCCCCACACACTGAAACCCCTTCCCCACACACTGAAACCTCTTCCACACACACTGAAACCCCTTCCCCACACACTGAAACCCCTTTCCCACACTCTGAAACCTCTTCCCCACACAGTGAAACCACTTCCCCACATGCTGAAACCCCTTCCCAACACGCTGAAACCCCTTCCACAAACACTGAAACCTCTTCCCCAAACACTGAAACCCCTTCCCCACAGACTGAAACCCCTTAACCACGCACTGAAACCCCTTCCCCACACACTGAAACCCATCCCCACACACTGAAACCTCTTCCCCACACACTGAAAGCTCTTCCACTCAGACTGAAACCCATCCCCACACACTGAAACCCCTTCCCCACACACTGAAACCCCATCCCCACGCACTGAAACCTCTTCCACACATACTGAAACCTCTTCCCCAAAAACTGAAACCTGTTCCCCACAGACTGAAACCTCTTCCCCACACACTGAAACTCCTTCCCCACGCACTGAAACCTCTTCCACACACACTGAAACCTCTTCCCCACACACTGAAACCACTTCCCCACACGCTGAAACTACTTCCCCACACGCTGAAACTACTTCCACACGCACTGAAACCCATCCCCACACACTGAAACGTCTTTCACACAAACTGAAACCCCTTCCCCATGCACTGAAACCCCTTCCACACACACTGTTACCCCTTCCCCGCTCATTGAAACCCCTTCCCCACACACTGAATCCCCTCACACACACGGAAACCCCTTCCCCGCACACTGAAACCCCTTCACCGCACACTGAAACCCTTCCCCACACGCTGATACCCCTCACCCACACGCTGAAACTCCTTCCACACACACTGAAACCTCTTCCCCACACACTGAAACCACATCCCCACAGACAGAAACCCCTTCCCCACACTCTGAAACCTCTTCCCCACACATTGACACCTCTTCCCCACACACTGAAAACACTTCCCCACGCTCTGAAACCCCTTCCCCATACACTTAAAACATCTTCCCCACCCTCTTAAACCTCTTCCCCATACACTGAAACCCCTTCCCCACACACTGAAACCCATCCCCACATCCTGAAACCCCTTCCCCACACACTGAAACCCATCCCCACACACTGCAACCCTTCCCCACACACTGTAACCCCTTCCCCGCACACAGAAACCCCTTCCCCACACACTGAAACCGCTTCCACACACACTGAAATCCCTTCCCCGCACACTGAAACCACTTCCCCGCACACTGAAACCACTTCCCCGCACACTGAAACCCTTCCCCACACGCTGAAACCTCTTCCCCACACACTGAAAGCTCTTCCTCTCAGACTGAAACCTATCCCCACACACTGAAACCCCTTCCCCACTCACTGAAACCCCATCCCCACGCACTGAAACCTCTTCCACACATACTGAAACCTCTTCCCCAGAAACTGAAACCTGTTCCCCACAGACTGAAACCTCTTCCCCACACACTGAAACTCCTTCCCCACGCACTGAAACCTCTTCCACATACACTGAAACCTCTTCCCCACACACTGAAACCTCTTCCCCACACGCTGAAACTACTTCCACACGCACTGAAACCCATCCCCACACACTGAAACCCCTTCCACACACACTGAAACCTCTTCCACACAAACTGAAACACCTTCCCCACGCACTGAAACCCCTTCCACACACACTGTTACCCCTTCCCAGCACATTGAAACCCCTTCCCCACACACTGAATCCCCTGACACACTGAAACCCCTTCCCCGCACACTGAAACCCCTTCCCCGCACACTGAAACCCATCCCCACACACTGAAACTCCTTCCCCACACACTGAAACCCCTTCCCCACTCACTGAAACCCATCCCCACACACTGAAACCACTTCCCCACACACTGAAACCAATCCCCACACACTGAAACCCTTCCCCACACACTGAAACCTCTTCCCACACACTGAAACCTCTTCCCGACACACTGAAACCTCTTCCCCACACACTGAAACCCCTTCACTACACACTGAAACCTCTTCCCCACACACTGAAACCCCTTCCCCACACACTGAAACCTCTTCCCCACACACTGAAACCCCTTGCCCACAGACTGAAACCCCTTAACCTCACACTGAAACCCATCCCCACACACTGAAACCCCTTCCCCACACACTGAAACCTCTTCCCCACACACTGAAACCCCTTCCCCACACACTGAAACCCCTTTCCCACACTCTGAAACCCGTTCCCCAAACACTGAAACCCGTCCCCACACACTGAAACCCCTTCCCCACAGACTGAAACGCCTTAACCACACACTGAAACCCTTTCCCCAAACACTGAAACCCATCCCCACTCACTGAAACCCCTTCCCCACACAATAAAACCCATCCCCACACACTGAAACCCTTCCGCACACACTGTAATCCCTTCCCCGTGCACTGAAACCCCTTCCCCGCACACTGAAACCCTTCCACACACGCTGAAACCCCTTCCCGACACGCTGAAACCCCTTCCACAGACACTGAAACCCATCCCCACACACTGAAACCCCTTCCCCACACACTGAAACCCCTTCGCCACGCACTGAAACCTCTTCCACACATACTGAAACCTCTTCCGCAAAAACTGAAACCTGTTCCCCACAGACTGAAACCTCTTCCCCACACACTGAAACCCCTTCCCCGCACACTGAAACCTCTTCCCCACACACTGATTCCCCTTCACGACACACTGAAACCCCTTCCCCACACACTGAAACCTCTTCCCCACACACTGAAACCACATCCCCACAGACAGAAACCCCTTCCCCACACACTGAAACCCCTTCCCCTCACACTGAAAACCATCCCCAAACACTGAAACCCCTTCCCCACACACTGAAACCCATCCCCACACACAGAAACCCTTCCCCACACACTGTAACCCCTTCCCCGCACACTGAAACACCTTCCCCACACACTGATGCCGCTTCCACACACACTGAAATCCCTTCCCCGCACAGTGAAACCCCTTCCCCGCACACTGAAACCGTTCCCCGCACGCTGAAACCCCTTCCCCACACGCTGAAACCCCTTCCACACACACTGAAACCCATCCCCACACACTGAAACCCCTTCCCGACACACTGAAACCCCTTCCCGACGCACTGAAACCTCTTCCACACATACTGAAACCTCTTCCCCAAAAACTGAAACCTGTTCCCCACAGACTGAAAGCTCTTCCGCACACACTGAAAGCTCTTCCCCACAGACTGAAACCCTTCCCCACACAATGAAACCTCTTCCCCACACACTGAAACTCCTTCCCGACGCATTGAAACCTCTTCCACACACACTGAAACCTCTTCCCACACACTGAAACCTGTTCCCCACACGCTGAAACTTCTTCCACACGCACTGAAACCCATCCCCACACACTGAAACCCCTTCCACACACACTGAAACATCTTCCACACACACTGAAACCCCTTCCCCACGCACTGAGACCCCTTCCACACACACTGTTACCCCTTCCCCACACACTGAAATCCTTCCCCACACACTGAAACCTCTTCCCACACACTGAAACCTCTTCGCCACAGACTGAAACCCTTCCCCACACACTGAAACCTCTTCCCCACACACTGAAACCTCTTCCCCACACACTGAAACCCCTTCCCCGCACACTGAAACCTCTTCCCCACACACTGAATTCCCTTCACCACACACTGAAACCCCTTCCCCACACACTGAAACCTCTTCCCCACAGACTGAAACCACTTCCCCACAGACTGAAACACCTTCCCCACACTCTGAAACCTCTTCCCTACACACTGAAACCTCTTCCCCACACACTGAAACAACTTCCCCACAAACTGAAACCCCTTCCCCACACACTGAAACCTCTTCCCCACACACTGAAACCCCTTGCCCACAGACTGAAACCGCTTAACCACACACTGAAACCCATCCCCACACACTGAAATCTCTTCCACACACACTGAAAACCCTTCCCCACAGACTGAAACCCCTTCCCCACTCACTGAAACCCATCCCCACACACTGAAACCTCTTCCCCACACACTGAAACCCCTTCCCCACACACTGAAACCCATCCCCACACACTGAAACCCATCCCCACATGCTGAAACCCCTTCCCCATACACTGATACCCATCCCCACACACTGCAACCCTTCCCCACACACTGTAACCCCTTCCCCGCACACTGAAACCACTTCCCCACACACTGAAACCGCTTCCACACACACTGAAAGTCCTTCCCCGCACACTGAAACCACTTCCCCGCACACTGAAACCCTTCCCCACACGCTGAAACCTCTCCCCCACACACTGACAGCTCTTCCACTCAGACTGAAACCCATCCACACACACTGAAAGCCCTTCCCCACACACTGAAACTCCTTCCCCACGCACTGAAACCTCTTCCCCACACACTGAAACCTCTTCCCCACACACTGAAACCTCTTCCCCACACCGCTGAAACTACTTCCACGCGCACTGAAACCCATCCCCACACACTGAAACCCCTTCCACACACACTGAAACCTCTTCCACACAAACTGAAACCCCTTCCCCACGCACTGAAACCCCTTCCACACACACTGTTACCCCTTCCCCGCACATTGAAACCACTTCCCCACACACTGAATCCCCTCACACACACGGAAACCCCTTCCCCGCACACTGAAACCCCTTCCCCGCACACTGAAAACCTTCCCCACACGCTGAAACCCCTTACCCACACGCTGAAACTCCTTCCACACACACTGAAACCTCTTCCGCACACACTGAAACCCATCCCCAAACACTGAAACCCATCCCCTCAGACTGAAACCATTCCCCACACAATGAAACGCATCCCCACACACTGAAACCTCTTCCCCACACACTGAAACCCCTTATCCACACACTGAACCCTTTTCCCCACACACTGACACACATCCCCACAGACTGAAACCCCTTCCCCACACTCTGCAACCTCTTCGCCAGAGACTGAAACACTTCCCCACACACTGAAACCCATCCCCACACACTGAAACCCCTTCCCCACACACTGAAACCGATCCCCACACACTGCAACCTCTTCCCCACACACTGAAACCCATCCCCACACACTGAAATCCTTCCCCACACACTGAAACCTCTTCCCCACACACTGAAACCCCTTCCCCACAGACTGAAACCCCTTAACCTCACACTGAAACCCATCCCCACACACTGAAACCCCTTCCCCACACACTGAAAACTCTTCCCCACACACTGAAACCCCTTCCCCACACACTGAAACCCATTTCCCGCACTCTGAAACACGTTCCCCAAACACTGAAACCCAGCCCCACACACTGAAACCTCTTCCCCACACAATGAAACCCCTTCCCCGCACACTGAAACCCCTTCCCCGCACACTGAAACCATTCCCCACACGCTGAAAGCCCTTCCCAACACGCTGAAACCCCTTCCACACACACTGAAACCCGTCCCCACAAACTGAAACCCCTTCCCCACAGACTGAAACCCCTTAACAACACACTGAAACCCCTTCCCCACACACTGAAACCCATCCCCACACAATGAAACCCCTACCTCACACACTGAAACCCATCCCCACACACTGAAACCCTACTCCACACTCTGTAACCCCTTCCCCGCACACTGAAACCCCTTCCCCACACACTGAAACCGCTTCCGCACACACTGAAATCCCTTTCCCGCGCACTGAAACCCCTTCCCCGCACACTGAAACACTTCCACACACGCTGAAACCCCTTCCCCACACGCTGAAACCCCTTCCACACACACTGAAACCCATCCCCACACACTGAAACCCCATCCCCACACACTGAAACATCTTCCCCACACACTGAAACCCCTTCCCCACAGACTGAAACCCCTTAACCTCACACTGAAACCCATCCCCACACACTGAAACCCCTTAGCCACTCACTGAAACCTCTTCCCCACACAGTGAAACCCCTTCCCCGCACACTGAAACCCCTTCCCCGCACACTGAAACCCTTCCCCACAAGCTGAAACCCCTTCCCAACACGCTGAAACCCCTTCCACACACACTGAAAACCGTCCCCACACACTGAAACCCCTTCCCCACAGACTGAAACCCCTCACCCACACACTGAAACCCCTTCCACACACACTGAAACCCATCCCCACACAATGAAACCCCTTCCCCACACACTGAAACCCATCCCCACACACTGAAACCCTTCCCCACACACTGTAACCCCTTCCCCGCACACTGAAACCCCTTCCCCACACACTGAAACCGCTTCCGCACACACTGAAATCCCTTCCCCGCGCACTGAATCCCCATCCCCGCACACTGAAACCCTTCCACACACGCTGAAACCCCTTCCCACACGCTGAAACCCCTTCCACACACACTGAAACCCATCCCCAGACACTGAAACCCCTTCGCCACGCACTGAAACCTCTTCCACACATACTGAAACCTCTTCCCCAAAAACTGAAACCTGTTCCATACAGACTGAAACCTCTTCCCCACACACTGAAACTCCTTCCCCACGCACTGAAACCTCTTCCACACACACTGAAACCCCTTCCCCGCACACTGAAACCTCTTCCCCACACACTGAATCCCCTTCACCACACACTGAAACCCCTTCCCCACACACTGAAACCTCTTCCCCACACACTGAAACCACATCCCCACAGACAGAAAACCATTCCCCACACTCTGAAACCCCTTCCCCACACCCTTAAAACATCTTCCCCACACTCTTAAACCTCTTCCCCACACACTGAAACCCCTTCCCCACACACTGAAACCCATCCCCACACACTGAAACCCCTTCCCCACACACTGAAACCCATCCCCACACACTGAAACCCTTCCCCACACACTGTAACCCCTTCCCCGCACACTGAAACCCCTTCCCCACACACTGAAACCGCTTCCACACACACTGAAATCCCTTCCCCGCACACTGAAACCCCTTCCCCGCACACTGAAACCCTTCCCCACACGCTGAAACCCCTTCCCCACACGCTGAAACCCCTTCCACACACACTGAAACCCATCCCCACACACTGAAACCCCTTCCCCACACACTGAAACCCCTTCCCCACGCAGTGAAACCTCTTCCACACATACTGAAACCTCTTCCCCAAAAACTGAAACCTGTTCCCCACAGACTGAAACCTCTTCCGCACACACTGAAAGCTCTTCCCCACAGACTGAAACCCTTCCCCACACACTGAAACCTCTTCCCCACACACTGAAACTCCTTCCCGACGCATTGAAACCTCTTCCACACACACTGAAACCTCTTCCCACACACTGAAACCTGTTCCCCACACGCTGAAACTTCTTCCACACGCACTGAAACCAATCCCCACACACTGAAACCCCTTCCACACACACTGAAACATCTTCCACACACACTGAAACCCCTTCCCCACACACTGAGACCCCTTCCACACACACTGTTACCCCTTCCCCACACACTGAAACCCCTTCCCCACAGACTGAAACCCCTCAACCACTCACTGAAACCCCTTCCCCACACACTGAAACCCATCCCCACACAATGAAACCCCTTCCCCGCACACTGAAACCCATCCCCACACACTGAAACCCTTCCCCACACACTGTAACCCCTTCCCCGCACACTGAAACCCCTTCCCCACACACTGAAACCGCTTCCGCACACACTGAAATCCCTTCCCCGCGCACTGAATCCCCTTCCCCGCACACTGAAACCCTTCCACACACGCTGAAACCCCTTCCCCACACGCTGAAACCCCTTCCACACACACTGAAACACATCCCCAGACACTGAAACCCCTTCGCCACGCACTGAAACCTCTTCCACACATACTGAAACCTCTTCCCCAAAAACTGAAAACTGTTCCCCACAGACTGAAACCTCTTCCCCACACACTGAAACTCCTTCCCCACGCACTGAAACCTCTTCCACACACACTGAAACCCCTTCCCCGCACACTGAAACCTCTTCCCCACACACTGAATCCCCTTCACCACACACTGAAACCCCTTCCCCACACACTGAAACCTCTTCCCCACACACTGAAACCACATCCCCACAGACAGAAAACCATTCCCCACACTCTGAAACCCCTTCCCCACACCCTTAAAACATCTTCCCCACACTCTTAAACCTCTTCCCCACACACTGAAACCCATCCCCACACACTGAAACCCCTTCCCCACACACTGAAACCGCTTCCACACACACTGAAATCCCTTCCCCGCACACTGAAATCCCTTCCACACACACTGTTACCCCTTCCCCGCACATTGAAACCACTTCCCCACACACTGAATCCCCTCACACACACGGAAACCCCTTCCCCGCACACTGAAACCCCTTCCCCGCACACTGAAAACCTTCCCCACATGCTGAAACCCCTTACCCACACGCTGAAACTCCTTCCACACACACTGAAACCTCTTCCGCACACACTGAAACCCATCCCCAAACACTGAAACCCATCCCCTCACACTGAAACCATTCCCCACACAATGAAACGCATCCCCACACACTGAAACCTCTTCCCCACACACTGAAACCCCTTATCCACACACTGAACCCTTTTTCCCACACACTGACACACATCCCCACAGACTGAAACCCCTTCCCCACACTCTGCAACCTCTTCGCCAGAGACTGAAACACTTCCCCACACACTGAAACCCATCCCCACAAACTGAAACCCCTTCCCCACACACTGAAACCGATCCCCACACACTGCAACCTCTTCCCCACACACTGAAACCCATCCCCACACACTGAAATCCTTCCCCACACACTGAAACCTCTTCCCCACACACTGAAACCCCTTCCCCACAGACTGAAACCCCTTAACCTCACACTGAAACCCATCCCCACACACTGAAACCCCTTCCCCACACACTGAAAACTCTTCCCCACACACTGAAACCCCTTCCCCACACACTGAAACCCATTTCCCGCACTCTGAAACACGTTCCCCAAACACTGAAACCCAGCCCCACACACTGAAACCTCTTCCCCACACAATGAAACCCCTTCCCCGCACACTGAAACCCCTTCCCCGCACACTGAAACCATTCCCCACACGCTGAAAGCCCTTCCCAACACGCTGAAACCCCTTCCACACACACTGAAACCCGTCCCCACAAACTGAAACCCCTTCCCCACAGACTGAAACCCCTTAACAACACACTGAAACCCCTTCCCCACACACTGAAACCCATCCCCACACAATGAAACCCCTACCTCACACACTGAAACCCATCCCCACACACTGAAACCCTACTCCACACTCTGTAACCCCTTCCCCGCACACTGAAACCCCTTCCCCACACACTGAAACCGCTTCCGCACACACTGAAATCCCTTTCCCGCGCACTGAAACCCCTTCCCCGCACACTGAAACCCTTCCCCACACACTGTAACCCCTTCCCCGCACACTGAAACCCCTTCCCCACACACTGAAACCGCTTCCGCACACACTGAAATCCCTTCCCCGCGCACTGAATCCCCATCCCCGCACACTGAAACCCTTCCACACACGCTGAAACCCCTTCCCACACGCTGAAACCCCTTCCACACACACTGAAACCCATCCCCAGACACTGAAACCCCTTCGCCACGCACTGAAACCTCTTCCACACATACTGAAACCTCTTCCCCAAAAACTGAAACCTGTTCCATACAGACTGAAACCTCTTCCCCACACACTGAAACTCCTTCCCCACGCACTGAAACCTCTTCCACACACACTGAAACCCCTTCCCCGCACACTGAAACCTCTTCCCCACACACTGAATCCCCTTCACCACACACTGAAACCCCTTCCCCACACACTGAAACCTCTTCCCCACACACTGAAACCACATCCCCACAGACAGAAAACCATTCCCCACACTCTGAAACCCCTTCCCCACACCCTTAAAACATCTTCCCCACACTCTTAAACCTCTTCCCCACACACTGAAACCCCTTCCCCACACACTGAAACCCATCCCCACACACTGAAACCCCTTCCCCACACACTGAAACCCATCCCCACACACTGAAACCCTTCCCCACACACTGTAACCCCTTCCCCGCACACTGAAACCCCTTCCCCACACACTGAAACCGCTTCCACACACACTGAAATCCCTTCCCCGCACACTGAAACCCCTTCCCCGCACACTGAAACCCTTCCCCACACGCTGAAACCCCTTCCCCACACGCTGAAACCCCTTCCACACACACTGAAACCCATCCCCACACACTGAAACCCCTTCCCCACACACTGAAACCCCTTCCCCACGCAGTGAAACCTCTTCCACACATACTGAAACCTCTTCCCCAAAAACTGAAACCTGTTCCCCACAGACTGAAACCTCTTCCGCACACACTGAAAGCTCTTCCCCACAGACTGAAACCCTTCCCCACACACTGAAACCTCTTCCCCACACACTGAAACTCCTTCCCGACGCATTGAAACCTCTTCCACACACACTGAAACCTCTTCCCACACACTGAAACCTGTTCCCCACACGCTGAAACTTCTTCCACACGCACTGAAACCAATCCCCACACACTGAAACCCCTTCCACACACACTGAAACATCTTCCACACACACTGAAACCCCTTCCCCACACACTGAGACCCCTTCCACACACACTGTTACCCCTTCCCCACACACTGAAACCCCTTCCCCACAGACTGAAACCCCTCAACCACTCACTGAAACCCCTTCCCCACACACTGAAACCCATCCCCACACAATGAAACCCCTTCCCCGCACACTGAAACCCATCCCCACACACTGAAACCCTTCCCCACACACTGTAACCCCTTCCCCGCACACTGAAACCCCTTCCCCACACACTGAAACCGCTTCCGCACACACTGAAATCCCTTCCCCGCGCACTGAATCCCCTTCCCCGCACACTGAAACCCTTCCACACACGCTGAAACCCCTTCCCCACACGCTGAAACCCCTTCCACACACACTGAAACACATCCCCAGACACTGAAACCCCTTCGCCACGCACTGAAACCTCTTCCACACATACTGAAACCTCTTCCCCAAAAACTGAAAACTGTTCCCCACAGACTGAAACCTCTTCCCCACACACTGAAACTCCTTCCCCACGCACTGAAACCTCTTCCACACACACTGAAACCCCTTCCCCGCACACTGAAACCTCTTCCCCACACACTGAATCCCCTTCACCACACACTGAAACCCCTTCCCCACACACTGAAACCTCTTCCCCACACACTGAAACCACATCCCCACAGACAGAAAACCATTCCCCACACTCTGAAACCCCTTCCCCACACCCTTAAAACATCTTCCCCACACTCTTAAACCTCTTCCCCACACACTGAAACCCATCCCCACACACTGAAACCCCTTCCCCACACACTGAAACCGCTTCCACACACACTGAAATCCCTTCCCCGCACACTGAAACCCCTTCCACACACACTGTTACCCCTTCCCCGCACATTGAAACCACTTCCCCACACACTGAATCCCCTCACACACACGGAAACCCCTTCCCCGCACACTGAAACCCCTTCCCCGCACACTGAAAACCTTCCCCACACGCTGAAACCCCTTACCCACACGCTGAAACTCCTTCCACACACACTGAAACCTCTTCCGCACACACTGAAACCCATCCCCAAACACTGAAACCCATCCCCTCACACTGAAACCATTCCCCACACAATGAAACGCATCCCCACACACTGAAACCTCTTCCCCACACACTGAAACCCCTTATCCACACACTGAACCCTTTTTCCCACACACTGACACACATCCCCACAGACTGAAACCCCTTCCCCACACTCTGCAACCTCTTCGCCAGAGACTGAAACACTTCCCCACACACTGAAACCCATCCCCACAAACTGAAACCCCTTCCCCACACACTGAAACCGATCCCCACACACTGCAACCTCTTCCCCACACACTGAAACCCATCCCCACACACTGAAATCCTTCCCCACACACTGAAACCTCTTCCCCACACACTGAAACCCCTTCCCCACAGACTGAAACCCCTTAACCTCACACTGAAACCCATCCCCACACACTGAAACCCCTTCCCCACACACTGAAAACTCTTCCCCACACACTGAAACCCCTTCCCCACACACTGAAACCCATTTCCCGCACTCTGAAACACGTTCCCCAAACACTGAAACCCAGCCCCACACACTGAAACCTCTTCCCCACACAATGAAACCCCTTCCCCGCACACTGAAACCCCTTCCCCGCACACTGAAACCATTCCCCACACGCTGAAAGCCCTTCCCAACACGCTGAAACCCCTTCCACACACACTGAAACCCGTCCCCACAAACTGAAACCCCTTCCCCACAGACTGAAACCCCTTAACAACACACTGAAACCCCTTCCCCACACACTGAAACCCATCCCCACACAATGAAACCCCTACCTCACACACTGAAACCCATCCCCACACACTGAAACCCTACTCCACACTCTGTAACCCCTTCCCCGCACACTGAAACCCCTTCCCCACACACTGAAACCGCTTCCGCACACACTGAAATCCCTTTCCCGCGCACTGAAACCCCTTCCCCGCACACTGAAACACTTCCACACACGCTGAAACCCCTTCCCCACACGCTGAAACCCCTTACACAAACACTGAAACCCATCCCCACACACTGAAACCCCATCCCCACACACTGAAACATCTTCCCCACACACTGAAACCCCTTCCCCACAGACTGAAACCCCTTAACCTCACACTGAAACCCATCCCCACACACTGAAACCCCTTAGCCACTCACTGAAACCTCTTCCCCTCACACTGAAACCCCTTCCCCACACACTGAAACCCCTTTCCCACACTCTGAAACACGTTCCCCAAACACTGAAACCCATCCCCACACACTGAAACCTCTTCCCCACACAGTGAAACCCCTTCCCCGCACACTGAAACCCCTTCCCCGCACACTGAAACCCTTCCCCACAAGCTGAAACCCCTTCCCAACACGCTGAAACCCCTTCCACACACACTGAAAACCGTCCCCACACAATGAAACCCCTTCCCCACAGACTGAAACCCCTCAACCACACACTGAAACCCCTTCCCCACACACTGAAACCCATCCCCACACAATGAAACCCCTTCCCCACACACTGAAACCCATCCCCACACACTGAAACCCTTCCCCACACACTGTAACCCCTTCCCCGCACACTGAAACCCCTTCCCCACACACTGAAACCGCTTCCGCACACACTGAAATCCCTTCCCCGCGCACTGAATCCCCTTCCCCGCACACTGAAACCCTTCCACACACGCTGAAACCCCTTCCCCACACGCTGAAACCCCTTCCACACACACTGAAACCCATCCCCAGACACTGAAACCCCTTCGCCACGCACTGAAACCTCTTCCACACATACTGAAACCTCTTCCCCAAAAACTGAAACCTGTTCCATACAGACTGAAACCTCTTCCCCACACACTGAAACTCCTTCCCCACGCACTGAAACCTCTTCCACACACACTGAAACCCCTTCCCCGCACACTGAAACCTCTTCCCCACACACTGAATCCCCTTCACCACACACTGAAACCCCTTCCCCACACACTGAAACCTCTTCCCCACACACTGAAACCACATCCCCACAGACAGAAAACCATTCCCCACACTCTGAAACCCCTTCCCCACACCCTTAAAACATCTTCCCCACACTCTTAAACCTCTTCCCCACACACTGAAACCCCTTCCCCACACACTGAAACCCATCCCCACACACTGAAACCCCTTCCCCACACACTGAAACCCATCCCCACACACTGAAACCCTTCCCCACACACTGAAATCCCTTCCCCGCACACTGAAACCCCTTCCCCGCACACTGAAACCCTTCCCCACACGCTGAAACCCCTTCCCCACACGCTGAAACCCCTTCCACACACACTGAAACCCATCCCCACACACTGAAACCCCTTCCCCACACACTGAAACCCCTTCCCCACGCAGTGAAACCTCTTCCACACATACTGAAACCTCTTCCCCAAAAACTGAAACCTGTTCCCCACAGACTGAAACCTCTTCCGCACACACTGAAAGCTCTTCCCCACAGACTGAAACCCTTCCCCACACACTGAAACCTCTTCCCCACACACTGAAACTCCTTCCCGACGCATTGAAACCTCTTCCACACTCACTGAAACCTCTTCCCACACACTGAAACCTGTTCCCCACACGCTGAAACTTCTTCCACACGCACTGAAACCCATCCCCACACACTGAAACCCCTTCCACACACACTGAAACATCTTCCACACACACTGAAACCCCTTCCCCACGCACTGAGACCCCTTCCACACACACTGTTACCCCTTCCCCACACACTGAAACCCCTTCCCCACAGACTGAAACCCCTCAACCACTCACTGAAACCCCTTCCCCACACACTGAAACCCATCCCCACACAATGAAACCCCTTCCCCGCACACTGAAACCCATCCCCACACACTGAAACCCTTCCCCACACACTGTAACCCCTTCCCCGCACACTGAAACCCCTTCCCCACACACTGAAACCGCTTCCGCACACACTGAAATCCCTTCCCCGCGCACTGAATCCCCTTCCCCGCACACTGAAACCCTTCCACACACGCTGAAACCCCTTCCCCACACGCTGAAACCCCTTCCACACACACTGAAACACATCCCCAGACACTGAAACCCCTTCGCCACGCACTGAAACCTCTTCCACACATACTGAAACCTCTTCCCCAAAAACTGAAACCTGTTCCCCACAGACTGAAACCTCTTCCCCACACACTGAAACTCCTTCCCCACGCACTGAAACCTCTTCCACACACACTGAAACCCCTTCCCCGCACACTGAAACCTCTTCCCCACACACTGAATCCCCTTCACCACACACTGAAACCCCTTCCCCACACACTGAAACCTCTTCCCCACACACTGAAACCACATCCCCACAGACAGAAAACCATTCCCCACACTCTGAAACCCCTTCCCCACACCCTTAAAACATCTTCCCCACACTCTTAAACCTCTTCCCCACACACTGAAACCCCTTCCCCACACACTGAAACCCATCCCCACACACTGAAACCCCTTCCCCACACACTGAAACCCATCCCCACACACTGAAACCCTTCCCCACACACTGTAACCCCTTCCCCGCACACTGAAACCCCTTCCCCACACACTGAAACCGCTTCCACACACACTGAAATCCCTTCCCCGCACACTGAAACCCCTTCCCCGCACACTGAAACCCTTCCCCACACGCTGAAACCCCTTCCCCACACGCTGAAACCCCTTCCACACACACTGAAACCCATCCCCACACACTGAAACCCCTTCCCCACACACTGAAACCCCTTCCCCACGCAGTGAAACCTCTTCCACACATACTGAAACCTCTTCCCCAAAAACTGAAACCTGTTCCCCACAGACTGAAACCTCTTCCGCACACACTGAAAGCTCTTCCCCACAGACTGAAACCCTTCCCCACACACTGAAACCTCTTCCCCACACACTGAAACTCCTTCCCGACGCATTGAAACCTCTTCCACACACACTGAAACCTCTTCCCACACACTGAAACCTGTTCCCCACACGCTGAAACTTCTTCCACACGCACTGAAACCCATCCCCACACACTGAAACCCCTTCCACACACACTGAAACATCTTCCACACACACTGAAACCCCTTCCCCACGCACTGAGACCCCTTCCACACACACTGTTACCCCTTCCCCACACACTGAAATCCTTCCCCACACACTGAAACCTCTTCCCACACACTGAAACCTCTTCGCCACAGACTGAAACCCTCCCCCACACACTGAAACCTCTTCCCTACACACTGAAACCTCTTCCCCAGACACTGAAACCCCTTCCCCGCACACTGAAACCCCATCCCCACACTCTGAAACATCTTCCCCACACACTGAAACCCCTTCCCCACAGACTGAAACCCCTTAACCTCACACTGAAACCCATCCCCACACACTGAAACCCCTTAGCCACTCACTGAAACCTCTTCCCCTCACACTGAAACCCCTTCCCCACACACTGAAACCCCTTTCCCACACTCTGAAACACGTTCCCCAAACACTGAAACCCATCCCCACACACTGAAACCTCTTCCCCACACAGTGAAACCCCTTCCCCGCACACTGAAACCCCTTCCCCGCACACTGAAACCCTTCCCCACAAGCTGAAACCACTTCCCAACACGCTGAAACCCCTTCCACACACACTGAAAACCGTCCCCACACACTGAAACCCCTTCCCCACAGACTGAAACCCCTCAACCACACACTGAAACCCCTTCCCCACACACTGAAACCCATCCCCACACAATGAAACCCCTTCCCCACACACTGAAACCCATCCCCACACACTGAAACCCTTCCCCACACACTGTAACCCCTTCCCCGCACACTGAAACCCCTTCCCCACACACTGAAACCGCTTCCGCACACACTGAAATCCCTTCCCCGCGCACTGAATCCCCTTCCCCGCACACTGAAACCATTCCACACACGCTGAAACCCCTTCCCCACACGCTGAAACCCCTTCCACACACACTGAAACCCATCCCCACACACTGAAACCCCTTCGCCACGCACTGAAACCTCTTCCACACATACTGAAACCTCTTCCCCAAAAACTGAAACCTGTTCCCCACAGACTGAAACCTCTTCCCCACACACTGAAACTCCTTCCCCACGCACTGAAACCTCTTCCACACACACTGAAACCCCTTCCCCGCACACTGAAACCTCTTCCCCACACACTGAATCCCCTTCACCACACACTGAAACCCCTTCCCCACACTCTGAAACCTCTTCCCCACACACTGAAACCACATCCCCACAGACAGAAAACCATTCCCCACACTCTGAAACCCCTTCCCCACACCCTTAAAACATCTTCCCCACACTCTTAAACCTCTTCCCCACACACTGAAACCCCTTCCCCACACACTGAAACCCATCCCCACACACTGAAACCCCTTCCCCACAAACTGAAACCCATCCCCACACACTGAAACCCTTCCCCACACACTGTAACCCCTTCCCCGCACACTGAAACCCCTTCCCCACACACTGAAACCGCTTCCACACACACTGAAATACCTTCCCCGCACACTGAAACCCCTTCCCCGCACACTGAAACCCTTCCCCACACGCTGAAACCCCTTCCCCACACGCTGAAACCCCTTCCACACACACTGAAACCCATCCCCACACACTGAAACCCCTTCCCCACACACTGAAACCCCTTCCCCACGCAGTGAAACCTCTTCCACACATACTGAAACCTCTTCCCCAAAAACTGAAACCTGTTCCCCACAGACTGAAACCTCTTCCGCACACACTGAAAGCTCTTCCCCACAGACTGAAACCCTTCCCCACACACTGAAACCTCTTCCCCACACACTGAAACTCCTTCCCGACGCATTGAAACCTCTTCCACACACACTGAAACCTCTTCCCACACACTGAAACCTGTTCCCCACACGCTGAAACTTCTTCCACACGCACTGAAACCCATCCCCACACACTGAAACCCCTTCCACACACACTGAAACATCTTCCACACACACTGAAAACCCTTCCCCACGCACTGAGACCCCTTCCACACACACTGTTACCCCTTCCCCACACACTGAAATCCTTCCCCACACACTGAAACCTCTTCCCACACACTGAAACCTCTTCGCCACAGACTGAAACCCTTCCCCACACACTGAAACCTCTTCCCTACACACTGAAACCTCTTCCCCAGACACTGAAACCCCTTCCCCGCACACTGAAACCTCTTGCCCACACACTGAATTCCCTTCACCACACACTGAAACCACTTCCGCACACACTGAAACCTCTTCTGCACAGACTGAAACCACTTCCGCACAGACTGAAACCCCTTCCCCACACTCTGAAACCTCTTCCCCACACACTGAAACCTCTTCCCCACACACTGAAACCACTTCCCCACAAACTGAAACCCCTTCCCCACACACTGAAACCTCTTCCCCACACACTGAAACCCCTTGCCCACAGACTGAAACCCCTTAACCACACACTGAAACCCATCCCCACATACTAAAATCTCTTCCACACAGACTGAAACCCCTTCCCCACAGACTGAAACCACTTCCCCACACACTGAAACCCATCCCCACACACTGAAACCCATCTCCACACACTGAAACCTCTTCCCCACACACTGAAAGCTCTTCCCCACAGACTGAAACCCTTCCACACACACTGAAACCTCTTCCCCACACACTGCAACCCCTTCCCCAGGCACTGAAACCTCTTCCACACATACTGAAACCTCTTCCCCACACACTGAAACCTCTTCCCCACACACTGAAACCTCTTCCCCACACACTGAAACTCCTTCCCCATGCACTGAACCCACTTCCACACACACTGAAACCTCTTCCACACACACTGAAACCTCTTCCCCACACGCTTAAACTTCTTCCACATGCACTGAAACCCATCCCCACACACTGAAACCTCTTCCACACACACTGAAACCTCTTCCACACACAATAAAACACCTTCCCCACGCACTGAAACCCCTTCCACACACACTGTATCCACTTCCCCGCACACTGAAACCCCTTCCCCGCACACTGAAACCCTTCCCCACACGCTGAAACCCGTTACCCACTCGCTGAAACTCCTTCCACACACACTGAAACCTCTTCCACATGCACTGAAACCCATTCCGCACACACTGAAACACATCCCCACACACTGAAACACATCCCTTCAAAATGAATCCATTCCCCACACAATGAAACCCATCCGCACATACTGAAACCTCTTCCCCACACACTGAAGCCCCTTATCCACACACTGAAACGCCTTCCCCACAGACTGAAACCTCTTCCCCACACACTGAAACATCTTCCGCACAGATTGTAACCCCTTCCCCAGACATTGAAACCCATCCCCACACTCTGAAACCTCATGCCCACACACTGAAACCCCTTCCCCACACACTGACACCCCATCCCCACACACTGAAACCCATCCCCACACACTGAAACCTCTTCCCCACACACTGAAACACCTTCCCCACACACTGAAACCCATCCCCACACACTGAAACACATCCCCACACACTGAAATCCTTCCCCACACAATGAAACCTCTTCCCACACACTGAAACCTTTTCGCCACAGACTGAAGCCCTTCCCCACACACTGCTACCTCTTCCCCACACACTGAAACCTCTTCCCCACACACTGAAACCCCTTCCCCGCACACTGAAACCTTTCCCTCAGACTGAAACCCTTCCCCACACACTGAAACCTCTTCCCACACACTGAAACACCTTCCCCACACACAGAAGGACATCCCCACACACTGAAACCTCTTCCCCACACACTGAAACCCCTTCCCCAGACACTGAAACCCATCCCCACACACTGAAACCTCTTCCCCACACACTGCAGCCTCTTCCCCACACACTGAAACCTCTTCCCCACACACTGAAACCCCTTCCCCACACACTCAAACCTCTTCCCCAAACACTGAAACCCATTCCCCACAGACTGAAACCACTTCCCGACACACTGAGACCTATTCCCCACACACTGAAACCTCTTCCCCACACACTGAAACCCCTTATGCACACACTGAAACCCCTTCCCCACAGACTGAAAGCTCTTCCCCAGAAACTGAAACCTCTTCCCCACAGACTGTAAAACATTCCCCACACGCTGAAACCCATCCCCACACACTGAAACCTCATGCCCAAACATTGAAACACCTTCCCCACAGACTGAAACCCATCCCCACATACTGCAACCCATCCCCACACACTGAAACATCTTCCCCACACAATGAAACCCCTTCCCCACACACTGAAACACATCCCCACTAACTGAAACCCCTTCCCCACACACTGAAACCCATCCCCACACACTGAAACCCTTCCCCACACACTGAAACCTCTTCCCCACACACTGAAACCCCTTCCCACACACTGAAACCTTTTCGCCACAGACTGAAGCCCTTCCCCACAAACTGCTACCTCTTCCCCACACACTGAAACCTCTTCCCCACACACTGAAACCCCTTCCCCGCACACTGAAACCTTTCCCTACAGACTGAAACCCTTCCCCACACACTGAAACCTCTTCCCACACACTGAAACACCTTCCCCACACACAGAAAGACATCCCCACACACTGAAACCTCTTCCCCACACACTGAAACCCCTTCCCCAGACACTGAAACCCATCCCCACACACTGAAACCTCTTCCCCACACACTGCAGCCTCTTCCCCACACACTGAAACCTCTTCCCCACACACTGAAACCCCTTTCCCATTACACTCAAACCTCTTCCCCAAACACTGAAACCCATTCCCCACAGACTGAAACCACTTCCCGACACACTGAGACCTCTTCCCCACACACTGAAACCTCTTCCCCACACACTGAAACCCCTTATGCACACACTGAAACCCCTTCCCCACAGACTGAAAGCTCTTCCCCAGAAACTGAAACCTCTTCCCCACAGACTGTAAAACATTCCACACACTGAAACCCATCCCCACACACTGAAACCTCATGCCCAAACATTGAAACACCTTCCCCACACACTGAAACCCATCCCCACATACTGCAACCCATCCCCACACACTGAAACATCTTCCCCACACAATGAAACCCCTTCCCCACACACTGAAACACATCCCCACTAACTGAAACCCCTTCCCCACACACTGAAACCTCTTCCCCACACACTGAAACTCCTTCCCCACGCACTGAACCCACTTCCACACACACTGAAACCTCTTCCACACACACTGAAACCTCTTCCCCACACGCTTAAACTTCTTCCACATGCACTGAAACCCATCCCCACACACTGAAACCTCTTCCACACACACTGAAACCTCTTCCACACACAATAAAACACCTTCCCCACGCACTGAAACCCCTTCCACACACACTGTATCCACTTCCCCGCACACTGAAACCCCTTCCCCGCACACTGAAACCCTTCCCCACACGCTGAAACCCGTTACCCACTCGCTGAAACTCCTTCCACACACACTGAAACCTCTTCCACATGCACTGAAACCCATTCCGCACACACTGAAACACATCCCCACACACTGAAACCCATCCCTTCAAAATCAATCCATTCCCCACACAATGAAACCCATCCGCACATACTGAAACCTCTTCCCCACACACTGAAGCCCCTTATCCACACACTGAAACGCCTTCCCCACAGACTGAAACCTCTTCCCCACACACTGAAACCTCTTCCGCACAGATTGTAACCCCTTCCCCAGACATTGAAACCCATCCCCACACTCTGAAACCTCATGCCCACACACTGAAACCCCTTCCCCACACACTGACACCCCATCCCCACACACTGAAACCCATCCCCACACACTGAAACCTCTTCCCCACACACTGAAACACCTTCCCCACACACTGAAACCCATCCCCACACACTGAAACACATCCCCACACACTGAAATCCTTCCCCACACAATGAAACCTCTTCCCACACACTGAAACCTTTTCGCCACAGACTGAAGCCCTTCCCCACACACTGCTACCTCTTCCCCACACACTGAAACCTCTTCCCCACACACTGAAACCCCTTCCCCGCACACTGAAACCTTTCCCTCAGACTGAAACCCTTCCCCACACACTGAAACCTCTTCCCACACACTGAAACACCTTCCCCACACACAGAAAGACATCCCCACACACTGAAACCTCTTCCCCACACACTGAAACCCCTTCCCCAGACACTGAAACCCATCCCCACACACTGAAACCTCTTCCCCACACACTGCAGCCTCTTCCCCACACACTGAAACCTCTTCCCCACACACTGAAACCCCTTCCCCACACACTCAAACCTCTTCCCCAAACACTGAAACCCATTCCCCACAGACTGAAACCACTTCCCGACACACTGAGACCTATTCCCCACACACTGAAACCTCTTCCCCACACATTGAAACCCCTTATGCACACACTGAAACCCCTTCCCCACAGACTGAAAGCTCTTCCCCAGAAACTGAAACCTCTTCCCCACAGACTGTAAAACATTCCCCACACGCTGAAACCCATCCCCACACACTGAAACCTCATGCCCAAACATTAAAACACCTTCCCCACACACTGAAACCCATCCCCACATACTGCAACCCATCCCCACACACTGAAACATCTTCCCCACACAATGAAACCCCTTCCCCACACACTGAAACACATCCCCACTAACTGAAACCCCTTCCCCACACACTGAAACCCATCCCCACACACTGAAACCCTTCCCCACACACTGAAACCTCTTCCCAAACAATGAAACCTCTTCCCACACACTGAAACCTTTTCGCCACAGACTGAAGCCCTTCCCCACACACTGCTACCTCTTCCCCACACACTGAAACCTCTTCCCCACACACTGAAACCCCTTCCCCGCACACTGAAACCTTTCCCTACAGACTGAAACCTTCCCCACACACTGAAACCTCTTCCCACACACTGAAACACCTTCCCCACACACAGAAAGACATCCCCACACACTGAAACCTCTTCCCCACACACTGAAACCCCTTCCCCAGACACTGAAACCCATCCCCACACACTGAAACCTCTTCCCCACACACTGCAGCCTCTTCCCCACACACTGAAACCTCTTCCCCACACACTGAAACCCTTTTCCCATTACACTCAAACCTCTTCCCCAAACACTGAAACCCATTCCCCACAGACTGAAACCACTTCCCGACACACTGAGACCTCTTCCCCACACATGAAACCTCTTCCCCACACACTGAAACCCCTTATGCACACACTGAAACCCCTTCCCCACAGACTGAAAGCTCTTCCCCAGAAACTGAAACCTCTTCCCCACAGACTGTAAAACATTCCACACACTGAAACCCATCCCCACACACTGAAACCTCATGCCCAAACATTGAAACACCTTCCCCACACACTGAAACCCATCCCCACATACTGCAACCCATCCATACACACTGAAACATCTTCCCCACACAATGAAACCCCTTCCCCACACACTGAAACACATCCCCACTAACTGAAACCCCTTCCCCACACACTGAAACCCATCCCCACACACTGAAACCCTTCCCCACACACTGAAACCTCTCCCCACACACTGAAAACTTCGCCACAGACTGAAACCCTTCCCCACACACTGAAACCTCTTCCCCACACACTGAAACCTCTTCCCCACACACTGAAACCCCCTCCCCGCACACTGAAACCTATTCCCCACACACTGAATCCCCTTCACCACACACTGAAACCCCTTACCCACACACTGAAGCCTCTTCCCCACACACTGAAACCACTTCCCCACAGACTGAAACCCCTTCCCCACACTCTGAAACCTCTTCCACACACACTGATACCTCTTCCCCACACACTGAAACCACTTCCCCACACACTGAAACCCCTTCCCCACACACTGAAACCTCTTCCCCACACACTGAAACCCCTTTCCCACACACTGAAACCTCTTCCGCACACACTGAAACCCCTTCCCCACACAATGAAACCCCTTTCCCACACACTGAAACCCGTTCCCCACACACTGAAACCCATCCCCACACACTGAAACCTCATCCCCACACAGTGAAACCCTTTCTCCACACACTGAAACCCATCCCCACACATTGAAACCCATCCCCACACACTGAAACCTCTTCCCCACACACTGAAAGCTCTTCGCTACAGACTGAAACCCTTCCCCACACACTGAAACCTCTTCCCCACACACTGAAACCCCTTCCACACGCACTGAAACCTCTTCCACACATACTGAAACCTCTTCCCCACACACTGAAACCTCTTCCCCACACACTGAAACCTCTTCCCCACACACTGAAACTCCTTCCCCACGCACTAAAACATCATCCACACACACTGAAACCTCTTCCCCACACACTTAAACCCATCCACACAGACTGAAACACATCCCCACAGGCTGAAACCCTTACCCACACACTGAAACCCATCCCAAACACAGAAACCTCTTCCACACACACTGAAACCTTTCCCTACAGACTGAAACCCTTTCCCACACACTGAAACCTCTTCCCCACACACTGAAACACCTTCCCCACAAACAGAAAGCCATCCCCACACACTGAAAGCTCTTCCCCACACACTGAAACCCCTTCCCCAGACACTGAAACCCATCCCCATACACTGAACCCTCTTCCCCACACACTGCAACCTCTTCCCCACACACTGAAACCCCTTCCCCACACACTGAAACCCCTTCCCCACACTTTCAAACCTCTTCCCCACACACTGAAACCCATTCCCCACACAGTGAAACCCCTTCCCCACACACCGAAACCTCTTCCCCACACACTGAAACCCCTTCCCCACACACTGAAACCTCTTCCCCACACACTGAAACCCCTTCCCCACACACTGAAACCCCTTTCCCACACAATGATACCCTTCCCCACACACTGAAACCCATCCCCACACACTGAAACCTCTTCCCCACACATTGAAACCACTTCCCCACACACTGAAACCCATCCCCACACATTGAAACCCATCACCACACACTGAAACCTCTTCCCCACACACTGAAAGCTCTTCCCCACAGACTGACACCCTTCCCCACACACTGAAACCTCTTCCCCACACACTGAAACCCCTTCCCCACGCAATGAAACCTCTTCCACACATACTGAAACCTCTTCCCCACACACTGAAACCTCTTCCCCACACACTGAAACCTCTTCCCCACACCCTGAAACTCCTTCCCCACGCACTAAAACATCTTCCCCACACACTGAAACACCTTCCCCACAAACAGAAAGCCATCACCACACACTGAAATCTCTTCCCCACACACTGAAACCCCTTCCCCAGACACTGAAACCCATCCCCACACACTGAACCCTCTTCCCCACACACTGCAACCTCTTCCCCACACACTGAAACCCCTTCCCCACACACTGAAACCCCTTCCCCACACACTCAAACCTCTTCCCCACACACTGAAACCCATTCCCCACACACTGAAACCCCTTCCCCACAAACTGAAACCTCTTCCCCACACACTGAAAACCCTTCCCCACAGACTGAAACCCCTTAACCTCACATTGAAACCTCTTCCCCACACACTGAAACCCCTTCCCCACACACTGAAACCTCTTCCCCACACACTGAAACCCCTTCCCCACACACTGAAACCCCTTTCCCACACACTGAAACCCGTTCCCCACACACTGAAACCCATCCCCACACACTGAAACCTCTTCCCCACACAGTGAAACCCTTTCCCCACACACTGAAACCCATGCCCACACATTGAAACCCATCCCCACACACTAAAACCTCTTCCCCACACACTGAAAGCTCTTCCCCACAGACTGAAACCCTGCCCCAAACACTGAAACCTCTTCCCCAGACACTGAAACCCCATCCCCACACACTGAAACCTCTTCCCACACACTGAAACACCTTCCCCACACACAGAAAGACATCCACACACACTGAAACCTCTTCCCCACACACTGAAACCCCTTCCCCAGACACTGAAACCCATCCCCACACACTGAAACCTCTTCCCCACACACTGCAGCCTCTTCCCCACACACTGAAACCTCTTCCCCACACACTGAAACCCCTTCCCCACACACTCAAACCTCTTCCCCAAACACTGAAACCCATTCCCCACAGACTGAAACCACTTCCCGACACACTGAGACCTATTCCCCACACACTGAAACCTCTTCCCCACACACTGAATCCCCTTATGCACACACTGAAACCCCTTCCCCACAGACTGAAAGCTCTTCCCCAGAAACTGAAACCTCTTCCCCACAGACTGTAAAACATTCCCCACACGCTGAAACCCATCCCCACACACTGAAACCTCATGCCCAAACATTGAAACACCTTCCCCACACACTGAAACCCATCCCCACATACTGCAACCCATCCCCACACACTGAAACATCTTCCCCACACAATGAAACCCCTTCCCCACACACTGAAACACATCCCCACTAACTGAAACCCCTTCCCCACACACTGAAACCCATCCCCACACACTGAAACCCTTCCCCACACACTGAAACCTCTTCCCACACAATGAAAACTCTTCCCACACACTGAAACCTTTTCGCCACAGACTGAAGCCCTTCCCCACACACTGCTACCTCTTCCCCACACACTGCAACCTCTTCCCCACACACTGAAACCCCTTCCCCACACACTGAAACCCCTTCCCCAAACACTCAAACCTCTTCCCCACACACTGAAACCCATTCCCCACACACTGAAACCCCTTCCCCACACACTGAAACCTCTTCCCCACACACTGAAAACCCTTCCCCACAGACTGAAACCCCTTAACCTCACATTGAAACCTCTTCCCCACACACTGAAACCCCTTCCCCACACACTGAAACCTCTTCCCCACACACTGAAACCCCTTCCCCACACACTGAAACCCCTTTCCCGCATACTGAAATCCGTTCCCCACACACTGAAACCCATCCCCACACACTGAAACCTCTTCCCCACACACTGAAACCCATGCCCACACATTGACACCCTTCCCCACACACTAAAACCTCTTCCCCACACACTGAAAGCTCTTCCCCACAGACTGAAACCCTGCCCCACACACTGAAACCTCTTCCCCAGACACTGAAACCCCTTCCCCACACACTGAAACCTCTTCCCACACACTGAAACACCTTCCCCACACACAGAAAGACATCCCCACACACTGAAACCTCTTCCCCACACACTGAAACCTTTTCGCCACAGACTGAAGCCCTTCCCCACACACTGCTACCTCTTCCCCACACACTGAATCCTCTTCCCCACACACTGAAACCCCTTCCCCGCACACTGAAACCTTTCCCTACAGACTGAAACCCCTCCCCACACACTGAAACCTCTTCCCACACACTGAAACACCTTCCCAACACACAGAAAGACATCCCCACACACTGAAACCTCTTCCCCACACACTGAAACCCCTTCCCCAGAAACTGAAACCCATCTCCACACACTGAAACCTCTTCCCCACACACTGCAGCCTCTTCCCCACACACTGAAACCTCTTCCCCACACAATGAAACCCCTTCCCCACACACTCAACCCTCTTCCCCAAACACTGAAACCCATTCCCCACAGACTGAAACCACTTCCCGACACACTGAGACCTCTTCCCCACACACTGAAACCTCTTCCCCACACACTGAAACCCCTTATGCACACACTGAAACCCCTTCCCCACAGACTGAAAGCTCTTCCCCAGAAACTGAAACCTCTTCCCCACAGACTGTAAAACATTCCCCACACACTGGAACCCATCCCCACACACTGAAACCTCATGCCCAAACATTGAAACACCTTCCCCACACACTGAAACCCATCCCCACATACTGCAACCCATCCATACACACTGAAACATCTTCCCCACACAATGAAACCCCTTCCCCACACACTGAAACACATCCCCACTAACTGAAACCCCTTCCCCACACACTGAAACCCATCCCCACACACTGAAACCCTTCCCCACACACTGAAACCTCTTCCCACACACTGAAACCTCTTCCCCACACACTGAAACCCCCTCCCCGCACACTGAAGCCTATTCCCCACACACTGAATCCCCTTCACCACACACTGAAACCCCTTCCCCACACACTGAAGCCTCTTCCCCACACACTGAAACCACTTCCCCACAGACTGAAACCCCTTCCCCACACTCTGAAACCTCTTCCACACACACTGATACCTCTTCCCCACACACTGAAACCACTTCCCCACACACTGAAACCCCTTCCCCACACACTGAAACCTCTTCCCCACACACTGAAACCCCTTCCCCACACACTGAAACCTCTTCCCCACACACTGAAACCCCTTCCCCACACACTGAAACCTCTTCCGCACACACTGAAACCCCTTCCCCACACAATGAAACCCCTTTCCCACACACTGAAACCCGTTCCCCACACACTGAAACCCATCCCCACACACTGAAACCTCATCCCCACACAGTGAAACCCTTTCCCCACACACTGAAACCCATCCCCACACATTGAAACCCATCCCCACACACTGTAACCTCTTCCCCACACACTGAAGGCTCTTCGCTACAGACTGAAACCCTTCCCCACACACTGAAACCTCTTCCCCACACACTGAAACCCCTTCCACACGCACTGAAACCTCTTCCACACATACTGAAACCTCTTCCCCACACACTGAAACCTCTTCCCCACACACTGAAACCTCTTCCCCACACACTGAAACTCCTTCCCCACGCACTAAAACATCATCCACACACACTGAAACATCTTCCCCACACACTTAAACCCATCCACACAGACTGAAACACATCCCCACAGGCTGAAACCCTTACCCACACACTGAAACCCATCCCAAACACAGAAACCTCTTCCACACACACTGAAACCTTTCCCTACAGACTGAAACCCTTTCCCACACACTGAAACCTCTTCCCCACACACTGAAACACCTTCCCCACAAACAGAAAGCCATCCCCACACACTGAAATCTCTTCCCCACACACTGAAACCCCTTCCCCAGACACTGAAACCCATCCCCATACACTGAACCCTCTTCCCCACACACTGCAACCTCTTCCCCACACACTGAAACCCCTTCCCCACACACTGTAACCCCTTCCCCACATATTCCAACCTCTTCCCCACACACTGAAACCCATTCCCCACACACTGAAACCCCTTCCCCACACACTGAAACCTCTTCCCCACACACTGAAAACCCATCCCCACAGACTGAAACCCCTTAACCTCACATTGAAACCTCTTCCCCACACACTGAAACCCCTTCCCCACACACTGAAACCTCTTCCCCACACACTGAAACCCCTTCCCCACACACTGAAACCCCTATCCCACACACAGAAACCCGTTCCCCACACACTGAAACCCATCCCCACACACTGAAACCTCTTCCCCACACAGTGCAACCCTTTCCCCACACACTGAAACCCATCCCCACACATTGAAACCCATCCCCACACACTGAAACCTCTTCCCCACACACTGAAAGCTCTTCCCCACAGACTGAAACCCTTCCCCACACACTGAAACCTCTTCCCCACACACTGAAACCCCTTCCCCACGCACTGAAACCTCTTCCACACATACTGAAACCTCTTCCCCACACACTGAAACATCTTCCCCACACACTGAAACATCTTCCCCACACACTGAAACTCCTTCCCCACGCACTAAAACATCTTCCACACACACTGAAACCTCTTCCCCACACACTTAAACCCATCCCCACAGACTGAAACCTTTCCCTACAGACTGAAACCCTTCCCCACACACTGAAAACTCTTCCCCACACACTGAAACACCTTCCCCACAAACAGAAAGCCATCCCCACACACTGAAATCTCCGCCCCACATACTGAAACCCCTTCCCCAGACACTGAAACCCAACCCCACACACTGAACCCTCTTCCCCGCACACTGAAACCCCTTCCCCACACACTGAATCCCCTCACACACACGGAAACGCCTTCCCCGCACACTGAAACCCCTTCCCCGCACACTGAAACCCTTCCCCACACGCTGCAACCCCTTACCCACACGCTGAAACTCCTTCCACAAACACTGAAGCCTCTTCCAAACGCACTGAAACCCCTTCCGCACACACTGAAACCCATCCCCAAACACTGAAACCCATCCCCTCACACTGAAACCATTCCCCACACAATCAAACGCATACCCACACATTGAATCCTCTTCCCCACACACTGAAACCCCTTATCAACACACTGAAACCTTTTCCCCACACACTGAAACCACTTCCCCACAGACTGAAACCCCTTCCACACACTCTGCAACCTCTTCCCCACACACTGAAACCTCTTTACCACACACTGAAACCACTTCGCCACACACTGAAACCCCTTCCCCACACACTGAAATCTCTTCCCCACACACTGAAACCCCTTCCCCACAGACTGAATCCCCTTAACCACACACTGAAACCCATCCCCACACACTGAAATCTCTTCCCCACACACTGAAACCCCTTCCCCACACACTGAAACCCATCCCCACACACTGCAACCTCTTCCCCACACACTGAAACCTCTTCCCCACACACTGAAACCCCTTCCGCATTCACTGAAACCCATCCCCACACTCTGAAACCCATCCCCACACACTGGAACATCTTCCCCACACACTGAAAGCTCTTCCCCACAGACTGAAACCCTTCCCCACACACTGAAACCTCTTCCACACATACTGAAACCTCTTCCCCACACACTGAAACCTCTTCCCCACACACTGAAATTCCTTCCCCACGCACCGAAACCTCTTCTGCACACACTGAAACCTCTTCCCCACACACTGAAAACTCTTCCCCACACGCTTAAACCTATTCCACACACAATAAAGCCCCTTCCCCACGCACTGAAACCACTTCCACACAAACTGTAACCCCTTCCCCGCACAATGAAACCCCTTCCCCACACACTGAATCCCCTTCCACACACACGGAAACCCCTTCCCCGCACACGGAAACCCCTTCCCCGCACACTTAAACCTTCCCCACACGCTGAAACCCCTTACCCACTCGCTGATACTCCTTCCACACACACTGAAACCTCTTCCACATGCACTGAAACCCATTCCGCACAAACTGAAACACATCCCCACACACTGAAACCCATCACCTCACACTGAAACCACTCCCCACACAATGAAACCCATCCCCACATACTGAAACCTCTTCCCCACAGACTGAAACCCCTTAACCACACACTGAGACCCATCCCCACACACTGAAATCTCTTCCACACACACTGAAAACCCTTCCCCACAGACTGAAACCCCTTCCCCACTCACTGAAACCCATCCCCACACACTGAAACCTCTTCCCCACACACTGAAACCCATTCCCTACACACTGAAACCCATCCCCACACACTGAAACCCATCCCCACACACTGAAACCTCTTCCCCACACACTGAAAGCTCTTCCCCACAGACTGAAACCCTTCCACACACACTGAAACCTCTTCCCCACACACTGCAACCCCTTCCCCACGCACTGAAACCTCTTCCAAACACACTGAAACCTCTTCCCCACACACTGAATCTCCTTCCCCACGCACTGAACCCTCTTCCACACACACTGAAACCTCTTCCACACACACTGAAACCTCTTCCATACACGCTTAAACTTCTTCCACACGCACTGAAACCCATCCCCACACACTGAAACCTCTTTCACACACACTGAAACCTCTTCCCCGCACACTGAAACCCCTTCCCCACACACTGAATCCCCTTCCACACACACGGAAACCCCTTCCCCGCACACTGAAATCCCTTCCCCGCACACTGAAACCCTTCCCCACACGCTGAAACCCGTTAACCACTCGCTGAAACTCCTTCCACACACACTGAAACCTCTTCCACATGCACTGAAACCCATTCCGCACACACTGAAACACATCCCCACACACTTAAACCCATCCCTTCACACTGAAACTATTCCCCACACAATGAAACCCATCCGCACATACTGAAACCTCTTCCCCACACACTGAAACCCCTTATCCACTCACTGAAACCCCTTCCCCACAGACTGAAACCTCTTCCCCACACACTGAAACCTCTTCCGCACAGACTGTAACCCCCTCCCCAGACATTGAAACCCATCCCCACACTCTGAAATCCCTTCCCCACACACTGAAACCCATCCCCACATACTGAAGCCTCTTCCCCACACACTGAAACCCCTTCCCCACACACTGAAACCCATCCCCACACACTGAAACATATCCCCACACACTGAAATCCTTCCCCACACACTGAAACCTCTTCCCACTCACTGAAAGCTCTTCGCCACAGACTGAAACCCTTCCCCACACACTGAAACCTCTTCCCCACACACTGAAACCTCTTCCACACATACTGAAGCCCCTTCCCCAGACACTGAAACCTCTTCCCCACACACTGAAACCTCTTCCCCACACACTGAATCTCCTTCCCCACGCACTGAACCCTCTTCCACACACACTGAAAACTCTTCCACACACACTGATTCCCATCCCTTCACACTGAAACCATTCCCCACACAATGAAACCCATCCGCACATACTGAAACCTCTTCCCCACACACTGAAACCCCTTATCCACACACTGAAACCCCTGCCCCACAGACTGAAACCTCTTCCCCACTCCCTGAAACCTCTTCCGCACAGACTGTAACCCCTTCCCCAGACATTGAAACCCATCCCCACACTCTGAAACCTCATGCCCACACATTGAAACCCGTTCCCCACACACTGAAACCCCTTCCCCACACACTGAAACCCATCCGCACACACTGAAACCTCTTCCCCACACACTGAAACCCCTTCCCCACACACTGAAACCCATCCCCACACACTGAAACATATCCCCACACACATAAATCCTTCCCCACACACTGTAACCTCTTCCCACACACTGAAACCTCTTCGCCACAGACTGAAACCCTTCCCCACACACTGAAACCTCTTCCCCACACACTGAAACCTCTTCCCCACACACTGAAACCCCATCCCCACATACTGAAACCTTTCCCTACAGACTGAAACCCTTCCCCACACACTGAAACCTCTTCCCACACACTGAAACACCTTCCCCACACACAGAAAGCCATCCCCACACACTGAAATTTCTTCCCCACACACTGCAACCCCTTCCCCAGACACTGATACCCATCCCCACACACTGAAACCTCTTCCCCACACACTGCAACCTCTTCCCCACACACTGAAACCCCTTCCCCACACACTCAAACCTCTTCCCCACACACTGAAACCCATTTCCCACAGACTGAAACCACATCCCGACACACTGAGACCTCTTCCCCACACACTGAAACCTCTTCCCCACACACTGAAACCCCTTATCCACACACTGAAACCCCTTCCCCACAGACTGAAAGCTCTTCCCCACACAATGAAACCTCTTCCCCACAGACTGTAGCGCATTCACCACACACTGAAACCCATCCCCACACACTGAAACCTCATGCCCACACACTGAAACCCCTTCCCCACACACTGAAACCCCTTCACCACACACTGAAACCCATCCCCACACACTGAAACATCTTCCCCACACACGGAAGCCCCTTCCCCACACACTGAAACACATCCCCACACACTGAAATCCCTTCCCCACACACTGAAACCCATCCCCACACACTGAAACCCTTCCCCACACACTGAAACCCTTCCCCACACACTGAAACCTCTTCTCCACACACTGAAACCTCTTCCCCACACACTGAATCCCCTTCACCACACACTGAAACCCCTTCCCCACACACGGAAGCCTCTTCCCCACACACTGAAACCACTCCCCCACAGACTGAAACCCCTTCCCCACACTCTGAAACCTCTTCCACACAGACTGAAAGCTCTTCCCCACACACTGAAACCTCTTCCCCGCAGACTGTAACGCATTCCCCACACACTGAAACCTCATGCCCACACACTGAAACCCCTTCCCCACACACTGAAACCCCTTCCCCACACACTGAAACCCATCCCCACACACTGAAACCTCTTCCCCACACACTGAAACCACTTCCCCACACACTGAAACCCATCCCCACACACTGAAACATATCCCCACACACTGAAATCCTTCCCCACACACTGTAACCTCTTCCCACACACTGAAACCTCTTCGCCACAGACTGAAACCTCTTCCCCACACACTGAAACCTCTTCCCCACACACTGAATCTCCTTCCCCACGCACTGAACCCTCTTCCACACACACTGAAAACTCTTCCACACACACTGAATCCCATCCCTTCACACTGAAACCATTCCCCACACAATGAAACCCATCCGCACATACTGAAACCTCTTCCCCACACACTGAAACCCCTTATCCACACACTGAAACCCCTGCCCCACAGACTGAAACCTCTTCCCCACTCCCTGAAACCTCTTCCGCACAGACTGTAACCCCTTCCCCAGACATTGAAACCCATCCCCACACTCTGAAACCTCATGCCCACACATTGAAACCCGTTCCCCACACACTGAAACCCCTTCCCCACACACTGAAACCCATCCGCACACACTGAAACCTCTTCCCCACACACTGAAACCCCTTCCCCACACACTGAAACCCATCCCCACACACTGAAACATATCCCCACACACATAAATCCTTCCCCACACACTGTAACCTCTTCCCACACACTGAAACCTCTTCGCCACAGACTGAAACCCTTCCCCACACACTGAAACCTCTTCCCCACACACTGAAACCTCTTCCCCACACACTGAAACCCCATCCCCACATACTGAAACCTTTCCCTACAGACTGAAACCCTTCCCCACACACTGAAACCTCTTCCCACACACTGAAACACCTTCCCCACACACAGAAAGCCATCCCCACACACTGAAATTTCTTCCCCACACACTGCAACCCCTTCCCCAGACACTGATACCCATCCCCACACACTGAAACCTCTTCCCCACACACTGCAACCTCTTCCCCACACACTGAAACCCCTTCCCCACACACTCAAACCTCTTCCCCACACACTGAAACCCATTTCCCACAGACTGAAACCACATCCCGACACACTGAGACCTCTTCCCCACACACTGAAACCTCTTCCCCACACACTGAAACCCCTTATCCACACACTGAAACCCCTTCCCCACAGACTGAAAGCTCTTCCCCACACAATGAAACCTCTTCCCCACAGACTGTAGCGCATTCACCACACACTGAAACCCATCCCCACACACTGAAACCTCATGCCCACACACTGAAACCCCTTCCCCACACACTGAAACCCCTTCACCACACACTGAAACCCATCCCCACACACTGAAACATCTTCCCCACACACGGAAGCCCCTTCCCCACACACTGAAACACATCCCCACACACTGAAATCCCTTCCCCACACACTGAAACCCATCCCCACACACTGAAACCCTTCCCCACACACTGAAACCCTTCCCCACACACTGAAACCTCTTCTCCACACACTGAAACCTCTTCCCCACACACTGAATCCCCTTCACCACACACTGAAACCCCTTCCCCACACACGGAAGCCTCTTCCCCACACACTGAAACCACTCCCCCACAGACTGAAACCCCTTCCCCACACTCTGAAACCTCTTCCACACAGACTGAAAGCTCTTCCCCACACACTGAAACCTCTTCCCCGCAGACTGTAACGCATTCCCCACACACTGAAACCTCATGCCCACACACTGAAACCCCTTCCCCACACACTGAAACCCCTTCCCCACACACTGAAACCCATCCCCACACACTGAAACCTCTTCCCCACACACTGAAACCACTTCCCCACACACTGAAACCCATCCCCACACACTGAAACATATCCCCACACACTGAAATCCTTCCCCACACACTGTAACCTCTTCCCACACACTGAAACCTCTTCGCCACAGACTGAAACCTCTTCCCCACACACTGAAACCTCTTCCCCACACACTGAATCTCCTTCCCCACGCACTGAACCCTCTTCCACACACACTGAAAACTCTTCCACACACACTGAATCCCATCCCTTCACACTGAAACCATTCCCCACACAATGAAACCCATCCGCACATACTGAAACCTCTTCCCCACACACTGAAACCCCTTATCCACACACTGAAACCCCTGCCCCACAGACTGAAACCTCTTCCCCACTCCCTGAAACCTCTTCCGCACAGACTGTAACCCCTTCCCCAGACATTGAAACCCATCCCCACACTCTGAAACCTCATGCCCACACATTGAAACCCGTTCCCCACACACTGAAACCCCTTCCCCACACACTGAAACCCCTTCCCCACACACTGAAACCCATCCCCACACACTGAAACATATCCCCACACACATAAATCCTTCCCCACACACTGTAACCTCTTCCCACACACTGAAACCTCTTCGCCACAGACTGAAACCCTTCCCCACACACTGAAACCTCTTCGCCACACACTGAAACCTCTTCCCCACACACTGAAACCCCATCCCCACATACTGAAACCTTTCCCTACAGACTGAAACCCTTCTCCACACACTGAAACCTCTTCCCACACACTGAAACACCTTCCCCACACACAGAAAGCCATCCCCACACACTGAAATTTCTTCCCCACACACTGCAACCCCTTCCCCAGACACTGATACCCATCCCCACACACTGAAACCCCTTCCCCACACACTGAAACCCATCCCCACACACTGAAACATCTTCCCCACAAACGGAAGCCCCTTCCCCACACACTGAAACACATCCCCACACACTGAAACCCCTTCACCACACACTGAAACCCATCCCCACACACTGAAACATCTTCCCCACACACGGAAGCCCCTTCCCCACACACTGAAACACATCCCCACACACTGAAATCCCTTCCCCACACACTGAAACCCATCCCCACACACTGAAACCCTTCCCCACACACTGAAACCCTTCCCCACACACTGAAACCTCTTCTCCACACACTGAAACCTCTTCCCCACACACTGAATCCCCTTCACCACACACTGAAACCCCTTCCCCACACACGGAAGCCTCTTCCCCACACACTGAAACCACTCCCCCACAGACTGAAACCCCTTCCCCACACTCTGAAACCTCTTCCACACAGACTGAAAGCTCTTCCCCACACACTGAAACCTCTTCCCCGCAGACTGTAACGCATTCCCCACACACTGAAACCTCATGCCCACACACTGAAACCCCTTCCCCACACACTGAAACCCCTTCCCCACACACTGAAACCCATCCCCACACACTGAAACCTCTTCCCCACACACTGAAACCACTTCCCCACACACTGAAACCCATCCCCACACACTGAAACATATCCCCACACACTGAAATCCTTCCCCACACACTGAAACCTCTTCCCACACACTGAAACCTCTTCGCCACAGACTGAAACCCTTCCCCACACACTGAAACCTCTTCCCCACACACTGAAACCTCTTCCACACATACTGAAACCTCTTCCCCAGACACTGAAACCTCTTCCCCACACACTGAACCCTCTTCCACACACACTGAAAACTCTTCCACACACACTGAAACCTCTTCCACACACGCTTAAACTTCTTCCACACGCACTGAAACCCATCCCCACACACTGAAACCTCTTCCACACACACTGAAACCTCTTCCACACACAATAAAACACCTTCCCCACGCACTGAAACCACTTCCACACACACTGTAACCCCTTCCCCGCACACTGAAACCCCTTCCCCACACACTGAATCCCCTTCCACACACACGGAAACCCCTTCCCCGCACACTGAAACCCCTTCCCCGCACACTGAAACCCTCCCCACACGCTGAAACCCGTTACCCACTCGCTGAAACTCCTTCCACACACACTGAAACCTCTTCCACATGCACTGAAACCTATTCCGCACACACTGAAACACATCCCCATACACTGAAACCCATCCCTTCACACTGAAACCATTCCCCACACAATGAAACCCATCCGCACATACTGAAACCTCTTCCCCACACACTGAAACCCCTTATCCACACACTGAAACCCCTTCCCCACAGACTGAAACCTCTTCCCCACTCCCTGAAACCTCTTCCGCACAGACTGTAACACCTTCCCCAGACATTGAAACCCATCTCCACACTCTGAAACCTCATGCCCACACACTGAAACCCTTTCCCCACACACTGAAACCCCTTCCCCACACACTGAAACCCATCCCCACACACTGAAACCTCTTCCCCACACACTGAAACCCCTTCCCCACACACTGAAACCCATCCCCACACACTGAAACATATCCCCACACACTGAAATCCTTCCCCACACACTGAAACCTCTTCCCACACACTGAAACCTCTTCGCCACAGACTGAAACCCTTCCCCACACACTGAAACCTCTTCCCCACACACTGAAACCTCTTCCCCACACACTGAAACCCCATCCCCACATACTGAAACCTTTCCCTACAGACTGAAACCCTTCCCCACACACTGAAACCTCTTCCCCACACACTGAAACCCCTTATCCACACACTGAAACCCCTGCCCCACAGACTGAAACCTCTTCCCCACTCCCTGAAACCTCTTCCGCACAGACTGTAACCCCTTCCCCAGACATTGAAACCCATCCCCACACTCTGAAACCTCATGCCCACACATTGAAACCCCTTCCCCACACACTGAAACCCCTTCCCCACACACTGAAACCCATCCCCACACACTGAAACCTCTTCCCCACACACTGAAACCCCTTCCCCACACACTGAAACCCATTCCCACACACTGAAACATATCCCCACACACTGAAATCCTTCCCCACACATTGTAACCTCTTCCCACACACTGAAACCTCTTCGCCACAGACTGAAACCCTTCCCCACACACTGAAACCTCTTCCCCACACACTGAAACCTCTTCCCCACACACTGAAACCCCATCCCCACATACTGAAACCTTTCCCTACAGACTGAAACCCTTCCCCACACACTGAAACCTCTTCCCACACACTGAAACACCTTCCCCACACACAGAAAGCCATCCCCACACACTGAAACTTCTTCCCCACACACTGCAACCCCTTCCCCAGACACTGATACCCATCCCCACACACTGAAACCTCTTCCCCACACACTGCAACCTCTTCCCCACACACTGAAACCCCTTCCCCACACACTCAAACCTCTTCCCCACACACTGAAACCCATTTCCCACAGACTGAAACCACATCCCGACACACTGAGACCTCTTCCCCACACACTGAAACCTCTTCCCCACACACTGAAACCCCTTATCCACACACTGAAACCCCTTCCCCACAGACTGAAAGCTCTTCCCCACACAATGAAACCTCTTCCCCACAGACTGTAGCGCATTCACCACACAATGAAACCCATCCCCACACACTGAAACCTCATGCCCACACACTGAAACCCCTTCCCCACACACTGAAACCCCTTCACCACACACTGAAACCTCATGCCCACACACTGAAACCCCTTCCCCACACACGGAAGCCCCTTCCCCACACACTGAAACACCTTCCCCACACACTGAAATCCCTTCCCCACACACTGAAACCTCTTCTCCACACACTGAAACACATCCCCACACACTGAAATCCCTTCCCCACACACTGAAACCCATCCCCACACACTGAAACCCTTCCCCACACACACAAACCCTTCCCCACACACTGAAACCTCTTCTCCACACACTGAAACCTCTTCCCCACACACTGAAACCCCTTCCCCGCACACTGAAACCTCTTCCCCACACACTGAATCCCCTTCACCACACACTGAAACCCCTTCCCCACACACGGAAGCCTCTTCCCTACACACTGAAACCACTCCCCCACAGACTGAAACCCCTTCCCCACACTCTGAAACCTCTTCCACACAGACTGAAAGCTCTTCCCCACACACTGAAACCTCTTCCCCGCAGACTGTAACGCATTCCCCACACACTGAAACCTCATGCCCACACACTGAAACCCCTTCCCCACACACTGAAACCCCTTCCCCACACACTGAAACCCATCCCCACACACTGAAACCTCTTCCCCACACACTGAAACCACTTCCCCACACACTGAAACCCATCCCCACACACTGAAACATATCCCCACACACTGAAATCCTTCCCCACACACTGAAACCTCTTCCCACACACTGAAACCTCTTCGCCACAGACTGAAACCCTTCGCCACACACTGAAACCTCTTCCCCACACACTGAAACCTCTTCCACACATACTGAAACCTCTTCCCCAGACACTGAAACCTCTTCCCCACACACTGAACCCTCTTCCACACGCACTGAAACCCATCCCCACACACTGAAACCTCTTCCACACACACTGAAACCTCTTCCACACACAATAAAACACCTTCCCCACGCACTGAAACCACTTCCACACACACTGTAACCCCTTCCCCGCACACTGAAACCCCTTCCCCACACACTGAATCCCCTTCCACACACACGGAAACCCCTTCCCCGCACACTGAAACCCCTTCCCCGCACACTGAAACCCTCCCCACACGCTGAAACCCGTTACCCACTCGCTGAAACTCCTTCCACACACACTGAAACCTCTTCCACATGCACTGAAACCCATTCCGCACACACTGAAACACATCCCCATACACTGAAACCCATCCCTTCACACTGAAACCATTCCCCACACAATGAAACCCATCCGCACATACTGAAACCTCTTCCCCACACACTGAAACCCCTTATCCACACACTGAAACCCCTTCCCCACAGACTGAAACCTCTTCCCCACTCTATGAAACCTCTTCCCCACACACTGAAACCTCTTCCCCACACACTGAAACCCCATCCCCACATACTGAAACCTTTCCCTACAGACTGAAACCCTTCCCCACACACTGAAACCTCTTCCCCACACACTGAAACCCCTTATCCACACACTGAAACCCCTGCCCCACAGACTGAAACCTCTTCCCCACTCCCTGAAACCTCTTCCGCACAGACTGTAACCCCTTCCCCAGACATTGAAACCCATCCCCACACTCTGAAACCTCATGCCCACACATTGAAACCCCTTCCCCACACACTGAAACCCCTTCCCCACACACTGAAACCCATCCCCACACACTGAAACCTCTTCCCCACACACTTAAACCCCTTCCCCACACACTGAAACCCATTCCCACACACTGAAACATATCCCCACACACTGAACTCCTTCCCCACACACTGTAACCTCTTCCCACACACTGAAACCTCTTCGCCACAGACTGAAACCCTTCCCCACACACTGAAACCTCTTCCCCACACACTGAAACCTCTTCCCCACACACTGAAACCCCATCCCCACATACTGAAACCTTTCCCTACAGACTGAAACCCTTCCCCACACACTGAAACCTCTTCCCACACACTGAAACACCTTCCCCACACACAGAAAGCCATCCCCACACACTGAAACTTCTTCCCCACACACTGCAACCCCTTCCCCAGACACTGATACCCATCCCCACACACTGAAACCTCTTCCCCACACACTGCAACCTCTTCCCCACACACTGAAACCCCTTCCCCACACACTCAAACCTCTTCCCCACACACTGAAACCCATTTCCCACAGACTGAAACCACATCCCGACACACTGAGACCTCTTCCCCACACACTGAAACCTCTTCCCCACACACTGAAACCCCTTATCCACACACTGAAACCCCTTCCCCACAGACTGAAAGCTCTTCCCCACACAATGAAACCTCTTCCCCACAGACTGTAGCGCATTCACCACACACTGAAACCCATCCCCACACACTGAAACCTCATGCCCACACACTGAAACCCCTTCCCCACACACTGAAACCCCTTCACCACACACTGAAACCTCATGCCCACACACTGAAACCCCTTCCCCACACACGGAAGCCCCTTCCCCACACACTGAAACACATCCCCACACACTGAAATCCCTTCCCCACACACTGAAACCCATCCCCACACACTGAAACCCTTCCCCACACACTGAAACCCTTCCCCACACACTGAAACCTCTTCTCCACAGACTGAAACCTCTTCCCCACACACTGAAACCCCTTCCCCGCACACTGAAACCTCTTCCCCACACACTGAATCCCCTTCACCACACACTGAAACCCCTTCCCCACACACGGAAGCCTCTTCCCTACACACTGAAACCACTCCCCCACAGACTGAAACCCCTTCCCCACACTCTGAAACCTCTTCCACACAGACTGAAAGCTCTTCCCCACACACTGAAACCTCTTCCCCGCAGACTGTAACGCATTCCCCACACACTGAAACCTCATGCCCACACACTGAAACCCCTTCCCCACACACTGAAACCCCTTCCCCACACACTGAAACCCATCCCCACACACTGAAACCTCTTCCCCACACACTGAAACCACTTCCCCACACACTGAAACCCATCCCCACACACTGAAACATATCCCCACACACTGAAATCCTTCCCCACACACTGAAACCTCTTCCCACACACTGAAACCTCTTCGCCACAGACTGAAACCCTTCCCCACACACTGAAACCTCTTCCCCACACACTGAAACCTCTTCCACACATACTGAAACCTCTTCCCCAGACACTGAAACCTCTTCCCCACACACTGAACCCTCTTCCACACACACTGAAAACTCTTCCACACACACTGAAACCTCTTCCACACACGCTTAAACTTCTTCCACACGCACTGAAACCCATCCCCACACACTGAAACCTCTTCCACACACACTGAAACCTCTTCCACACACAATAAAACACCTTCCCCACGCACTGAAACCACTTCCACACACACTGTAACCCCTTCCCCGCACACTGAAACCCCTTCCCCACACACTGAATCCCCTTCCACACACACGGAAACCCCTTCCCCGCACACTGAAACCCCTTCCCCGCACACTGAAACCCTCCCCACACGCTGAAACCCGTTACCCACTCGCTGAAACTCCTTCCACACACACTGAAACCTCTTCCACATGCACTGAAACCCATTCCGCACACACTGAAACACATCCCCATACACTGAAACCCATCCCTTCACACTGAAACCATTCCCCACACAATGAAACCCATCCGCACATACTGAAACCTCTTCCCCACACACTGAAACCCCTTATCCACACACTGAAACCCCTTCCCCACAGACTGAAACCTCTTCCCCACTCCCTGAAACCTCTTCCGCACAGACTGTAACACCTTCCCCAGACATTGAAACCCATCCCCACACTCTGAAACCTCATGCCCACACACTGAAACCCCTTCCCCACACACTGAAACCCCTTCCCCACACACTGAAACCCATCCCCACACACTGAAACCTCTTCCCCACACACTGAAACCCCTTCCCCACACACTGAAACCCATCCCCACACACTGAAACATATCCCCACACACTGAAATCCTTCCCCACACACTGAAACCTCTTCCCACACACTGAGACCTCTTCGCCACAGACTGAAACCCTTCCCCACACACTGAAACCTCTTCCCCACACACTGAAACCTCTTCCCCACACACTGAAACCCCATCCCCACATACTGAAACCTTTCCCTACAGACTGAAACCCTTCCCCACACACTGAAACCTCTTCCCACACACTGAAACACCTTCCCCACACACAGAAAGCCATCCCCACACACTGAAACTTCTTCCCCACACACTGAAACTCCTTCCCCACACACTGAAACCCATCCCCACACACTGAAACCTCTTCCCCACACACTGAAACCACTTCCCCACACACTGAAACCCATCCCCACACACTGAAACATATCCCCACACACTGAAATCCTTCCCCACACACTGAAACCTCTTCCCACACACTGAAACCTCTTCGCCACAGACTGAAACCCTTCCCCACACACTGAAACCTCTTCCCCACACACTGAAACCTCTTCCACACATACTGAAACCTCTTCCCCAGACACTGAAACCTCTTCCCCACACACTGAACCCTCTTCCACACACACTGAAAACTCTTCCACACACACTGAAACCTCTTCCACACACGCTTAAACTTCTTCCACACGCACTGAAACCCATCCCCACACACTGAAACCTCTTCCACACACACTGAAACCTCTTCCACACACAATAAAACACCTTCCCCACGCACTGAAACCACTTCCACACACACTGTAACCCCTTCCCCGCACACTGAAACCCCTTCCCCACACACTGAATCCCCTTCCACACACACGGAAACCCCTTCCCCGCACACTGAAACCCCTTCCCCGCACACTGAAACCCTCCCCACACGCTGAAACCCGTTACCCACTCGCTGAAACTCCTTCCACACACACTGAAACCTCTTCCACATGCACTGAAACCCATTCCGCACACACTGAAACACATCCCCATACACTGAAACCCATCCCTTCACACTGAAACCATTCCCCACACAATGAAACCCATCCGCACATCATGAAACCTCTTCCCCACACACTGAAACCCCTTATCCACACACTGAAACCCCTTCCCCACAGACTGAAACCTCTTCCCCACTCCCTGAAACCTCTTCCGCACAGACTGTAACACCTTCCCCAGACATTGAAACCCATCCCCACACTCTGAAACCTCATGCCCACACACTGAAACCCCTTCCCCACACACTGAATCCCCTTCCCCACACACTGAAACCCATCCCCACACACTGAATCCTCTTCCCCACACACTGAAACCCCTTCCCCACACACTGAAACCCATCCCCACACACTGAAACATATCCCCACACACTGAAATCCTTCCCCACACACTGAAACCTCTTCCCACACACTGAGACCTCTTCGCCACAGACTGAAACCCTTCCCCACACACTGAAACCTCTTCCCCACACACTGAAACCTCTTCCCCACACACTGAAACCCCATCCCCACATACCGAAACCTTTCCCTACAGACTGAAACCCTTCCCCACACACTGAAACCTCTTCCCACACACTGAAACACCTTCCCCACACACAGAAAGCCATCCCCACACACTGAAACTTCTTCCCCACACACTGAAACCCCTTCCCCAGACACTGATACCCATCCCCACACACTGAAACCTCTTCCCCACACACTGCAACCTCTTCCCCACACACTGAAACCCCTTCCCCACACACTGAAACACCTTCCCCACACACTGAAACCTCTTCCCCACACACTGAAACCCATTCCCCACAGACTGAAACCACTTCCCGACACACTGATACCTCTTCCCCACACACTGAAACCTCTTCCAAACACACTGAAACCCCTTATTCACACACTGAAACCCCTTCCCCACAGACTGAAAGCTCTTCCCCACACACTGAAACCTCTTCCCCACAGACTGTAACCTCTTCCCCACACACTGAAACCCATCCCCACACACTGAAACCTCACGCCCACACACTGAAACCCCTTCCCCACACACTGAAACCCCTTCACCACACACTGAAACCCATCGCCACACACTGAAACATCTTCCCCACACACTGAAGCCCCTTCCCCACACACTGAAACACATCCCCACACACTGAAACCCCTTCCCCACACACTGAAACCCATCCCCACACAATGAAACCCTTCCCCACACACTGAAACCTTCCCCACACACTGAAACCTCTTCTCCACACACTGAAACCTCTTCCCCACACACTGAAACCCCTTCCCCGCACACTGAAACCTCTTCACCACACACTGAATCCCCTTCACCACACACTGAAACCCCTTCCCCACACACTGAAACCTCTTCCACACAGACTGAAAGCTCTTCCCCACACACTGAAACCTCTTCCCCACAGACTGTAACGCATTCCCCACACACTGAAACCCTTCCCCACACACTGAAACCCCTTCACCACACACTGAAACCCATCCCCACACACTGAAACATCTTCCCCACACACTGAAACACATCCCCACACACTGAAACCCCTTCCCCACACACTGAAACCCATCCCCACACAATGAAAACCTTCCCCACACACTGAAACCCTTCCCCACACACTGAAACCTCTTCTCCACACACTGAAACCTCTTCCCCACACACTGAAACCCCTTCCCCGCACACTGAAACCTCTTCACCACACACTGAATCCCCTTCACCACACACTGAAACCCCTTCCCCAAACACTGAAGCCTCTTCCCCACACACTGAAACCACTTCCCCACAGACTGAAACCCCTTCCCCACACTCTGAAACCTCTTCCACACAGACTGAAAGCTCTTCCCCACACACTGAAACCTCTTCCCCACAGACTGTAACGCATTCCCCACACACTGAAACCCTTCCCCACACACTGAAACATCATGCCCACACATTGAAACCCCTTCCCCACACACTGAAACCCCTTCACCACACACTGAAACCCATCCCCACACACTGAAACATCTTCCCCACACACTGAAACCCCTTCCCCACACACTGAAACCCATCCCCACACACTGAAACCCTTCCCCACACAATGAAACCTCTTCCCCACACACTGAAACCTCTTCCCCACACACTGAAACCCCTTCCCCGCATTTTGAAACCTCTTCCCCACACACTGTATCCCCTTCACCAAACACTGAAACCCCTTCCCCACACACTGAAGCCTCTTCCCCACACACTGAAACCACTTCCCCACAGACTGAAACACCTTCCCCACACTCTGAAACCTCTTCCGCACACACTGAAACCTCTTCCCCACACACTGAAACCACTTCCCCACAAACTGAAACCCCTTCCCCACACACTGAAACCTCTTCCCCACACACTGAAACCCCTTCCCCGCAGACGGAAACCCCTTCCCCACACTCTGAAACCTCTTCCACACACACTGAAACCTCTTCCCCACACACTGAAACCACTTCCCCACACACTGAAACCACTTCCCCACACACTGAAACCTCTTCCCCACACACTGAAACCCCTTCCCCACAGACTGTAACCCCTTAACCTCACACTGAAACCTCTTCCCCACACACTGAAACCCCTTCCCCACAAACTGAAACCTCTTCCGCACAGACTGTAACCCCTTCACCAGACATTGAAACCCATCCCCACACTCTGAAACCTCATGCCCACACACTGAAACCCCTTCCCCACACACTGAAACCCCTTCCCCACACACTGAAACCCATCCCCACACACTGAAACCTCTTCCCCACACACTGAAACCCCTTCCCCACACACTGAAACCCATCCCCACACACTGAAACTCATCCCCACACACTGAAATCCTTCCCCACACATTGAAACCTCTTCCCACACACTGAAACCTCTTCGCCACAGACTGAAACCCTTCCCCACACACTGAAACCTCTTCCCCACACACTGAAACCTCTTCCCCACACACTGAAACACCTTCCCCGCACACTGAAACCTTTCCCTAAAGACTGAAACCCTTCCCCACACACTGAAACCTCTTCCCACACGCTGAAAAACCTTCCCCACAGACAGAAAGCCATCCCCACACACTGAAACCTCTCCCCCCCCCCCCACTGAAACCCCTTCCCCACACACTGAAACCTCTTCCCCACACACTGAAACCCCTTCCCCACAGACTGAAAACCCCTTCCCCACACTCTGAAATCCCTTCCACACACACTGAAACCTCTTCCCCACACACTGAAACCACTTCCCCACACATTGAAACCCCTTCCCCACACACTGAAACCTCTTCCCCACACACTGAAACCCCTTCCCCACAGACTGAAACCCCTTAACCTCACACTGAAACCTCTTCCCCACACATTGAAACCCCTTCCCCACACACTGAAACCTCTTCCGCACAGACTGTAACCCCTTCCCCAGACATTGAAACCCATCCCCACACTCTGAAACCTCATGCCCATTCACTGAAACCCCTTCCACACACACTGAAACCCCTTCCCCACACACTGAAACCCATCCACACACACTGAAACCTCTTCCCCACAGACTGAAACCCCTTCCCCACACACTGAAACCCATCCCCACACACTGAAACTCATCCCCACACACTGAAATCCTTCCCCACACATTGAAACCTCTTCCCACACACTGAAACACCTTCGCCACAGACTGAAACCCTTCCCCACACACTGAAAGCTCTTCCCCACACACTGAAACCTCTTCCCCACACACTGAAACCCATTCCCCGCACACTGAAACCTTTCCCTAAAGACTGAAACCCTTCCCCACACACTGAAACCTCTTCCCACACACTGAAACACCTTCCCCAAACACAGGAAGACATCCCCACACACTGAAACCTCTCCCCCCCACTGAAACCCGTTCCCCAGACACTGAAACCCATCCCCACACACTGAAACCTCTTCCCCACACACTGCAACCTCTTCCGCACACACTGAAACCCCTTCCCCGCACACTCAAACCTCTTCCCCACACACTGAAACCCATTCCCGACAGACTGAAACCACTTCTCGACACACTGAGACCTCTTCCGCACACACTGAAACCTCTTCCCCACACACTGAATCCCCTTATCCACACACTGAAACCCCTTCCCCACAGACTGTAAGCTCTTCCCCACACACTGAAACCTCTTCCCCACAGACTGTAACGCATTCCCCACACAACTGAAACCCATTTATGCTTGGACTCAGAGAAAATGGGTGAGATTCTAAACGAGTACTTTGCATCGGTATTCACCGAGGAGAGGTACATGACGGATGTTGAGGTTAGGAACAGATGTTTGATTACTCTAGGTCAAGTCGGCATAAGGAGGGAGGAGGTGTTGGGTATTCTAAAGGGCATTAAGGTGGACAAGTCCCCAGGTCCGGATGGGATCTATCCCAGGTTACTGAGGGAAGCGAGAGAGGAAATAGCTGGGGCCTTAACAGATATCTTTGCAGCATCCTTAAACACGGGTGAGGTCCCGGAGGACTGGAGAATTGCTAATGTTGTCCCCTTGTTTAAGAAGGGTAGCAGAGATAATCCAGGTAATTATAGACCGGTGAGCCTGACGTCAGTGGTAGGGAAGCTGCTGGAAAAGATACTGAGGGATAGGATCTATTCCCATTTGGAAGAAAATGGGCTCATCAGTGATAGGCAACATGGTTTTGTGCAGGGAAGGTCATGTCTTACCAACTTAATAGAATTCTTTGAGGAAGTGACAAAGTTGATTGATGAGGGAAGGGCTGTCGATGTCATATACATGGACTTCAGTAAGGCGTTTGATAAGGTTCCCCATGGCAGGCTGATGGAGAAAGTGAAGGCGCTTGGGGTCCAAGGTGTACTAGCTAGATGGATAAAGAACTGGCTGGGCAACAGGAGACAGAGAGTAGCAGTAGAGGGGAGTTTCTCAAAATGGAGACGTGTGACCAGTGGTGTTCCACAGGGATCCGTGCTGGGACCACTGTTGTTTGTGATATACATTAATGATTTGGAGGAAAGTATAGGTGGACTGATTAGCAAGTTTGCAGACGACACTAAGATTGGTGGAGTAGCAGATAGTGAAGGGGACTGTCAGAGAATACAGCAGAATATAGATATATTAGAGAGTTGGGCAGAGAAATGGCAGATGGGGTTCAATCAGGGCAAATGCGAGGTGATGCATTTTGGAAGATCCAATTCAAGAGTGAACTATACAGTAAATGGAAAAGTCCTGGGGAAAATTGATGTCCAGAGAGATTTGGGTGTTCAGGTCCACTGTTCCCTGAAGGTGGCAACGCAGGTAAAATGGTGGTCAAGAAGGCATACGGCATGCTTTCCTTCATCGGACGGGGCATTGAGTACAAGAGTTGGCAGGTCATGTTACAGTTGTATAGGACTTTGGTTCGGCCACATTTGGAATACTGCGTACAGTTCTGGTCGCCACATTATCAAAAGGATGTGGATGCTTTGGAGAGGGTGCAGAGGAGGTTCACCAGGATGTTGCCTGGTATGGAGGGCGCTAGCTATGAAGAGAGGTTGAGTAGATTAGGATTATTTTCATTAGAAAGACGGAGGTTGAGGGGGGACCTGATTGAGGTGTACAAAATCATGAGAGGTATAGACAGGGTGGACAGCAAGAGGCTTTTTCCCAGAGTGGGGGTTTCAATTACGAGAGGACACGAGTTCAAAGTGAAAGGGGAAATGTTTAGGGGGGATATGCGTGGAAAGTTCTTTACGCAGAGGGTGGTGGGCACCTGGAACGCGTTGCCAGCGGAGGTGGTAGACGCGGGCACGATGGAGTCTTTTAAGATGTATCTAGACAGATACATGAATGGGCAGGAAGAAAAGAGATACAGAACCTTAGAAAATAGGCGACATGTTTAGAGAGAGGATCTGGATCGGCGCAGGCTTGGAGGGCCGAAGGGCCTGTTCCTGTGCTGTAATTATCTTTGTTCTTTGTTCTTTGTTCTTTATCCCCACACACTGAAACCTCATGCCCACACACTGAAACCCCTTCCCCACACACTGAAACCCCTTCACCACACACTGAAACCCATCCCCACACACTGAAACATCTTCCCCACACACTGAAACCCCTTCCCCACAAACTGAAACACATCCCCACACACTGAAACCCCTTCCCCAAACACTGAAACCCATCCCCACACACTGAAACCCATCCCCACACACTGAAACCTCTTCCCACACACTGAAAACTCTTCGCCACAGACTGAAACCCTTCCCCACACACTGAAACCTCTTCCCCGCACACTGAAACCTCTTCCCCACACACTGAATCCCCTTCACCACACGCTGAAACCCCTTCCCCACACACTGAAGCCTCTTCCCCACACACTGAAACCACTTCCCCACAGACTGAAACCACTTCCCCACACTCTGAAACCTCTTCCCCACAAACTGAAACCTCTTCCCCACACACTGAAACCCTTTACCCACAGACTGAAACTGCTTAACCTCACACTGAAACCTCTTCCCCACACAATGAAACCCCTTTCCCCACACTGAAACCCCTTCCCCACACACTGAAACCCATCCCCACACACTGAAACCTCTTCCCCACACAGTGAAACCCCTTCCCCACACACTGAAACCCATCCCCACACATTGAAACCCATCCCCACACACTGAAACCTCTTCCCCACACTCTGAAAGCTCTTCCCCACAGACTGAAACCCTTCCACACACACTGAAACCTCTTCCCCACACACTGAAACCCCTTCCCCACGCACTGAAACCTCTTCCACACATACTGAAACGTCTTCCCCACACACTGAAACCTCTTCCCCACACACTGAAACCTCTTCCCCACACACTGAAACTCCTTCCCCACGCACTGAAACATCTTCCACACACACTGAAACCTCTTCCCCACACACTGAAACCCATCCCCACAGACTGAAACACATCCCCCCAGGCTGAAACCCCTTCCCCACAAACTGATACCCATCCCACACACTGAAACCTCTTCCACACACACTGAAACCTTTCCCTACAGACTGAAACCCTTCCCCACACACTGAAACCTCTTCCCCACACACTGAAACAACTTCCCCACAAACAGAAAGCCATCCCCACACACTGAAATCTCTTCTCCACACACTGAAACCCCTTCCCCAGACACTGAAACCCATCCCCACACACTGAACCCTCTTCCCCACACACTGCAACCTCTTCACCACACACTGAAACCCCTTCCCCACACACTGAAACCCCTTCCCCACACTCTGAAACCTCATCCCCACAGACTGTAACCCATTCCCCACACACTGAAACACATCCCCACACACTGAAACCTCATGCCCACACACTGAAACCCCTTCCTCACTCACTGAAACCCCTTCTCCACACACTGAAAAAAATCCCCACACACTGAAACCTCTTCCCCACACACTGAAACCCCTTCCCGACAGACTGAACCACTTTACCTCACACTGAAACCCATCCCCACACACTGAAACCCCTTCCCCACACACAGAAACCTCTTCCCCACACACTGAAACCCCTTCCGCACACACTGAAACCCCTTTCCCATACACTGAAACCCGTTCCCCAAACACTGAAACCCATCCCCACACACTGAAACCTCTTCCCCACACAGTGAAACCTCTTCCCCACACACTGAAACCCATCGCCACACACTGAAACCCATCCCCTCGCACTGAAACCTCTTCCCCACACACGGAAAGCTGTTCCCCACAGACTGAAACTCTTCCCCACAGACTGAAACCTCTTCCCCACACACTGTAACTCCTTCCCGACGCACTGAAACCTCTTCCACACACACTGAATCCTCTTCCCACACACTGAAACCTCTTACCCACACGCTGAAACGTCTTCCACACGCACTGAAACCAATCCCCACACACTGAAACCCCTTCCACAAGCGCTGAAACATCTTCCACACACACTGAAACCCCTTCCCCACGCACTGAAACCCCTTCCACACACACTGAAACCCATCCCACACACTGAATCCTCTTCCCCACACACTGAAACCTTTCCCTACAGACTGAAACCCTTCCCCACACACTGAAACATCTTCCCCGCACACTGAAACCTCTTCCCCACACACTGAATCCCCTTCACCACACACTGAAACCCCTTCCCCACACACTGAAGCCTCTTCACCACACACTGAAACCACTTCCCCACAGACTGAAACCCCTTCCCCACACTCTGAAACCTCTTCCACACACACTGAAACCTCTTCCCCGCACACTGAAACCACTTCCCCAGACACTGAAACCCCTTCCCCACAAACTGAAACCTCTTCCCCACACACTGAAACCCCTTCCCCACAGACTGAAACCCCTTAACCTCACACTGAAACCTCTTCCCCACACACTGAAACCCCTTCCCAGCACACTGAAACCTCTTCCCCACACACTGAAACCCCTTCCCCACACAATGAAACCCCTTTCCCCCACACTGAAACCCGTTCCCCACACACTGAAACCCATCCCCACACACTGAAACCTCTTCCCCACACAGTGGAACCCCTTCCCCACACACTGAAACCCATCCTCACACATTGAAACCCATCCCCACACACTGAAACCTCTTCCCCACACACTGAAAGCTCTTCCCCACAGACTGAAACCCTTCCACACACACTGAAACCTCTTCCCCACACACTGAAACCCCTTTCCCACGCACTGAAACCTCTTCCACACATACTGAAACCTCTTCCCCACACACTGAAACCTCTTCCCCACACACTGAAACCTCTTCCCCACACACTGAAACTCCTTCCCCACGCTCTGAAACATCTTCCACACACACTGAAACCTCTTCCCCACACACTGAAACCCATCCCCACAGACTGAAACACATCCCCCCAGGCTGAAACCCCTTCCCCACACACTGAAACCCATCCCACACACTGAAACCTCTTCCACACACACTGAAACCTTTCCCTCCAGACTGAAACCCTTCCCCACACACTGAAACCTCTTCCCCACACACTGAAACACCTTCCCCACAAACAGAAAGCCATCCCCACACACTGAAATCTCTTCCCCACACACTGAAACCCCTTCCCCAGACACTGAAACCCATCCCCACACACTGAACCCTCTTCCCCACACACTGCAACCTCTTCCCCACACACTGAAACACCTTCCCCACACACTGAAACCCCTTCCCCACACTCTGAAACCTCATCCCCACAGACTGTAACCCATTCCCCACACACCGAATCCCATCCCCACACACTGAAAGCTCATGCCCACACACTGAAACCCCTTCCCCACTCACTGAAACCTATTCCCCACACACTGAAACACATCCCCATACACTGAAACCTCTTACCCACACACTGGTACCCCTTCCCCACAGACTGAAACCCCTTTACCTCACACTGAAACCCATCCCCACACACTGAAACCCCTTCCCCACACACTGAAACCTCTTCCCCACACACTGAAACCCCTTCCGCACACACTGAAACCCCTTTCCCACACACAGAAACCCCTTCCCCGCAAACTGAAACCCATCCCCACACACTGAAACCTCTTCCCCACACAGTGAAACCCCTTCCCCACACACTGAAACCCATCGCCACACACTGAAACCCATCCCCACGCACTGAAACCTCTTCCCCACACACGGAAAGCTGTTCCCCACAGACTGAAACCCTTCCCCACACACTGGAACCTCTTCCCCACACACTGAAACTCCTTTCCCACGCACTGAAACATCTTCCACACACACTGAAACCTCTTCCCCACACACTGAAACCCATCCCCACAGACTGAAACACATCCCCCCAGACTGAAACCCCTTCCCCACACACTGAAACCCATCCCACAAAATGAAACCTCTTCCACACACACTGAAACCTTTCCCTACAGACTGAAACCCTTCCCCACACACTGAAACCTCTTCCCCAAACACTGAAACACCTTCCCCACAAACAGAAAGCCATCCCCACACACTGAAATCTCTTCCCCACACACTGAAACCCCTTCCCCAGACACTGACACCCATCCCCACACACTGATCCCTCTTCCCCACACACTGCAACCTCTTCCCCACACACTGAAACCCCTTCCCCACACACTGAAACCACTTCCCCACACTCTGAAACCTCATCCCCACAGACTGTAACCCATTCCCCACACACTGAAACCCATCCCCACACACTGAAACCTCATGCCCACACACTGAAACCCCTTACCCACACACTGAAACCTCTTCCCCACACACTGTAACTCCTTCCCGACGCACTGAAACCTCTTCCACACACACTGAAACCTCTTCCCACACAATGAAACCTCTTCCCCACACGCTGAAACTTCTTCCACACGCACTGAAACCCATCCCCACACACTGAAACCCCTTCCACACGCACTGAAACATCTTCCACACACACTGAAACCCCTTCCCCACGCACTGAAACCCCTTCCCCACACACTGAAACACATCCCACACACTGAAACCTCTTCCACACACACTGAAACCTTTCCCTACAGACTGAAACCCTTCCCCACACACTGAAACCTCTTCCCCACACACTGAAACACCTTCCCCACAAACAGAAAGCCATCCCCACACACTGAAATATCTTCCCCACACAGTGAAACCCCTTCCCCAGACACTGAAATCCGTCCCCACACACTGAACCCTCTTCCCCACACACTGCAACCTCTTCCCCAGACACTGAAACCCCTTCCCCACACACTGAAACACCTACCCCACACACTCAAACCTCTTCCCCAAACACTGAAACCCATTCCCCACAGACTGAAACCACTTCCCCACACACTGAAAACTCTTCCCCATACACTGAAATCTCTTCCCCACACACTGAAACCCCTTATCCACACACTGAAACCCCTTCCCCACAGACTGAAAACTCTTCCCCACACACTGAAACCCATCCCCACACACTGATACCTCATGCCCACACACTGAAACCCCTTCCCCACGCTCTGAAACCCCTTCCCCACACACTGAAACCCATCCCCACACACTGAAATCTCTTCCCCACACACTGAAACCCATCCCCACACACTGATACCTCATGCCCACACACTGAAACCCCTTCCCCACGCACTGAAACCCCTTCCCCACACACTGAAACCCATCCCCACACACTGTACCCTCTTCCCCACACACTGAAACCCCTTCCCCACACTCTGCAACCTCTTCCCCACACACTGAAACCTCTTCCCCACACACTGAAACCACTTCCCCACACACTGAAACCCAGTCCCCACACACTGAAACCTCTTCACCACTCACTGAAACCCCTTCCCTACAGACTGAAACCCCTTAACCACACACTGAAACCCATCCCCACACACTGAATTTTCTTCCCCACGCACTGAAACCCCTTCCCCACACTGTGAAACCCCTTCCCCACACACTGAAACCCATCCCCACACAATGAAACCTCTTCCCCACAGACTGAAACGTCTTCCTCACACACGGAAACCCCTTCCGCAATCACTGAAACCCATCCCCACACACCGAAACCCATCCCCTCACACTGAAACCATTCCCCACACAATGAAACGCATCCCCACACACTGAAACCACTTCCCCACACACAGAAACCCCTTATCCACACACTGAAACCCCTTCCCCACACACTGAAACCACTTCCCCACAGACTGAAACCCCTTCCCCACACTCTGCAACCTCTTCCCCACACACTGAAACCTCTTCCCCACACACTGAAACCACTTCCCCACACACTGAAACCCAGTCCCCACACACTGAAACCTCTTCACCACTCACTGAAACCCCTTCCCTACAGACTGAAACCCCTTAACCACACACTGAAACCCATCCCCACACACTGAATTTTCTTCCCCACGCACTGAAACCCCTTCCCCACACTGTGAAACCCCTTCCCCACACACTGAAACCCATCCCCACACAATGAAACCTCTTCCCCACAGACTGAAACGTCTTCCTCACACACGGAAACCCCTTCCGCAATCACTGAAACCCATCCCCACACACCGAAACCCATCCCCACACTCTGGAACCTCTTCCCCACACACTGAAACCTCTTCCCCACACACTGAAACCCCTTCCCCACGCACTGAAACTTCTTCCACACATACTGTAACCTCTTCCCCACACACTGAAACCACTTCCCCACAGACTGAAACCCCTTCCCCACACTCTGCAACCTCTTCCCCACACACTGAAACCTCTTCCCCACGCACTGAAACCACTTCCCCACACACTGAAACCCAGTCCCCACACACTGAAACCTCTTCACCACTCACTGAAACCCCTTCCCTACAGACTGAAACCCCTTAACCACACACTGAAACCCATCCCCACACACTGAATTTTCTTCCCCACGCACTGAAACCCCTTCCCCACACTCTGAAACCCCTTCCCCACACACTGAAACCCATCCCCACACAATGAAACCTCTTCCCCACAGACTGAAACGTCTTCCTCACACACGGAAACCCCTTCCGCAATCACTGAAACCCATCCCCACACACCGAAACCCATCCCCACACTCTGGAACCTCTTCCCCACACACTGAAACCTCTTCCCCACACACTGAAACCCCTTCCCCACGCACTGAAACTTCTTCCACACATACTGTAACCTCTTCCCCAGACACTGAAACCTCTTCCCCACACACTGAAACTCCTTCCCCACGCACTGAAACCTCTTCTACACACACTGAAACCTCTTCCCCACGCACTGAAACCTCTTCCACGCACGCTTAAACTTCTTCCCCGCACACTGAAAGCCCTTACCCACACGCTGAAACTCCTTCCACACACACTGAAACCTCTTCCTCACACACTGAAAACCCTTATCCACACACTGAAACCCCTTCCCCACAGACTGAAACCTCTTCCCCACACACTGAAACCTCTTCCGCACGGACTGTAACCCCTTCCCCAGACATTGAAACCCATCCCCACACTCTGAAACCTCATGCCCACTCACTGAAACCCCTTCCCCACACACTGAAACCCCTTCCATACACACTGAAACCCATCCCCACACACTGAAAACTCTTGCCCACACACTGAAAACCCTTCCCCACACACTGAAACCCATCCCCACAAACGGAAACCCATCCCCACACACTGAAACAACTTCCCACTCACTGAAACCTCTTCGCCACAGACTGAAACCCTTCCCCACACACTGAAACCTCTTCCCCACACACTGGAACCTCTTCCCCACACACTGAAACCTCTTCCCCACACAGTGAAACCCCATCCCCGCACACTGATACCCCTTCCCCGCACACTGAAACCCTTCCCCACACGCTGAAACCCCTTCCCAACACGCTGAAACCCCTTCCACACACACTGAAACCCGTCCTCACACAATGAAACCCCTTCCCCACAAACTGAAACCCCTTAACCACACACTGAAACCCCTTCCCCACACACTGAAACCCATCCCCACACACTGAAACCCCTTCACCAGACACTGAAACCCATCCCCACACACTGAAACCCTTCCCCACACACTGTAACCCCTTCCCCACACACTGTAACCCCTTCCCCGCGCACTGAAACACCTTCCGCGCACACTGAAACCCTTCCCCACACGCTGAAACCCCTTCCCCACACGCTGAAACCAGTTCCACACACACTGAAACCCATCCCCACACAGAGAAACCCCTTCCCCACACTCTGAAACCCCTTCCCTACACACTTAAAACATCTTCCCCACACTCTCAAACCTCTTCCCCACACACTGAAACCCCTTCCCCACACACTGAAACCCATCCCCACACACTGAAACCCCTTCCCCACAAACTGAAACCCATCCCCACACACTGAAACACTTCCCCACACACTGTAACCCCTTCCCCGCACACTGACACCCATCCCCACACACTGAATCCCCTTCCCCACAAACAGAAAGCCATCCCCACACACTGAAATCTCTTCCCCACACACTGAAACCCCTTCCCCAGACACTGAAACTCCTTCCCGACGCATTGCAACCTCTTCCACACACATTGAAACCTCTTCCCACACACTGAAACCTCTTCCCCACACGCTGAAACCTCTTCCACAGGCACTGAAACCCATCCCCACACACTGAAACCCCTTCCACACACACTGAAACATCTTCCACACACACTGAAACCCCTTCCCCACGCACTGAGACCCCTTCCACATACACTGTTACCCCTTCCCCGCACACTGAAACCCCTTCCCCACACACTGAAACCCATCCCACACACTGAAACCTCTTCCACACACATTGAAACACCTTCCCCAGACACTGAAACCCATCGCCACACACTGAACCCTCTTCCCCACACACTGCAACCTCTTCACCACACACTGAAACCCCTTCCCCACACACTGAAACCCCTTCCCCACACACTCAAACCTCTTCCCCAAACACTGAAACCCATTCCCCACAGATTGAAACCACTTCCCCACACACTGAAATCTCTTCCCCACACACTGAAATCTCTTCCCCACACACTGAAACCCCTTATCCACACACTGAAACCCCTTCCCCACAGAATGAAAACTCTTCCCCACACTCTGAAACCTCATCCCCACAGACTGTAACCCATTCCCCACATACTGAAACCCATCCCCACACACTGAAACCTCATGCCCACGCACTGAAACCCCTTTCCCACTCACTGAAACTCCTTACCCACACACTGAAACCCATCCGCACACACTGAAACCTCTTCCCCACACACTGAAACCCCTTCCCCACAGACTGAAACCCCTTTACCTCACACTGAAACCCATCCCCACACACTGAAACCCCTTCCCCACACACTGAAACCTCTTCCCCAAACATTGAAACCCCTTCCGCACACACTGAAACCACTTTCCCACACACTGAAACCCGTTCCCCAAACACTGAAACCCATCCCCACACACTGAAACCTCTTCCCCACACAGTGAAACCCCTTCCCCACACACTGAAAGCCATCCCCACACACTGAAACCTCTTCCCCACACACTGAAAGCTCTTCCCCAAAGACTGCAACCCTTCCCCACACACTGAAACCTCTTCCCCACACACTGAAACTCCTTCCCCACGCACTGAAACCTCTTCCACACACACTGAAACCTCTACCCACACACTGAAACCTCTTCCCCACACGCTGAAACTTCTTCCACACGCACTGAAACCCATCCCCACACACTGAAACCCCTTCCACACACACTGAAACATCTTCCACACACACTGAAACCCCTTCCCCACGCACTGAAACCCCTTCCACACACACTGTTACCCCTTCCCCGCACACTGAAACCCCTTCCCCACACACTGAATCCCCTCACACACACGGAAGCCCTTCCCCGCACACAGAAACCCCTTCCCCGCACACTGAAACCCTTTCCCACACGCTGAAACCCCTTACCCACACGGTGAAACTCCTTCCACACACACTGAAACCTCTTCCACATGCACTGAAACCCCTTCCGCACACACTGAAACCCATCCCAAAACACTGAAACCCATCCCCTCACACTGAAACCATTCCCCACACAATGAAACGCATCCCCACACACTGAAACCTCTTCCCCACACACTGAAACCCCTTATCCACACACTGAAACTCCTTCCCCACACACTGAAACCACTTCCACACAGACTCAAACCCCTTCCCCACACTCTGCAAACTCTTCCCCACACACTGAAACCTCTTCCCCACACACTGAAACCATTTCCCCACACACTGAAACCCATTCCCCACACACTGAAACCTCTTCACCACACACTGAAACCCCTTCCACACAGACTGAAATCCCTTAAACACACACTGAAACCCATCACCACACACTGAGTTTTGTTCCCCACACACTGAAACCCATCCCCACACACTGAAACCTCTTCCCCACACACTGAAACCACTTCCCCACACACTGAAACCCCTTCCGCAATCACTGAAACCCATCCCCACAGTCTGAAACCCATCCCCACACACTGGAACCTCTTCCCCACACCCCGAAAGCTCTTCCCCACAGACTGAAACCCTTCCCCACACACTGAAACCTCTTCCCCACACACTGAAACCCCTTCCCCATGCACTGAAACCTCTTTCGCACATACTGTAACCTCTTCCCCACACACTGAAACCTCTTCCCCACACACTCAAACTCCTTCCCCACGCACTGAAACCTCTTCCCCACACACTGAAACTCCTTCCACACACACTGAAACCTTCTCCACATGCACTGAAACCCATTCCGCACACACTGAAACACATCCCCACACACTGAAACCCATCCCCTCACACTGAAACCATTCCCCACACAATGAAACCCATCCCCACAAACTGAAACCTCTTCCCCACACACTGAAACCCCTTATGCACACACTGAAACCCCTTCCCCACAGACTGAAACCTCTTCCCCACACACTGAAACCTTTTCCGCTCAGACTGTAACCCCTTCCCCAGACATTGAAACCCATCCCCACACTCTGAAACCTCATGCCCACACACTGCAACCCCTTCCCCACACACTGAAACCCCTTCCCCACACACTGAAACCCATCCCCACACACTGAAAACTCTTGCCCACACACAGAAACCCCTTCCCCACACACTGAAACCCATCCCCACACACTGAAACCCATCTTCACACACTGAAATCCTACCCCACACACTGAAACCACTTCCCACACACTGAAACTTCTTCGCCAGAGACTGAAACCCTTCCCCACACACTGAAACCTCTTCCCCACACACTGAAACCCCTTCCCCGCACACTGAAACCTCTTCCCCACACACTGAATCCCCTTCCCCACACACTAAAACCCATCCCCACACACTGAAAACCCTTCCCCACACACTGAAACCCCTTCCCCACTCACTGAAACCCATCCCCACACACTGAAACCCCTTCCCCACACACTGAAACCCATCCCCACACACTGAAACCCTTCCCCACACACTGAAACCTCTTCCACACACTGAAAGCTCTTCCCGACACACTGAAACCTCCTCCCCACACACTGAAACCCCTTCAACGCACACTGAAACCTCTTCCCCACACACTGAAACCCCTTCCCCACACACTGAAACCTCTTCCCCACACACTGAAACCCCTTCCCCACAGACTGAAACCCCTTAACCTCACACTGAAACCCATCCCCACACACTGAAACCCCTTCCCCACACACTGAAACCTCTTCCCCATACACTGAAACCCCTTCCCCACACACTGAAACCCCTTTCCCACACTCTGAAACCCGTTCGCCAAACACTGAAACCCATCCCCGCACACTGAAACCTCTTCCCCACACAGGGAAACCCCTTCCCCGCACACTGAAACCCCTTCCCCGCACACTGAAACACTTCCCCACATGCTGAAACACCTTCCCAACACGCTTAAACCCCTTCCACACACACTGAAACCCGTCCCCACACACTGAAACCCCTTCACCACAGACTGAAACACCTCAACCACGCACTGAAACCTGTTCCCCACAGACTGAAACCTCTTCCCCACACACTGAAACCCCTTCCCCACACACTGAAACCTCTTCCCCACACACTGAAACCACATCCCCACAGACATAAACCCCTTCCCCACACTCTGAAACCCCTTCCCCACACACTTAATACATCTTCCCCACACTCTTAAACCTCTTCCCCACACTCTTAAACCTCTTCCCCACACACTGAAACCCTTTCCCCACACACTGAAACCCATCCCCACACACTGAAACCCCTTCCCCATACACTGAAACCCATCCCCACACACTGTAACCCTTCCCCACACACTGTAACCCCTTCCCCGCACACTGAAACCCCTTCGCCACACACTGAAACCGCTACCACACACACTGAAATCCCTTCCCCGCACACTGAACCCCCTTCCCCGCACACTGAAACGCTTCCCCACACGCTGAAACCCCTTCCCCACACGCTGAAACCCCTTCCACACACACTGAAACCCATCCCCACATACTGAAACCTCTTCCCCACACACTGAAACCCCTTATCCACAAACTGAAACCCCTTCCCCACAGACTGAAACCTCTTTCCCACACACTGAAACCTCTTCCGCACAGACTGTAACGCCTTCCCCAGACATTGAAACCCATCCCCACACTCTGAAACCTCATGCCCACACACTGAAACCCCTTCCACGCACACTGAAACCCCTTCCCCACACACTGAAACCCATCCCCACACACTGAAACCTCTTCCACACACACTGTAAACCCCTTCCCCACACACTGAAACCAATCCCCACACATTGAAACCCTTCCCCAAACACTAAAATCTCTTCGCCACAGACTGAAACCCTTCCCCACACACTGATACCTCTTCCCCACAAACTGAAACCTCTTCCCCACACACTGAAACCCCTTCCCCGCACACTGAAACCTCTTCCCCACACACTGAATCCCCTTCGCCACACACTGAAACCCCTACCCCACTCACTGAAACCTCTTCCCCACAGACTGAAACCAGATCCCCACAGACTGAAAGCCCTTCCCCACAGACTGAAAGCCCTTCCCCACACTCTGAAACCTCTTCCCCACACACTGAAACCTCTTCCCCACACACTGAAACCACTTCCCCACAAACTGACACCCCTTCCCCACACACTGAAACCTCTTCCCCACACACTGAAACCCCTTGCCCACAGACTGAAAACCCTTAACCACACACTGAAACCCATCCCCACACACTGAAATCTCTTCCACACACACTGAAACCCCTTCCCCACACACTGAAACCCATCTCCACACACTGAATCCCATCCTCACACACTGAAACCTCTTCCCCACACACTGAAAGCTCTTCCCCACAGACTGAAACCCTTCCACACACACTGAAACCTCTTCCCCACACACTGAAACCCATCCCCACACACTGAATCCCATCCTCACACACTGAAACCTCTTCCCCACACTTACTGAAATCTCTTCCCCACACACTGAAACCTCTTCCCCACACACTGAAACCTCTTCCCCACACACTGAATCTCCTTCCCCACGCACTGAAACCTCTTCCACACACACTGCAACCTCTTCCACACGCACTGAAACCCATCCCCACACACTGAAACCTCTTCCACACACACTGAAACCTCTTCCACACACAATCAAACACCTTCCCCACGCACTGAAACCCCTTCCACACACACTGTAACCCCTTCCCCGCACACTGAAACCCCTTCCCCACGCACTGAATCCCCTTTGACACAGACGGAAACCCCTTCCCCACACACTGAAATACATCCCCACACACTGAAACCACATCCCCACAGACATAAACCCCTTCCCCACACTCTGAAACCCCTTCCCCACACACTTAATACATCTTCCCCACACTCTTAAACCTCTTCCCCACACTCTTAGACCTCTTCCCCACACACTGTAACCCCTTCCCCACACACTGAAACCCATCCCCACACACTGAAACCCCTTCCCCACACACTGAATCCCCTTCACCACACACTGAAACCCCTTCCGCAAACACTGAAACCTCTTCCCCACAGACTGAAACCAGATCCCCACAGACTGAAAGCCCTTCCCCACACTCTGAAACCACTTCCCCACAAACTGAAACCTCTTCCCCACACACTGAAACCTCTTCCCCACACACTGAAACCCCTTGCCCACAGACTGAAACCCCTTAACCACACACTGAAACCCATCCCCACACACTGAAATCTCTACCACACGCACTGAAACCCCTTCCCCACAGACTGAAACCCCTACCCCACACACTGCAACCCATCCCCAAACACTGAAACCTCTTCCCCACACACTGAAACCCCTTCCACACACACTGAAACCTCTTCCCCACACACTGAAACCACATCCCCACAGACATAAACCCCTTCCCGACACTCTGAAACCCCTTCCCCACACACTTAATACATCTTCCCCACACTCTTAAACCTCTTCCCCACATTCTTAAACCTCTTCCCCACACACTGAAACCCCTTCCCCACACACTGAAACCCATCCCCACACACTGAAACCTCTTCGCCACAGACTGAAACCCTTCCCCACACACTGAAACCTCTTCCCCACAAACTGAAACCTCTTCCCCACACACTGAAACCCCTTCCCCGCACACTGAAACCTCTTCCCCACACACTGAATCCCCTTCACCACACACTGAAACCCCTTCCGCACACACTGAAACCTCTTCCCCACAGACTGAAACCAGATCCCCACAGACTGAAAGCCCTTCCCCACACTCTGAAACCACTTCCCCACAAACTGAAACCCCTTCCCCACACACTGAAACCTCTTCCCCACACACTGAAACCCCTTGCCCACACACTGAATCCCCCTCACCACACACTGAAACCCCTTCCCCACACACTGAAACCTCTTCCCCACACACTGAAACCACATCCCCACAGACATAAACCCCTTCCCGACACTCTGAAACCCCTTCCCCACACACTTAATACATCTTCCCCACACACTGAAACCTCTTCCCCACATTCTTAAACCTCTTCCCCACACACTGAAACCCCTTCCCCACAAACTGAAACCTCTTCCCCACACACTGAAACCCCTTCCCCGCACACTGAAACCTCTTCCCCACACACTGAATCCCCTTCACCACACACTGAAACCCCTTCCGCACACACTGAAACCTCTTCCCCACAGACTGAAACCAGATCCCCACAGACTGAAAGCCCTTCCCCACACTCTGAAACCACTTCCCCACAAACTGAAACCCCTTCCCCACACACTGAAACCCCTTGCCCACAGACTGAAACCCCTTAACCACACACTGAAACCCATCCCCACACACTGAAATCTCTACCACACGCACTGAAACCCCTTCCCCACAGACTGAAACCTCTTCCCCACACACTGAAACGCCTTCCACACACACTGAAACCCGTCCCCACACACTGAAACCCCTTCCCCACAGACTGAAACCCCTTAACCACGCACTGAAACCTCTTCCACACATACTGAAATTTCTTCCCCAAAAACTGAAACCTGTTCCCCACAGAATGAAACCTCTTCCCCACACACTGAACCTCCTTCCCCACGCACTGAAACCTCTTCCACACACACTGAAACCCCCTCCCCGCACACTGAAACCTCTTCCCCACACACTGAATCCCCCTCACCACACACTGAAACCCCTTCCCCACACACTGAAACCTCTTCCCCACACACTGAAACCACATCCCCACAGACGTAAACCCCTTCCCGACACTCTGAAACCCCTTCCCCACACACTTAATACATCTTCCCCACACTCTTAAACCTCTTCCCCACATTCTTAAACCTCTTCCCCACACACTGAAACCCCTTCCCCACACACTGAAACCCATCCCCACACACTGAAACCCCTTCCCCATACACTGAAACCCATCCCCACACACTGTAACCCTTCCCCACAAACCGTAACCCCTTCCCCGCACACTGAATCCCCTTCCCCACACACTGAAACCGCTTCCACACACACTGAAATCCCTTCCCCGCACACTGAACCCCCTTCCACGCACACTGAAACCCTTCCCCACACGCTTAAACCCCTTCCCCACACGCTGAAACCCCTTCCACACACACTGAAACCCCTTCCCCGCACACTGAAACCCTTCCCCACACGCTGAAACCACTTCCCCACACGCTGAAACCCCTTCCACACACACTGAAACCCATCCCCACATACTGAAACCCATCCGCACACACTGAAACCCCTTATCCACATACTGAAACCCCTTCCCCACAGACTGAAACCTTTTTCCCACACACTGAAACCTCTTCCGCACAGACTGTAACGCCTTCCCCAGACATTGAAACCCATCCCCACACTCTGAAACCTCATGCCCACACATTGAAACCCCTTCCACACACACTGAAACCCCTTCCCCACACACTGAAACCCATCCCCACACACTGAAACCTCTTCCCCACACACTGTAAACCCCTTCCCCACACACTGAAACCAATCCCCACACATTGAAACCCATCCCCACACACTGAAACCTCTTCGACACAGACTGAAACCCTTCCCCACACACTGAAACCTCTTCCCCACAAACTGAAACCTCTTCCCCACACACTGAAACCCCTTCCCCGCACACTGAAACCTCTTCCCCACACACAGAATCCCCTTCACCACACACTGAAACCCCTACCCCACACACTGAAACCTCTTCCCCACAGACTGAAACCAGATCCCCACAGACTGAAAGCCCTTCCCCACACTCTGAAACCTCTTCCCCACACACTGAAACCTCTTCCCCACACACTGAAACAACTTCCCCACAAACTGAAACCCCTTCCCCACACACTGAAACCTCTTCCCCACACACTGAAACCCCTTGCCCACAGACTGAAACCCCTTAACCACACACTGAAACCCATCCCCACACACTGAAATCTCTTCCACACACACTGAAACCCCTTCCCCACACACTGAAACCCATCCCCACACACTGAATCCCATCCTCACACACTGAAACCTCTTCCCCACACACTGAAAGCTCTTCCCCACAGACTGAAACCCTTCCACACACACTGAAACCTCTTCCCCACACACTGAAACACCTTCCCCACGCACTGAAACCCCTTCCACACTTACTGAAACCTCTTCCCCACACACTGAAACCTCTTCCCCACACACTGAATCTCCTTCCCCACGCACTGAAACCTCTTCCACACACACTGAAACCTCTTCCACACACACTGAAACCTCTTCCCCACACGCTTAAACTTTTTCCACACGCACTGAAACCCATCCCCACGCACTGAAACCTCTTCCCCACGCACTGAAACCCCTTCCACACACACTGTAACCCCTTCCCCGCACACTGAAACCCCTTCCCCACTCACTGAATCCCCTTTGACACAGACGGAAACCCCTTCCCCACACACTGAAATACATCCCCACACACTGAAACCACATCCCCACAGACATAAACCCCTTCCCCACACTCTGAAACCCCTTCCCCACACACTTAATACATCTTCCCCACACTCTCAAACCTCTTCCCCACACACTGAAACCCCTTCCCCACACAATGAAACCCATCCCCACACACTGAAACCCCTTCCCCACACACTGAAACCCATCCCCACACACTGAAACCCTTCCCCACACACTGTAACCCCTTCCCCGCACACTGAAACCCCTTCCCCACACACTGAAACCCCTTCCCCGCACACTGAAACCCTTCCCCACACTCTTAAACCCCTTCCCCACACGCTGAAACCCCTTCCACACACACTGAAACCCCTTCCCCACACGCTGAAACCCCTTCAACACACACTGAAACCCATCCACACATACTGAAACCTCTTCCCCACACACTGAAACCCCTTATCCACACACTGAAACCCCTTCCCCACAGACTGAAACCTCTTTCCCACACACTGAAACCTCTTCCGCACAGACTGTAACGCCTTCCCCAGATATTGAAACCCATCCCCACACTCTGAAACCTCATGCCCACACACTGAAACCCCTTCCCCACACACTGTAAACCCCTTCCCCACACACTGAAACCAATCCCCACACATTGAAACCCATCCCCACACACTGAAACCTCTTCGCCACAGACTGAAACCCTTCCCCACACACTGAAACCTCTTCCCCACAAACTGAAACCTCTTCCCCACACACTGAAACCCCTTCCCCGCACACTGAAACCTCTTCCCCACACACTGAATCCCCTTCACCACACATTGAAACCCCTTCCGCACACACTGAAACCTCTTCCCCACAGACTGAAACCAGATCCCCACAGACTGAAAGCCCTTCCCCACACTCTGAAACCTCTTCCCCACACACTGAAACCTCTTCCCCACAGACTGAAACCACTTCCCCACTAACTGAAACCCCTTCCCCACACACTGAAACCTCTTCCCCACACACTGAAACCCCTTGCCCACAGACTGAAACCCCTTAACCACACACTGAAACCCATCCCCACACACTGAAATCTCTTCCACACGCACTGAAACCCCTTCCCCACAGACTGAAACCCCTACAACTCACACTGCAATCCATCCCCAAACACTGAAACCTCTTCCCCACACACTGAAACCCCTTCCCTACACACTGAAACCCATGCCCACACACTGAATCCCATCCTCACACACTGAAACCTCTTCCCCACACACTGAAAGCTCTTCCCCACAGACTGAAACCCTTCCACACACACTGAAACCTCTTCCCCACACACTGAAACACCTTCCCCACGCACTGAAACCCCTTCCACACATACTGAAACCTCTTCCCCACACACTGAAACCTCTTCCCCACACACTGAAACCTCTTCCCCACACACTGAAACTCCTTCCCCACGCACTGAAACCTCTTCCACACACACTGAAACCTCTTCCACACACAATCAAACACCTTCCCCACGCACTGAAACCCCTTCCACACACACTCTAACCCCTTCCCCGCACACTGAAACCCCTTACCCACGCACTGAATCCCCTTTGACACAGACGGAAACCCCTTCCCCACACACTGAAATACATCCCCACACACTGAAACCACATCCCCACAGACATAAACCCCTTCCCTACACTCTGAAACCCCTTCCCCACACACTTAATACATCTTCCCCACACTCTTAAACCTCTTCCTCACACTCTTAAACCTCTTCCCCACACACTGAAACCCCTTCCCCGCACACTGAAACCCATCCCCACACACTGAAACCCCTTCCCCACACACTGAAACCCATCCCCACACACTGAAACCCTTCCCCACACACTGTAACCCATTCCCCGCACACTGAAACCCCTTCCCCACACACTGAAACCCCTTCCCCGCACACTGAAACCCTTCCCCACACGCTTAAACCCCTTCCCCACACGCTGAAACCCCTTCCACACACACTGAAACCCCTTCCCCACACGCTGAAGCCCCTTCAACACACACTGAAAGCCATCCCCACATACTGAAACCTCTTCCCCACACACTGAAACCCCTTATCCACACACTGAAACCCCTTCCCCACAGACTGAAACCTCTTTCCCACACACTGAAACCTCTTCCGCACAGACTGTAACGCCTTCCCCAGACATTGAAACCCATCCCCACACTCTGAAACCTCATGCCCACAGACTGAAACCCCTTCCCCACACACTGTAAACCCCTTCCCCACACACTGAAACCAATCCCCACACATTGAAACCCATCCCCACACTCTGAAACCTCTTCGCCACAGACTGAAACCCTTCCCCACACACTGAAACCTCTTCCCCACAAACTGAAACCTCTTCCCCACACACTGAAACCCCTTCCCCGCACACTGAAAACTCTTCCCCACACACTGAATCCCCTTCACCACACACTGAAACCCCTTGCCCACAGACTGAAACCCCTTAAACACACACTGAAACCCATCCCCACACACTGAAATCTCTTCCACACGCACTGAAACCCCTTCCCCACAGACTGAAACCCCTACCCCACACACTGCAATCCATCCCCAAACACTGAAACCTCTTCCCCACACACTGAAACCCCTTCCCCACACACTGAAACCCATCCCCACACACTGAATCCCATCCTCACACACTGAAACCTCTTCCCCACACACTGAAACAGATCCCCACGCACTGAAACCCCTTCCACACATACTGAAACCTCTTCCCCACACACTGAAACCTCTTCCCCACACACTGAAACTCCTTCCCCACGCACTGAAACCTCTTCCACACACACTGAAACCTCTTCCACACACACTGAAACCTCTTCCCCACACGCTTAAACTTCTTCCACACGCACTGAAACCCATCCCCACACACTGAAACCTCTTCCACACACACTGAAACCCCTTCCACACACACTGTAACCCCTTCCCCGCACACTGAAACACATCCCCACACACTGAAACCCATCCCCTCACACTGAAACCATTCCCCACACAATGAAACCCATCCGCACATACTGAAAACTCTTCCCCACACACTGAAACCCCTTATCCACACACTGAAACCCCTTCCCCACAGACTGAAACCTCTTCCGCACAGACTGCAACCCCTTCCCCAGACATTGAAACCCATCCCCACACTCTGAAACCTCATGCCCACACACTGAAACCCCTTCCCCACACACTGAAACCCCTTCCCCACACACTGAAACACTTCCCCACACACTGAAACCCATCCCCTCACACTGAAACCATTCCCCACACAATGAAACCCATCCTCACATACTGAAACCACTTCCCCACACAATAAAACCCCTTATCCACACACTGAAACCCCTTCCCCACAGACTGAAACATCTTCCCCACACACTGAAACCTCTTCCGCACAGACTGTAACCCCTTCCCCAGACATTGAAACCCATCCCCACACTCTGAAACTTAATGTCCACACACTGAAACCCCTTCCCCACACAATGAAACCCCTTCCCCACACACTGAAACCCATCCCCACACAGTGAAACCCCTTCCCCACACACTGAAACCCCTTCCCCACACACTGAAACCCATCCCCACACACTGAAACACATCCCCACACACTGAAATCCTTCCCCACACACTGAATCCTCTTCCCACACACTGAAACCTCTTCGCCACAGACTGAAACCATTCCCCACACACTGAAACCTCTTCACAACACACTGAAACACCTTCCCCACAATCTGAAACCTCTTCCCCACTGACTGAAACCACTTCCCCACAGACTTAAACCCCTTCCCCACACTCTTAAACCCCTTCCCCACACACTGTAACCCATCCCCACACACTGAAACATATCCACACACACTGAAATCCTTCCCCACACACTGAAACCCCTTCCACACATACTGAAACCTCTTCCCCACACACTGAAACCTCTTCCCCACACACTGAAACCTCTTCCCCACACACTGAAACTCCTTCCCCACGCACTGAAACCTCTTCCACACACACTGAAACCTCTTCCACACACAATCAAACACCTTCCCCACGCACTGAAACCCCTTCCACACACACTCTAACCCCTTCCCCGCACACTGAAACCCCTTACCCACGCACTGAATCCCCTTTGACACAGACGGAAACCCCTTCCCCACACACTGAAATACATCCCCACACACTGAAACCACATCCCCACAGACATAAACCCCTTCCCTACACTCTGAAACCCCTTCCCCACACACTTAATACATCTTCCCCACACTCTTAAACCTCTTCCTCACACTCTTAAACCTCTTCCCCACACACTGAAACCCCTTCCCCGCACACTGAAACCCATCCCCACACACTGAAACCCCTTCCCCACACACTGAAACCCATCCCCACACACTGAAACCCTTCCCCACACACTGTAACCCATTCCCCGCACACTGAAACCCCTTCCCCACACACTGAAACCCCTTCCCCGCACACTGAAACCCTTCCCCACACGCTTAAACCCCTTCCCCACACGCTGAAACCCCTTCCACACACACTGAAACCCCTTCCCCACACGCTGAAGCCCCTTCAACACACACTGAAAGCCATCCCCACATACTGAAACCTCTTCCCCACACACTGAAACCCCTTATCCACACACTGAAACCCCTTCCCCACAGACTGAAACCTCTTTCCCACACACTGAAACCTCTTCCGCACAGACTGTAACGCCTTCCCCAGACATTGAAACCCATCCCCACACTCTGAAACCTCATGCCCACAGACTGAAACCCCTTCCCCACACACTGTAAACCCCTTCCCCACACACTGAAACCAATCCCCACACATTGAAACCCATCCCCACACTCTGAAACCTCTTCGCCACAGACTGAAACCCTTCCCCACACACTGAAACCTCTTCCCCACAAACTGAAACCTCTTCCCCACACACTGAAACCCCTTCCCCGCACACTGAAAACTCTTCCCCACACACTGAATCCCCTTCACCACACACTGAAACCCCTTGCCCACAGACTGAAACCCCTTAAACACACACTGAAACCCATCCCCACACACTGAAATCTCTTCCACACGCACTGAAACCCCTTCCCCACAGACTGAAACCCCTACCCCACACACTGCAATCCATCCCCAAACACTGAAACCTCTTCCCCACACACTGAAACCCCTTCCCCACACACTGAAACCCATCCCCACACACTGAATCCCATCCTCACACACTGAAACCTCTTCCCCACACACTGAAACAGATCCCCACGCACTGAAACCCCTTCCACACATACTGAAACCTCTTCCCCACACACTGAAACCTCTTCCCCACACACTGAAACTCCTTCCCCACGCACTGAAACCTCTTCCACACACACTGAAACCTCTTCCACACACACTGAAACTCCTTCCCCACGCACTGAAACCTCTTCCCCACACACTGAAACCCCTTCCCCACACACTGAAACCCATCCCCACACACTGAATCCCATCCTCACACACTGAAACCTCTTCCCCACACACTGAAACAGATCCCCACGCACTGAAACCCCTTCCACACATACTGAAACCTCTTCCCCACACACTGAAACCTCTTCCCCACACACTGAAACTCCTTCCCCACGCACTGAAACCTCTTCCACACACACTGAAACCTCTTCCACACACACTGAAACCTCTTCCCCACACGCTTAAACTTCTTCCACACGCACTGAAACCCATCCCCACACACTGAAACCTCTTCCACACACACTGAAACCCCTTCCACACACACTGTAACCCCTTCCCCGCACACTGAAACACATCCCCACACACTGAAACCCATCCCCTCACACTGAAACCATTCCCCACACAATGAAACCCATCCGCACATACTGAAAACTCTTCCCCACGCACTGAAACCTCTTCCACACACACTGAAACCTCTTCCACACACACTGAAACCTCTTCCCCACACGCTTAAACTTCTTCCACACGCACTGAAACCCATCCCCACACACTGAAACCTCTTCCACACACACTGAAACCCCTTCCACACACACTGTAACCCCTTCCCCGCACACTGAAACACATCCCCACACACTGAAACCCATCCCCTCACACTGAAACCATTCCCCACACAATGAAACCCATCCGCACATACTGAAAACTCTTCCCCACACACTGAAACCCCTTATCCACACACTGAAACCCCTTCCCCACAGACTGAAACCTCTTCCGCACAGACTGCAACCCCTTCCCCAGACATTGAAACCCATCCCCACACTCTGAAACCTCATGCCCACACACTGAAACCCCTTCCCCACACACTGAAACCCCTTCCCCACACACTGAAACACTTCCCCACACACTGAAACCCATCCCCTCACACTGAAACCATTCCCCACACAATGAAACCCATCCTCACATACTGAAACCACTTCCCCACACAATAAAACCCCTTATCCACACACTGAAACCCCTTCCCCACAGACTGAAACATCTTCCCCACACACTGAAACCTCTTCCGCACAGACTGTAACCCCTTCCCCAGACATTGAAACCCATCCCCACACTCTGAAACTTAATGTCCACACACTGAAACCCCTACCCCACACAATGAAACCCCTTCCCCACACACTGAAACCCATCCCCACACAGTGAAACCCCTTCCCCACACACTGAAACCCCTTCCCCACACACTGAAACCCATCCCCACACACTGAAACACATCCCCACACACTGAAATCCTTCCCCACACACTGAATCCTCTTCCCACACACTGAAACCTCTTCGCCACAGACTGAAACCCTTCCCCACACACTGAAACCTCTTCCCCACACACTGAAACCTCTTCCCCACACACTGAAACCCCTTCCCCGCACACTGAAACAACTTTCCCACACACTGAAGCCCCTTCACAACACACTGAAACACCTTCCCCACAATCTGAAACCTCTTCCCCACTGACTGAAACCACTTCCCCACAGACTTAAACCCCTTCCCCACACTCTGAAACCCCTTCCCCACACACTGAAACCCATCCCCACACACTGAAACATATCCACACACACTGAAATCCTTCCCCACACACTGAAACCTCTTCCCACACACTGAAACCTCTTCGCCACAGACTGAAACCCTTCCCCACACACTGAAACCTCTTCCCCACACACTGAAACCTCTTCCCCACACACTGAAACCCCTTCCCCGAACACTGAAACCTCTTTCCCACATACTGAAGCCCCTTCACCACACACTGAAACCCCTTCCTCGCAATCTGAAACCTCTTCCCCACAGACTGAAACCACTTCCCCACAGACTGAAACCCCTTCCCCACACACTGAAACCTCTTCCCCACACACTGAAACCTCTTCCCCACACATTGAAACCATTTCCCCACAAACTGAAACCCCTTCCCCACACACTGAAACCTCTTCCCCACACACTGAAACCCCTTGCCCACAGACTGAAACCCCTTAATCACAAACTGAAAACCATCCCCACACCCTGACATCTCTTCCACACACACTAAAACCCCTTCCCCACAGACTGAAACCCCTTCCCCACACACTGAAACACATCCCCACACACTGAAACCTCTTCCTCACACACTGAAACCCCTTCCCCACACACTGAAACCCATCGCCACACACTGAAACCCATCCCCACACACTGAAACCTCTTCCCCACACACTGAAAGCTCTTCCCCACAGACTGAAACCCTTCCCCACACACTGAAACCTCTTCCCCACAGACTGTAACCCCTTCCCCACGCACTGAAACCTCTTCCACACATACTGAAACCTTTCCCCACACACTGAAACCCATTCCCCACACACTGAAACCCATCCCCACACACTGAAACCCCATCCCCACTCACTGAAAACCTTGCCACACACTGAAACCTCTTCCCACACACTGAAACCTCTTCGCCACAGACTGAAACCCTTCCCCACACACTGAAACCTCTTCCCCACACACTGAAACCCCTTCCCCACGCACTGAAACATCTTCCACACACACTGAAACCTCTTCCCCACACTCTGAAACCTCTTCCCCACACACTGAAACCTCTTCCCCACACACTGAAACCCATTCCCCGCTCACAGAAACCTCTTCCCCACACACTGAATCCACTTCAACACACACTGTAACCCCTTCCCCACACACTGAAACCTCTTCCCCACACACTGAAACCACTTCCCCACAGACAGATACCCCTTCACCACACTCTAAAACCTCTTCCCCACACATAGAACCCTCTTCCCCACACACTGAAACAACTTCCGTACACACTGAAACGCCTTCCCCACACACTGAAACCTCTTCCCCACACACTGAAACCCCTTCCCCACAGACTGAAACCCCTTAACCACACACTGAAACCCATGCCCACACACTGAAACCTCTTCCCCACACACTGAAACCCCTTCCACACACACTGAAACCTCTTCCACACACACTGAAACCCCTTCCCCACACACTGAAACCCCTTCCCCACATACTGAAACCCTTCCCCACACACTAAAACCCTTCTCCAAACACTGAAACCTCTTCCCCACAGACTGCAACCCCTTCCCCAGACATTGAAACCCATCCCCACACTCTGAAACCTCATGCCCACACACTGAAACCCCTTCCCCACACACTGAAACCCCTTCCCCACACACTGAAACCCATCCCCACACACTGAAACCTCTTCCCCAAACACTGAAACCCCTTCCACACACACTGAAACCCATCCCCACACACTGAAACACATCCCCACACACTGAAATCCTTCCCCACACACTGAAACCTCTTCCCACACACTGAAACCTCTTCGCCACAGACTGAAACCCTTCCCCACACACTGAAACCTCTTCCCCACACACTAAAACCTCTTCCCCACACACTGAAACCCCTTCACCGCACACTGAAACCTCTTCCCCACACACTGAAGCCCCTTCACCACACACTGAAACCCCTTCCCCACAAACTGAAACCTCTTCCCCACAGACTGAAACCCCATCCCCACAGACTGAAACCACTTCCCCACACTCTGAAACCTCTTCCCCACAGACTGAAACTTCTTCCCCTCACACTGAAACCCCTTCCCCACACACTGAAACCCATCCCCACACACTGAAACCTCTTTCCCAAACACTGAAACCCCTTCCCCACACACTGAAACCCATCCCCACACACTGAAACCTCCTCCCCACAGAGTGAAACCACTTCCCCACAGACTGAAACCCCTTCCCCACACTCTGAAACCACTTCCCCACAAACTGAAACACCTTCCCCACACACTGAAACCTCTTCCCCACACACTGAAACCCCTTGCCCACAGACTGAAACCCCTTAACCACACACTGAAACCCATCCCCACACACTGAAATCTCTTCCACACACACTAAAACCCCTTCCACACAGACTGAAACCCCTTCCCCACACACTGAAACCCCTTCCCCACACACTGAAACCCATCGCCACACACTGAAACCCATCCCCACACACTGAAACCTCTTCCCCACACACTGAAAGCTCTTCCCTACAGACTGAAACCCTTCCCCACACACTGAAACCTCTTCCCCACAGAATGAAACCCCTTCCCCACGCACTGAAACCTCTTCCACACATACTCAAACCTCTTCCCCACACACTGAAACCTCTTCCCCACACACTGAAACCTCTTCCCCAAACACTGAAACACCTTCCCCACGCGCTGAAAGCACTTCCACACACACTGTAACCCCTTCCCCGCACACTGAAACCCCTTCCCCACACACTGAATCCCCTTCCACACACACGGAAACCCCTTCCCCGCACACTGAAACCCCTTCCCCGCACACTGAAACCCTTCCCCACACGCTGAAACTCCTTCCACACACACTGAAACGTCTTCCACATGCACTGAAACCCATTCCGCACACACTGAAACACATCCCCACACACTGAAACCCATCCCCTCACACTGAAACCATTCCCCACACAATGAAACCCATCCTCACATACTGAAACCACTTCCCCACACAATAAAACCCCTTATCCACACACTGAAACCCCTTCCCCACAGACTGAAACATCTTCCCCACACACTGAAACCTCTTCCGCACAGACTGTAACCCCTTCCCCAGACATTGAAACCCATCCCCACACTCTGAAACTTAATGTCCACACACTGAAACCCCTTCCCCACACAATGAAACCCCTTCCCCACACACTGAAACCCATCCCCACACAGTGAAACCCCTTCCCCACACACTGAAACCCCTTCCCCACACACTGAAACCCATCCCCACACACTGAAACACATCCCCACACACTGAAATCCTTCCCCACACACTGAATCCTCTTCCCACACACTGAAACCTCTTCGCCACAGACTGAAACCCTTCCCCACACACTGAAACCTCTTCCCCACACACTGAAACCTCTTCCCCACACACTGAAACCCCTTCCCCGCACACTGAAACAACTTTCCCACACACTGAAGCCCCTTCACAACACACTGAAACACCTTCCCCACAATCTGAAACCTCTTCCCCACTGACTGAAACCACTTCCCCACAGACTTAAACCCCTTCCCCACACTCTGAAACCCCTTCCCCACACACTGAAACCCATCCCCACACACTGAAACATATCCACACACACTGAAATCCTTCCCCACACACTGAAACCTCTTCCCACACACTGAAACCTCTTCGCCACAGACTGAAACCCTTCCCCACACACTGAAACCTCTTCCCCACACACTGAAACCTCTTCCCCACACACTGAAACCCCTTCCCCGAACACTGAAACCTCTTTCCCACACACTGAAGCCCCTTCACCACACACTGAAACCCCTTCCTCGCAATCTGAAACCTCTTCCCCACAGACTGAAACCACTTCCCCACAGACTGAAACCCCTTCCCCACACACTGAAACCTCTTCCCCACACACTGAAACCTCTTCCCCACACACTGAAACCATTTCCCCACAAACTGAAACCCCTTCCCCACACACTGAAACCTCTTCCCCACACACTGAAACCCCTTGCCCACAGACTGAAACCCCTTAATCACAAACTGAAAACCATCCCCACACCCTGACATCTCTTCCACACACACTAAAACCCCTTCCCCACAGACTGAAACCCCTTCCCCACACACTGAAACACATCCCCACACACTGAAACCTCTTCCTCACACACTGAAACCCCTTCCCCACACACTGAAACCCATCGCCACACACTGAAACCCATCCCCACACACTGAAACCTCTTCCCCACACACTGAAAGCTCTTCCCCACAGACTGAAACCCTTCCCCACACACTGAAACCTCTTCCCCACAGACTGTAACCCCTTCCCCACGCACTGAAACCTCTTCCACACATACTGAAACCTCTTCCCCACACACTGAAAGCCATTCCCCACACACTGAAACCCATCCCCACACACTGAAACCCCATCCCCACTCACTGAAAACCTTGCCACACACTGAAACCTCTTCCCCACACACTGAAACCCATTCCCCGCACACAGAAACCTCTTCCCCACACACTGAATCCACTTCAACACACACTGTAACCCCTTCCCCACACACTGAAACCTCTTCCCCACACACTGAAACCACTTCCCCACAGACAGATACCCCTTCACCATACTCTAAAACCTCTTCCCCACACATAGAACCCTCTTCCCCACACACTGAAACAACTTCCGTACACACTGAAACGCCTTCCCCACACACTGAAACCTCTTCCCCACACACTGAAACCCCTTCCCCACAGACTGAAACCCCTTAACCACACACTGAAACCCATGCCCACACACTAAAACCTCTTCCCCACACACTGAAACCCCTTTCAAACACACTGAAACCTCTTCCACACACACTGAAACCCCTTCCCCACACACTGAAACCCCTTCCCCACATACTGAAACCCTTCCCCACACACTAAAACCCTTCTCCAAACACTGAAACCTCTTCCCCACAGACTGAAACCCCTTCCCCATGCACTGAAACATCTTCCACACATACTGAAACCTCTTACCCACACACTGAAACCTCTTCCCCACACACTGAAACCTCTTCCCCAAACACTGAAACTCCATCCCCTCGCACTGAAACCTCTTCCACACACACTGAAACCTCTTCCCCACACACTGAAACCTCTTCCCCACACACTGAAACAACTTCCGCACACACTGAAACGCCTTCCCCAGACACTGAAACATCTTTCACACACACTGAAACCCATCCCCACACACTGAAACCTCTTACCCACAAACTGAAACCTCATCCCGACGCACTGAAACCCCTTCCTCACACACTGAAACCCATCGCCACACACTGAACCCCATCCCCACACACTGAAACCTCTTCCCCACACACTGAAAGCTCTTCCCCACAGACTGAAACCCTTCCCCACACACTGAAACCTCTTCCCCACAGACTGAAACCCCTTCCCCATGCACTGAAACATCTTCCACACATACTGAAACCTCTTACCCACACACTGAAACCTCTTCCCCACACACTGAAACCTCTTCCCCAAACACTGAAACTCCATCCCCTCGCACTGATACCTCTTCCACACACACTGAAACCTCTTCCCCACACACTGAAACCTCTTCCCCACACGCTGAAACTTCTTCCCCACACACTGAAACCCCTTCCACACACACTGAAACCTCTTACACAGACACTGAAACCCCTTCCCCACGCACTGAATCATCTTCAACACACACTGTAACCCCTTCCCCGCACACTGAAACCCATCCCCTCACACTGAAACCATTCCCCACACAATGAAACCCATCCCCACACACTGAAACCTCTTCCCCACACACTGAAACCTCTTGCCCTCACGCTGAAACCCCTACCCCACACGCTGAAACCACTTCCACACACACTGAAAACCATTCCCCACACACTGAAACCCATCCCCGCAGACTGAAACCTCTTCCCCACACACTGAAACCCATCCCCACACACTGAAAACTCTTCCCCGCAGACTGCAACCTCTTCCCCACACACTGAAACCTCTTCCCCACACACAGAAACCCTTCCCCACACGCTGAAACCCCTTCTCCACACGCTGAAACCCCTTCCACACACACTGAAACACCTTCCACACATACTGAAACCTCTTCCCCACACACTGAAACCCCTTTCCCACACGCTGAAACCCCTTCCACACACACTGAAACCCCTTCCCCAAACACTGAAAACCTTCCCCACACACGAAAACCCTTCTCAACGCACTGTAACCTCTTCCCCACACACTGAAACATCATTCACAAACACTGAAACCCATCCACACACACTGAAACCTGCTCCCCACACACTGAAACCCCTTCCACACACACTGAAATCCCTTCCACACACACTTTTGCCTCTTCCACACACACTGAAACTCCTTCCGCACACACTGAACGCTCTTCCCCACACACTGAAACCCTTCCCCACACAAGGAAACCTCTTCCGCATACACTGAAACCCCTTCCCCACACACAGAAACCCCTTCCCCACACACTGAAACCTCTTCCCCACACACTGAAACCCCTCCCCCACAGAATCAAATCACTTGCCCACACACTGAAACCACTTCCCCACACACTGAAACCTCTTCCCCACACACAGATACCCCTTATCTACACACTGAAACCCCTTCCCCACACACTGAAACCTCTTCCCCACACACTGAAACCTCTTCCCCACTGACTGAAACCCCTTCCCCACACACTGAAACCCATCTGCACACACTTAAACCTCATCCCCACACACTGAAACCCCTTCCCCACACGCTGAAACCCCTTCCCCACTCATTGAAATCCGTCCCCTCACACCAAAACCTCTTCCCCACACACCAAACCCATTCCCCACACACTGAAACCCATCCCCACACACTGAAACCCATCCCCACTCACGGAAAATATTGCCACAAATTGAAACCTCTTCCCTCACACTGAAACCTCTTCGGCACAGACTGAAACCCTTCCCCACACACTGAAACCTCTTCCCCACACACTGAAACCCCTTCCCCACGCACTGAAACATCTTCCACACACACTGAAACCTCTTCCCCACACACTGAAACCTCTTCCCCACACACTGAAACCCCTTCCCCGCACACTGAAACCTCTTCCCCACACACTGAATCCCCTACACCACACACTGTAACCCCATCCCCAGACACGTGAAACCTCTTCCCCACACACTGAAACCACTTCCCCACACATAGAAACCTCTTCCCCACAGAGTGAAACCCCTTAACAACGCACTGAAACCCATGCCCACACACTAAAACCCCTTCCCCATACACTGAAACCCCTTCCACACACACTGAAACCTCTTCCACGCACACTGAAACCCCTTCCCCACACGCTGAAACCCCTTCCACACACACTGAAACCCCTTCCCCACATACTGAAACCCTTCCCCACACACTAAAACCCTTCTCCACAAACTGAAACCTCTTCCCCAGACACTGAAACATCTTTCACACACACTGAAACCCATCCCCACACACTGAAACCTCTTCCCCACAAACTGAAACCTCATCCCCACACACTGAAACCCCTTCCGCACACACTGAAACCCCTTCCCCACACACTGAAACCTCTTCCCCACACACTGAAACCTCTTCCCCCCTGACTGAAACCCCTTCCCCACACACTGAAACCCATCCGCACACTCTGAAACCATATCCCCACACACTGAAACCCCTTCCCCACACGCTGAAACCCCTTCCCCACACACTGAAATCCGTCCCCACACACCAAAACCTCTTCCCCACACACTGAAACCCATTCCCCACACACTGAAACCCATCCCCACACAATGAAACCCCACTGCCACACACTGAAACCCATCCCCACTCACTGAAAACCTTGCCACAAACTGAAACCTCTTCCTACACACTGAAACCTCTTCGCCACAGACTGAAACCCTTCCCCACACACTGAAACCTCTTCCCCTCACACTCAAACCCCTTCCCCACGCACTGAAACATCTTTCACACACACTGAAACCTCTTCCCCACACACTGAAACCTCTTCCCCACACACTGAAACCTCTTCCCCGCACACTGAAACCTCTTCCCCGCACACTGAAACCCCTTCCCCGCACACTGAAACCCCTTCCCCAGACACTGAAACCTCTTCCCCACACACTGAAACCCCTTCCCCACACTCTGAAACCTCTTCCCCACACATAGAAACCTCTTCCCCACACAATGAAACCACTTCCCCACACACTGAAAAGCCTTCCCCACACACTGAGACCTCTTCCCCACACACTGAAACCCCTTCCCCACAGACTGAAACCCTTTAACCACACACTGAAACCCATGCCCACACACTAAAACCTCTTCCCCACACACTGAAACCCCTTCCACACACACTGAAAACTCTTCCACACACACTAAAACCCCTTCCCCACACGCTGAAACCCCTTCCACACACACTGAAACCCCTTCCCCACATACTGAAACCCTTCCCCACACACTGAAACCCTTCTCCACACACTGAAACCTCTTCCCCAGACACTGAAACATCTTTCACACACACTGAAACCCATCCCCACACACTGAAACCTCTTCCCCACAAACTGAAACCCCTTCCCCACACACACTGAAACCCGTTCCGCACACACTGAAGCCCCTTCCACACATACTGAAACCCCTTCCACACACACTTAAACCTCTTCCACACACACTGAAACACCTTCCGCACACACTGAAATTTCTTCCCCACACACTCAAACCCTTCCCCACACACTGACACCCATCCCCACACACTGAAACCTCTTCCCCACACACTGAAACCCCTTCCCCACACACAGAAACCCCTTCCCCACACACTGAAACCTCTTCCCCACACACTGAAACCCCTTCCTCACAGACACAAACCACTTCCCCACACACTGAAACCACTTCCCCACACACTGAAACCTCTTCCCCACACACAGATATCCCTTATCTACACACTGAAACCCCTTCCCCACACACTGAAACATCTTCCCCACACACTGAAACCTCTTCCCCACTGACTGAAACCCCTTCCCCACTGACTGAAACCCCTTCCCCACACACTGAAACCCATCCCCAAACACTGAAACCATTCCCCACACAATGAAACCCATCCTCACATACTGAAACCACTTCCCCACACAATAAAACCCCATATCCACCAACTGAAACCCCTTCCCCACAGACTGAAACATCTTCCCCACACACTGAAACCTCTTCCGCACAGACTGTAACCCCTTCCCCAGACATTGAAACCCATCCCCACACTCTGAAACTTAATGTCCACACACTGAAACCCCTTCCCCACACACTGAAACCCCTTCCCCACACACTGAAACCCATCCCCACACAGTGAAACCCCTTACCCACACACTGAAACCCCTTCCCCACACACTGAAACCCATCCCCACACACTGAAACACATCCCCACACACTGAAATCCTTCCCCACACACTGAATCCTCTTCCCACACACTGAAACCTCTTCGCCACAGACTGAAACCCTTCCCCACACACTGAAACCTCTTCCCCACACACTGAAACCTCTTCCCCACACACTGAAACCCCTTCCCCGCACACTGAAACAACTTTCCCACACACTGAAGCCCCTTCACAACACACTGAAACCCCTTCCCCACAATCTGAAACCTCTTCCCCACTGACTGAAACCACTTCCCCACAGACTTAAACCCCTTCCCCACACTCTGAAACCCCTTCCCCACACACTGAAACCCATCCCCACACACTGAAACATATCCCCACACACTGAAATCCTTCCCCACACACTGAAACCTCTTCCCACACACTGAAACCTCTTCGCCACAGACTGAAACCCTTCCCCACACACTGAAACCTCTTCCCCACACACTGAAACCTCTTCCCCACACACTGAAACCCCTTCCCCGAACACTGAAACCTCTTTCCCACACACTGAAGCCCCTTCACGACACACTGAAACCCCTTCCTCACAATCTGAAACCTCTTCCCCACAGACTGAAACCACTTCCCCACAGACTGAAACCCCTTCCCCACACTCTGAAACCTCTTCCCCACACACTGAAACCTCTTCCCCACACACTGAAACCATTTCCCCACAAACTGAAACCCCTTCCCCACACACTGAAACCTCTTCCCCACACACTGAAACCCCTTGCCCACAGACTGAAACCCCTTAATCACACACTGAAAACCATCCCCACACCCTGAAATCTCTTCCACACACACTAAAACCCCTTCCCCACAGAGTGAAACCCCTTCCCCACACACTGAAACACATCCCCACACACTGAAACCTCTTCCCCACACACTGAAACCCCTTCCCCACACACTGAAACCCATCCCCACACACTGAAACCTCTTCCCCACACACTGAAAGCTCTTCCCCACAGACTGAAACCCTTCCCCAAAAACTGAAACCTCTTCCCCACAGACTGTAACCCCTTCCCCACGCACTGAAACCTCTTCCACAGATAGTGAAACCTCTTCCCCACATACTGAAACCTCTTCCCCAAACACTGAAACCTCTTCCCCAAACACTGAAACTCCTTCCCCACGCACTGAAACCTCTTCCACACACACTGAAACCTCTTCCCCACACACTGAAACCTCTTCCCCACACGCTGAAACGTCTTCCACACGCACTGAAACCCATCCCCACACACTGAAACCCCTTCCACACACACTGAAACATCTTACACAAACACTGAAACCCCTTCCCCACGCACTGAATCGTCTTCCACACACACTGTTGCCCCTTCCCCGCACACTGAAATCCATCCCCTTCACACTGAAACCATTCCCCACACAATGAAACCCATCCCCACACACTGAAACCTCTTCCCCACACACTGAAACCTCTTCCCCACACGCTGAAACCCCTACCCCACACGCTGAAACCCCTTCCACACCCACTGAAACCCATTCCTCACACACTGAAATCCATCCCCGCAGACTGAAACCTCTTCGTCACACACTGAAACCCATCCCCACACACTGAAACCTCTTCCCCGCAGACTGAAACCTCTTCCCCACACACTGAAACCACTTCCCCACACACATAAACCCTTCCCCACACGCTGAAACCCCTTCTCCACACGCTGAAACCCCTTCCACACACTCTGAAACCCCTTCCACACTTACTGAAACCTCTTCCACACACACTGAAACCCCTTGCGCACACGCTGAAACCCCTTCCACACACACTGAAACCCCTTCCCCACACACTGAAACCCTTCCCCACACACGAAAACCCTTCTCCACGCTCTGAAACCTCTTCCCCACACACTGAAACATCTTTCACAAACACTGAAGCCCCTTCCACACACACTGAAACACCTTCCACACACACTTAAACCTCTTCCACACACACTGAAACCCCTTCCGCACACACTGATAGCTCTTCCCCACACACTGAAACCCTTCCCAACACACTGAAACCTCTTCCGCATACACTGAAACCCCTTCCCCACACACAGAAACCCCTTCCGCACACACTGAAACCTCTTCCCCACACGCTGAAACCCCTTCCACACACACTGAAGCCCCTTCCCCACGCACTGAAACCTCTTCCCCACACTCTGAAACCCCTTCCGTACACACTGAATCTCCTTCCCAACACGCTGGAACTTCTTACACACCCACTGAAACCCATCCCCACACACTGAAACCTCTTCGCCACAGACTGAAACCCTTCCCCACACACTGAAACCACTTCCCCACACTCTGAAACCCATCCCCACACACTGAAACCCATCCCCACACACTGAAACCTCTTCCCTACACACTGAAAGCTCTTCCCCAAAGACTGAAACCCTTACCCACATTCAGAAACCTCTTCCCCACGCACTGAAACCCCTTCCCCACGCACTGAAACCTCTTCCAAACACACTGAAACCTCTTCCCCACACTCTGAAACCTCTTCCCCACACACTGAATCTCCTTCCCCACACGCTGAAACTTCTTCCACACCCACTGAAACCCATCCCCACACTCTGAAACCTCTTCGTAACAGACTGAAACCCTTCCCCACACACTGAAACCACTTCCCCACACACTGAAACCTCTTCCCCACACACTGAAACCCCTTCCCCGCACACTGAAACCTCTTTCCCACACACTGTACCCCCTTCACCACGCACTGAAACCCCTTCCCCACACACTGAAACCTCTTCCCCACACACTGAAACCACTTCCCCACAGACTGATACCCCTTCCCCACACTCTGAAACCTCTTCCCACACACTGAAACCACTTCCCCACACATTGAAACCCCTTCCCCACACACTGAAACCTCTTTCCCACACACTGAAAGCTCTTCCCCACAGACTGAAACCCTTCCCCACACACTGAAACCTCTTCCCCACACACTGAAACCCCTTCCCCACGCACTGAAACCCCTTCCACACACACCAAAACCTCTTCCCCACACACTGAAACCTCTTCCCCACACACTGAAACTCCTTCCCCACGCACAGAAACCTCTTCCACACACACTGAAACATCTTCCCCACACACTGAATCCTCTTTCCCACACGCTGAAACTTCTTCCACACCCACTGAAACCCATCCCCACACACTGAAACCCCTTCCACACACACTGAAACCTCTTCCACACACACTGAAACCCCTTCCCCACACACTGAAACCCCTTCCACACACACTGTAACCCCTTCCCCACACACTGACACCACTTTTCCACACACTGAAAGCTCTTCCCCCCAGACTGAAACCCTTCCCCACACACAGAAACCTCTTCCCCACACACTGAAACCCCTTCCCCACGCACTGAAACCCCTTCCACACACACTGAAAACTCTTCCCCACACAATGAAAGCTCTTCCCCCCACAATGAAACCTCTCCCCCACACATTGACACTCCTTCCCCACGCACTGAAACCTCTTCCACTCACACTGAAACATCTTCCCCACACACTGAAACCTCTTCCCCACACGCTGAAACTTCTTCCACACCCACTGAAACCCATCCCCACACACTGAAACCCCTTCCCCACACACTCAAACCCTTTCCACACACACTGAAACCCCTTCCCTGCACACTGAAAACCCTTCCCCGCACACTGAACCCCCTTCCCCAAAAGCTGAAACCCCTTCCCCACACACTGAAACGCCTTCCACACACACTGAAACCCATTCCCCACACACTGAAACCCAACCCCACAGACTGAAACCTCTTCCCCACACACTGAAACCCATCCCCACACACTGAAACCTCTTCTCCGCTAACTGAAACCTCTTCCCCACACACTGAAACAACTTCCCCACACACAGAAACACTTCCCTACACGCTGAAACCCCTTCCCCACATTCTGAAACCCCTTCCACACACACTGAAAACCCTTCCACACACACTGAAACCTCTTCCACACACAATGAAACTCCTTCCCCACACGCTGAAACCCCTTCCACACACACTGAAGCCCCTTCCCCACATACTGAAACCCTTCACCACACACTGAAACCCTTCTCCACACACTGAAACCTCTTCCCCACACACTGAAACATCTTTCACTCACACTGAAACCCATCCCCAGACACTGAAACCTCTTCCCCACACAATGAAACCTCTTCCGCACACACTGAAACCCCTTCCGCACACACTGAAACCCCTTCCACACACACTGAAACCCCTTGCACACACACTTAAACCTCTTCCACACATACTGAAACCTCTTCCCCACACACTGAAAGCATTCCCCACACACTGAAACCAATCCCCACACACAGAAACATCTTCCCCACACATTGAAACCCATCCCCACAGACTGAAACCTCTTCCCCACACACTGAAACCCATCCCCACACACTGAAACCTCTTCCCCGCTAACTGGAACCTCTTCCCCACACACTGAAACCACTTCCCCACACACAGAAACCCTTCCCTACACGCTGAAACCCCTTCCCCACAGGCTGAAACCCCTTCCACACACACTGAAAACCCTTCCACACACACTGAAACCTCTTCCACACACAATGAAACCCCTTCCCCACACACTGAAACCCCTTCCACACACACTGAAGCCCCTTCCCCACATACTGAAACCCTTCACCACACACTGAAACCCTTCTCCACACACTGAAACCTCTTCCCCACACACTGAAACATCTTTCACTCACACTGAAACCCATCCCCAGACACTGAAACCTCTTCCCCACACAATGAAACCTCTTCCCCACACACTGAAACCCCTTCCGCACACACTGAAACTCCTTCCACACACACTGAAACCCCTTGCACACACACTTAAACCTCTTCCACACATACTGAAACCTCTTCCCCACACACTGAAAGCATTCCCCACACACTGAAACCAATCCCCACACACAGAAACATCTTCCCCACACATTGAAACCCATCCCCACAGACTGAAACCTCTTCCCCACACACTGAAACCCATCCCCACACACTGAAACCTCTTCCCCGCTAACTGAAACCTCTTCCCCACACACTGAAACCACTTCCCCACACACAGAAACACTTCCCTACACGCTGAAACCCCTTCCCCACAGGCTGAAACCCCTTCCACACACACTGAAAACCCTTCCACACACACTGAAACCTCTTCCACACACAATGAAACCCCTTCCCCACACGCTGAAACCCCTTCCACACACACTGAAGCCCCTTCCCCACATACTGAAACCCTTCACCACACACTGAAAACCCTTCCACACACACTGAAACCTCTTCCACACACAATGACACCCCTTCCCCACACGCTGAAACCCCTTCCACACACACTGAAGCCCCTTCCCCACGCACTGAAACCTCTTCCCCACACTCTGAAACCCCTTCCGTACACACTGAATCTCCTTCCCCACACGCTGAAACTTCTTACACACCCACTGAAACCCATCCCCACACACTGAAGCCTCTTCGCCACAGACTGAAACCCTTCCCCACACACTGAAACCACTTACCCACACACTGAAACCTCTTCCCCACACACTGAAACCCCTTCCCCACACACTGAAACCTCTTTCCCACACACTGAAAGCTCTTCCCCACAGACTGAAACCCTTCCCCACACACTGAAACCTCTTCCCCACACACTGAAACCCCTTCCCCACACACTGAAACCCCTTCCACACACACCAAAACCTCTTCCCCACACACTGATACCTCTTCCCCACACACTGAAACTTCTTCCACACCCACTGAAACGCATCCCCACACACTGAAACATCTTCCCCACACACTGAAACCTCTTCCTCACACACTGAAACCCCTTCCCCACACACTGAAACCCCTTCCACACACACTGTAACCCCTTCCAATCTGACACTGACACCTCTTTTCCACACACTGAAAGCTCTTCCCTCCAGACTGAAACCCTTCCCCACACACTGAAACCTCTTCCCCACACACTGAAACCTCTTCCCCACGCACTGAAACCCATTCCACACACACTGAAAACTCTTCCCCACACAATGAAACCTCTTCCCCCCACACTGAAACCTCTCCCCCACACATTGAAACTCCTTCCACACGCACTGAAACATCTTCCACTCACACTGAAACATCTTCCCCACACACTGAAACCTCTTCCCCACACGCTGAAACTTCTTCCACACCCACTGAAACCCATCCCCACACACTGAAACCCCTTCCACACATACTGAAACCTCTTCCACACACACTGAAACCCCTTCCCCACACACTGAAACCCCTTCCCCACACACTCAAACACCTTCCACACACACTGAAACCCCTTCCCTGCACACTGAAAACCCTTCCCCGCACACTGAACCCCCTTCCCCACACGCTGAAACCCCTTCCCCACACGCTGAAACGCCTTCCACACACACTGAAACCCATTCCCCACACACTGAAACCCATCCCCACAGACTGAAACCTCTTCCCCACACACTGAAACCCATCCCTACACGCTGAAACCCCTTCCCCACAGGCTGAAACCCCTTCCACACACACTGAAACCACTTCCACACACACTGAAACCTCTTCCACACACAATGAAACCTCTTCCCCACACGCTGAAACCCCTTCCACACACACTGAAGCCCCTTCCCCACATACTGAAACCCTTCACCACACACTGAAACCCTTCTCCACACACTGAAACCTCTTCCCCACACACTGAAACATCTTTCACTCACATGAAACCCATCCCCAGACACTGAAACCTCTTCCCCACACAATGAAACTTCTTCCCCACACACTGAAACCCCTTCCGCACACACTGAAACCACTTCCACACACACTGAAACCCTTTGCACACACACTTAAACCTCTTCCACACATACTGAAACCTCTTCCCCACACACTGAAAGCATTCCCCACACACTGAAACCAATCCCCACACACAGAAACATCTTCCCCACACATTGAAACCCATCCCCACAGACTGAAACCTCTTCCCCACACACTGAAACCCATCCCCACACACTGAAACCTCTTCCCCACACACTGAAACTCCTTCCCCACGCACAGAAACCTCTTCCACACACACTGAAACATCTTCCCCACACACTGAATCCTCTTCCCCACACGCTGAAACTTCTTCCACACCCACTGAAACCCATCCCCACACACTGAAACCCCTTCCACACACACTGAAACCTCTTCCACACACACTGAAACCCCTTCTCCACACACTGAAACCTCTTCCCCACACACTGAAACATCTTTCACTCACACTGAAACCCATCCCCAGACACTGAAACCTCTTCCCCACACAATGAAACCTCTTCCCCACACACTGAAACCCCTTCCGCACACACTGAAACCTCTTCCACACATACTGAAACCTCTTCCCCACACACTGAAAGCATTCCCCACACACTGAAACCAATCCCCACACACAGAAACATCTTCCCCACACATTGAAACCCATCCCCACACACTGAAACCAATCCCCACACACAGAAACATCTTCCCCACACATTGAAACCCATCCCCACAGACTGAAAGCTCTTCCCCACACACTGAAACCCATCCCCACACACTGAAACCTCTTCCCCACACACTGAAACCCCTTCCCCACGCACTGAAACCCCTTCCACACACACCAAAACCTCTTTCCCACACACTGAAACCTCTTCCCCACACACTGAAACTCCTTCCCCACGCACAGAAACCTCTTCCACACACACTGAAACATCTTCCCCAGACACTGAATCCTCTTCCCCACACGCTGAAACTTCTTCCACACCCGCTGAAACTTCTTCCACACCCACTGAAACCCATCCCCACACACTGAAACCCCTTCCACACACACTGAAACCTCTTCCACACACACTGAAACCCCTTCCCCAAACACTGAAACCCCTTCCACACACACTGTAACCCCTTCCCCACACACTGACACCACTTTTCCACACATTGAAAGCTCTTCCCCCCAGACTGAAACCCTTCCCCACACACTGAAACCTCTTCCCCACACACTGAAACCCCTTCCCCAAGCACTTAAACCCCTTCCACACACACTGAAAACTCTTCCCCACACAATGAAACCTCTTCCCCCCACACTGAAACCTCTCCTTTACACATTGACACTCCTTCCCCACGCACTGAAACCTCTTCCACTCACACTGAAACATCTTCCCCACACACTGAAATCTCTTCCCCACACGCTGAAACTTCTTCCACACCCACTGAAACCCATCCCCACACACTGAAACCCCTTCCACACATACTGAAACCTCTTCCACACACACTGAAACCCCTTCCCCACACACTGAAACCCCGTCCCCACACACTCAAACCCTTTCCACACACACTGAAACCCTTTCCCTGCACACTGAAAACCCTTCCCCGCACACTGAACCCCCTTCCCCACAAGCTGAAACCCCTTCCCCACACGCTGAAACGCCTTCCACACACACTGAAACCCATTCACCACACACTGAAACCCATCCCCACAGACTGAAACCTCTTCCCCGCTAACTGAAACCTCTTCCCCACACACTGAAACCACTTCCCCACACACAGAAACACTTCCCTACACGAATGAAACCCCTTCCCCACAGGCTGAAACCCCTTCCACACACACTGAAAACCCTTCCACACACACTGAAACCTCTTCCACACACAATGAAACCCCTTCCCCACACGCTGAAACCCCTTCCACACACACTGAAGCCCCTTCCCCACATACTGAAACCCTTCACCACACACTGAAACCCTTCTCCACACACTGAAACCTCTTCCCCACACACTGAAACATCTTTCACTCACACTGAAACCCATCCCCAGACACTGAAACCTCTTCCCCACACAATGAAACCACTTCCCCACACACTGAAACCCCTTCCGCACACACTGAAACCCCTTCCACACACACTGAAACCCCTTGCACACACACTTAAACCTCTTCCACACATACTGAAACCTCTTCCCCACACACTGAAAGCATTCCCCACACACTGAAACCAATCCCCACACACAGAGACATCTTCCCCACACATTGAAACCCATCCCCACAGACTGAAACCTCTTCCCCACACACTGAAACCCATCCCCACACACTGAAACCTCTTCCCCGCTAACTGAAACCTCTTCCCCACACACTGAAACCACTTCCACACACACAGAAACCCTTCCCTACACGCTGAAACCACTTCCCCACAGGCTGAAACCCCTTCCACACACACTGAAAACCCTTCCACACACACTGAAACCTCTTCCACACACAATGAAACCCCTTCCCCACACGCTGAAACCCCTTCCACACACACTGAAGCCCCTTCCCCACATACTGAAACCCTTCACCACACACTGAAACCCTTCTCCACACACTGAAACCTCTTCCCCACACACTGAAACATCTTTCACTCACACTGAAACCCATCCCCAGACACTGAAACCTCTTCCCCACACAATGAAACCTCTTCCCCACACACTGAAACCCCTTCCGCACACACTGAAACCCCTTCCACACACACTGAAACCCCTTGCACACACACTTAAACCTCTTCCACACATACTGAAACCTCTTCCCCACACACTGAAAGCATTCCCCACAGACTGAAACCAATCCCCACACACAGAAACATCTTCCCCACACATTGAAACCCATCCACACAGACTGAAACCTCTTCCCCACACACTGAAACCCATCCCCACACACTGAAACCTCTTCCCCGCTAACTGAAACCTCTTCCCCACACACTGAAACCACTTCCCCACATACAGAAACCCTTCCCTACACGCTGAAAACCCTTCCCCACAGGCTGAAACCCCTTCCACACACACTGAAAACCCTTCCACACACACTGAAACCTCTTCCACACACAATGAAACCCCTTCCCCACACGCTGAAACCCCTTCCACACTCACTGAAGCCCCTTCCCCACATACTGAAACCCTTCACCACACACTGAAAATACTTCCACACACACTGAAACATCTTCCACACACAATGAAACCCCTTCCCCACACGCTGAAACCCCTTCCACACACACTGAAGCCCCTTCCCCACGCACTGAAACCTCTTCCCCACACTCTGAAACCTCTTCCCCACACACTAAATCTCCTTCCCCACACGCTGAAACTTCTTACACACCCACTGAAACCCATCCCCACACACTGAAACCTCTTCGCCACAGACTGAAACCCTTCCCCACACACTGAAACCACTTCCCCACACACTGAAACCTCTTCCCCACACACTGAAACCCCTTCCCCACACACTGAAACCTCTTTCCCACACACTGAAAGCTCTTCCCCACAGACTGAAATCCTTCCCCACACACTGACATCTCTTCCCCACACACTGAAACCCCTTCCCCACACACTGAAACCCCTTCCACACATACCAAAACCTCTTCCCCACACACTGAAACCTCTTCCCCACACACTGAAACTTCTTCCACACCCACTGAAACCCATCCCCACACACTGAAACATCTTCCCCACACAGTGAAACCTCTTCCACACACACTGAAACCCCTTCCCCACACACTGAAACCCCTTCCACACACACTGTAACCCCTTCCCCACACACTGACACCTCTTTTCCACACACTGAAAGCTCTTCCCCCCAGACTGAAACCCTTCCCCACACACTGAAACCTCTTCCCCACACACTGAAACCCCTTCCCCACGCACTGAACCCCCTTCCACACACACTGAAAACTCTTCCCCACACAATGAAACCTCTTCCCCCCACCCTGAAACCTCTCCCCCACACATTGAAACTCCTTCCCCACGCACTGAAACCTCTTCCACTCACACTGAAACATCTTCCCCACACACTGAAACCTCATCCCCACACGCTGAAACTTCTTCCACACCCACTGAAACCCATCCCCACACACTGAAACCCCTTCCACACATACTGAAACCTCTTCCACACACACTGAAACCCCTTCCGCACACACTGAAACCCCTTCCCCACACACTCAAACCCCTTCCACACACACTGAAACCCCTTCCCTGCACACTGAAAACCCTTCCCCGCACACTGAACCCCCTTCCCTACACGCTGAAACCCCTTCCCCACACGCTGAAACGCCTTCCACACACACTGAAACCCATTCCCCACACACTGAAACCCATCCCCACAGACTGAAACATCTTCCCCACACACTGAAACCCATCCCCACACACTGAAACCTCTTCCCCGCTAACTAAAACCTCTTCCCACACACTGAAACCACTTCCCCACACACAGAAACCCTACCCTACACGCTGAAACCCCTTCCCCACAGGCTGAAACACCTTCCACACACACTGAAACCCTTCCACACACACTGAAACCTCTTCCACACACAATGAAACCCCTTCCCCAAACGCTGAAACCACTTCCACACACACTGAAGTCCCTTCCCCACATACTGAAACCCTTCACCACACACTGAAACCCTTCTCCACACACTGAAACCTCTTCCCCACACACTGAAACATCTTTCACTCACATGAAACCCATCCCCAGACACTGAAACCTCTTCCCCACACAATGAAACCTCTTCCCCACACACTGAAACCCCTTCCGCACACACTGAAACCCCTTCCACACACACTGAAACCCCTTGCACACACACTTAAACCTCTTCCACACATACTGAAACCTCTTCCCCACACACTGAAAGCATTCCCCACACACTGAAACCAATCCCCACACACAGAAACATCTTCCCCACACATTGAAACCCATCCCCACAGACTGAAACCTCTTCCCCACACACTGAAACCCATCCCCACACACTGAAACCTCTTCCCCGCTAACTGAAACCTCTTCCCCACACACTGAAACCACTTCCCCACACACAGAAACCCTTCCCTACACGCTGAAACCCCTTCCCCACAGGCTGAAACCCCTTCCACACACACTGAAAACCCTTCCACACACACTGAAACCTCTTCCACACACAATGAAACCCCTTCCCCACACGCTGAAACCCCTTCCACACACAATGAAACCCCTTCCCCACACACTGAAACCCATCCCCACACACTGAAACCTCTTACCCACACACTGAAACCACTTCTCCACAGACTGAAACCCCTTCACCACACACTGAAAACAATTCCCCACACACTGATACCTCTTCCCCACACACTGAAACCACTTCCCCACACACTGAAACCACTTCCCCACACACTGAATCCTCTACCCCACAGACTGAAACCCCTTCCCCACACACTGAAACCCATCCCCACACACTGAAACCTCTTCCCCACACACTGAAACCTCTTCCCCACACACTGAAACACCTTCCCCACACTCTGAAACCTCTTCCCCAAACACTGAAACCCATCCCCAGACACTGAAACCTCTTCCCCACACGCAGAAACACCTTCCCCACACACTGAAACCCATCCCCACACACTGAAAGCCATCCCCACACACTGAAACGATTTCCCCACACCCTGAAACCCCTTCCCTACACACTGAAACACTTTCCCCACACACTGAAACCCATCCCCTCAAACTGAAACCCCTTCCCCACACACTGAAACCTCTTCCCCACACCCTGAAACCTCTTCCCCACACACTGAAACCTCTTCGCCACAGACTGAAAACCTTCCCCACACAATGAGGCCTCTTCCCCACACACTGAAACAGCTTCCCCACGCACTGAAACCTCTTCCACACATGCTGAAACCTCTTCCCCACAGACTGAAACCCTTCCCCACACTCTGAAACCTCTTCCCCACACACTGAAACCTCTTCCCCACATACTGAAACCTCTTCCCCACACACTGAAACACCTTCCCCGCACACTGAAACCCCTTCCCCACACACTGAAACCTCTTCCCCACATACTGAAACCTCTTCCCCACACACTGAAACACCTTCACCACACACTGAAACCCCTTCCCCATACACTAAAACCTCATCCCCACACACAGAAACCACATCCACACAGACTGAAACCCCTTCCCCACACTCTCAAAACCTCTTCCCCAAACACTGAAACCACTTCCCCACACACTCAAACCCCTTCCCCACACACTGACACCTCTTTCCCACACACTGAAAGCTCTTCCCCACAGACTGAAACCCCTTCCACAAACACTGAAAACTATTCCCCACACACTGAAACCTCTTCCCCACACACTGAAACCTCTTCCCCACACATTGAAACTCCTTCCCCACGCACTGAAACCTCTTCCACTCACACTGAAACATCTTCCCCACACACTGAAACCTCTTCCCCACACGCTGAAACTTCTTCCACACCCACTGAAACCCATCCCCACACACTGATACCCCTTCCACACATACTGAAACCTCTTCCACACACACTGAAACCCCTTCCCCACACACTGAAACCCCTTCCACACACACTGTAACCCCTTCCCCACACACTGAAACCCCTTCCACACACACTGAAACCCCTTCCCCGCACACTGAAAAGCCTTCCCCGCACACTGAACCCCCTTCCCCACACGCAGAAACCCATTCCCCACACGCTGAAACCCCTTCCACACAAACTGAAACCCATTCCCCACACACTGAAACCCATCCCCACAGACTGAAACCACTTTCCCACACACTGAAACCCATCCCCACACACTGAAACCTCTTCCCCGCAAACTGAAACCTCTTCCCCACACACAGAACCCCTTCCCTACACGCTGAAACCCCTTCCCCACACGCAGAAACCCCTTCCACACACACTGAAAACCCTTCCACACACACTGAAACCTCTTCCACACACACTGAAACACCTTCCCCACACGCTGAAACCCCTTCCACACACACTGAAGCCCCTTCCCCACATACTGAAACCCTTCCCCACACACTGAAACCCTTCTCCACATACTGAAACCTCTTCCCCACACACTGAAACATCTTTCACTCACACTGAAACCCATCCCCACACACTGAAACCTCTTCCCCACACACTGAAACCTCTTCCACACACACTGAAGCCCCTTCCGCACACACTGAAACCCCTTCCACACACACTGAAACCCCTTGCACACACACTTAAACTTCTTCCACACACACTGAAACCTCTTCCCCACAGACTGAAACCCTTCCCCACACACTGAAACCAATCCCCACACACAGAAACATCTTCCCCAAACACTGAAACCTCTTCCTCACACACTGAAACCCCTTCCCCGCACACTGAAACCTCTTCCCCACACTCTGAAACCCCTTCCCCACAGACTGAAACCTCTTCCCCACACACTAAAAACTCTTTCCCACACACTGAAAACTCTTCCCCACACACTTAAACCCCTTATCCACACTCTGAAACCCCTTCCACACACACTGAAACCTCTTCCCCACACACTGAAACCAATCCCCACACACTGAAACCTCATCCCCACATACTGAAACCCATCCCCACACACTGAAACCCCTTCCCCACACACTGAAACCCCTTCCCCACACACTGAAAACCATCCGCACACACTGAAACCTCTTCCCCACACACTGAATCCTCTTCCCCACGCACTGTAACCCATCCCCACACACTGAAACCTCTTACCCACACACTGAAACCACTTCTCCACAGACTGCAACCCCTTAAGCACACACTGAAAACAATTCCCCACACACTGATACCTCTTCCCCACACACTGAAATCACTTCCCCACACACTGAAACCACTTCCCCACACACTGAATGCTCTACCCCACAGACTGAAACCGCTTCCCCACACACTGAAACCCATCCCCACACACTGAAACCTCTTCCCCACACACTGAAACACCTTCCCCACACTCTGAAACCCCTTCCCCAAACACTGAAACCCATCCCCACACACTGAAACCTCTTCCCCACACGCAGAAACACCTTCCCCACACACTGAAACCCATTCCCACACACTGAAAGACATCCCCACACACAGAAACGTTTTCCCCACACACTGAAACCCCTTCCCTACACACTGAAACCCTTTCCCCACACACTGAAACCCATCCCCTCAAACTGAAACCCCTTCCCCACACACTGAAACCTCTTCCCCACACCCTGAAACCTCTTCCCCACACACTGAAACCTCTTCTTCACAGACTGAAAACCTTCCCCACACAATGAAGCCTCTTCCCCACACACTGAAACAGCTTCCCCACGCACTGAAACCTCTTCCACACATACTGAAACCTCTTCCCCACAGACTGAAACCCCTTCCCCACACACTGAAACCTCTTCCCCACACACTGAAACCTCTTTCCCACATACTGAAACCTCTTCCCCACACACTGAAACACCTTCCCCGCACACTGAAACCTCTTTCCCACACACTGTATCCCCTTCACCACACACTGAAACACCTTCCCCACACACTGAAACCTCTTCCCCACACACTGAAACACCTTCCCCGCACACTGAAACCTCTTTCCTACACACTGTATCCCTTTCACCACACACTGAAACCCTTTCCCCACACACTGAAACCTCATCCCCACACACAGAAACCACATCCACACAGACTGAAACCCCTTCCCCACACTCTGAAACCTCTTCCCCAAACACTGAAACCACTTCCCCACACACTGAAACCCCTTCCCCACACACTGACACCTCTTTCCCACACACTGAAAGCTCTTCCCCACAGACTGGAACCCCTTCCACTAACACTGAAAACTATTCCCCACACACTGAAACCTCTTCCCCACACACTGAAACCTCTTCCCCACACATTGAAACTCCTTCCCCACGCACTGAAACCTCTTCCACTCACACTGAAACATCTTCCCCACACACTGAAACCTCTTCCCCACACGCTGAAACTTCTTCCACACCCACTGAATCCCATCCCCACACACTGAAACCCCTTCCACACATACTGAAACCTCTTCCACACACACTGAAACCCCTTCCCCACACACTGAAACCCCTTCCACACACACTGTAACCCCTTCCCCGCACACTGAAACCCCTTCCCCACACACTGAAACCCCTTCCACACACACTGAGACCCCTTCCCCGCACACTGAAAACCCTTCCAGGCACACTGAACCCCCCGCCCCACACGCTGAAACCCATTCCCCACACGCTGAAACCCCTTCCACACAAACTGAAACCCATTCCCCACACACTGAAACCCATCCCCACAGACTGAAACCTCTTCCCCACACACTGAAATCCATCCCCACACACTGAAACCTCTTCCCCGCAAACTGAAACCTCTTCCCCACAAACTGAAACCTCTTCCCCACACAAAGCACCCCTTCCCTACACGCTGAAACCCCTTCCCCACACGCTGAAACCCCTTCCACACACACTGAAACTCTTCCACACACACTGAAACCTCTTCCACACATACTGAAACACCTTCCCCACACGCTGAGACCCCTTCCTCACACACTGAAGCCCCTTCCCCACATACTGAAACCCTTCCCCACACACTGAAACCCTTCTCCACATACTGAAACCTTTTCCCCACACACTGAAACATCTTTCACTCACACTGAAACCCATTCCCACACACTGAAACCTCTTCCCCACACACTGAAACCTCTTCCCAAACACTGAAACCCCTTCCGCACACACTGAAACCCCTTCCACACACACTGAAACCCCTTGCACACACACTTAAACCTCTTCCACACACACTGAAGCCTCTTCCCCACACACTGAAACCCTTCCCCACACACTGAAACCCATCCCCACACACTGAAACATCTTCCCCGCAAACTGAAACCTCTTCCCCACAAACTGAAACCTCTTCCCCACACACAGAACCCCTTCCCTACACGCTGAAACCCCTTCCCCACACGCTGAAACCCCTTCCACACACACTGAAAACCCTTCCACACACACTGAAACCTCTTCCACACACACTGAAACACCTTCCCCACACGCTGAAACCCCTTCCACACACACTGAAGCCCCTTCCCCACATACTGAAACCCTTCCCCACACACTGAAACCCTTCTCCACATACTGAAACCTCTTCCCCACACACTGAAACCTCTTCCCCACACACAGAAGCCCCTTCCGCACACACTGAAACCCCTTCCACACACACTGAAACCAATTGCACACACACTTAAACCTCTTCCACACACACTGAAACCTCTTCCACACACACTGAAACCTCTTCCCCACACACTGAAATCCTTCCCCACACACTGAAACCAATCCCCACACACAGAAACATCTTCCCCAAACACTGAAAACTCTTCCCCACACACTTAAACCCCTTATCCACACTCTGAAACACCTTCCACACACACTGAAACCTCTTCCCCACACACTGAAACCCATCCCCACACACTGAAACCTCATCCCCACATACTGAAACCCATCCCCACACACTGAAACCCCTTCCCCACACACTGAAACCCCTTCCCCACACACTGAAAACCATCCCCACACACTGAAACCTCTTCCCCACACACTGAATCCTCTTCCCCACACACTGAAACCCATCCCCACACACTGAAACCTCTTACCCACACACTGAAACCACTTCTCCACAGACTGAAACCCCTTAAGCACACACTGAAATCAATTCCCCACACACTGATACCTCTTCCCCACACACTGAAACCACTTCCCCACACACTGAAACCACTTCCCCACACACTGAATCCTCTACCCCACAGACTGAAACCCCTTCCCCACACACTGAAACCCATCCCCACACACTGAAACCTCTTCCCCACACACTGAAACACCTTCCCCACACTCTGAAACCCCTTCCCCAAACACTGAAACCCATCCCCACACACTGAAACCTCTTCCCCACACGCAGAAACACCTTCCCCACACACTGAAACCCATTCCCACACACTGAAAGCCATCCCCACACACTGAAACGTTTTCCCCACACACTGAAACCCCTTCCCTACACACTGAAACTCTTTCCCCACACACTGAAACCCATCCCCTCAAACTGAAACCCCTTCCCCACACACTGAAATCTCTTCCCCACACCCTGAAACCTCTTCCCCACACACTGAAACCTCTTCTTCACAGACTGAAAACCTTCCCCACACAATGAAGCCTCTTCCCCACACACTGAAACAGCTTCCCCACGCACTGAAACCTCTTCCACACATACTGAAACCTCTTCCCCACAGACTGAAACCCCTTCCCCACACACTGAAACCTCTTCCCCACACACTGAAACCTCTTCCCCACATACTGAAACCTCTTCCCCACACACTGAAACACCTTCCCCGCACACTGAAACCTCTTTCCCACACACTGTATCCCCTTCACCACACACTGAAACCCCTTCCCCACACACTGAAACCTCTTCCCCACACACTGAAACACCTTCCCCGCACACTGAAACCTCTTTCCCACACACTGTATCCCCTTCACCACACACTGAAACCCCTTCCACACACACTGAAACCTCATCCCCACACACAGAAACCACATCCACACAGACTGAAACCCCTTCCCCACCCTCTGAAACCTCTTCCCCAAACACGGAAAACACTTCCCCACACACTGAAACCCCTTCCCCACACACTGACACCTCTTTCCCACACACTGAAAGCTCTTCCCCACAGACTGAAACCCCTTCCACAAACACTGAAAACTATTCCCCACACACTGAAACCTCTTCCCCACACACTGAAACCTCTTCCCCACACATTGAAACTCCTTCCCCACGCACTGAAACCTCTTCCACTCACACTGAAACATCTTCCCCACACACTGAAACCTCTTCCCCACACGCTGAAACTTCTTCCACACCCACTGAAACCCATCCCCACACACTGAAACCCCTTCAACACACACTGAAACCTCTTCCACACACACTGAAACCCCTTCCCCACACACTGAAACCCCTTCCACACACACTGTAACCCATTCCCCGCACACTGAAACCCCTTCCCCACACACTGAAACCCCTTCCACACACACTGAAACCCCTTCCCCGCACACTGAAAACCCTTCCCCGCACACTGAACCCCCCGCCCCACACGCTGAAACCCATTCCCCACACGCTGAAACCCCTTCCACACAAACTGAAACCCATTCCCCACACACTGAAACCCATCCCCACAGACTGAAACCTCTTCCCCACACACTGAAACCCATCCCCACACACTGAAACCTCTTCCCCGCAAACTGAAACCTCTTCCCCACAAACTGAAACTTCTTCCCCACACACAGAACCCCTTCCCTACACGCTGAAACCCCTTCCCCACGCGCTGAAACCCCTTCCACACACGCTGAAACCCCTTCCACACAAACTGAAACCCATTCCCCACACACTGAAACCCATCCCCACAGACTGAAACCTCTTCCCCACACACTGAAACCCATCCCCACACACTGAAACCTCTTCCCCGCAAACTGAAACCTCTTCCCCACAAACTGAAACCACTTCCCCACACACAGAACCCCTTCCCTACACGCTGAAACCCCTTCCCCACGCGCTGAAACCCCTTCCACACACACTGAAAACCCTTCCACACACACTGAAACACCTTCCCCACACGCTGAAACCCCTTCCACACACACTGAAGCCCCTTCCCCACATACTGAAACCCTTCCCCACACACTGAAACCCTTCTCCACATACTGAAACCTCTTCCCCACACACTGAAACATCTTTCACTCACACTGAAACCCATTCCCACACACTGAAAACTCTTCCCCACACACTGAAACACCTTATCCACACACTGAAACCCCTTCCCCACACACTGACACCTCCTTCCCACACATTGAAAGCTCTTCCCCACAGACTGAAACCCTTCGCCACACACTGAAACCTCTTCCCCACACACTGAAACCCCTTCCCCACGCACTGAAACCCCTCCACACACACTGAAAACTCTTCCCCACACATTGAAACTCCTTCCCCAAACACTGAAACCTCTTCCACTCCCACTGAAACCCATCCCCACACACTGAAACCACTTCCACAAACACTGAAACCTCTTCCACACACAATGAAACCCCTTCCCCACACACTGAAACCTCTTCCCCACACCCAGAAACCACATCCACACAGACTGAAACCCCCTCGCCACAGACTGAAACTCTTCCCCGCACACTGAAACAGCGTCCCCACGCACTGAAACCTCTTCCACACATACTGAAACCTCTTCCCCACACACTGAAACCTCTTCCCCACAGACTGAAACCCCTTCCCCACACTCTGAAACCTCTTCACCCACACACTGAAACCTCTTCCCCACACACTGAAACCCCTTCCCCGCACACGGAAACCTCTTTCCCACACACTGTATCCCCTTCACCACACACTGAAACCCCTTCCCCACACACTGAAACCTCATCCCCACACACTGAAACCACATCCACACAGACTGAAACCCCCTCGCCACACTCTGAAACCTCTTCCACACACACTGAAACCACTTCCCCAAACACTGAAACCCCTTCCCCACACACTGACACCTCCTTCCCACACATTGAAAGCTCTTCCCCACAGACTGAAAACCTTCGCCATACACTGAAACCTCCTCCCCACACACTGAAACCCCTTCCCCACGCACTGAAACCCCTCCACACACACTGAAAACTCTTCCCCACACACTGAAACCTCTTCCCCACACACTGAAACCTCTTCCCCACACATTGAAACTCCTTCCCCAAACACTGAAACCTCTTCCACTCACACTGAAACATCTTCCCCACACACTGGAAACTCTTCCCCACACACTGAACCCTCTTCCCCACACACTGAAAACTCTTCCCCACACACTGAAACCCCTTCCACAAACACTGAAACCTCTTCCACACACAATGAAACCCCTTCCCCACACACTGAAACCCCGTCCCCACACACTGTAACCCCTTCCCCGCACACTGAAACCCCTTCCCCACACACTGAAACCCCTTCCGCACACACTGAAACCCCTTCCCCGCACATTGAAAACCCTTCCCCGCACACTGAACCCCTTTCCCCACACGCTGAAACCCCTTCCTCACACGTTGAAACCCCTTCCACACACACTGAAACCCATTCCCCACACACTGAAACCCATCCCCACAGACTGAAACCTCTTCCCCACACACTGAAACCCATCCCCACACACTGAAACCTCTTCCCCACACACTGAAACCTCTTCCCCACACACAGAAACCCTTCCCTACACGCTGACACCCCTTCCCCACACGCTGAAACCCCTTCCCCACACGCTGAAACCCCTTCCACACACACTGAAGCCCCTTCCCCACATACTGAAACCCTTCACCACACACTGAAACCCTTCTCCACACACTGAAACCTCTTCCCCACACACTGAAACATCTTTCACTCACACTGAAACCCATCCCCAGACACTGAAACCTCTTCCCCACACAATGAAACCTCTTCCCCACACACTGAAACCCCTTCCGCACACACTGAAAACCCTTCCACACTCACTGAAACCCCTTGCACACACACTTAAACCTCTTCCACACACACTGAAATCCTTCTCCACACACTGAAACCTCTTCCCCACACACTGAAACATCTTTCACTCACACTGAAACACATCCCCACACACTGAAACCTGTTCCCCACACATTGAAACCTCTTCCCCACACACTGAAACCCCTTCCGCACACACTGAAAATCCTTCCACACACACTGAAACCCCTTGCACACACACTTAAACCTCTTCCACACACACTGAAACCTCTTCTGCACACACTGAAACCCTTCCCCACACACTGAAACCAATCCCCACACACAGAAACATCTTCCCCAGACACTGAAACCCCTTCCCCACACACTGAAACCCCTTCCCCGCACACTGAAACCTCTTCCCCACACACTGAAACCCCTTCCCCACAGACTGAAACCACTTCCCCACACACTAAAACCTCTTCCCCACACACTGAAACCTCTTCCCCACACATTGAAACACCTTATCCACACACTGAAACCCCTTCCCCACACACTGACACCTCCTTCCCACACATTGAAAGCTCTTCCCCACAGACTGAAACCCTTCGCCACACACTGAAACCTCTTCCCCACACACTGAAACCCCTTCCCCACGCACTGAAACGCCTCCACACACACTGAAAACTCTTCCCCACACACTGAAACCTCTTCCCCACACACTGAAACCTCTTCCCCACACATTGAAACTCCTTCCCCAAACACTGAAACCTCTTCCACTCACACTGAAACATCTTCCCCACACACTGAAAACTCTTCCCCACACACTGAAACCTCTTACCCACACACTGAAACCTCTTCCCCACACACTGAAACCCCTTCCACAAACACTGAAACCTCTTCCACACACACTGAAACCCCTTCCACACACACTGTAACCCCTTCCCCGCTCACTGAAACCCCTTCCCCACACACTGAAACCCCTTCCACACACACTGAAACCCCTTCCCCGCGCATTGAAAACCCTTCCCCGCACACTGAACCCCTTTCCCCACACGCTGAAACCCCTTCCCCACACGCTGAAACCCCTTCCACACACACTGAAACCCATTCCCCACACACTGAAACCCATCCCCACAGACTGAAACCTCTTCCCCACACACTGAAACCCATCCCCACACACTGAAACCTCTTCCCCACACACTGAAACCTCTTCCCCACACACAGAAACCCTTCCCTACACGCTGACACCCCATCCCCACACGCTGAAACCCCTTCCACACACACTGAAAACAATTCCACACACATTGAAACCTCTTCCACACACCCTGAAACCCCTTCCCCACACGCTGAAACCCCTTCCACGCACACTGAAGCCCCTTCCCCACAAACTGAAACCCTTCCCCACACACTGAAATCCTACTCCACACACTGAAACATCTTCCCCACACACTGAAACATCTTTCACTCACACTGAAACCCATCCACACACACTGAAACCTCTTCCTCACACATTGAAACCTCTTCCCCACACACTGAAACCCCTTCCGCACACACTGAAACCCCTTCCACACACACTGAAACCCCTTGCACAGACACTTAAACCTCTTCCACACACACTGAAACATCTTCCGCACACACTGAAACCTTTCCCCACACACTGAAACCAATCCCCACACACAGAAACATCTTCCCCAGACACTGAAACCCCTTCCCCACACACTGAAACCCCTTCCCCGCACACTGAAACCTCTTACCCACACACTGAAACCACTTCCCCACAGACTGAAACCACTTCCCCACACACTAAAACCTCTTCCCCACACACTGAAAACTCTTCCCCACACACTGAAACACCTTATCCACACACTGAAACCCCTCCACACACACTGAAACCTCTTACCCACACATTGAAACTCCTTCCCCAAACACTGAAACCTCTTCCACTCCCACTGAAACCCATCCGCACACACTGAAACCCCTTCCACAAACACTGAAACCTCTTCCACACACAATGAAACCCCTTCCCCACACACTGAAACCCCTTCCACACACACTGTAACCCCTTCCCCGCACACTGCAACCCCTTTCCCACACACTGAAACCCCTTCCACACACACTGAAACCCCTTCCCCGCACATTGAAAACCCTTCCCCGCACACTGAAACACCTTCCCCACACGCTGAAACCCCTTCCCCACACGCTGAAACCCCTTCCACACACACTGAAACCCATTCCCCACACACTGAAACCCATCCCCACAGACTGAAACCTCTTCCCCACACACTGAAACACATCCCCACACACTGAAACCTCTTCCCCACACACTGAAACCTCTCCCCACACACTGAAACCCTTCCCTACACGCTGACACCCCTTCCCCACACGATGAAACCCCTTCCACACACACTGAAAACCCTTCCAGACACACTGAAACCTCTTCCACACACACTGAAACCCCTTCCCCACACGCTGAAACCCCTTCCACGCACACTGAAGCCCCCTCCCCACAAACTGAAACCCTTCCCCACTCACTGAAATCCTTCTCCACACACTGAAACCTCTTCCCCACACACTGAAACATCTTTCACTCACACTGAAACCCATCCCCACACACTGAAACCTCTTCCCCACACATTGAAACATCTTCCCCACACACTGAAACCCCTTCCGCACACACTGAAAACCCTTCCACACACACTGAAACCCCTTGCACACACACTTAAACCTCTTCCACACACACTGAAATCCTTCTCCACACACTGAAACCTCTTCCCCACACACTGAAACATCTTTCACTCACACTGAAACCCATCCCCACACACTGAAACCTCTTCCCCACACATTGAAACCTCTTCCCCACACACTGAAACCCCTTCCGCACACACTGAAAACCCTTCCACACACACTGAAACCCCTTGCACACACACTTAAACCTCTTCCACACACACTGAAACCTCTTCTGCACACACTGAAACCCTTCCCCACACACTGAAACCAATCCCCACACACAGAAACATCTTCCCCAGACACTGAAACCCTTCCCCACACACTGAAACCCCTTCCCCGCACACTGAAACCTCTTCCCCACACACTGAAACCCCTTCCCCACAGACTGAAACCACTTCCCCACACACTAAAACCTCTTCCCCACACACTGAAACCTCTTCCCCACACATTGAAACACCTTATCCACACACTGAAACCCCTTCCCCACACACTGACACCTCCTTCCCACACATTGAAAGCTCTTCCCCACAGACTGAAACCCTTCGCCACACACTGAAACCTCTTCCCCACACACTGAAACCCCTTCCCCACGCACTGAAACGCCTCCACACACATTGAAAACTCTTCCCCACACACTGAAACCTCTTCCCCACACACTGAAACCTCTTCCTCACACATTGAAACTCCTTCCCCAAACACTGAAACCTCTTCCACTCCCACTGAAACCCATCCCCACACACTGAAACCCCTTCCACAAACACTGAAACCTCTTCCACACACAATGAAACCCCTTCCCCACACACTGAAAGCCCTTCCACACACACTGTAACCCCTTCCCCGCACACTGAAACCCCTTCCCCACACACTGAAACCCCTTCCACACACACTGAAACCCCTTCCCCGCACATTGAAAACTCTTCCCCGCACACTGAACCCCCTTCCCCACACGCTGAAACCCCTTCCCCACACGCTGAAACCCCTTCCACACACACTGAAACCCATTCCCCACACACTGAAACCCATCCCCACAGACTGAAACCTCTTCCCCACACACTGAAACACATCCCCACACACTGAAACCTCTTCCCCACACACTGAAACCTCTCCCCACACACTGAAACCCTTCCCTACACGCTGACACCCCTTCCCCACACGCTGAAACCCCTTCCACACACACTGAAAACCCTTCCACACACACTGAAACCTCTTCCACACACACTGAAACCCCTTCCCCACACGCTGAAACCCCTTCCACGCACACTGAAGCCCCTTCCCCACAAACTGAAACCCTTCCCCACACACTGAAATCCTTCTCCACACACTGAAACCTCTTCCCCACACACTGAAACATCTTTCACTCACACTGAAACCCATCCGCACACACTGAAACCTCTTTCCCACCCATTGAAACCTCTTCCCCACACACTGAAACCCCTTCCGCACACACTGAAACCCCTTCCACACACACTGAAACCCCTTGCACACACACTTAAACCTCTTCCACACACACTGAAACCTCTTCCGCACACACTGAAACCCTTCCCCACACACTGAAACCAATCCCCACACACAGAAACATCTTCCCCAGACACTGAAACCCCTTCCCCACACACTGAAACCCCTTCCCCGCACACTGAAACCTCTTCCCCACACACTGAAACCCCTTCCCCACAGACTGAAACCAGTTCCCCACACACTAAAACCTCTTCCCCATACACTGAAACCTCTTCCCCACACATTGAAACTCCTTCCCCAAACACTGAAACCTCTTCCACTCCCACTGAAACCCATCCCCACACACTGAAACCCCTTCCACAAACACTGAAACCTCTTCCACACACAATGAAACCCCTTCCCCACACACTGAAACCCCTTCCACACACACTGTAACCCCTTCCCCGCACACTGAAACCCCTTCCCCACACACTGAAACCCCTTCCACACACACTGAAACCCCTTCCCCGCACATTGAAAACCCTTCCCCGCACACTGAACCCCCTTCCCCACACGCTGAAACCCCTTCCCCAAACGCTGAAACCCCTTCCACACACACTGAAACCCATTCCCCACACACTGAAACCCATCCCCACAGCCTGAAACCTCTTCCCCACACACTGAAACACATCCCCACACACTGAAACCTCTTCCCCACACACTGAAACCTCTTCCCCACACACAGAAACCCTTCCCTACACGCTGACACCCCTTCCCCACAGGCTGAAACCCCTTCCACACAGACTGAAAACCCTTCCACACACACTGAAACCTCTTCCACACACACTGAAACCCCTTCCCCACACGCTGAAACCCCTTCCACGCACACTGAAGCCCCTTCCACGCACACTGAAGCCCCTTCCGCACAAACTGAAACTCTTCCCCACACACTGAAACCTCTTCCCCACACATTGAAAAATCTTTCACTCCCACTGAAACCCATCCCCACACACTGAAACCCCATCCACAAACACTGAAACCTCTTCCACACACAATGAAACCCCTTCCCCACACACTGAAACCCCTTCCACACACACTGTAACCCCTTCCCCGCACACTGAAACCCCTTCCCAACACACTGAAACCCTTTCCACACACACTGAAACCCCTTCCCCGCACATTGAAAACCCTTCCCCGCACACCGAACCCCCTTCCCCATACGCTGAAACCCCTTCCCAACACGCTGAAACCCCTTCCACACACACTGAAACCCATTCCCCACACACTGAAACCCATCCCCACAGACCGAAACCTCTTCCCCACACACTGAAACACATCCCCACACACTGAAACCTCTTCCCCACACACTGAAACCTCTTCCCCACACACAGAAACCCTTCCCTACACGCTGACACCCCTTCCCCACACGCTGAAACCCCTTCCACACACACTGAAAACCCTTCCACACACACTGAAACCTCTTCCACACACACTGAAACCCCTTCCCCACACGCTGAAACCCCTTCCACGCACACTGAAGCCCCTTCCGCATAAACTGAAACTCTTCCCCACACACTGAAACCTCTTCCCCACACACTGAAACATCTTTCACTCACACTGAAACCCATCCCCACACACTGAAACCTCTTCCCCACACATTGAAAACTCTTCCCCACACACTGAAACCCCTTCCGCACACACTGAAACCCCTTCCACACACACTGAAACCCCTTGCACACACACTTAAACCTCTTCCACACACACTGAAACCTCTTCCGCACACACTGAAACCCTTCCCCACACACTGGAACCAATCCCCACACACAGAAACATCTTCCCCAGACACTGAAACCCCTTCCCCACACACTGAAACCCCTTCCCCGCACACTGAAACCTCTTCCCCACACACTGAAACACCTTCCCCACGCACTGAGACCCCTTCCACACACACTGATACCCCTTCCCCGCACACTCAAATCCTTCCCCACACACTGAAACCTCTTCCCACACACTGAAACCTCTTCCACACACAATGAAACCCCTTCCCCACACACTGAAACCCCTTCCACACACACTGTAACCCCTTCCCCGCACACTGAAACCCCTTCCCAACACACTGAAACCCCTTCCACACACACTGAAACCCCTTCCCCGCACATTGAAAACCCTTCCCCGCACACTGAACCCCCTTCCCCATACGCTGAAACCCCTTCCCCACACGCTGAAACCCCTTCCACACACACTGAAACCCATTCCCCACACACTGAAACCCATCCCCACAGACTGAAACCTCTTCCCCACACACTGAAACACATCCCCACACACTGAAACCTCTTCCCCACACACTGAAACCTCTTCCCCACACACAGAAACCCTTCCCTACACGCTGACACCCCTTCCCCACACGCTGAAACCCCTTCCACACACACTGAAAACCCTTCCACACACACTGAAACCTCTTCCACACACACTGAAACCCCTTCCCCACACGCTGAAACCCCTTCCACGCACACTGAAGCCCCTTCCGCACAAACTGAAACTCTTCCCCACACACTGAAACCTCTTCCCCACACACTGAAACATCTTTCACTCACACTGAAACCCATCCCCACACACTGAAACCTCTTCCCCACACATTGAAACCTCTTCCCCACACACTGAAACCCCTTCCGCACACACTGAAACCCCTTCCACACACACTGAAACCCCTTGCACACACACTTAAACCTCTTCCACACACACTGAAACCTCTTCCGCACACACTGAAACCCTTCCCCACACACTGGAACCAATCCCCACACACAGAAACATCTTCCCCAGACACTGAAACACCTTCCCCACACACTGAAACCCCTTCCCCGCACACTGAAACCTCTTCCCCAAACACTGAAACCCCTTCCCCACGCACTGAGACCCCTTCCACACACACTGTTACCCCTTCCCCGCACACTCAAATCCTTCCCCACACACTGAAACCTCTTCCCACACACTGAAACCTCTTCGCCACAGACTGAAACCCTTCCCCACACACTGAAACCTCTTCCCCACACACTGAAACCTCTTCCCCACACTCTGAAACCCCTTCCCCGCACACTGAAACCTCTTCCCCACACACTGAATTCCCTTCACCACACACTGAAACCCCTTCCCCACACACTGAAACCTCTTCCCCACAGACTGAAACCACTTCCCCACAGACTGAAACACCTTCCCCACACTCTGAAACCTCTTCCCCACACACTGAAACCTCTTCCCCACACACTGAAACCACTTCCCCACAAACTGAAACCCCTTCCCCACACACTGAAACCTCTTCCCCACACACTGAAACCCCTTGCCCACAGACTGAAACCGCTTAACCACACACTGAAACCCATCCCCACACACTGAAATCTCTTCCACACACACTGAAAACCCTTCCCCACAGACTGAAACCCCTTCCCCACTCACTGAAACCCATCCCCACACACTGAAACCTCTTCCCCACACACTGAAACCCCTTCCCCACACACTGAAACCCATCCCCACACACTGAAACCCATCCCCACACCCTGAAACCCCTTCCCCATACACTGATACCCATCCCCACACACTGCAACCCTTCCCCACACACTGTAACCCCTTCCCCGCACACTGAAACCACTTCCCCACACACTGAAAACGCTTCCACACACACTGAAACCCCTTCCCCGCACACTGAAACCACTTCCCCGCACACTGAAACCCTTCCCCACACGCTGAAACCTCTTCCCCACACACTGACAGCTCTTCCACTCAGACTGAAACCCATCCACACACACTGAAAGCCCTTCCCCACTCACTGAAACACCATCCCCATTCACTGAAACCTCTTCCACACATACTGAAACCTCTTCCCCAAAAACTGAAACCTCTTCCCCACACACTGAAACTCCTTCCCCACGCACTGAAACCTCTTCCACACACACTGAAACCTCTTCCCCACACACTGAAACCTCTTCCCCACACGCTGAAACTACTTCCACGCGCACTGAAACCCATCCCCACACACTGAAACCCCTTCCACACACACTGAAACCTCTTCCACACAAACTGAAACCCCTTCCCCACGCACTGAAACCCCTTCCACACACACTGTTACCCCTTCCCCGCACATTGAAACCACTTCCCCACACACTGAATCCCCTCACACACACGGAAACCCCTTCCCCGCACACTGAAACCCCTTCCCCGCACACTGAAAACCTTCCCCACACGCTGAAACCCCTTACCCACACGCTTAAACTCCTTCCACACACACTGAAACCTCTTCCGCACACACTGAAACCCATCCCCAAACACTGAAACCCATCCCCTCACACTGAAACCATTCCCCACACAATGAAACGCATCCCCACACACTGAAACCTCTTCCCCACACACTGAAACCCCTTATCCACACACTGAACCCTTTTCCCCACACACTGACACACATCCCCACAGACGGAATCCCCTTCCCCACACTCTGCAACCTCTTCGCCAGAGACTGAAACACTTCCCCACACACTGAAACCCATCCCCACACACTGAAACCCCTTCCCCACACACTGAAACCGATCCCCACACACTGCAACCTCTTCCCCACACACTGAAACACATCCCCACACACTGAAATCCTTCCCCACACACTGAAACCTCTTCCCACACACTGAAACCTCTTCGCCACGGACTGAAACACTTCCCCACACACTGAAACCCATCCCCACACACTGAAACCCCTTCCCCACACACTGAAACCCCTTCCCCACTCACTGAAACCCATCCCCACACACGGAAACCACATCCCCACACACTGAAACCTATCCCCACACACTGAAACCCTTCCCCACACACTGAAACTTCTTCCCACACACTGAAACCTCTTCCCGACACACTGAAACCTCTTCCCCACACACTGAAACCCCTTCACCGCACACTGAAACCTCTTCCCCACACACTGAAACCCCTTCCCCACACACTGAAACCACTTCCCCACACACTAAAACCTCTTCCCCACACACTGAAACCTCTTCCCCACACATTGAAACACCTTATCCACACACTGAAACCCCTTCCCCACACACTGACACCTCCTTCCCACACATTGAAAGCTCTTCCCCACAGACTGAAACCCTTCGCCACACACTGAAACCTCTTCCCCACACACTGAAACCCCTTCCCCACGCACTGAAACGCCTCCACACACATTGAAAACTCTTCCCCACACACTGAAACCTCTTCCCCACACACTGAAACCTCTTCCTCACACATTGAAACTCCTTCCCCAAACACTGAAACCTCTTCCACTCCCACTGAAACCCATCCCCACACACTGAAACCCCTTCCACAAACACTGAAACCTCTTCCACACACAATGAAACCCCTTCCCCACACACTGAAAGCCCTTCCACACACACTGTAACCCCTTCCCCGCACACTGAAACCCCTTCCCCACACACTGAAACCCCTTCCACACACACTGAAACCCCTTCCCCGCACATTGAAAACTCTTCCCCGCACACTGAACCCCCTTCCCCACACGCTGAAACCCCTTCCCCACACGCTGAAACCCCTTCCACACACACTGAAACCCATTCCCCACACACTGAAACCCATCCCCACAGACTGAAACCTCTTCCCCACACACTGAAACACATCCCCACACACTGAAACCTCTTCCCCACACACTGAAACCTCTCCCCACACACTGAAACCCTTCCCTACACGCTGACACCCCTTCCCCACACGCTGAAACCCCTTCCACACACACTGAAAACCCTTCCACACACACTGAAACCTCTTCCACACACACTGAAACCCCTTCCCCACACGCTGAAACCCCTTCCACGCACACTGAAGCCCCTTCCCCACAAACTGAAACCCTTCCCCACACACTGAAATCCTTCTCCACACACTGAAACCTCTTCCCCACACACTGAAACATCTTTCACTCACACTGAAACCCATCCGCACACACTGAAACCTCTTTCCCACCCATTGAAACCTCTTCCCCACACACTGAAACCCCTTCCGCACACACTGAAACCCCTTCCACACACACTGAAACCCCTTGCACACACACTTAAACCTCTTCCACACACACTGAAACCTCTTCCGCACACACTGAAACCCTTCCCCACACACTGAAACCAATCCCCACACACAGAAACATCTTCCCCAGACACTGAAACCCCTTCCCCACACACTGAAACCCCTTCCCCGCACACTGAAACCTCTTCCCCACACACTGAAACCCCTTCCCCACAGACTGAAACCAGTTCCCCACACACTAAAACCTCTTCCCCATACACTGAAACCTCTTCCCCACACATTGAAACTCCTTCCCCAAACACTGAAACCTCTTCCACTCCCACTGAAACCCATCCCCACACACTGAAACCCCTTCCACAAACACTGAAACCTCTTCCACACACAATGAAACCCCTTCCCCACACACTGAAACCCCTTCCACACACACTGTAACCCCTTCCCCGCACACTGAAACCCCTTCCCCACACACTGAAACCCCTTCCACACACACTGAAACCCCTTCCCCGCACATTGAAAACCCTTCCCCGCACACTGAACCCCCTTCCCCACACGCTGAAACCCCTTCCCCAAACGCTGAAACCCCTTCCACACACACTGAAACCCATTCCCCACACACTGAAACCCATCCCCACAGACTGAAACCTCTTCCCCACACACTGAAACACATCCCCACACACTGAAACCTCTTCCCCACACACTGAAACCTCTTCCCCACACACAGAAACCCTTCCCTACACGCTGACACCCCTTCCCCACAGGCTGAAACCCCTTCCACACAGACTGAAAACCCTTCCACACACACTGAAACCTCTTCCACACACACTGAAACCCCTTCCCCACACGCTGAAACCCCTTCCACGCACACTGAAGCCCCTTCCACGCACACTGAAGCCCCTTCCGCACAAACTGAAACTCTTCCCCACACACTGAAACCTCTTCCCCACACATTGAAAAATCTTTCACTCCCACTGAAACCCATCCCCACACACTGAAACCCCATCCACAAACACTGAAACCTCTTCCACACACAATGAAACCCCTTCCCCACACACTGAAACCCCTTCCACACACACTGTAACCCCTTCCCCGCACACTGAAACCCCTTCCCAACACACTGAAACCCTTTCCACACACACTGAAACCCCTTCCCCGCACATTGAAAACCCTTCCCCGCACACCGAACCCCCTTCCCCATACGCTGAAACCCCTTCCCCACACGCTGAAACCCCTTCCACACACACTGAAACCCATTCCCCACACACTGAAACCCATCCCCACAGACCGAAACCTCTTCCCCACACACTGAAACACATCCCCACACACTGAAACCTCTTCCCCACACACTGAAACCTCTTCCCCACACACAGAAACCCTTCCCTACACGCTGACACCCCTTCCCCACACGCTGAAACCCCTTCCACACACACTGAAAACCCTTCCACACACACTGAAACCTCTTCCACACACACTGAAACCCCTTCCCCACACGCTGAAACCCCTTCCACGCACACTGAAGCCCCTTCCGCATAAACTGAAACTCTTCCCCACACACTGAAACCTCTTCCCCACACACTGAAACATCTTTCACTCACACTGAAACCCATCCCCACACACTGAAACCTCTTCCCCACACATTGAAAACTCTTCCCCACACACTGAAACCCCTTCCGCACACACTGAAACCCCTTCCACACACACTGAAACCCCTTGCACACACACTTAAACCTCTTCCACACACACTGAAACCTCTTCCGCACACACTGAAACCCTTCCCCACACACTGGAACCAATCCCCACACACAGAAACATCTTCCCCAGACACTGAAACCCCTTCCCCACACACTGAAACCCCTTCCCCGCACACTGAAACCTCTTCCCCACACACTGAAACACCTTCCCCACGCACTGAGACCCCTTCCACACACACTGTTACCCCTTCCCCGCACACTCAAATCCTTCCCCACACACTGAAACCTCTTCCCACACACTGAAACCTCTTCCACACACAATGAAACCCCTTCCCCACACACTGAAACCCCTTCCACACACACTGTAACCCCTTCCCCGCACACTGAAACCCCTTCCCAACACACTGAAACCCCTTCCACACACACTGAAACCCCTTCCCCGCACATTGAAAACCCTTCCCCGCACACTGAACCCCCTTCCCCATACGCTGAAACCCCTTCCCCACACGCTGAAACCCCTTCCACACACACTGAAACCCATTCCCCACACACTGAAACCCATCCCCACAGACTGAAACCTCTTCCCCACACACTGAAACACATCCCCACACACTGAAATCTCTTCCCCACACACTGAAACCTCTTCCCCACACACAGAAACCCTTCCCTACACGCTGACACCCCTTCCCCACACGCTGAAACCCCTTCCACACACACTGAAAACCCTTCCACACACACTGAAACCTCTTCCACACACACTGAAACCCCTTCCCCACACGCTGAAACCCCTTCCACGCACACTGAAGCCCCTTCCGCACAAACTGAAACTCTTCCCCACACACTGAAACCTCTTCCCCACACACTGAAACATCTTTCACTCACACTGAAACCCATCCCCACACACTGAAACCTCTTCCCCACACATTGAAACCTCTTCCCCACACACTGAAACCCCTTCCGCACACACTGAAACCCCTTCCACACACACTGAAACCCCTTGCACACACACTAAAACCTCTTCCACACACACTGAAACCTCTTCCGCACACACTGAAACCCTTCCCCACACACTGGAACCAATCCCCACACACAGAAACATCTTCCCCAGACACTGAAACACCTTCCCCACACACTGAAACCCCTTCCCCGCACACTGAAACCTCTTCCCCAAACACTGAAACCCCTTCCCCACGCACTGAGACCCCTTCCACACACACTGTTACCCCTTCCCCGCACACTCAAATCCTTCCCCACACACTGAAACCTCTTCCCACACACTGAAACCTCTTCGCCACAGACTGAAACCCTTCCCCACACACTGAAACCTCTTCCCCACACACTGAAACCTCTTCCCCACACTCTGAAACCCCTTCCCCGCACACTGAAACCTCTTCCCCACACACTGAATTCCCTTCACCACACACTGAAACCCCTTCCCCACACACTGAAACCTCTTCCCCACAGACTGAAACCACTTCCCCACAGACTGAAACACCTTCCCCACACTCTGAAACCTCTTCCCCACACACTGAAACCTCTTCCCCACACACTGAAACCACTTCCCCACAAACTGAAACCCCTTCCCCACACACTGAAACCTCTTCCCCACACACTGAAACCCCTTGCCCACAGACTGAAACCGCTTAACCACACACTGAAACCCATCCCCACACACTGAAATCTCTTCCACACACACTGAAAACCCTTCCCCACAGACTGAAACCCCTTCCCCACTCACTGAAACCCATCCCCACACACTGAAACCTCTTCCCCACACACTGAAACCCCTTCCCCACACACTGAAACCCATCCCCACACACTGAAACCCATCCCCACACCCTGAAACCCCTTCCCCATACACTGATACCCATCCCCACACACTGCAACCCTTCCCCACACACTGTAACCCCTTCCCCGCACACTGAAACCACTTCCCCACACACTGAAACCGCTTCCACACACACTGAAAGCCCTTCCCCGCACACTGAAACCACTTCCCCGCACACTGAAACCCTTCCCCACACGCTGAAACCTCTTCCCCACACACTGACAGCTCTTCCACTCAGACTGAAACCCATCCACACACACTGAAAGCCCTTCCCCACTCACTGAAACACCATCCCCATTCACTGAAACCTCTTCCACACATACTGAAACCTCTTCCCCAAAAACTGAAACCTCTTCCCCACACACTGAAACTCCTTCCCCACGCACTGAAACCTCTTCCACACACACTGAAACCTCTTCCCCACACACTGAAACCTCTTCCCCACACGCTGAAACTACTTCCACGCGCACTGAAACCCATCCCCACACACTGAAACCCCTTCCACACACACTGAAACCTCTTCCACACAAACTGAAACCCCTTCCCCACGCACTGAAACCCCTTCCACACACACTGTTACCCCTTCCCCGCACATTGAAACCACTTCCCCACACACTGAATCCCCTCACACACACGGAAACCCCTTCCCCGCACACTGAAACCCCTTCCCCGCACACTGAAAACCTTCCCCACACGCTGAAACCCCTTACCCACACGCTTAAACTCCTTCCACACACACTGAAACCTCTTCCGCACACACTGAAACCCATCCCCAAACACTGAAACCCATCCCCTCACACTGAAACCATTCCCCACACAATGAAACGCATCCCCACACACTGAAACCTCTTCCCCACACACTGAAACCCCTTATCCACACACTGAACCCTTTTCCCCACACACTGACACACATCCCCACAGACGGAATCCCCTTCCCCACACTCTGCAACCTTTCCGCCAGAGACTGAAACACTTCCCCACACACTGAAACCCATCCCCACACACTGAAACCCCTTCCCCACACACTGAAACCGATCCCCACACACTGCAACCTCTTCCCCACACACTGAAACACATCCCCACACACTGAAATCCTTCCCCACACACTGAAACCTCTTCCCACACACTGAAACCTCTTCGCCACGGACTGAAACACTTCCCCACACACTGAAACCCATCCCCACACACTGAAACCCCTTCCCCACACACTGAAACCCCTTCCCCACTCACTGAAACCCATCCCCACACACTGAAACCACATCCCCACACACTGAAACCTATCCCCACACACTGAAACCCTTCCCCACACACTGAAACTTCTTCCCACACACTGAAACCTCTTCCCGACACACTGAAACCTCTTCCCCACACACTGAAACCCCTTCACCGCACACTGAAACCTCTTCCCCACACACTGAAACCCCTTCCCCACACACTGAAACCTCTTCCCCACACACTGAAACCCCTTCCCCACAGACTGAAACCCCTTAACCTCACACTGAAACCCATCCCCACACACTGAAACCCCTTCCCCACACACTGAAAACTCTTCCCCACACACTGAAACCCCTTCCCCACACACTGAAACCCATTTCCCGCACTCTGAAACACGTTCCCCAAACACTGAAACCCAGCCCCACACACTGAAACCTCTTCCCCACACAATGAAACCCCTTCCCCGCACACTGAAACCCCTTCCCCGCACACTGAAACCATTCCCCACACGCTGAAAACCCTTCCCAACACGCTGAAACCCCTTCCACACACACTGAAACCCGTCCCCACAAACTGAAACCCCTTCCCCACAGACTGAAACCCCTTAACAACACACTGAAACCCCTTCCCCACACACTGAAACCCATCCCCACACAATGAAACCCCTACCTCACACACTGAAACCCATCCCCACACACAGAAACCGTTCCCCGCACGCTGAAACCCCTTCCCCACACGCTGAAACCCCTTCCACACACACTGAAACCCATCCCCACACACTGAAACCCCTTCCCGACACACTGAAACCCCTTCCCGACGCACTGAAACCTCTTCCACACATACTGAAACCTCTTCCCCAAAAACTGAAACCTGTTCCCCACAGACTGAAAGCTCTTCCGCACACACTGAAAGCTCTTCCCCACAGACTGAAACCCTTCCCCACACACTGAAACCTCTTCCCCACGCACTGAAACTCCTTCCCGACGCATTGAAACCTCTTCCACACACACTGAAACCTCTTACCACACACTGAAACCTGTTCCCCACACGCTGAAACTTCTTCCACACGCACTGAAACCCATCCCCACACACTGAAACCCCTTCCACACACACTGAAACATCTTCCACACACACTGAAACCCCTTCCCCACGCACTGAGACCCCTTCCACACACACTGTTACCCCTTCCCCACACACTGAAATCCTTCCCCACACACTGAAACCTCTTCCCACACACTGAAACCTCTTCGCCACAGACTGAAACCCTTCCCCACACACTGAAACCTCTTCCCCACACACTGAAACCTCTTCCCCACACACTGAAACCCCTTCCCCGCACACTGAAACCTCTTCCCCACACACTGAAGTCCCTTCACCACACACTGAAACCCCTTCCCCACACACTGAAACCTCTTCCCCACAGACTGAAACCACTTCCCCACAGACTGAAACACCTTCCCCACACTCTGAAACCTCTTCCCCACACACTGAAACCTCTTCCCCACACACTGAAACCACTTCCCCACAAACTGAAACCCCTTCCCCACACACTGAAACCTCTTCCCCACACACTGAAACCCCTTGCCCACAGACTGAAACCGCTTAACCACACACTGAAACCCATCCCCACAAACTGAAATCTCTTCCACACACACTGAAAACCCTTCCCCACAGACTGAAACCCCTTCCCCACTCACTGAAACCCATCCCCACACACTGAAACCTCTTCCCCACACACTGAAACCCCTTCCCCACACACTGAAACCCATCCCCACACACTGAAACCCATCCCCACACCCTGAAACCCCTTCCCCATACACTGATACCCATCCCCACACACTGCAACCCTTCCCCACACACTGTAACCCCTTCCCCGCACACTGAAACCACTTCCCCACACACTGAAACTGCTTCCACACACACTGAAAGCACTTCCCCGCACACTGAAACCACTTCCCCGCACACTGAAACCTCTTCCCCACACACTGACAGCTCTTCCACTCAGACTGAAACCCATCCACACACACTGAAAGCCCTTCCCCACACACTGAAACTCCTTCCCCACGCACTGAAACCTCTTCCCCACACACTGAAACCTCTTCCCCAAACACTGAAACCTCTTCCCCACACGCTGAAACTACTTCCACGCGCACTGAAACCCATCCCCACACACTGAAACCCCTTCCACACACACTGAAACCTCTTCCACACAAACTGAAACCCCTTCCCCACGCACTGAAACCCCTTCCACACACACTGTTACCCCTTCCCCGCACATTGAAACCACTTCCCCACACACTGAATCCCCTCGCACACACGAAAACCCCTTCCCCGCACACTGAAACCCCTTCCCCGCACACTGAAAACCTTCCCCACACGCTGAAACCCCTTACCCACACGCTGAAACTCCTTCCACACACACTGAAAACTCTTCCGCACACACTGAAACCCATCCCCAAACACTGAAACCCATCCCCTCACACTGAAACCATTCCCCACACAATGAAACGCATCCCCACACACTGAAACCTCTTCCCCACACACTGAAACCCCTTATCCACACACTGAACCCTTTTCCCCACACACTGACACACATCCCCACAGACTGAAACCCCTTCCCCACACTCTGCAACCTCTTCGCCAGAGACTGAAACACTTCCCCACACACTGAAACCCATCCCCACACACTGAAACCCCTTCCCCACACACTGAAACCGATCCCCACACACTGCAACCTCTTCCCCACACACTGAAACCCATCCCCACACACTGAAATCCTTCCCCACACACTGAAACCTCTTCCCACACACTGAAACCTCTTCGCCACGGACTGAAACACTTCCCCACACACTGAAACCCCTTCCCCACACACTGAAACCCCTTCCCCACTCACTGAAACCCATCCCCACACACTGAAACCACTTCCCCACACACTGAATCCTATCCCCACACACTGAAACCCTTCCCCACACACTGAAACTTCTTCCCACACACTGAAACCTCTTCCCGACACACTGAAACCTCATCCCCACACACTGAAACCCCTTCACCGCACACTGAAACCTCTTCCCCACACACTGAAACCCCTTCCCCACACACTAAAACCTCTTCCCACACAATGAAACCCCTTCCCCACAGACTGAAACCCCTTAACCTCACACTGAAACCCATCCCCACACACTGAAACCCCTTCCCCACACACTGAAAACTCTTCCCCACACACTGAAACCCCTTCCCCACACACTGAAACCCATTTCCCGCACTCTGAAACACGTTCCCCAAACACTGAAACCCAGCCCCACACACTGAAACCTCCTCCCCACACAATGAAACCCCTTCCCCGCACACTGAAACCCCTTCCCCGCACACTGAAACCATTCCCCACACGCTGAAAGCCCTTCCCAACACGCTGAAACCCCTTCCACACACACTGAAACCCGTCCCCACAAACTGAAACCCCTTCCCCACAGACTGAAACCCCTTAACAACACACTGAAACCCCTTCCCCACACACTGAAACCCATCCCCACACAATGAAACCCCTACCTCACACACTGAAACCCATCCCCACACACTGAAACCCTACTCCACACTCTGTAACCCCTTCCCCGCACACTGAAACCCCTTCCCCACACACTGAAACCGCTTCCGCACACACTGAAATCCCTTTCCCGCACACTGAAACCCCTTCCCCGCACACTGAAACACTTCCACACACGCTGAAACCCCTTCCCCACACGCTGAAACCCCTTCCACACACACTGAAACCCATCCCCACACACTGAAACCCCATCCCCACACACTGAAACATCTTCCCCACACACTGAAACCCCTTCCCCACAGACTGAAACCCCTTAACCTCACACTGAAACCCATCCCCACACACTGAAACCCCTTAGCCACTCACTGAAACCTCTTCCCCTCACACTGAAACCCCTTCCCCACACACTGAAACCCCTTTCCCACACTCTGAAACACGTTCCCCAAACACTGAAACCCATCCCCACACACTGAAACCTCTTCCCCACACAGTGAAACCCCTTCCCCGCACACTGAAACCCCTTCCCCGCACACTGAAACCCTTCCCCACAAGCTGAAACCCCTTCCCAACACGCTGAAACCCCTTCCACACACACTGAAAACCGTCCCCACACACTGAAACCCCTTCCCCACAGACTGAAACCCCTCAACCACAAAACTGAAACCCCTTCCCCACACACTGAAACCCATCCCCACACAATGAAACCCCTTCCCCACACACTGAAACCCATCCCCACACACTGAAACCCTTCCCCACACACTGTAACCCCTTCCCCGCACACTGAAACCCCTTCCCCACACACTGAAACCGCTTCCGCACACACTGAAATCCCTTCCCCGCGCACTGAATCCCCTTCCCCGCACACTGAAACCCTTCCACACACGCTGAAACCCCTTCCCCACACGCTGAAACCCCTTCCACACACACTGAAACCCATCCCCAGACACTGAAACCCCTTCGCCACGCACTGAAACCTCTTCCACACATACTGAAACCTCTTCCCCAAAAACTGAAACCTGTTCCCCATAGACTGAAACCTCTTCCCCACACACTGAAACTCCTTCCCCGCACACTGAAACCATTCCCCACACGCTGAAAGCCCTTCCCAACACGCTGAAACCCCTTCCACACACACTGAAACCCGTCCCCACAAACTGAAACCCCTTCCCCACAGACTGAAACCCCTTAACAACACACTGAAACCCCTTCCCCACACACTGAAACCCATCCCCACACAATGAAACCACTACCTCACACACTGAAACCCATCCCCACACACTGAAACCCTACTCCACACTCTGTAACCCCTTCCCCGCACACTGAAACCCCTTCCCCACACACTGAAACCGCTTCCGCACACACTGAAATCCCTTTCCCGCGCACTGAAACCCCTTCCCCGCACACTGAAACACTTCCACACACGCTGAAACCCCTTCCCCACACGCTGAAACCCCTTCCACACACACTGAAACCCATCCCCACACACTGAAACCCCATCCCCACACACTGAAACATCTTCCCCACACACTGAAACCCCTTCCCCACAGACTGAAACCCCTTAACCTCACACTGAAACCCATCCCCACGCACTGAAACCCCTTAGCCACTCACTGAAACCTCTTCCCCTCACACTGAAACCCCTTCCCCACACACTGAAACCCCTTTCCCACACTCTGAAACACGTTCCCCAAACACTGAAACCCATCCCCACACACTGAAACCTCTTCCCCACACAGTGAAACCCCTTCCCCGCACACTGAAACCCCTTCCCCGCACACTGAAACCCTTCCCCACAAGCTGAAACCCCTTCCCAACACGCTGAAACCCCTTCCACACACACTGAAAACCGTCCCCACACACTGAAACCCCTTCCCCACAGACTGAAACCCCTCAACCACAAAACTGAAACCCCTTCCCCACACACTGAAACCCATCCCCACACAATGAAACCCCTTCCCCACACACTGAAACCCATCCCCACACACTGAAACCCTTCCCCACACACTGTAACCCCTTCCCCGCACACTGAAACCCCTTCCCCACACACTGAAACCGCTTCCGCACACACTGAAATCCCTTCCCCGCGCACTGAATCCCCTTCCCCGCACACTGAAACCCTTCCACACACGCTGAAACCCCTTCCCCACACGCTGAAACCCCTTCCACACACACTGAAACCCATCCCCAGACACTGAAACCCCTTCGCCACGCACTGAAACCTCTTCCACACATACTGAAACCTCTTCCCCAAAAACTGAAACCTGTTCCCCATAGACTGAAACCTCTTCCCCACACACTGAAACTCCTTCCCCACGCACTGAAACCTCTTCCACACACACTGAAACCCCTTCCTCGCACACTGAAACCTCTTCCGCACACACTGAATCCCCTTCACCACACACTGAAACCCCTTCCCCACACACTGAAACCTCTTCCCCACACACTGAAACCACATCCCCACAGACAGAAAACCATTCCCCACACTCTGAAACCCCTTCCTCACACCCTTAAAACATCTTCCCCACACTCTTAAACCTCTTCCCCACACACTGAAACCCCTTCCCCACACACTGAAACCCATCCCTACACACTGAAACCCCTTCCCCACACACTGAAACCCATCCCCACACACTGAAACCCTTCCCCACACACTGTAAACCCTTCCCCGCACACTGAAACCCCTTCCCCACACACTGAAACCGCTTCCACACACACTGAAATCCCTTCCCCGCACACTGAAACCCCTTCCCCGCACACTGAAACCCTTCCCCACACGCTGAAACCCCTTCCCCACACGCTGAAACCCCTTCCACACACACTGAAACCCATCCCCACACACTGAAACCCCTTCCCCACACACTGAAACCCCTTCCCCACGCTGTGAAACCTCTTCCACACATACTGAAACCTCTTCCCCAAAAACTGAAACCTGTTCCCCACAGACTGAAACCTCTTCCGCACACACTGAAAGCTCTTCCCCACAGACTGAAACCCTTCCCCACACACTGAAACCTCTTCCCCACACACTGAAACTCCTTCCCGACGCATTGAAACCTCTTCCACACACACTGAAACCTCTTCCCACACACTGAAACCTGTTCCCCACACGCTGAAACTTCTTCCACACGCACTGAAACCCATCCCCACACACTGAAACCCCTTCCACACACATTGAAACATCTTCCACACACACTGAAACCCCTTCCCCACGCACTGAGACCCCTTCCACACACACTGTTACCCCTTCCCCACACACTGAAACCCCTTCCCCACTGACTGAAACCCCTCAAGCACACACTGAAACCCCTTCCCCACACACTGAAACCCATCCCCACACAATGAAACCCCTTCCCCGCACACTGAAACCCATCCCCACACACTGAAACCCTTCCCCACACACTGTAACCCCTTCCCCGCACACTGAAACCCCTTCCCCACACACTGAAACCGCTTCCGCACACACTGAAATCCCTTCCCCGCGCACTGAATCCCCTTCCCCGCACACTGAAACCCTTCCACACACGCTGAAACCCCTTCCCCACACGCTGAAACCCCTTCCACACACACTGAAACCCATCCCCAGACACTGAAACCCCTTCGCCACGCACTGAAACCTCTTCCCCAAAAACTGAAACCTGTTCCCCACAGACTGAAACCTCTTCCCCACACACTGAAACTCCTTCCCCACGCACTGAAACCTCTTCCACACACACTGAAACCCCTTCCCCGCACACTGAAACGTCTTCCCCACACACTGAATCCCCTTCACCACACACTGAAACCCCTTCCCCACACACTGAAACCTCTTCCCCACACACTGAAACCACATCCCCACAGACAGAAAACCATTCCCCACACTCTGAAACCCCTTCCCCACACCCTTAAAACATCTTCCCCACACTCTTAAACCTCTTCCCCACACACTGAAACCCCTTCCCCACACACTGAAACCCATCCCCACTCACTGAAACCCCTTCCCCACACACTGAAACCCATCCCCACACACTGAAACCCTTCCCCACACACTGTAACCCCTTCCCCGCACACTGAAACCCCTTCCCCACACACTGAAACCGCTTCCACACACACTGAAATACCTTCCCCGCACACTGAAACCCCTTCCCCGCACACTGAAACCCTTCCCCACACGCTGAAACCCCTTCCCCACACGCTGAAACCCCTTCCACACACACTGAAACCCATCCCCACACACTGAAACCCCTTCCCCACACACTGAAACCCCTTCCCCACGCAGTGAAACCTCTTCCACACATACTGAAACCTCTTCCCCAAAAACTGAAACCTGTTCCCCACAGACTGAAACCTCTTCCGCACACACTGAAAGCTCTTCCCCACAGACTGAAACCCTTCCCCACACACTGAAACCTCTTCCCCACACACTGAAACTCCTTCCCGACGCATTGAAACCTCCTCCACACACACTGAAACCTCTTCCCACACACTGAAACCTGTTCCCCACACGCTGAAACTTCTTCCACATGCACTGAAACCCATCCCCACACACTGAAACCCCTTCCCCACGCACTGAGACCACTTCCACACACACTGTTACCCCTTCCCCACACACTGAAATCCTTCCCCACACACTGAAACCTCTTCCCACACACTGAAACCTCTTCGCCACAGACTGAAACCCTCCCCCACACACTGAAACCTCTTCCCTACACACTGAAACCACTTCCCCAGACACTGAAACCCCTTCCCCGCACACTGAAACCCCATCCCCACACTCTGAAACATCTTCCCCACACACTGAAACCCCTTCCCCACAGACTGAAACCCCTTAACCTCACACTGAAACCCATCCCCAGTCACTGAAACCCCTTAGCCACTCACTGAAACCTCTTCCCCTCACACTGAAACCCCTTCCCCACACACTGTAACCCCTTTCCCACACTCTGAAACACGTTCCCCAAACACTGAACCCCATCCCCACACACTGAAACCTCTTCCCCACACAGTGAAACCCCTTCCCCGCACACTGAAACCCCTTCCCCGCACACTGAAACCCTTCCCCACAAGCTGGAACCCCTTCCCAACACGCTGAAACCCCTTCCACACACACTGAAAACCGTCCCCACACACTGAAACCCCTTCCCCACAGACTGAAACCCCTCAACCACACACTGAAACCCCTTCCCCACACACTGAAACCCATCCCCACACAATGAAACCCCTTCCCCACACACTGAAACCCATCCCCACACACTGAAACCCTTCCCCACACACTGTAACCCCTTCCCCGCACACTGAAACCCCTTCCCCACACACTGAAACCGCTTCCGCACACACTGAAATCCCTTCCCCGCGCACTGAATCCCCTTCCCCGCACACTGAAACCCTTCCACACACGCTGAAACCCCTTCCCCACACGCTGAAACCCCTTCCACACACACTGAAACCCATCCCCACACACTGAAACCCCTTCGCCACGCACTGAAACCTCTTCCACACATACTGAAACCTCTTCCCCAAAAACTGAAACCTGTTCCCCACAGACTGAAACCTCTTCCCCACACACTGAAACTCCTTCCCCACGCAATGAAACCTCTTCCACACACACTGAAACCCCTTCCCCGCACACTGAAACCTCTTCCCCACACACTGAATCCCCTTCACCACACACTGAAACCCCTTCCCCACACACTGAAACCTCTTCCCCACACACTGAAACCACATCCCCACAGACAGAAAACCATTCCCCACACTCTGAAACCCCTTCCCCACACCCTTAAAACATCTTCCCCACACTCTTAAACCTCTTCCCCACACACTGAAACCCCTTCCCCACACACTGAAACCCATCCCCACACACTGAAACCCCTTCCCCACAAACTGAAACCCATCCCCACACACTGAAACCCTTCCCCACACACTGTAACCCCTTCCCCGCACACTGAAACCCCTTCCCCACACACTGAAACCGCTTCCAAACACACTGAAATACCTTCCCCGCACACTGAAACCCCTTCCCCGCACACTGAAACCCTTCCCCACACGCTGAAACCCCTTCCCCACACGCTGAAACCCCTTCCACACACACTGAAACCCATCCCCACACACTGAAACCCCTTCCCCACACACTGAAACCCCTTCCCCATGCAGTGAAACCTCTTCCACACATACTGAAACCTCTTCCCCAAAAACTGAAACCTGTTCCCCACAGACTGAAACCTCTTCCGCACACACTGAAAGCTCTTCCCCACAGACTGAAACCCTTCCCCACACACTGAAACCTCTTCCCCACACACTGAAACTCCTTCCCGACGCATTGAAACCTCTTCCACACACACTGAAACCTCTTCCCACACACTGAAACCTGTTCCCCACACGCTGAAACTTCTTCCACACGCACTGAAACCCATCCCCACACACTGAAACCCCTTCCACACACACTGAAACATCTTCCACACACACTGAAACCCCTTGCCCACGCACTGAGACCCCTTCCACACACACTGTTACCCCTTCCCCACACACTGAAATCCTTCCCCACACACTGAAACCTCTTCCCACACACTGAAACCTCTTCGCCACGGACTGAAACCCTTCCCCACACACTGAAACCTCTTCCCTACACACTGAAACCTCTTCCCCAGACACTGAAACCCCTTCCCCGCACACTGAAACCTCTTGCCCACACACTGAATTCCCTTCACCACACACTGAAACCACTTCCGCACACACTGAAACCTCTTCTGCACAGACTGAAACCACTTCCGCACAGACTGAAACCCCTTCCCCACACTCTGAAACCTCTTCCCCACACACTGAAACCTCTTCCCCACACACTGAAACCACTTCCCCACAAACTGAAACCCCTTCCCCACACACTGAAACCTCTTCCCCACACACTGAAACCCCTTGCCCACAGACTGAAACCCCTTAACCACACACTGAAACCCATCCCCACATACTAAAATCTCTTCCACACAGACTGAAACCCCTTCCCCACAGACTGAAACCACTTCCCCACACACTGAAAGCCATCCCCACACACTGAAACCCATCTCCACACACTGAAACCTCTTCCCCACACACTGAAAGCTCTTCCCCACAGACTGAAACCCTTCCCCACACACTGAAACCTCTTCCCCACACACTGCAACCCCTTCCCCACGCACTGAAACCTCTTCCACACATACTGAAACCTCTTCCCCACACACTGAAACCTCTTCCCCACACACTGAAACCTCTTCCCCACACACTGAAACTCCTTCCCCACGCACTGAACCCACTTCCACACACACTGAAACCTCTTCCACACACACTGAAACCTCTTCCCCACACGCTTAAACTTCTTCCACATGCACTGAAACCCATCCCCACACACTGAAACCTCTTCCACACACACTGAAACCTCTTCCACACACAATAAAACACCTTCCCCACGCACTGAAACCCCTTCCACACACACTATATCCACTTCCCCGCACACTGAAACCCCTTCCCCGCACACTGAAACCCTTCACCACACGCTGAAACCCGTTACCCACTCGCTGAAACTCCTTCCACACACACTGAAACCTCTTCCACATGCACTGAAACCCATTCCGCACACACTGAAACACATCCCCACACACTGAAACCCATCCCTTCAAAATGAATCCATTCCCCACACAATGAAACCCATCCGCACATACTGAAACCTCTTCCCCACACACTGAAGCCCCTTATCCACACACTGAAACGCCTTCCCCACAGACGGAAACCTCTTCCCCACACACTGAAACCTCTTCCGCACAGACTGTAACCCCTTCCCCAGACATTGAAACCCATCCCCAGACTCTGAAACCTCATGCCCACACACTGAAACCCCTTCCCCACACACTGACACCCCATCCCCACACACTGAAACCCATCCCCACACACTGAAACCTCTTCCCCACACACTGAAACACCTTCCCCACACACTGAAACCCATCCCCACACACTGAAACACATCCCCACACACTGAAATCCTTCCCCACACAATGAAACCTCTTCCCACACACTGAAACCTTTTCGCCACAGACTGAAGCCCTTCCCCACACACTGCTACCTCTTCCCCACACACTGAAACCTCTTCCCCACACACTGAAACCCCTTCCCCGCACACTGAAACCTTTCCCTCAGACTGAAACCCTTCCCCACACACTGAAACCTCTTCCCACACACTGAAACACCTTCCCCACACACAGAAAGACATCCCCACACACTGAAACCTCTTCCCCACACACTGAAACCCCTTCCCCAGACACTGAAACCCATCCCCACACACTGAAACCTCTTCCCCACACACTGCAGCCTCTTCCCCACACACTGAAACCTCTTCCCCACACACTGAAACCCCTTCCCCACACACTCAAACCTCTTCCCCAAACACTGAAACCCATTCCCCACAGACTGAAACCACTTCCCGACACACTGAGACCTATTCCCCACACACTGAAACCTCTTCCCCACACACTGAAACCCCTTATGCACACACTGAAACCCCTTCCCCACAGACTGAAAGCTCTTCCCCAGAAACTGAAACCTCTTCCCCACAGACTGTAAAACATTCCCCACAAGCTGAAACCCATCCCCACACACTGAAACCTCATGCCCAAACATTGAAACACCTTCCCCACACACTGAAACCCATCCCCACATACTGCAACCCATCCCCACACACTGAAACATCTTCCCCACACAATGAAACCCCTTCCCCACACACTGAAACACATCCCCACTAACTGAAACCCCTTCCCCACACACTGAAACCCATCCCCACACACTGAAACCCTTCCCCACACACTGAAACCTCTTCCCACACAATGAAACCTCTTCCCACACACTGAAAACTTTTCGCCACAGACTGAAGCCCTTCCCCACACACTGCTACCTCTTCCCCACACACTGAAACCTCTTCCCCACACACTGAAACCCCTTCCCCGCACACTGAAACCTTTCCCTACAGACTGAAACCCTTCCCCACACACTGAAACCTCTTCCCACACACTGAAACACCTTCCCCACACACAGAAAGACATCCCCACACACTGAAACCTCTTCCCCACACACTGAAACCCCTTCCCCAGACACTGAAACCCATCCCCACACACTGAAACCTCTTCCCCACACACTGCAGCCTCTTCCCCACACACTGAAACCTCTTCCCCACACACTGAAACCCCTTCCCCACACACTCAAACCTCTTCCCCAAACACTGAAACCCATTCCCCACAGACTGAAACCACTTCCCGACACACTGAGACCTCTTCCCCACACACTGAAACCTCTTCCCCACACACTGAAACCCCTTATGCACACACTGAAACCCCTTCCCCACAGACTGAAAGCTCTTCCCCAGAAACTGAAACCTCTTCCCCACAGACTGTAAAACATTCCCCACACACTGAAACCCATCCCCACACACTGAAACCTCATGCCCAAACATTGAAACACCTTCCCCACACACTGAAACCCATCCCCACATACTGCAACCCATCCATACACACTGAAACATCTTCCCCACACAATGAAACCCCTTCCCCACACACTGAAACACATCCCCACTAACTGAAACCCCTTCCCCACACACTGAAACCCATCCCCACACACTGAAACCCTTCCCCACACACTGAAACCTCTCCCCACACACTGAAATCTTCGCCACAGACTGAAACCCTTCCCCACACACTGAAACCTCTTCCCCACACACTGAAACCTCTTCCCCACACACTGAAACCCCCTCCCCGCACACTGAAACCTATTCCCCACACACTGAATCCCCTTCACCACACACTGAAACCCCTTCCACACACACTGATACCTCTTCCCCACACACTGAAACCACTTCCCCACACACTGAAACCCCTTCCCCACACACTGAAACCCCTTCCCCACACACTGAAACCTCTTCCCCACACACTGAAACCCCTTCCCCACACACTGAAACCTCTTCCGCACACACTGAAACCCCTTCCCCACACAATGAAACCCCTTTCCCACACACTGAAACCCGTTCCCCACACACTGAAACCCATCCCCACACACTGAAACCTCATCCCCACACAGTGAAACCCTTTCTCCACACACTGAAACCCATCCCCACACATTGAAACCCATCCCCACACACTGAAACCTCTTCCCCACACACTGAAAGCTCTTCGCTACAGACTGAAACCCTTCCCCACACACTGAAACCTCTTCCCCACACACTGAAACCCCTTCCACACGCACTGAAACCTCTTCCACACATACTGAAACCTCTTCCCCACACACTGAAACCTCTTCCCCACACACTGAAACCTCTTCCCCACACACTGAAACTCCTTCCCCACGCACTAAAACATCATCCACACACACTGAAACCTCTTCCCCACACCCTTAAACCCATCCACACAGACTGAAACACATCCCCACAGGCTGAAACCCTTACCCACACACTGAAACAAATCCCAAACACAGAAACCTCTTCCACACACACTGAAACCTTTCCCTACAGACTGAAACCCTTTCCCACACACTGAAACCTCTTCCCCACACACTGAAACACCTTCCCCACAAACAGAAAGCCATCCCCACACACTGAAAGCTCTTCCCCACACACTAAAACCCCTTCCCCAGACACTGAAACCCATCCCCATACACTGAAACCTCTTCCCCACACACTGCAACCTCTTCCCCACACACTGAAACCCCTTCCCCACACACTGTAACCCCTTCCCCACATATTCCAACCTCTTCCCCACACACTGAAACCCATTCCCCACACACTGAAACCCCTTCCCCACACACTGAAACCTCTTCCCCACACACTGAAAACCCTTCCCCACAGACTGAAACCCCTTAACCTCACACTGAAACCTCTTCCCCACACACTGAAACCCCTTCCCCACACACTGAAAGCTCTTCCCCAAACACTGAAACCCCTTCCCCACACACTGAAACCCCTATCCCACACACAGAAACCCGTTCCCCACACACTGAAACCCATCCCCACACACTGAAACCTATTCCCCACACAGTGAAACCCTTTCCCCACACACTGAAACCCATCCCCACACATTGAAACCCATCCCCACACTCTGAAACCTCTTCCCCACACACTGAAAGCTCTTCCCCACAGACTGAAACCCTTCCCCACACACTGAAACCTCTTCCCCACACACTGAAACCCCTTCCCCACGCACTGAAACCTCTTCCACACATACTGAAACCTCTTCCCCACACACTGAAACCTCTTCCCCACACACTGAAACATCTTCCCCACACACTGAATCTCCTTCCCCACGCACTAAAACATCTTCCACACACACTGAAACCTCTTCCCCACACACTTAAACCCATCCCCACAGACTGAAACACATCCCCACAGGCTGAAACCCTTACCCACACACTGAAACCCATCCCAAACACTGAAACCTCTTCCACACACACTGAAACCTTTCCCTACAGACTGAAACCCTTCCCCACACACTGAAACCTCTTCCCCACACACTGAAACACCTTCCCCACAAACAGAATGCCATCCCCACATACTGAAATCTCTTCCCCACACACTGAAACCCCTTCCCCAGACACTGAAACCCATCCCCACACATTGAACCCTCTTTCCCACACACTGCAACCTCTTCCCCACACACTGAAACCTCATCCCCACACACTGAAACACCTTCCCCACACTCTCAAACCTCTTCCCCACACACTTAAACCCATCCACACAGACTGAAACACATCCCCACAGGCTGAAACCCTTACCCACACACTGAAACAAATCCCAAACACAGAAACCTCTTCCACACACACTGAAACCTTTCCCTACAGACTGAAACCCTTTCCCACACACTGAAACCTCTTCCCCACACACTGAAACACCTTCCCCACAAACAGAAAGCCATCCCCACACACTGAAAGCTCTTCCCCACACACTGAAACCCCTTCCCCAGAACCTGAAACCCATCCCCATACACTGAACCCTCTTCCCCACACACTGCAACCTCTTCCCCACACACTGAAACCCCTTCCCCACACACTGTAACCCCTTCCCCACATATTCCAACCTCTTCCCCACACACTGAAACCCATTCCCCACACACTGAAACCCCTTCCCCACACACTGAAACCTCTTCCCCACACACTGAAAACCCTTCCCCACAGACTGAAACCCCTTAACCTCACACTGAAACCTCTTCCCCACACACTGAAACCCCTTCCCCACACACTGAAAGCTCTTCCCCAAACACTGAAACCCCTTCCCCACACACTGAAACCCCTATCCCACACACAGAAACCCGTTCCCCACACACTGAAACCCATCCCCACACACTGAAACCTATTCCCCACACAGTGAAACCCTTTCCCCACACACTGAAACCCATCCCCACACATTGAAACCCATCCCCACACTCTGAAACCTCTTCCCCACACACTGAAAGCTCTTCCCCACAGACTGAAACCCTTCCCCACACACTGAAACCTCTTCCCCACACACTGAAACCCCTTCCCCACGCACTGAAACCTCTTCCACACATACTGAAACCTCTTCCCCACACACTGAAACCTCTTCCCCACACACTGAAACATCTTCCCCACACACTGAATCTCCTTCCCCACGCACTAAAACATCTTCCACACACACTGAAACCTCTTCCCCACACACTTAAACCCATCCCCACAGACTGAAACACATCCCCACAGGCTGAAACCCTTACCCACACACTGAAACCCATCCCAAACACTGAAACCTCTTCCACACACACTGAAACCTTTCCCTACAGACTGAAACCCTTCCCCACACACTGAAACCTCTTCCCCACACACTGAAACACCTTCCCCACAAACAGAATGCCATCCCCACATACTGAAATCTCTTCCCCACACACTGAAACCCCTTCCCCAGACACTGAAACCCATCCCCACACATTGAACCCTCTTTCCCACACACTGCAACCTCTTCCCCACACACTGAAACCTCATCCCCACACACTGAAACACCTTCCCCACACTCTCAAACCTCTTCCCCACACACTGAAACCCATTCCCCACACAGTGAAACCCCTTCCCCACACACCGAAACCTCTTCCCCACACACTGAAACCCCTTCCCCACACACTGAAACCTCTTCCCCACACACTGAAACCCCTTCCCCACACACTGAAACCCCTTTCCCACACAATGATACCCTTCCCCACACACTGAAACCCATCCCCACACACTGAAACCTCTTCCCCACACATTGAAACCCTTTCCCCACACACTGAAACCCATCCCCACACATTGAAACCCATCACCACACACTGAAACCTCTTCCCCACACACTGAAAGCTCTTCCCCACAGACTGAAACCCTTCCCCACACACTGAAACCTCTTCCCCACACACTGAAACCCCTTCCCCACGCAATGAAACCTCTTCCACACATACTGAAACCTCTTCCCCACACACTGAAACCTCTTCCCCACACACTGAAACCTCTTCCCCACACCCTGAAACTCCTTCCCCACGCACTAAAACATCTTCCACACACACTGAAACACCTTCCCCACAAACAGAAAGCCATCACCACACACTGAAATCTCTTCCCCACACACTGAAACCCCTTCCCCAGACACTGAAACCCATCCCCACACACTGAACCCTCTTCCCCACACACTGCAACCTCTTCCCCACACACTGAAACCCCTTCCCCACACACTGAAACCCCTTCCCGACACACTCAAACCTCTTCCCCACACACTGAAACCCATTCCCCACACACTGAAACCCCTTCCCCACACACTGAAACCTCTTCCCCACACACTGAAAACCCTTCCCCACAGACTGAAACCCCTTAACCTCACATTGAAACCTCTTCCCCACACACTGAAACCCCTTCCCCACACACTGAAACCCCTTTCCCACACACTGAAACCCGTTCCCCACACACTGAAACCCATCCCCACACACTGAAACCTCTTCCCCACACAGTGAAACCCTTTCCCCACACACTGAAACCCATGCCCACACATTGAAACCCATCCCCACACACTAAAACCTCTTCCCCACACACCGAAAGCTCTTCCCCACAGACTGAAACCCTGCCCCACACACTGAAACCTCTTCCCCAGACACTGAAACCCCTTCCCCACACACAGAAACCTCTTCCCACACACTGAAACACCTTCCCCACACACAGAAAGACATCCCCACACACTGAAACCTCTTCCCCACACACTGAAACCCCTTCCCCAGACACTGAAACCCATCCCCACACACTGAAACCTCTTCCCCACACACTGCAGCCTCTTCCCCACACACTGAAACCTCTTCCCCACACACTGAAACCCCTTCCCCACACACTCAAACCTCTTCCCCAAACACTGAAACCCATTCCCCACAGACTGAAACCACTTCCCGACACACTGAGACCTATTCCCCACACACTGAAACCTCTTCCCCACACACTGAAACCCCTTATGCACACACTGAAACCCCTTCCCCACAGACTGAAAGCTCTTCCCCAGAAACTGAAACCTCTTCCCCACAGACTGTAAAACATTCCCCACAGGCTGAAACCCATCCCCACACACTGAAACCTCATGCCCAAACATTGAAACACCTTCCCCACACACTGAAACCCATCCCCACATACTGCAACCCATCCCCACACACTGAAACATCTTCCCCACACAATGAAACCCCTTCCCCACACACTGAAACACATCCCCACTAACTGAAACCCCTTCCCCACACACTGAAACCCATCCCCACACACTGAAACCCTTCCCCACACACTGAAACCTCTTCCCACACAATGAAACCTCTTCCCACACACTGAAACCTTTTCGCCACAGACTGAAGCCCTTCCCCACACACTGCTACCTCTTCCCCACACACTGCAACCTCTTCCCCACACACTGAAACCCCTTCCCCACACACTGAAACCCCTTCCCCACACACTCAAACCTCTTCCCCACACACTGAAACCCATTCCCCACACACTGAAACCCCTTCCCCACACACTGAAACCTCTTCCCCACACACTGAAACCCCTTCCCCGCACACTGAAACCTTTCCCTACAGACTGAAACCCTTCCCCACACACTGAAACAACTTCCCACACACTGAAACACCTTCCCCACACACAGAAAGACATCCCCACACACTGAAACCTCTTCCCCACACACTGAAACCCCTTCCCCAGACACTGAAACCCATCCCCACACACTGAAACCTCTTCCCCACACACTGCAGCCTCTTCCCCACACACTGAAACCTCTTCCCCACACACTGAAACCCCTTCCCCACACACTCAAACCTCTTCCCCAAACACTGAAACCCATTCCCCACAGACTGAAACCACTTCCCGACACACTGAGACATCTTCCCCACACACTGAAACCTCTTCCCCACACACTGAAACCCCTTATGCACACACTGAAACCCCTTCCCCACAGACTGAAAGCTCTTCCCCAGAAACTGAAACCTCTTCCCCACAGACTGTAAAACATTCCCCACACACTGAAACCCATCCCCACACACTGAAACCTCATGCCCAAACATTGAAACACCTTCCCCACACACTGAAACCCATCCCCACATACTGCAACCCATCCATACACACTGAAACATCTTCCCCACACAATGAAACCCCTTCCCCACACACTGAAACACATCCCCACTAACTGAAACCCCTTCCCCACACACTGAAACCCATCCCCACACACTGAAACCCTTCCCCACACACTGAAACCTCTTCCCACACACTGAAAACTTCGCCACAGACTGAAACCCTTCCCCACACACTGAAACCTCTTCCCCACACACTGAAACCTCTTCCCCACACACTGAAACCCCCTCCCCGCACACTGAAACCTATTCCCCACACACTGAATCCCCTTCACCACACACTGAAACCCCTTCCCCACACACTGAAGCCTCTTCCCCACACACTGAAACCACTTCCCCACAGACTGAAACCCCTTCCCCACACTCTGAAACCTCTTCCACACACACTGATACCTCTTCCCCACACACTGAAACCACTTCCCCACACACTGAAACCCCTTCCCCACACACTGAAACCTCTTCCCCACACACTGAAACCCCTTCCCCACACACTGAAACCTCTTCCCCACACACTGAAACCCCTTCCCCACACACTGAAACCTCTTCCGCACACACTGAAACCCCTTCCCCACACAATGAAACCCCTTTCCCACACACTGAAACCCGTTCCCCACATACTGAAACCCATTCCCACACACTGAAACCTCATCCCCACACAGTGAAACCCTTTCCCCACACACTGAAACACATCCCCACACATTGAGACCCATCCCCACACACTGAAACCTCTTCCCCACACACTGAAAGCTCTTCGCTACAGACTGAAACCCTTCCCCACACACTGAAACCTCTTCCCCACACACTGAAACCTCTTCCCCACACACTGAAAATCCATCCCCACAGACTGAAACCCCTTAACCTCACACTGAAACCTCTTCCCCACACACTGAAACCCCTTCCCCACACACTGAAACCTCTTCCCCACACACTGAAACCCCTTCCCCACACACTGAAACCCCTATCCCACACACAGAAACCCGTTCCCCACACACTGAAACCCATCCCCACACACTGAAACCTCTTCCCCACACAGTGAAACCCTTTCCCCACACACTGAAACCCATCCCCACACATTGAAACCCATCCCCACACACTGAAACCTCTTCCCCACACACTGAAAGCTCTTCCCCACAGACTGAAACCCTTCCCCACACACTGAAACCTCTTCCCCACACACTGAAACCCCTTCCCCACGCACTGAAACCTCTTCCACACATACTGAAACCTCTTCCCCACACACTGAAACCTCTTCCCCACACACTGAAACATCTTCCCCACACACTGAAACTCCTTCCCCACGCACTAAAACATCTTCCACACACACTGAAACATCTTCCCCACACACTTAAACCCATCCCCACAGACTGAAACCTTTCCCTACAGACTGAAACCCTTCCCCACACACTGAAAACTCTTCCCCACACACTGAAACACCTTCCCCACAAACAGAAAGCCATCCCCACACACTGAAATCTCCGCCCCACATACTGAAACCCCTTCCCCAGACACTGAAACCCAACCCCACACACTGAACCCTCTTACCCACACACTGCAACCTCTTCCCCACACACTGAAACCCCTTCCCCACACACTGAAACCCCTTCCCCACACACTCAAATCTCTTCCCCACACACTAAAACCCATTCCCCACACACTGAAACCACTTCCCCACACACTGAAAACTCTTCCCCACACACTGAAATCTCTTCCCCACACACTGAAACCCCTTAGCCACACACTGAGACCGCTTCCCCATAGACTGAAAACTCTTCCCCACACTCTGAAACCTCATCCCCACAGACTGTAACCCATTCCCCACACACTGAAACCCATCCCCACACACTGAAACCCCTTATGCACACACTGAAACCCCTTCCCCACAGACTGAAAGCTCTTCCCCAGAAACTGAAACCTCTTCCCCACGGACTGTAAAACATTCCCCACACACTGAAACCCATCCCCACACACTGAAACCTCATGCCCAAACATTGAAACACCTTCCCCACACACTGAAACCCATCCCCACATACTGCAACCCATCCATACACACTGAAACATCTTCCCCACACAATGAAACCCCTTCCCCACACACTGAAACACATCCCCACTAACTGAAACCCCTTCCCCACACACTGAAACCCATCCCCACACACTGAAACCCTTCCCCACACACTGAAACCTCTTCCCACACACTGAAAACTTCGCCACAGACTGAAACCCTTCCCCACACACTGAAACCTCTTCCCCACACACTGAAACCTCTTCCCCACACACTGAAACCCCCTCCCCGCACACTGAAACCTATTCCCCACACACTGAATCCCCTTCACCACACACTGAAACCCCTTCCCCACACACTGAAGCCTCTTCCCCACACACTGAAACCACTTCCCCACAGACTGAAACCCCTTCCCCACACTCTGAAACCTCCTCCACACACACTGATACCTCTTCCCCACACACTGAAACCACTTCCCCACACACTGAAACCCCTTCCCCACACACTGAAACCTCTTCCCCACACACTGAAACCCCTTCCCCACACACTGAAACCTCTTCCCCACACACTGAAACCCCTTCCCCACACACTGAAACCTCTTCCGCACACACTGAAACCCCTTCCCCACACAATGAAACCCCTTTCCGACACACTGAAACCCGTTCCCCACATACTGAAACCCATCCCCACACACTGAAACCTCATCCCCACACAGTGAAACCCTTTCCCCACACACTGAAACCCATCCCCACACATTGAAACCCATCCCCACACACTGAAACCTCTTCCCCACACACTGAAAGCTCTTCGCTACAGACTGAAACCCTTCCCCACACACTGAAACCTCTTCCCCACACACTGAAACCCCTTCCACACGCACTGAAACCTCTTCCACACATACTGAAACCTCTTCCCCACACACTGAAACCTCTTCCCCACACACTGAAACCTCTTCCCCACACACTGAAACTCCTTCCCCACGCACTAAAACATCATCCACACACACTGAAACATCTTCCCCACACACTTAAACCCATCCACACAGACTGAAACACATCCCCACAGGCTGAAACCCTTACCCACACACTGAAACCCATCCCAAACACAGAAACCTCTTCCACACACACTGAAACCTTTCCCTACAGACTGAAACCCTTTCCCACACACTGAAACCTCTTCCCCACACACTGAAACACCTTCCCCACAAACAGAAAGCCATCCCCACACACTGAAATCTCTTCCCCACACACTGAAACCCCTTCCCCAGACACTGAAACCCATCCCCATACACTGACCCCTCTTCCCCACACACTGCAACCTCTTCCCCACACACTGAAACCCCTTCCCCACACACTGTAACCCCTTCCCCACATATTCCAACCTCTTCCCCACACACTGAAACCCATTCCCCACACACTGAAACCCCTTCCCCACACACTGAAACCTCTTCCCCACACACTGAAAACCCATCCCCACAGACTGAAACCCCTTAACCTCACACTGAAACCTCTTCCCCACACACTGAAACCCCTTCCCCACACACTGAAACCTCTTCCCCACACACTGAAACCCCTTCCCCACACACTGAAACCCCTATCCCACACACAGAAACCCGTTCCCCACACACTGAAACCCATCCCCACACACTGAAACCTCTTCCCCACACAGTGAAACCCTTTCCCCACACACTGAAACCCATCCCCACACATTGAAACCCATCCCCACACACTGAAACCTCTTCCCCACACACTGAAAGCTCTTCCCCACAGACTGAAACCCTTCCCCACACACTGAAACCTCTTCCCCACACACTGAAACCCCTTCCCCACGCACTGAAACCTCTTCCACACATACTGAAACCTCTTCCCCACACACTGAAACCTCTTCCCCACACACTGAAACATCTTCCCCACACACTGAAACTCCTTCCCCACGCACTAAAACATCTTCCACACACACTGAAACCTCTTCCCCACACACTTAAACCCATCCCCACAGACTGAAACCTTTCCCTACAGACTGAAACCCTTCCCCACACACTGAAAACTCTTCCCCACACACTGAAACACCTTCCCCACAAACAGAAAGCCATCCCCACACACTGAAATCTCCGCCCCACATACTGAAACCCCTTCCCCAGACACTGAAACCCAACCCCACACACTGAACCCTCTTCCCCACACACTGCAACCTCTTCCCCACACACTGAAACCCCTTCCCCACACACTGAAACCCCTTCCCCACACACTCAAATCTCTTCCCCACACACTAAAACCCATTCCCCACACACTGAAACCACTTCCCCACACACTGAAAACTCTTCCCCACACACTGAAATCTCTTCCCCACACACTGAAACCCCTTAGCCACACACTGAGACCGCTTCCCCATAGACTGAAAACTCTTCCCCACACTCTGAAACCTCATCCCCACAGACTGTAACCCATTCCCCACACACTGAAACCCATCCCCACACACTGAAACCTCATGCCCACACACTGAAACCCCTTCCCCACTCACTGAAACCCCTTCCCCACACACTGAAACCCATCCCCACACACTGAAACCTCTTCCACACACACTGAAACCTCTTCCCCACACACTGAAACCTCTTCCCCATACGCTGAAACTACTTCCACACGCACTGAAACCCATCCCCACACACTGAAACCCCTTCCACACAAACTGAAACCCGTTCCCCACGCACTGAAACCCCTTCCACACACACTGTTATCCCTTCCCCGCACACTGAAACCCCTTCCCCACACACTGCATCCCCTCACACACACGGAAACGCCTTCCCCGCACACTGAAACCCCTTCCCCGCACACTGAAACCCTTCCCCACACGCTGCAACCCCTTACCCACACGCTGAAACTCCTTCCACAAACACTGAAACCTCTTCCAAACGCACTGAAACCCCATCCGCACACACTGAAACCCATCCCCAAACACTGAAACCCATCCCCTCACACTGAAACCATTCCCCACACAATCAAACGCATACCCACACATTGAATCCTCTTCCCCACACACTGAAACCCCTTATCAACACACTGAAACCTTTTCCCCACACACTGAAACCACTTCCCCACAGACTGAAACCCCTTCCACACACTCTGCAACCTCTTCCCCACACACTGAAACCTCTTCACCACACACTGAAACCACTTCGCCACACACTGAAACCCCTTCCCCACACACTGAAATCTCTTCCCCACACACTGAAACCCCTTCCCCACAGACTGAATCCCCTTAACCACACACTGAAACCCATCCCCACACACTGAAATCTCTTCCCCACACACTGAAACCCCATCCCCACACACTGAAACCCATCCCCACACACTGCAACCTCTTCCCCACACACTGAAACCTCTTCCCCACACACTGAAACCCCTTCCGCATTCACTGAAACCCATCCCCACACTCTGAAACCCATCCCCACACACTGGAACATCTTCCCCACACACTGAAAGCTCTTCCCCACAGACTGAAACCCTTCCCCACACACTGAAACCTCTTCCACACATACTGAAACCTCTTCCCCACACACTGAAACCTCTTCCCCACACACTGAAATTCCTTCCCCACGCACCGAAACCTCTTCTGCACACACTGAAACCTCTTCCCCACACACTGAAAACTCTTCCCCACACGCTTAAACCTATTCCACACGCACTGAATCCCATCCCCACACACTGAAACATCTTCCACACACAATAAAGCCCCTTCCCCACGCACTGAAACCACTTCCACACAAACTGTAATCCCTTCCCCGCACAATGAAACCCCTTCCCCACACACTGAATCCCCTTCCACACACACGGAAACCCCTTCCCCGCACACGGAAACCCCTTCCCCGCACACTTAAACCTTCCCCACACGCTGAAACCCCTTACCCTCTCGCTGATACTCCTTCCACACACACTGAAACCTCTTCCACATGCACTGAAACCCATTCCGCACACACTGAAACACATCCCCACACACTGAAACCCATCACCTCACACTGAAACCACTCCCCACACAATGAAACCCATCCCCACATACTGAAACCTCTTCCCCACACACTGAAACCCCGTATCCACACACTGAAACCTCTTCCCCACAGACTGAAACCACTTCCCCACAGACTGAAACCCCTTCCCCACACACTGAAACCTCTTCCCCACACACTGAAACCTCTTCCCCACACACTGAAACCACTTCCCCACAAACTGAAACCCCTTCCCCACACACTGAAACCTCTTCCCCACACACTGAAACCCCTTGCCCACAGACTGAAACCCCTTAACCACACACTGAAACCCATCCCCACACACTGAAATCTCTTCCACACACACTGAAAACCCTTCCCCACAGACTGAAACCCCTTCCCCACTCACTGAAACCCATCCCCACACACTGAAACCTCTTCCCCACACACTGAAACCCATTCCCTACACACTGAAACCCATCCCCACACACTGCAACCCATCCCCACACACTGAAACCTCTTCCCCACACACTGAAAGCTCTTCCCCACAGACTGAAACCCTTCCACACACACTGAAACCTCTTCCCCACACACTGCAACCCCTTCCCCACGCACTGAAACCTCTTCCCCACACACTGAAACCTCTTCCCCACACACTGAATCTCCTTCCCCACGCACTGAACCCTCTTCCACACACACTGAAACCTCTTGCACACACACTGAAACCTCTTCCATACACGCTTAAACTTCTTCCACACGCACTGAAACCCATCCCCACACACTGAAACCTCTTTCACACACACTGAAACCTCTTCCCCGCACACTGAAACCCCTTCCCCACACACTGAATCCCCTTCCACACACACGGAAACCCCTTCCCCGCACACTGAAATCCCTTCCCCGCACACTGAAACCCTTCCCCACACGCTGAAACCCGTTAACCACTCGCTGAAACTCCTTCCACACACACTGAAACCTCTTCCACATGCACTGAAACCCATTCCGCACACACTGAAACACATCCCCACACACTGAAACCCATCCCTTCACACTGAAACTATTCCCCACACAATGAAACCCATCCGCACATACTGAAACCTCTTCCCCACACACTGAAACCCCTTATCCACTCACTGAAACCCCTTCCCCACAGACTGAAACCTCTTCCCCACACACTGAAACCTCTTCCGCACAGACTGTAACCCCTTCCCCAGACATTGAAACCCATCCCCACACACTGAAACCCCTTCCCCACACACTGAAACCCCTTCCCCACACACTGAAACCCATCCCCACATACTGAAACCTCTTCCCCACACACTGAAACCCCTTCCCCACACACTGAAACCCATCCCCACACACTGAAACATATCCCCACACACTGAAATCCTTCCCCACACGCTGAAACCTCTTCCCACTCACTGAAAGCTCTTCGCCACAGACTGAAACCCTTCCCCACACACTGAAACCTCTTCCCCACACACTGAAACCTCTTCCACACATACTGAAGCCTCATCCCCAGACACTGAAACCTCTTCCCCACACACTGAAACCTCTTCCCCACACACTGAATCTCCTTCCCCACGCACTGAACCCTCTTCCACACACACTGAAAACTCTTCCACTCACACTGAATCCCATCCCTTCACACTGAAACCATTCCCCACACAATGAAACCCATCCGCACATACTGAAACCTCTTCCCCACACACTGAAACCCCTTATCCACACACTGAAACCCCTGCCCCACAGACTGAAACCTCTTCCCCACTCCCTGAAACCTCTTCCGCACAGACTTTAACCCCTTCCCCAGACATTGAAACCCATCCCCACACTCTGAAACATCATGCCCACACATTGAAACCCCTTCCCCACACACTGAAACCCCTTCCCCACACACTGAAACCCATCCGCACACACTGAAACCTCTTCCCCGCACACTGAAACCCCTTCCCCACACACTGAAACCCATCCCCACACACTGAAACATATCCCCACACACATAAATCCTTCCCCACACACTGTAACCTCTTCCCACACACTGAAACCTCTTCGCCACAGACTGAAACCCTTCCCCACACACTGAAACCTCTTCCCCACACACTGAAACCTCTTCCCCACACACTGAAACCCCATCCCCACATACTGAAACCTTTCCCTACAGACTGAAACCCTTCCCCACACACTGAAACCTCTTCCCACACACTGAAACACCTTCCCCACACACAGAAAGCCATCCCCACACACTGAAACTTCTTCCCCACACACTGCAACCCCTTCCCCAGACACTGATACCCATCCCCACACACTGAAACCTCTTCCCCACACACTGCAACCTCTTCCCCACACACTGAAACCCCTTCCCCACACACTCAAACCTCTTCCCCACACACTGAAACCCATTTCCCACAGACTGAAACCACATCCCGACACACTGAGACCTCTTCCCCACACACTGAAACCTCTTCCCCACACACTGAAACCCCTTATCCACACACTGAAACCCCTTCCCCACAGACTGAAAGCTCTTCCCCACACAATGAAACCTCTTCCCCACAGACTGTAGCGCATTCACCACACACTGAAACCCATCCCCACACACTGAAACCTCATGCCCACACACTGAAACCCCTTCCCCACACACTGAAACCCCTTCACCACACACTGAAACCCATCCCCACACACTGAAACATCTTCCCCACACACGGAAGCCCCTTCCCCACACACTGAAACACATCCCCACACACTGAAATCCCTTCCCCACACACTGAAACCCATCCCCACACACTGAAACCCTTCCCCACAAACTGAAACCCTTCCCCACACACTGAAACCTCTTCTCCACACACTGAAACCTCTTCCCCACACACTGAAACCCCTTCCCCGCACACTGAAACCTCTTCCCCACACACTGAATCCCCTTCACCACACACTGAAACCCCTTCCCCACACACGGAAGCCTCTTCCCCACACACTGAAACCACTCCCCACAGACTGAAACCCCTTCCCCACACTCTGAAACCTCTTCCACACAGACTGAAAGCTCTTCCCCACACACTGAAACCTCTTCCCCGCAGACTGTAACGCATTCCCCACACACTGAAACCTCATGCCCACACACTGAAACCCCTTCCCCACACACTGAAACCCCTTCCCCACACACTGAAACCCATCCCCACACACTGAAACCTCTTCCCCACACACTGAAACACATCCCCACACACTGAAACATATCCCCACACACTGAAATCCTTCCCCACACACTGAAACCTCTTCCCACACACTGAAACCTCTTCGCCACAGACTGAAACCCTTCCCCACACACTGAAACCTCTTCCCCACACACTGAAACCTCTTCCACACATACTGAAACCTCTTCCCCAGACACTGAAACCTCTTCCCCACACATTGAACTCTCTTCCACACACACTGAAAACTCTTCCACACACACTGAAACCTCTTCCACACACGCTTAAACTTCTTCCACACGCACTGAAACCCATCCCCACACACTGAAACCTCTTCCACACACACTGAAACCTCTTCCACACACAATAAAACACCTTCCCCACGCACTGAAACCACTTCCACACACACTGTAACCCCTTCCCCGCACACTGAAACCCCTTCCCCACACACTGAAACCCCTTCCACACACACGGAAACCCCTTCCCCGCACACTGAAACCCCTTCCCCGCACACTGAAACCCTCCCCACACGCTGAAACCCGTTACCCACTCGCTGAAACTCCTTCCACACACACTGAAACCTCTTCCACATGCACTGAAACCCATTCCGCACACACTGAAACACATCCCCATACACTGAAACCCATCCCTTCACACTGAAACCATTCCCCACACAATGAAACCCATCCGCACATCATGAAACCTCTTCCCCACACACTGAAACCCCTTATCCACACACTGAAACCCCTTCCCCACAGACTGAAACCTCTTCCCCACTCCCTGAAACCTCTTCCGCACAGACTGTAACACCTTCCCCAGACATTGAAACCCATCTCCACACTCTGAAACCTCATGCCCACACACTGAAACCCCTTCCCCACACACTGAAACCCCTTCCCCACACACTGAAACCCATCCCCACACACTGAAACCTCTTCCCCACACACTGAAACCCCTTCCCCACACACTGAATCCCATCCCCACACACTGAAACATATCCCCACACACTGAAATTCTTCCCCACACACTGAAACCTCTTCCCACACACTGAAACCTCTTCGCCACAGACTGAAACCCTTCCCCACACACTGAAACCTCTTCCCCACACACTGAAACCTCTTCCCCACACACTGAAACCCCATCCCCACATACTGAAACCTTTCCCTACAGACTGAAACCCTTCCCCACACACTGAAACCTCTTCCCCACACACTGAAACCCCTTATCCACACACTGAAACCCCTGCCCCACAGACTGAAACCTCTTCCCCACTCCCTGAAACCTATTCCGCACAGACTGTAACCCCTTCCCCAGACATTGAAACCCATCCCCACACTCTGAAACCTCATGCCCACACATTGAAACCCCTTCCCCACACACTGAAACCCCTTCCCCTCACACTGAAACCCATCCCCACACACTGAAACCTCTTCCCCACACACTGAAACCCCTTCCCCACACACTGAAACCCATTCCCACACACTGAAACATATCCCCACACACTGAAATCCTTCCCCACACACAGTAACCTCTTCCCACACACTGAAACCTCTTCGCCACAGACTGAAACCCTTCCCCACACACTGAAACCTCTTCCCCACACACTGAAACCTCTTCCCCACACACTGAAACCCAATCCCCACATACTGAAACCTTTCCCTACAGACTGAAACCCTTCCCCACACACTGATACCTCTTCCCACACACTGAAACACCTTCCCCACACACAGAAAGCCATCCCCACACACTGAAACTTCTTCCCCACACACTGCAACCCCTTCCCCAGACACTGATACCCATCCCCACACACTGAAACCTCTTCCCCACACACTGCAACCTCTTCCCCACACACTGAAACCCCTTCCCCACACACTCAAACCTCTTCCCCACACACTGAAACCCATTTCCCACAGACTGAAACCACATCCCGACACACTGAGACCTCTTCCCCACACACTGAAACCTCTTCCCCACACACTGAAACCCCTTATTCACACACTGAAACCCCTTCCCCACAGACTGAAAGCTCTTCCCCACACAATGAAACCTCTTCCCCACAGACTGTAGCGCATTCACCACACACTGAAACCCATCCCCACACACTGAAATCTCATGCCCACACACTGAAACCCCTTCCCCACACACTGAAACCCCTTCACCACACACTGAAACCTCATGCCCACACACTGAAACCCCTTCCCCACACACTGAAACCCCTTCACCACACACTGAAACCTCATGCCCACACACTGAAACCCCTTCCCCACACACTGAAACCCCTTCCCCACACACGGAAGCCCCTTCCCCACACACTGAAACACATCCCCACACACTGAAATCCCTTCCCCACACACTGAAACCCATCCCCACACACTGAAACCCTTCCCCACACACTGAAACCCTTCCCCACACACTGAAACCTCTTCTCCACACACTGAAACCTCTTCCCCACACACTGAAACCCCTTCCCCGCACACTGAAACCTCTTCCCCACACACTGAATCCCCTTCACCACACACTGAAACCCCTTCCCCACACACGGAAGCCTCTTCCCCACACACTGAAACCACTCCCCCACAGACTGAAACCCCTTCCCCACACTCTGAAACCTCTTCCACACAGACTGAAAGCTCTTCCCCACACACTGAAACCTCTTCCCCGCAGACTGTAACGCATTCCCCACACACTGAAACCTCATGCCCACACACTGAAACCCCTTCCCCACACACTGAAACCCCTTCCCCACACACTGAAACCCATCCCCACACACTGAAACCTCTTCCCCACACACTGAAACCACTTCCCCACACACTGAAACCCATCCCCACACACTGAAACATATCCCCACACACTGAAATCCTTCCCCACACACTGAAACCTCTTCCCACACACTGAAACCTCTTCGCCACAGACTGAAACCCTTCCCCACACACTGAAACCTCTTCCCCACACACTGAAACCTCTTCCACACATACTGAAACCTCTTCCCCAGACACTGAAACCTCTTCCCCACACACTGAACCCTCTTCCACACACACTGAAAACTCTTCCACACACACTGAAACCTCTTCCACACACGCTTAAACTTCTTCCACACGCACTGAAACCCATCCACACACACTGAAACCTCTTCCACACACACTGAAACCTCTTCCACACACAATAAAACACCTTCCCCACGCACTGAAACCACTTCCACACACACTGTAACCCCTTCCCCGCACACTGAAACCCCTTCCCCACACACTGAATCCCCTTCCACACACACGGAAACCCCTTCCCCGCACACTGAAACCCCTTCCCCGCACACTGAAACCCTCCCCACACGCTGAAACCCGTTACCCACTCGCTGAAACTCCTTCCACACACACTGAAACCTCTTCCACATGCACTGAAACCCATTCCGCACACACTGAAACACATCCCCATACACTGAAACCCATCCCTATACACTGAAACCATTCCCCACACAATGAAACCCATCCGCACATACTGAAACCTCTTCCCCACACACTGAAACCCCTTATCCACACACTGAAACCCCTTCCCCACAGACTGAAACCTCTTCCCCACTCCCTGAAACCTCTTCCGCACAGACTGTAACACCTTCCCCAGACATTGAAACCCATCCCCACACTCTGAAACCTCATGCCCACACACTGAAACCCCTTCCCCACACACTGAAACCCCTTCCCCACACACTGAAACCCATCCCCACACACTGAAACCTCTTCCCCACACACTGAAACCCCTTCCCCACACACTGAAACCCATCCCCACACACTGAAACATATCCCCACACACTGAAATCCTTCCCCACACACTGAGACCTCTTCCCACACACTGAAACCTCTTCGCCACAGACTGAAACCCTTCCCCACACACTGAAACCTCTTCCCCACACACTGAAACCTCTTCCCCATACACTGAAACCCCATCCCCACATACTGAAACCTTTCCCTACAGACTGAAACCCTTCCCCACACACTGAAACCTCTTCCCACACACTGAAACACCTTCCCCACACACAGAAAGCCATCCCCACACACTGAAACTTCTTCCCCACACACTGAAACCCCTTCCCCAGACACTAATACCCATCCCCACACACTGAAACCTCTTCCCCACACACTGCAACCTCTTCCCCACACACTGAAACCCCTTCCCCACACACTGAAACACCTTCCCCACACACTGAAACCTCTTCCCCACACACTGAAACCCATTCCCCACAGACTGAAACCACTTCCCGACACACTGATAACTCTTCCCCACACACTGAAACCTCTTCCACACACACTGAAACCCCTTATTCACACACTGAAACCCCTTCCCCACAGACTGAAAGCTCTTCCCCACACACTGAAACCTCTTCCCCACAGACTGTAACGCATTCCCCACACACTGAAACCCATCCCCACACACTGAAACCTCACGCCCACACACTGAAACCCCTTCCCCACACACTGAAACCCCTTCACCACACACTGAAACCCATCGCCACACACTGAAACATCTTCCCCACACACTGAAGCCCCTTCCCCACACACTGAAACACATCCCCACACACTGAAACCCCTTCCCCACACACTGAAACCCATCCCCACACAATGAAACCCTTCCCCACACACTGAAACCCTTCCCCACACACTGAAACCTCTTCTCCACACACTGAAACCTCTTCCCCACACACTGAAACCCCTTCCCCGCACACTGAAACCTCTTCACCACACACTGAATCCCCTTCACCACACACTGAAACCCCTTCCCCACACACTGAAACCTCTTCCACACAGACTGAAAGCTCTTCCCCACACACTGAAACCTCTTCCCCACAGACTGTAACGCATTCCCCACACACTGAAACCCTTCCCCACACACTGAAACCCCTTCACCACACACTGAAACCCATCCCCACACACTGAAACATCTTCCCCACACACTGAAGCCCCTTCCCCACACACTGAAACACATCCCCACACACTGAAACCCCTTCCCCACACACTGAAACCCATCCCCACACAATGAAACCCTTCCCCACACACTGAAACCCTTCCCCACACACTGAAACCTCTTCTCCACACACTGAAACCTCTTCCCCACACACTGAAACCCCTTCCCCGCACACTGAAACCTCTTCACCACACACTGAATCCCCTTCACCACACACTGAAACCCCTTCCCCACACACTGAAGCCTCTTCCCCACACACTGAAACCACTTCCCCACAGACTGAAACCCCTTCCCCACACTCTGAAACCTCTTCCACACAGACTGAAAGCTCTTCCCCACACACTGAAACCTCTTCCCCACAGACTGTAACGCATTCCCCACACACTGAAACCCTTCCCCACACACTGAAACATCATGCCCACACATTGAAACCCCTTCCCCACACACTGAAACCCCTTCACCACACACTGAAACCCATCCCCACACACTGAAACATCTTCCCCACACACTGAAACCCCTTCCCCACACACTGAAACCCATCTCCACACACTGAAACCCTTCCCCACACAATGAAACCTGTTCCCCACACACTGAAACCTCTTCCCCACACACTGAAACCCCTTCCCCGCATTTTGAAACCTCTTCCCCACACACTGTATCCCCTTCACCAAACACTGAAACCCCTTCCCCACACACTGAAGCCTCTTCCCCACACACTGAAACCACTTCCCCACAGACTGAAACACCTTCCCCACACTCTGAAACCTCTTCCGCACACACTGAAACCTCTTCCCCACACACTGAAACCACTTCCCCACAAACTGAAACCCCTTCCCCACACACTGAAACCTCTTCCCCACACACTGAAACCCCTTCCCCACAGACGGAAAACCCTTCCCCACACTCTGAAACCTCTTCCACACACACTGAAACCTCTTCCCCACACACTGAAACCACTTCCCCACACACTGAATCCCCTTCCCCACACACTGAAACCTCTTCCCCACACACTGAAACCCCTTCCCCACAGACTGTAACCCCTTAACCTCACACTGAAACCTCTTCACCACACACTGAAACCCCTTCCCCACAAACTGAAACCTCTTCCGCACAGACTGTAACCCCTTCACCAGACATTGAAACCCATCCCCACACTCTGAAACCTCATGCCCACACACTGAAACCCCTTCCCCACACACTGAAACCCCTTCCCCACACACTGAAACCCATCCCCACACACTGAAACCTCTTCCCCACACACTGAAACCCCTTCCCCACACACTGAAACCCATCCCCACACACTGAAACTCATCCCCACACACTGAAATCCTTCCCCACACATTGAAACCTCTTCCCACACACTGAAACCTCTTCGCCACAGACTGAAACCCTTCCCCACACACTGAAACCTCTTCCCCACACACTGAAACCTCTTCCCCACACACTGAAACACCTTCCCCGCACACTGAAACCTTTCCCTAAAGACTGAAACCCTTCCCCACACACTGAAACCTCTTCCCACACGCTGAAACACCTTCCCCACAGACAGAAAGCCATCCCCACACACTGAAACCTCTCCCCCCCCACTGAAACCACTTCCCCACATACTGAAACATCTTCCCCACACACTGAAACCCCTTCCCCACAGACTGAAACCCCTTCCCCACACTCTGAAATCCCTTCCACACACACTGAAACCTCTTCCCCACACACTGAAACCACTTCCCCACACACTGAAACCCCTTCCCCACACACTGAAACCTCTTCCCCACACACTGAAACCCCTTCCCCACAGACTGAAACCCCTTAACCTCACACTGAAACCTCTTCCCCACACATTGAAACCCCTTCCCCACACACTGAAACCTCTTCCGCACAGACTGTAACCCCTTCCCCAGACATTGAAACCCATCCCCACACTCTGAAACCTCATGCCCATTCACTGAAACCCCTTCCACACACACTGAGACCCCTTCCCCACACACTGAAACCCATCCACACACACTGAAACCTCTTCCCCACACACTGAAACCCCTTCCCCACACACTGAAACCCATCCCCACACACTGAAACTCATCCCCACACACTGAAATCCTTCCCCACACATTGAAACCTCTTCCCACACACTGAAACACCTTCGCCACAGACTGAAACCCTTCCCCACACACTGAAAGCTCTTCCCCACACACTGAAACCTCTTCCCCACACACTGAAACCCATTCCCCGCACACTGAAACCTTTCCCTAAAGACTGAAACCCTTCCCCACACACTGAAACCTCTTCCCACACACTGAAACACCTTCCCCAAACACAGGAAGACATCCCCACACACTGAAACCTCTCCCCCCCACTGAAACCCGTTCCCCAGACACTGAAACCCATCCCCACACACTGAAACCTCTTCCCCACACACTGCAACCTCTTCCCCACACACTGAAACCCCTTCCCCACACACTGAAACCCCTTCCCCGCACACTCAAACCTCTTCCCCACACACTGAAACCCATTCCCGACAGACTGAAACCACTTCTCGACACACTGAGACCTCTTCCGCACACACTGAAACCTCTTCCCCACACACTGAATCCCCTTATCCACTCACTGAAACCCCTTCCCCACAGACTGTAAGCTCTTCCCCACACACTGAAACCTCTTCCCCACAGACTGTAACGCATTCCCCACACAACTGAAACCCATTTATGCTTGGAGTTAGAGAAAATGGGTGAGATTCTAAACGAGTACTTTGCATCGGTATTCACCGAGGAGAGGTACATGACGGATGTTGAGGTTAGGAACAGATGTTTGATTACTCTAGGTCAAGTCGGCATAAGGAGGGAGGAGGTGTTGGGTATTCTAAAGGGCATTACGGTGGACAAGTCCCCAGGTCCGGATGGGATCTATCCCAGGTTACTGAGGGAAGCGAGAGAGGAAATAGCTGGGGCCTTAACAGATATCTTTGCAGCATCCTTAAACACGGGTGAGGTCCCGGAGGACTGGAGAATTGCTAATGTTGTCCCCTTGTTTAAGAAGGGTAGCAGAGATAATCCAGGTAATTATAGACCGGTGAGCCTGACGTCAGTGGTAGGGAAGCTGCTGGAAAAGATACTGAGGGATAGGATCTATTCCCATTTGGAAGAAAATGGGCTCATCAGTGATAGGCAACATGGTTTTGTGCAGGGAAGGTCATGTCTTACCAACTTAATAGAATTCTTTGAGGAAGTGACAAAGTTGATTGATGAGGGAAGGGCTGTCGATGTCATATACATGGACTTCAGTAAGGCGTTTGATAAGGTTCCCCATGGCAGGCTGATGGAGAAAGTGAAGGCGCTTGGGGTCCAAGGTGTACTAGCTAGATGGATAAAGAACTGGCTGGGCAACAGGAGACAGAGAGTAGCAGTAGAGGGGAGTTTCTCAAAATGGAGACGTGTGACCAGTGGTGTTCCACAGGGATCCGTGCTGGGACCACTGTTGTTTGTGATATACATTAATGATTTGGAGGAAAGTATAGGTGGACTGATTAGCAAGTTTGCAGACGACACTAAGATTGGTGGAGTAGCAGATAGTGAAGGGGACTGTCAGAGAATACAGCAGAATATAGATATATTAGAGAGTTGGGCAGAGAAATGGCAGATGGGGTTCAATCAGGGCAAATGCGAGGTGATGCATTTTGGAAGATCCAATTCAAGAGTGAACTATACAGTAAATGGAAAAGTCCTGGGGAAAATTGATGTCCAGAGAGATTTGGGTGTTCAGGTCCACTGTTCCCTGAAGGTGGCAACGCAGGTAAATAGAGTGGTCAAGAAGGCATACGGCATGCTTTCCTTCATCGGACGGGGCATTGAGTACAAGAGTTGGCAGGTCATGTTACAGTTGTATAGGACTTTGGTTCGGCCACATTTGGAATACTGCGTACAGTTCTGGTCGCCACATTATCAAAAGGATGTGGATGCTTTGGAGAGGGTGCAGAGGAGGTTCACCAGGATGTTGCCTGGTATGGAGGGCGCTAGCTATGAAGAGAGGTTGAGTAGATTAGGATTATTTTCATTAGAAAGACGGAGGTTGAGGGGGGACCTGATTGAGGTGTACGAAATCATGAGAGGTATAGACAGGGTGGACAGCAAGAGGCTTTTTCCCAGAGTGGGGGTTTCAATTACGAGAGGACACGAGTTCAAAGTGAAAGGGGAAATGTTTAGGGGGGATATGCGTGGAAAGTTCTTTACGCAGAGGGTGGTGGGCACCTGGAACGCGTTGCCAGCGGAGGTGGTAGACGCGGGCACGATGGAGTCTTTTAAGATGTATCTAGACAGATACATGAATGGGCAGGAAGAAAAGAGATACAGAACCTTAGAAAATAGGCGACATGTTTAGAGAGAGGATCTGGATCGGTGCAGGCTTGGAGGGCCGAAGGGCCTGTTCCTGTGCTGTAATTATCTTTGTTCTTTGTTCTTTGTTCTTTATCCCCACACACTGAAACCTCATGCCCACACACTGAAACCCCTTCCCCACACACTGAAACCCCTTCACCACACACTGAAACCCATCCCCACACACTGAAACATCTTCCCCACACACTGAAACCCCTTCCCCACAAACTGAAACACATCCCCACACACTGAAACCCCTTCCCCACACACTGAAACCCATCCCCACACACTGAAACCCATCCCCACACACTGAAACCTCTTCCCACACACTGAAAACTCTTCGCCACAGACTGAAACCCTTCCCCACACACTGAAACCTCTTCCCCGCACACTGAAACCTCTTCCCCACACACTGAATCCCCTTCACCACACGCTGAAACCCCTTCCCCACACACTGAAGCCTCTTCCCCACACACTGAAACCACTTCCCCACAGACTGAAACCCCTTCCCCACACTCTGAAACCTCTTCCCCACAAACTGAAACCTCTTCCCCACACACTGAAACCCTTTACCCACAGACTGAAACTGCTTAACCTCACACTGAAACCTCTTCCCCACACAATGAAACCCCTTTCCCCACACTGCAACCCCTTCCCCACACACTGAAACCCATCCCCACACACTGAAACCTCTTCCCCACACAGTGAAACCCCTTCCCCACAAACTGAAACCCATCCCCACACATTGAAACCCATCCCCACACACTGAAACCTCTTCCCCACACTCTGAAAGCTCTTCCCCACAGACTGAAACCCTTCCACACACACTGAAACCTCTTCCCCACACACTGAAACCCCTTCCCCACGCACTGAAACCTCTTCCACACATACTGAAACGTCTTCCCCACACACTGAAACCTCTTCCCCACACACTGAAACCTCTTCCCCACACACTGAAACTCCTTCCCCACACACTGAAACCCATCCCCACAGACTGAAACACATCCCCCCAGGCTGAAACCCCTTCCCCACACACTGATACCCATCCCACACACTGAAACCTCTTCCACACACACTGAAACCTTTCCCTACAGACTGAAACCCTTCCCCACACACTGAAACCTCTTCCCCACACACTGAAACACCTTCCCCACAAACAGAAAGCCATCCCCACACACTGAAATCTCTTCCCCACACACTGAAACCCCTTCCCCAGACACTGAAACCCATCCCCACACACTGAACCCTCTTCCCCACACACTGCAACATCTTCACCACACACTGAAACCCCTTCCCCACACACTGAAACCCCTTCCCCACACTCTGAACCCTCATCCCCACAGACTGTAACCCATTCCCCACACACTGAAACACATCCCCACACACTGAAACCTCATGCCCACACACTGAAACCCCTTCCCCACTCACTGAAACCCCTTCCCCACACACTGAAAAAAATCCCCACACACTGAAACCTCTTCCCCACACACTGAAACCCCTTCCCCACAGACTGAACCACTTTACCTCACACTGAAACCCATCCCCACATACTGAAACCCCTTCCCCACACACTGAAACCTCTTCCCCACACACTGAAACTCCTTCCACACACACTGAAACCCCTTTCCCATACACTGAAACCCGTTCCCCAAACACTGAAACCCATCCCCACACACTGAAACCTCTTCCCCACACAGTGAAACCTCTTCCCCACACACTGAAACCCATCGCCACACACTGAAACCCATCCCCTCGCACTGAAACCTCTTCCCCACACACGGAAAGCTGTTCCCCACAGACTGAAACCCTTCCCCACACACTGAAACCTCTTCCCCACACACTGTAACTCCTTCCCGACGCACTGAAACCTCTTCCACACACACTGAATCCTCTTCCCACACACTGAAACCTCTTACCCACACGCTGAAACGTCTTCCACACGCACTGAAACCAATCCCCACACACTGAAACCCCTTCCACAAGCGCTGAAACATCTTCCACACACACTGAAACCCCTTCCCCACGCACTGAAACCCCTTCCACACACACTGAAACCCATCCCACACACTGAATCCTCTTCCCCACACACTGAAACCTTTCCCTACAGACTGAAACCCTTCCCCACACACTGAAACATCTTCCCCGCACACTGAAACCTCTTCCCCACACACTGAATCCCCTTCACCACACACTGAAACCCCTTCCCCACACACTGAAGCCTCTTCACCACACACTGAAACCACTTCCCCACAGACTGAAACCCCTTCCCCACACTCTGAAACCTCTTCCACACACACTGAAACCTCTTCCCCGCACACTGAAACCACTTCCCCAGACACTGAAACCCCTTCCCCACAAACTGAAACCTCTTCCCCACACACTGAAACCCCTTCCCCACAGACTGAAACCCCTTAACCCCACTCTGAAACCTCTTCCCCACACACTGAAACCCCTTCCCAGCACACTGAAACCTCTTCCCCACACACTGAAACCCCTTCCCCACACAATGAAACCCCTTTCCCCCACACTGAAACCCGTTCCCCACACACTGAAACCCATCCCCACACACTGAAACCTCTTCCCCACACAGTGAAACCCCTTCCCCACACACTGAAACCCATCCCCACACATTGAAACCGATCCCCACACACTGAAACCTCTTCCCCACACACTGAAAGCTCTTCCCCACAGACTGAAACCCTTCCACACACACTGAAACCTCTTCCCCACACACTGAAACCCCTTTCCCACGCACTGAAACCTCTTCCACACATACTGAAACCTCTTCCCCACACACTGAAACCTCTTCCCCACACACTGAAACTCCTTCCCCACGCACTGAAACATCTTCCACACACACTGAAACCTCTTCCCCACACACTGAAACCCATCCCCACAGACTGAAACACATCCCCCAGGCTGAAACCCCTTCCCCACACACTGAAACCCATCCCACACACTGAAACCTCTTCCACACACACTGAAATCTTTCCCTCCAGACTGAAACCCTTCCCCACACACTGAAACCTCTTCCCCACACACTGAAACACCTTCCCCACAAACAGAAAGCCATCCCCACACACTGAAATCTCTTCCCCACACACTGAAACCCCTTCCCCAGACACTGAAACCCATCCCCACACACTGAACCCTCTTCCCCACACACTGCAACCTCTTCCCCACACACTGAAACACCTTCCCCACACACTGAAACCCCTTCCCCACACTCTGAAACCTCATCCCCACAGACTGTAACCCATTCCCCACACACTGAAACCCATCCCCACACACTGAAAGCTCATGCCCACACACTGAAACACCTTCCCCACTCACTGAAACCTATTCCCCACACACTGAAACACATCCCCATACACTGAAACCTCTTCCCCAAACACTGAAACCCCTTCCCCACAGACTGAAACCCCTTTACCTCACACTGAAACCCATCCCCACACACTGAAACCCCTTCCCCACACACTGAAACCTCTACCCCACACACTGAAACCCCTTCCGCACACACTGAAACCCCTTTCCCACACAATGAAACCCGTTCCCCAAACACTGAAACCCATCCCCACACACTGAAACCTCTTCCCCACACAGTGAAACCCCTTCCCCACACACTGAAACCCATCGCCACACACTGAAACCCATCCCCACGCACTGAAACCTCTTCCCCACACACGGAAAGCTGTTCCCCACAGACTGAAACCCTTCTCCACACACTGAAACCTCTTCCCCACACACTGAAACTCCTTTCCCACGCACTGAAACATCTTCCACACACACTGAAACCTCTTCCCCACACACTGAAACCCATCCCCACAGACTGAAACACATCCCCCCAGACTGAAACCCCTTCCCCCACACTGAAACCCATCCCACACACTGAAACCTCTTCCACACACACTGAAACCTTTCCCTACAGACTGAAACCCTTCCCCACACACTGAAACCTCTTCCCCAAACACTGAAACACCTTCCCCACAAACAGAAAGCCATCCCCACACACTGAAATCTTTTCCCCACACACTGAAACCCCTTCCCCAGACACTGACACCCATCCCCACACACTGATCCCTCTTCCCCACACACTGCAACCTCTTCCCCACACACTGAAACCCCTTCCCCACACACTGAAACCACTTCCCCACACTCTGAAACCTCATCCCCACAGACTGTAACCCATTCCCCACACACTGAAACCCATCCCCACACACTGAAACCTCATGCCCACACACTGAAACCCCTTACCCACACACTGAAACCTCTTCCCCACACACTGTAACTCCTTGGCGACGCACTGAAACCTCTTCCACACACACTGAAACCTCTTCCCACACAATGAAACCTCTTCCCCACACGCTGAAACTTCTTCCACACGCACTGAAACCCCTTCCCCACACAGTGAAACCCCTTCCACACGCACTGAAACATCTTCCACACACACTGAAACCCCTTCCCCACGCACTGAAACCCCTTCCCCACACACTGAAACACATCCCACACACTGAAACCTCTTCCACACACACTGAAACCTTTCCCTACAGACTGAAACCCTTCCCCACACACTGAAACCTCTTCCCCACACACTGAAACACCTTCCCCACAAACAGAAAGCCATCCCCACACACTGAAATCTCTTCCCCACACAGTGAAACCCCTTCCCCAGACACTGAAATCCGTCCCCACACACTGAACCCTCTTCCCCACACACTGCAACCTCTTCCCCACACACTGAAACCCCTTCCCCACACACTGAAACACCTACCCCACACACTCAAACCTCTTCCCCAAACACTGAAACCCATTCCCCACAGACTGAAACCACTTCCCCACACACTGAAAACTCTTCCCCACACACTGAAATCTCTTCCCCACACACTGAAACCCCTTATCCACACACTGAAACCCCTTCCCCACAGACTGAAAACTCTTCCCCACACTCTGAAACCTCATCCCCACAGACTGTAACTCATTCCCCACACACTGAAACCCATCCCCACATACTGATACCTCATGCCCACACACTGAAACCCCTTCCCCACGCACTGAAACCCCTTCCCCACACACTGAAACCCATCCCCACACACTGAAACCTCTTCCCCACACACTGAAACCCATCCCCACACACTGATACCTCATGCCCACACACTGAAACCCCTTCCCCACGCATTGAAACCCCTTCCCCACACACTGAAACCCATCCCCACACACTGAACCCTCTTCCCCACACACTGAAACCCCTTCCCCACACACTGAAACCCATCCCCACACACTGAAACCTCTTCCCCACACAGTGAAACCCCTTCCCCACACACGGATACCCATCCCCACACACTGAAACCCATCCCCACACACTGAAACCCTTCCCCACACACTGAAACCTCTTCCCCACACACTGAAACTCCTTCCCCACGCACTGAAAGCTCTTCCACACACACTGAAACCTCTTCCCACACAGTGAAACCTCTTCCCCACACGCTGAAACTTCTTCCACACGCACTGAAACCCATCCCCACACACTGAAACCCCTTCCACACACGCTGAAACATCTTCCACACACACTGAAACCCCTTCGCCACGCACTGAAACCCCTTCCACACACACTGAAACATCTTCCACACACACTGAAACCCCTTCCCCACGCACTGAAACCCCTTCCACACACACTGTTACCCCTTCCACGCACACTGAAACCCCTTCCGCACACACTGAATCCCCTCACACACACGGAAACCCCTTCCCCGCACACTGAAACCCCTTCGCCGCACACTGAAACCCTTCCCCACACGCTGAAACCCCTTACCCACACGCTGAAACTCCTTCCACACACACTGAAACCCCTTCCGCACACACTGAAACCCATCCCCAAACACGGAAACCCATCCCCTCACACTGAAACCATTCCCCACACAATGAAACGCATCCCCACACACTGAAACCACTTCCCCACACACAGAAACCCCTTATCCACACACTGAAACCCCTTCCCCACACACTGAAACCACTTCCCCACAGACTGAAACCCCTTCCCCACACTCTGCAACCTCTTCCCCACACACTGAAACCTCTTCCCCACACACTGAAACCACTTCCCCACACACTGAAACCCAGTCCCCACACACTGAAACCTCTTCACCACACACTGAAACCCCTTCCCTACAGACTGAAACCCCTTAACCACACACTGAAACCCATCCCCACACACTGAATTTTCTTCCCCACGCACTGAAACCCCTTCCCCACACTCTGAAACCCCTTCCCCACACACTGAAACCCATCCCCACACAATGAAACCTCTTCCCCACAGACTGAAACGTCTTCCTCACACACGGAAACCCCTTCCGCAATCACTGAAACCCATCCCCACACTCCGAAACCCATCCCCACACTCTGGAACCTCTTCCCCACACACTGAAAGCTCTTCCCCACAGACTAAAACCCTTCCCCACACACTGAAACCTCTTCCCCACACACTGAAACCCCTTCCCCACACACTGAAACTTCTTCCACACATACTGTAACCTCTTCCCCAGACACTGAAACCTCTTCCCCACACACTGAAACTCCTTCCCCACGCACTGAAACCTCATCTACACACACTGAAACCTCTTCCCCACGCACTGAAACCTCTTCCACGCACGCTTAAACTTCTTCACCGCACACTGAAAGCCCTTACCCACACGCTGAAACTCCTTCCACACACACTGAAACATCTTCCACATGCACTGAAAACCATTCCCCACACAATGAAACCCATCCCCACATACTGAAACCTCTTCCTCACACACTGAAAACCCTTATCCACACACTGAAACCCCTTCCCCACAGACTGAAACCTCTTCCGCACGGACTGTAACCCCTTCCCCAGACATTGAAACCCATCCCCACACTCTGAAACCTCATGCCCACTCACTGAAACCCCTTCCCCACACACTGAAACCCCTTCCATACACACTGAAACCCATCCCCACACACTGAAAACTCTTGCCCACACACTGAAAACCCTTCCCCACACACTGAAACCCATCCCCACAAACTGAAACCCATCCCCACACACTGAAACAACTTCCCACTCACTGAAACCTCTTCGCCACAGACTGAAACGCTTCCCCACACACTGAAACCTCTTCCCCACACACTGAAACCTCTTCCCCACACACTGAAACCTCTTCCCCACACAGTGAAACCCCATCCCCGCACACTGATACCCCTTCCCCGCACACTGAAACCCTTCCCCACACGCTGAAACCCCTTCCCAACACGCTGAAACCCCTTCCACACACACTGAAACCCGTCCTCACACAATGAAACCCCTTCCCCACAAACTGAAACCCCTTAACCACACACTGAAACCCCTTCCCCACACACTGAAACCCATCCCCACACACTGAAACCCCTTCCCCAGACACTGAAACCCATCCCCACACACTGAAACCCTTCCCCACACACTGTAACCCCTTCCCCACACACTGTAACCCCTTCCCCGCGCACTGAAACACCTTCCGCGCACACTGAAACCCTTCCCCACACGCTGAAACCCCTTCCCCACACGCTGAAACCAGTTCCACACACACTGAAACCCATCCCCACACACAGAAACCCCTTCCCCACACTCTGAAACCCCTTCCCCACACACTTAAAACATCTTCCCCACACTCTTAAACCTCTTCCCCACACACTGAAACCCCTTCCCCACACACTGAAACCCATCCCCACACACTGAAACCCCTTCCCCACAAACTGAAACCCATCCCCACACACTGAAACACTTCCCCACACACTGTAACCCCTTCCCCGCACACTGAAACCCATCCCCACACACTGATTCCCCTTTCCCACAAACAGAAAGCCATCCCCACACACTGAAATCTCTTCCCCACACACTGAAACCCCTTCCCCAGACACTGAAACTCCTTCCCGACGCATTGCAACCTCTTCCACACACATTGAAACCTCTTCCCACACACTGAAACCTCTTCCCCACACGCTGAAACCTCTTCCACAGGCACTGAAACCCATCCCCACACACTGAAACCCCTTCCACACACACTGAAACATCTTCCACACACACTGAAACCCCTTCCCCACGCACTGAGACCCCTTCCACATACACTGTTACCCCTTCCCCGCACACTGAAACCCCTTCCCCACACACTGAAACCCATCCCACACACTGAAACCTCTTCCACACACATTGAAACACCTTCCCCAGACACTGAAACCCATCGCCACACACTGAACCCTCTTCCCCACACACTGCAACCTCTTCACCACACACTGAAACCCCTTCCCCACACACTGAAACCCCTTCCCCACACACTCAAACCTCTTCCCCAAACACTGAAACCCATTCCCCACAGATTGAAACCACTTCCCCACACACTGAAATCTCTTCCCCACACACTGAAATCTCTTCCCCACACACTGAAACCCCTTATCCACACACTGAAACCCCTTCCCCACAGAATGAAAACTCTTCCCCACACTCTGAAACCTCATCCCCACAGACTGTAAACCATTCCCCACATACTGAAACCCATCCCCACACACTGAAACCTCATGCCCACGCACTGAAACCCCTTTCCCACTCACTGAAACTCCTTACCCACACACTGAAACCCATCCGCACACACTGAAACCACTTCCCCACACACTGAAACCTCTTCCCCACACACTGAACCCTCTTCCACACACACTGAAACCTCTACCCACACACTGAAACCTCTTCCCCACACGCTGAAACTTCTTCCACACGCACTGAAACCCATCCCCACACACTGAAACCCCTTCCACACACACTGAAACCCCTTCCCCACAGACTGAAACCCCTTTACCTCACACTGAAACCCATCCCCACACACTGAAACCCCTTCCCCACACACTGAAACCTCTTCCCCAAACATTGAAACCCCTTCCGCACACACTGAAACCACTTTCCCACACACTGAAACCCTTTCCCCAAACACTGAAACCCATCCCCACACACTGAAACCTCTTCCCCACACAGTGAAACCCCTTCCCCACACACTGAAAGCCATCCCCACACACTGAAACCTCTTCCCCACACACTGAAAGCTCTTCCCCAAAGACGGCAACCCTTCCCCACACACTGAAACCTCTTCCCCACACACTGAAACTCCTTACCCACGCACTGAAACCTCTTCCACACACACTGAAACCTCTACCCACACACTGAAACCTCTTCCCCACACGCTGAAACTTCTTCCACACGCACTGAAACCCATCCCCACACACTGAAACCACCTCCACACACACTGAAACATCTTCCACACACACTGAAACCCCTTCCCCACGCACTGAAACCCCTTCCACACACACTGTTACCCCTTCCCCGCACACTGAAACCCCTTCCCCACACACTGAATCCCCTCACACACACGGAAGCCCCTTCCCCGCACACAGAAACCCCTTCCCCGCACACTGAAACCCTTTCCCACACGCTGAAACCCCTTACCCACACGGTGAAACTCCTTCCACACACACTGAAACCTCTTCCACATGCACTGAAACCCCTTCCGCACACACTGAAACCCATCCCAAAACACTGAAACCCATCCCCTCACACTGAAAGCATTCCCCACACAATGAAACGCATCCCCACACACTGAAACCTCTTCCCCACACACTGAAACCCCTTATCCACACACTGAAACTCCTTCCCCACACACTGAAACCACTTCCCCACAGACTCAAACCCCTTCCCCACACTCTGCAAACTCTTCCTCACACACTGAAACCCATTCCCCACACACTGAAACCTCTTCACCACACACTGAAACCCCTTCCACACAGACTGAAATCCCTTAAACACACACTGAAACCCATCACCACACACTGAGTTTTGTTCCCCACGCACTGAAACCCCTTCCCCACACACTGAAACCCCTTCCCCACACACTGAAACCCATCCCCACACACTGAAACCTCTTCCCCACACACTGAAACCACTTCCCCACACACTGAAACCCCTTCCGCAATCACTGAAACCCATCCCCACAGTCTGAAACCCATCCCCACACACTGGAACCTCTTCCCCACACACCGAAAGCTCTTCCCCACAGACTGAAACCCTTCCCCACACACTGAAACCTCTTCCCCACACACTGAAACCCCTTCCCCATGCACTGAAACCTCTTTCGCACATACTGTAACCTCTTCCCCACACACTGAAACCTCTTCCCCACACACTCAAACTCCTTCCCCACGCACTGAAACCTCTTCCCCACACACTGAACCTCCTTCCACACACACTGAAACCTTCTCCACATGCACTGAAACCCATTCCGCACACACTGAAACACATCCCCACACACTGAAACCCATCCCCTCACACTGAAACCATTCCCCACACAATGAAACCCATCCCCACATACTGAAACCTCTTCCCCACACACTGAAACCCCTTATGCACACACTGAAACCCCTTCCCCACAGACTGAAACCTCTTCCCCACACACTGAAACCTTTTCCGCTCAGACTGTAACCCCTTCCCCAGACATTGAAACCCATCCCCACACTCTGAAACCTCATGCCTACACACTGCAACCCCTTCCCCACACACTGAAACCCCTTCCCCACACACTGAAACCCATCCCCACACACTGAAAACTCTTGCCCACACACAGAAACCCCTTCCCCTCACACTGAAACCCATCCCCACACACTGAAACCCATCCCCACACACTGAAATCCTACCCCACACACTGAAACCACTTCCCAGACACTGAAACTTCTTCGCCAGAGACTGAAACCCTTCCCCACACACTGAAACCTCTTCCCCACACACTGAAACCTCTTCCCCACACACTGAAACCCCTTCCCCGCACACTGAAACCTCTTCCCCACACACTGAATCCCCTTCCCCACACACTAAAACCCATCCCCACACACTGAAAACCCTTCCCCACACACTGAAACCCCTTCCCCACTCACTGAAACCCATCCCCACACACTGAAACCCCTTCCCCACACACTGAAACCCATCCCCACACACTGAAACCCTTCCCCACACACTGAAACCTCTTCCACACACTGAAAGCTCTTCCCGACAAACTGAAACCTCCTCCCCACACACTGAAACCCCTTCAACGCACACTGAAACCTCTTCCCCACACACTGAAACCCCTTCCCCACACACTGAAACCTCTTCCCCACACACTGAAACCCCTTCCCCACAGACTGAAACCCCTTAACCTCACACTGAAACCCATCCCCACACACTGAAACCCCTTCCCCACACACTGAAACCTCTTCCCCATACACTGAAACCCCTTCCCCACACACTGAAACCCCTTTCCCACACTCTGAAACCCGTTCCCCAAACACTGAAACCCATCCCCGCACACTGAAACCTCTTCCCCACACAGGGAAACCCCTTCCCCGCACACTGAAACCCCTTCCCCGCACACTGAAACACTTCCCCACATGCTGAAACACCTTCCCAACACGCTTAAACCCCTTCCACACACACTGAAACCCGTCCCCACACACTGAAACCCCTTCCCCACAGACTGAAACACCTCAACCACGCACTGAAACCTCTTCCACACAGACTGAAACCTCTTCCCCAAAAACTGAAACCTGTTCCCCACAGACTGAAACCTCTTCCCCACACACTGAACCTCCTTCCCCACGCACTGAAACCTCTTCCCCACTCACTGAATCCCCCTCACCACACACTGAAACCCCTTCCCCACACACTGAAACCTCTTCCCCACACACTGAAACCACATCCCCACAGACATAAACCCCTTCCCCACACTCTGAAACCCCTTCCCCACACACTTAATGCATCTTCCCCACACACTGAAACCCTTTCCCCACACACTGAAACCCATCCCCACACACTGAAACCCCTTCCCCATACACTGAAACCCATCCCCACACACTGTAACCCTTCCCCACACACTGTAACCCCTTCCCCGCACACTGAAACCCCTTCCCCACACACTGAAACCGCTACCACACACACTGAAATCCCTTCCCCGCACACTGAACCCCCTTCCCCGCACACTGAAACGCTTCCCCACACGCTGAAACCCCTTCCCCACACGCTGAAACCCCTTCCACACACACTGAAACCCATCCCCACATACTGAAACCTCTTCCCCACACACTGAAACCCCTTATCCACAAACTGAAACCCCTTCCCCACAGACTGAAACCTCTTTCCCACACACTGAAACCTCTTCCGCACAGACTGTAACGCCTTCCCCAGACATTGAAACCCATCCCCACACTCTGAAACCTCATGCCCACACACTGAAACCCCTTCCACGCACACTGAAACCCCTTCCCCACACACTGAAACCCATCCCCACACACTGAAACCTCTTCCACACACACTGTAAACCCCTTCCCCACACACTGAAACCAATCCCCACACATTGAAACCCATCCCCACACACTGAAACCTCTTCGCCACAGACTGAAACCCTTCCCCACACACTGAAACCTCTTCCCCACAAACTGAAACCTCTTCCCCACACACTGAAACCCCTTCCCCGCACACTGAAACCTCTTCCCCACACACTGAATCCCCTTCGCCACACACTGAAACCCCTACCCCACTCACTGAAACCTCTTCCCCACAGACTGAAACCAGATCCCCACAGACTGAAAGCCCTTCCCCACAGACTGAAAGCCCTTCCCCACACTCTCAAACCTCTTCCCCACACACTGAAACCTCTTCCTCACACACTGAAACCACTTCCCCACAAACTGAAACCCCTTCCCCACACACTGAAACCTCTTCCCCACACACTGAAACCCCTTGCCCACAGACTGAAAACCCTTAACCACACACTGAAACCCATCCCCACACACTGAAATCTCTTCCACACACACTGAAACCCCTTCCCCACACACTGAAACCCATCTCCACACACTGAATCCCATCCTCACACACTGAAACCTCTTCCCCACACACTGAAAGCTCTTCCCCACAGACTGAAACCCTTCCACACACACTGAAACCTCTTCCCCACACACTGAAACCCATCCCCACACACTGAATCCCATCCTCACACACTGAAACCTCTTCCCCACACTTACTGAAATCTCTTCCCCACACACTGAAACCTCTTCCCCACACACTGAAACCTCTTCCCCACACACTGAATCTCCTTCCCCACGCACTGAAACCTCTTCCACACACACTGCAACATCTTCCACACGCACTGAAACCCATCCCCACACACTGAAACCTCTTCCACACACACTGAAACCTCTTCCACACACAATCAAACACCTTCCCCACGCATTGAAACCCCTTCCACACACACTGTAACCCCTTCCCCGCACACTGAAACCCCTTCCCCACGCACTGAATCCCCTTTGACACAGACGGAAACCCCTTCCCCACACACTGAAATACATCCCCACACACTGAAACCACATCCCCACAGACATAAACCCCTTCCCCACACTCTGAAACCCCTTTGCCACACACTTAATACATCTTCCCCACACTCTTAAACCTCTTCCCCACACTCTTAGACCTCTTCCCCACACACTGTAACCCCTTCCCCACACACTGAAATCCATCCCCACACACTGAAACCCCTTCCCCACACACTGAAACCCATCCCCACACACTGAAACCCTTCCCCACACACTGTAGCCCCTTCCCCGCACACTGAAACCCCTTCCCCACACACTGAAACCCCTTCCCCGCACACCGAAACCCTTCCCCACATGCTTAAACCCCTTCCCCACACGCTGAAACCCCTTCCACACACACTGAAACCCCATCCCCACACGCTGAAACCCCTTCAACACACACTGAAACCCATCCCCACATACTGAAACCTCTTCCCCACACACTGAAACCCCTTATCCACACACTGAAACCCCTTCCCCACAGACTGAAACCTCTTTCCCACACACTGAAACCTCTTCCGCACAGACTGTAACGCCTTCCCCAGACATTGAAACCCATCCCCACACTCTGAAACCTCATGCCCACAGACTGAAACCCCTTCCCCACACAGTGTAAACCCCTTCCCCACACACTGAAACCAATCCCCACACATTGAAACCCATCCCCACACACTGAAACCTCTTCGCCACAGACTGAAACCCTTCCCCACACACTGAAACCTCTTCCCCACAAACTGAAACCTCTTCCCCACACACTGAAACCCCTTCCCCGCACACTGAAACCTCTTCCCCACACACTGAATCCCCTTCACCACACACTGAAACCCCTTCCGCACACACTGAAACCTCTTCCCCACAGACTGAAACCAGATCCCCACAGACTGAAAGCCCTTCCCCACACTCTGAAACCACTTCCCCACAAACTGAAACCCCTTCCCCACACACTGAAACCTCTTCCCCACACACTGAAACCCCTTGCCCACAGACTGAAACCCCTTAACCACACACTGAAACCCATCCCCACACACTGAAATCTCTACCACACGCACTGAATCCCCTTCCCCACAGACTGAAACCCCTACCCCACACACTGCAACCCTTCCCCAAACACTGAAACCTCTTCCCCACACACTGAAACCCCTTCCACACACACTGAAACCCGTCCCCACACACTGAAACCCCTTCCCCACAGACTGAAACCCCTTAACCACGCACTGAAACCTCTTCCACACATACTGAAATTTCTTCCCCAAAAACTGAAACCTGTTCCCCACAGACTGAAACCTCTTCCCCACACACTGAACCTCCTTCCCCACGCACTGAAACCTCTTCCACACACACTGAAACCCCCTCCCCGCACACTGAAACCTCTTCCCCACACACTGAATCCCCCTCACCACACACTGAAACCCCTTCCCCACACACTGAAACCTCTTCCCCACACACTGAAACCTCTTCCCCACACACTGAATCTCCTTCCCCACGCACTGAAACCTCTTCCACACACACTGCAACATCTTCCACACGCACTGAAACCCATCCCCACACACTGAAACCTCTTCCACACACACTGAAACCTCTTCCACACACAATCAAACACCTTCCCCACGCATTGAAACCCCTTCCACACACACTGTAACCCCTTCCCCGCACACTGAAACCCCTTCCCCACGCACTGAATCCCCTTTGACACAGACGGAAACCCCTTCCCCACACACTGAAATACACCCCCACACACTGAAACCACATCCCCACAGACATAAACCCCTTCCCCACACTCTGAAACCCCTTTGCCACACACTTAATACATCTTCCCCACACCCTTAAACCTCTTCTCCACACTCTTAGACCTCTTCCCCACACACTGTAACCCCTTCCCCACACACTGAAATCCATCCCCACACACTGAAACCCCTTCCCCACACACTGAAACCCATCCCCACACACTGAAACCCTTCCCCACACACTGTAGCCCCTTCCCCGCACACTGAAACCCCTTCCCCACACACTGAAACCCCTTCCCCGCACACCGAAACCCTTCCCCACATGCTTAAACCCCTTCCCCACACGCTGAAACCCCTTCCACACACACTGAAACCCCATCCCCACACGCTGAAACCCCTTCAACACACACTGAAACCCATCCCCACATACTGAAACCTCTTCCCCACACACTGAAACCCCTTATCCACACACTGAAACCCCTTCCCCACAGACTGAAACCTCTTTCCCACACACTGAAACCTCTTCCGCACAGACTGTAACGCCTTCCCCAGACATTGAAACCCATCCCCACACTCTGAAACCTCATGCCCACAGACTGAAACCCCTTCCCCACACAGTGTAAACCCCTTCCCCACACACTGAAACCAATCCCCACACATTGAAACCCATCCCCACACACTGAAACCTCTTCGCCACAGACTGAAACCCTTCCCCACACACTGAAACCTCTTCCCACAAACTGAAACCTCTTCCCCACACACTGAAACCCCTTCCCCGCACACTGAAACCTCTTCCCCACACACTGAATCCCCTTCACCACACACTGAAACCCCTTCCGCACACACTGAAACCTCTTCCCCACAGACTGAAACCAGATCCCCACAGACTTAAAGCCCTTCCCCACACTCTGAAACCACTTCCCCACAAACTGAAACCCCTTCCCCACACACTGAAACCTCTTCCCCACACACTGAAACCCCTTGCCCACAGACTGAAACCCCTTAACCACACACTGAAACCCATCCCCACACACTGAAATCTCTACCACACGCACTGAAACCCCTTCCCCACAGACTGAAACCCCTACCCCACACACTGCAACCCATCCCCAAACACTGAAACCTCTTCCCCACACACTGAAACCCCTTCCACACACACTGAAACCCGTCCCCACACACTGAAACCCCTTCCCCACAGACTGAAACCCCTTAACCACGCACTGAAACCTCTTCCACACATACTGAAATTTCTTCCCCAAAAACTGAAACCTGTTCCCCACAGACTGAAACCTCTTCCCCACACACTGAACCTCCTTCCCCACGCACTGAAACCTCTTCCACACACACTGAAACCCCCTCCCCGCACACTGAAACCTCTTCCCCACACACTGAATCCCCCTCACCACACACTGAAACCCCTTCCCCACACACTGAAACCTCTTCCCCACACACTGAAACCACATCCCCAGAGACATAAACCCCTTCCCGACACTCTGAAACCCCTTCCCCACACACTGAAACCCCTTCCACACAGACTGAAATCCCTTAAACACACACTGAAACCCATCACCACACACTGAGTTTTGTTCCCCACGCACTGAAACCCCTTCCCCACACACTGAAACCCCTTCCCCACACACTGAAACCCATCCCCACACACTGAAACCTCTTCCCCACACACTGAAACCACTTCCCCACACACTGAAACCCCTTCCGCAATCACTGAAACCCATCCCCACAGTCTGAAACCCATCCCCACACACTGGAACCTCTTCCCCACACACCGAAAGCTCTTCCCCACAGACTGAAACCCTTCCCCACACACTGAAACCTCTTCCCCACACACTGTAACCTCTTCCCCACACACTGAAACCTCTTCCCCACACACTCAAACTCCTTCCCCACGCACTGAAACCTCTTCCCCACACACGGAACCTCCTTCCACACACACTGAAACCTTCTCCACATGCACTGAAACCCATTCCGCACACACTGAAACACATCCCCACACACTGAAACCCATCCCCTCACACTGAAACCATTCCCCACACAATGAAACCCATCCCCACATACTGAAACCTCTTCCCCACACACTGAAACCCCTTATGCACACACTGAAACCCCTTCCCCACAGACTGAAACCTCTTCCCCACACATTGAAACCTTTTCCGCTCAGACTGTAACCCCTTCCCCAGACATTGAAACCCATCCCCACACTCTGAAACCTCATGCCTACACACTGCAACCCCTTCCCCACACACTGAAACCCCTTCCCCACACACTGAAACCCATCCCCACACACTGAAAACTCTTGCCCACACACAGAAACCCCTTCCCCACACACTGAAACCCATCCCCACACACTGAAACCCATCCCCACACACTGAAATCCTACCCCACACACTGAAACCACTTCCCAGACACTGAAACTTCTTCGCCAGAGACTGAAACCCTTCCCCACACACTGAAACCTCTTCCCCACACACTGAAACCTCTTCCCCACACACTGAAACCCCTTCCCCGCACACTGAAACCTCTTCCCCACACACTGAATCCCCTTCCCCACACACTAAAACCCATCCCCACACACTGAAAACCCTTCCCCACACACTGAAACCCCTTCCCCACTCACTGAAACCCATCCCCACACACTGAAACCCCTTCCCCACACACTGAAACCCATCCCCACACACTGAAACCCTTCCCCACACACTGAAACCTCTTCCACACACTGAAAGCTCTTCCCGACAAACTGAAACCTCCTCCCCACACACTGAAACCCCTTCAACGCACACTGAAACCTCTTCCCCACACACTGAAACCCCTTCCCCACACACTGAAACCTCTTCCCCACACACTGAAACCCCTTCCCCACAGACTGAAACCCCTTAACCTCACACTGAAACCCATCCCCACACACTGAAACCCCTTCCCCACACACTGAAACCTCTTCCCCATACACTGAAACCCCTTCCCCACACACTGAAACCCCTTTCCCACACTCTGAAACCCGTTCCCCAAACACTGAAACCCATCCCCGCACACTGAAACCTCTTCCCCACACAGGGAAACCCCTTCCCCGCACACTGAAACCCCTTCCCCGCACACTGAAACACTTCCCCACATGCTGAAACACCTTCCCAACTCGCTTAAACCCCTTCCACACACACTGAAACCCGTCCCCACACACTGAAACCCCTTCCCCACAGACTGAAACACCTCAACCACGCACTGAAACCTCTTCCACACAGACTGAAACCTCTTCCCCAAAAACTGAAACCTGTTCCCCACAGACTGAAACCTCTTCCCCACACACTGAACCTCCTTCCCCACGCACTGAAACCTCTTCCCCACTCACTGAATCCCCCTCACCACACACTGAAACCCCTTCCCCACACACTGAAACCTCTTCCCCACACACTGAAACCACATCCCCACAGACATAAACCCCTTCCCCACACTCTGAAACCCCTTCCCCACACACTTAATGCATCTTCCCCACACACTGAAACCCTTTCCCCACACACTGAAACCCATCCCCACACACTGAAACCCCTTCCCGATACACTGAAACCCATCCCCACACACTGTAACCCTTCCCCACACACTGTAACCCCTTCCCCGCACACTGAAACCCCTTCCCCACACACTGAAACCGCTACCACACACACTGAAATCCCTTCCCCGCACACTGAACCCCCTTCCCCGCACACTGAAACGCTTCCCCACACGCTGAAACCCCTTCCCCACACGCTGAAACCCCTTCCACACACACTGAAACCCATCCCCACATACTGAAACCTCTTCCCCACACACTGAAACCCCTTATCCACAAACTGAAACCCCTTCCCCACAGACTGAAACCTCTTTCCCACACACTGAAACCTCTTCCGCACAGACTGTAACGCCTTCCCCAGACATTGAAACCCATCCCCACACTCTGAAACCTCATGCCCACACACTGAAACCCCTTCCACGCACACTGAAACCCCTTCCCCACACACTGAAACCCATCCCCACACACTGAAACCTCTTCCACACACACTGTAAACCCCTTCCCCACACACTGAAACCAATCCCCACACATTGAAACCCATCCCCACACACTGAAACCTCTTCGCCACAGACTGAAACCCTTCCCAACACACTGAAACCTCTTCCCCACAAACTGAAACCTCTTCCCCACACACTGAAACCCCTTCCCCGCACACTGAAACCTCTTCCCCACACACTGAATCCCCTTCGCCACACACTGAAACCCCTACCCCACTCACTGAAACCTCTTCCCCACAGACTGAAACCAGATCCCCACAGACTGAAAGCCCTTCCCCACAGACTGAAAGCCCTTCCCCACACTCTCAAACCTCTTCCCCACACACTGAAACCTCTTCCTCACACACTGAAACCACTTCCCCACAAACTGAAACCCCTTCCCCACACACTGAAACCTCTTCCCCACACACTGAAACCCCTTGCCCACAGACTGAAAACCCTTAACCACACACTGAAACCCATCCCCACACACTGAAATCTCTTCCACACACACTGAAACCCCTTCCCCACACACTGAAACCCATCTCCACACACTGAATCCCATCCTCACACACTGAAACCTCTTCCCCACACACTGAAAGCTCTTCCCCACAGACTGAAACCCTTCCACACACACTGAAACCTCTTCCCCACACACTGAAACCCATCCCCACACACTGAATCCCATCCTCACACACTGAAACCTCTTCCCCACACTTACTGAAATCTCTTCCCCACACACTGAAACCTCTTCCCCACACACTGAAACCTCTTCCCCACACACTGAATCTCCTTCCCCACGCACTGAAACCTCTTCCACACACACTGCAACATCTTCCACACGCACTGAAACCCATCCCCACACACTGAAACCTCTTCCACACACACTGAAACCTCTTCCACACACAATCAAACACCTTCCCCACGCATTGAAACCCCTTCCACACACACTGTAACCCCTTCCCCGCACACTGAAACCCCTTCCCCACGCACTGAATCCCCTTTGACACAGACGGAAACCCCTTCCCCACACACTGAAATACATCCCCACACACTGAAACCACATCCCCACAGACATAAACCCCTTCCCCACACTCTGAAACCCCTTTGCCACACACTTAATACATCTTCCCCACACTCTTAAACCTCTTCCCCACACTCTTAGACCTCTTCCCCACACACTGTAACCCCTTCCCCACACACTGAAATCCATCCCCACACACTGAAACCCCTTCCCCACACACTGAAACCCATCCCCACACACTGAAACCCTTCCCCACACACTGTAGCCCCTTCCCCGCACACTGAAACCCCTTCCCCACACACTGAAACCCCTTCCCCGCACACCGAAACCCTTCCCCACATGCTTAAACCCCTTCCCCACACGCTGAAACCCCTTCCACACACACTGAAACCCCATCCCCACACGCTGAAACCCCTTCAACACACACTGAAACCCATCCCCACATACTGAAACCTCTTCCCCACACACTGAAACCCCTTATCCACACACTGAAACCCCTTCCCCACAGACTGAAACCTCTTTCCCACACACTGAAACCTCTTCCGCACAGACTGTAACGCCTTCCCCAGACATTGAAACCCATCCCCACACTCTGAAACCTCATGCCCACAGACTGAAACCCCTTCCCCACACAGTGTAAACCCCTTCCCCACACACTGAAACCAATCCCCACACATTGAAACCCATCCCCACACACTGAAACCTCTTCGCCACAGACTGAAACCCTTCCCCACACACTGAAACCTCTTCCCCACAAACTGAAACCTCTTCCCCACACACTGAAACCCCTTCCCCGCACACTGAAACCTCTTCCCCACACACTGAATCCCCTTCACCACACACTGAAACCCCTTCCGCACACACTGAAACCTCTTCCCCACAGACTGAAACCAGATCCCCACAGACTGAAAGCCCTTCCCCACACTCTGAAACCACTTCCCCACAAACTGAAACCCCTTCCCCACACACTGAAACCTCTTCCCCACACACTGAAACCCCTTGCCCACAGACTGAAACCCCTTAACCACACACTGAAACCCATCCCCACACACTGAAATCTCTACCACACGCACTGAAACCCCTTCCCCACAGACTGAAACCCCTACCCCACACACTGCAACCCATCCCCAAACACTGAAACCTCTTCCCCACACACTGAAACCCCTTCCACACACACTGAAACCCGTCCCCACACACTGAAACCCCTTCCCCACAGACTGAAACCCCTTAACCACGCACTGAAACCTCTTCCACACATACTGAAATTTCTTCCCCAAAAACTGAAACCTGTTCCCCACAGACTGAAACCTCTTCCCCACACACTGAACCTCCTTCCCCACGCACTGAAACCTCTTCCACACACACTGAAACCCCCTCCCCGCACACTGAAACCTCTTCCCCACACACTGAATCCCCCTCACCACACACTGAAACCCCTTCCCCACACACTGAAACCTCTTCCCCACACACTGAAACCACATCCCCAGAGACACAAACCCCTTCCCGACACTCTGAAACCCCTTCCCCACACACTGAAACCTCTTCCCCACACACTGAATCCCCTTCGCCACACACTGAAACCCCTACCCCACTCACTGAAACCTCTTCCCCACAGACTGAAACCAGATCCCCACAGACTGAAAGCCCTTCCCCACAGACTGAAAGCCCTTCCCCACACTCTGAAACCTCTTCCCAACACACTGAAACCTCTTCCCCACACACTGAAACCACTTCCCCACAAACTGAAACCCCTTCCCCACACACTGAAACCTCTTCCCCACACACTGAAACCCCTTGCCCACAGACTGAAAACCCTTAACCACACACTGAAACCCATCCCCACACACTGAAATCTCTTCCACACACACTGAAACCCCTTCCCCACACACTGAAACCCATCTCCACACACTGAATCCCATCCTCACACACTGAAACCTCTTCCCCACACACTGAAAGCTCTTCCCCACAGACTGAAACCCTTCCACACACACTGAAACCTCTTCCCCACACACTGAAACCCATCCCCACACACTGAATCCCATCCTCACACACTGAAACCTCTTCCCCACACTTACTGAAATCTCTTCCCCACACACTGAAACCTCTTCCACACACAATCAAACACCTTCCCCACGCATTGAAACCCCTTCCACACACACTGTAACCCCTTCCCCGCACACTGAAACCCCTTCCCCACACACTGAAACCTCTTCCACACACACTGAAACCTCTTCCACACACAATCAAACACCTTCCCCACGCATTGAAACCCCTTCCACACACACTGTAACCCCTTCCCCGCACACTGAAACCCCTTCCCCACGCACTGAATCCCCTTTGACACAGACGGAAACCCCTTCCCCACACACTGAAATACATCCCCACACACTGAAACCACATCCCCACAGACATAAACCCCTTCCCCACACTCTGAAACCCCTTTGCCACACACTTAATACATCTTCCCCACACTCTTAAACCTCTTCCCCACACTCTTAGACCTCTTCCCCACACACTGTAACCCCTTCCCCACACACTGAAACCCATCCCCACACACTGAAACCCCTTCCCCACACACTGAAACCCATCCCCACACACTGAAACCCTTCCCCACACACTGTAGCCCCTTCCCCGCACACTGAAACCCCTTCCCCACGCACTGAAACCCCTTCCCCGCACACCGAAACCCTTCCCCACATGCTTAAACCCCTTCCCCACACGCTGAAACCCCTTCCACACACACTGAAACCCCATCCCCACACGCTGAAACCCCTTCAACACACACTGAAACCCATCCCCACATACTGAAACCTCTTCCCCACACACTGAAACCCCTTATCCACACACTGAAACCCCTTCCCCACAGACTGAAACCTCTTTCCCACACACTGAAACCTCTTCCGCACAGACTGTAACGCCTTCCCCAGACATTGAAACCCATCCCCACACTCTGAAACCTCATGCCCACAGACTGAAACCCCTTCCCCACACAGTGTAAACCCCTTCCCCACACACTGAAACCAATCCCCACACATTGAAACCCATCCCCACACACTGAAACCTCTTCGCCACAGACTGAAACCCTTCCCCACACACTGAAACCTCTTCCCCACAAACTGAAACCTCTTCCCCACACACTGAAACCCCTTCCCCGCACACTGAAACCTCTTCCCCACACACTGAATCCCCTTCACCACACACTGAAACCCCTTCCGCACACACTGAAACCTCTTCCCCACAGACTGAAACCAGATCCCCACAGACTGAAAGCCCTTCCCCACACTCTGAAACCACTTCCCCACAAACTGAAACCCCTTCCCCACACACTGAAACCTCTTCCCCACACACTGAAACCCCTTGCCCACAGACTGAAACCCCTTAACCACACACTGAAACCCATCCCCACACACTGAAATCTCTACCACACGCACTGAAACCCCTTCCCCACAGACTGAAACCCCTACCCCACACACTGCAACCCATCCCCAAACACTGAAACCTCTTCCCCACACACTGAAACCCCTTCCACACACACTGAAACCCGTCCCCACACACTGAAACCCCTTCCCCACAGACTGAAACCCCTTAACCACGCACTGAAACCTCTTCCACACATACTGAAATTTCTTCCCCAAAAACTGAAACCTGTTCCCCACAGACTGAAACCTCTTCCCCACACACTGAACCTCCTTCCCCACGCACTGAAACCTCTTCCACACACACTGAAGCCCCCTCCCCGCACACTGAAACCTCTTCCCCACACACTGAATCCCCCTCACCACACACTGAAACCCCTTCCCCACACACTGAAACCTCTTCCCCACACACTGAAACCACATCCCCAGAGACATAAACCCCTTCCCGACACTCTGAAACCCCTTCCCCACACACTGAAACCTCTTCCCCACACACTGAATCCCCTTCGCCACACACTGAAACCCCTACCCCACTCACTGAAACCTCTTCCCCACAGACTGAAACCAGATCCCCACAGACTGAAAGCCCTTCCCCACAGACTGAAAGCCCTTCCCCACACTCTGAAACCTCTTCCCAACACACTGAAACCTCTTCCCCACACAATGAAACCACTTCCCCACAAACTGAAACCCCTTCCCCACACACTGAAACCTCTTCCCCACACACTGAAACCCCTTGCCCACAGACTGAAAACCCTTAACCACACACTGAAACCCATCCCCACACACTGAAATCTCTTCCACACACACTGAAACCCCTTCCCCACACACTGAAACCCATCTCCACACACTGAATCCCATCCTCACACACTGAAACCTCTTCCCCACACACTGAAAGCTCTTCCCCACAGACTGAAACCCTTCCACACACACTGAAACCTCTTCCCCACACACTGAAACCCATCCCCACACACTGAATCCCATCCTCACACACTGAAACCTCTTCCCCACACTTACTGAAATCTCTTCCCCACACACTGAAACCTCTTCCACACACACTGCAACATCTTCCACACGCACTGAAACCCATCCCCACACACTGAAACCTCTTCCACACACACTGAAACCTCTTCCACACACAATCAAACACCTTCCCCACGCATTGAAACCCCTTCCACACACACTGTAACCCCTTCCCCGCACACTGAAACCCCTTCCCCACGCACTGAATCCCCTTTGACACAGACGGAAACCCCTTCCCCACACACTGAAATACATCCCCACACACTGAAACCACATCCCCACAGACATAAACCCCTTCCCCACACTCTGAAACCCCTTTGCCACACACTTAATACATCTTCCCCACACTCTTAAACCTCTTCCCCACACTCTTAGACCTCTTCCCCACACACTGTAACCCCTTCCCCACACACTGAAACCCATCCCCACACACTGAAACCCCTTCCCCACACACTGAAACCCATCCCCACACACTGAAACCCTTCCCCACACACTGTAGCCCCTTCCCCGCACACTGAAACCCCTTCCCCACGCACTGAAACCCCTTCCCCGCACACCGAAACCCTTCCCCACATGCTTAAACCCCTTCCCCACACGCTGAAACCCCTTCCACACACACTGAAACCCCATCCCCACACGCTGAAACCCCTTCAACACACACTGAAACCCATCCCCACATACTGAAACCTCTTCCCCACACACTGAAACCCCTTATCCACACACTGAAACCCCTTCCCCACAGACTGAAACCTCTTTCCCACACACTGAAACCTCTTCCGCACAGACTGTAACGCCTTCCCCAGACATTGAAACCCATCCCCACACTCTGAAAACTCATGCCCACAGACTGAAACCCCTTCCCCACACAGTGTAAACCCCTTCCCCACACACTGAAACCAATCCCCACACATTGAAACCCATCCCCACACACTGAAACCTCTTCGCCACAGACTGAAACCCTTCCCCACACACTGAAACCTCTTCCCCACAAACTGAAACCTCTTCCCCACACACTGAAACCCCTTCCCCGCACACTGAAACCTCTTCCCCACACACTGAATCCCCTTCACCACACACTGAAACCCCTTCCGCACACACTGAAACCTCTTCCCCACAGACTGAAACCAGATCCCCACAGACTGAAAGCCCTTCCCCACACTCTGAAACCACTTCCCCACAAACTGAAACCCCTTCCCCACACACTGAAACCTCTTCCCCACACACTGAAACCCCTTGCCCACAGACTGAAACCCCTTAACCACACACTGAAACCCATCCCCACACACTGAAATCTCTACCACACGCACTGAAACCCCTTCCCCACAGACTGAAACCCCTACCCCACACACTGCAACCCATCCCCAAACACTGAAACCTCTTCCCCACACACTGAAACCCCTTCCACACACACTGAAACCCGTCCCCACACACTGAAACCCCTTCCCCACAGACTGAAACCCCTTAACCACGCACTGAAACCTCTTCCACACATACTGAAATTTCTTCCCCAAAAACTGAAACCTGTTCCCCACAGACTGAAACCTCTTCCCCACACACTGAACCTCCTTCCCCACGCACTGAAACCTCTTCCACACACACTGAAACCCCCTCCCCGCACACTGAAACCTCTTCCCCACACACTGAATCCCCCTCACCACACACTGAAACCCCTTCCCCACACACTGAAACCTCTTCCCCACACACTGAAACCACATCCCCAGAGACATAAACCCCTTCCCGACACTCTGAAACCCCTTCCCCACACACTTAATACATCTTCCCCACACACTGAAACCCATCCCCACACACTGAAACCCCTTCCCCATACACTGAAACCCATCCCCACACACTGTAACCCTTCCCCACAAACCGTAACCCCTTCCCCGCACACTGAATCCCCTTCCCCACACACTGAAACCGCTTCCACACACACTGAAATCCCTTCCCCGCACACTGAACCCCCTTCCCCGCACACTGAACCCCCTTCCCCGCACACTGAAACCCTTCCCCACACGCTTAAACCCCTTCCCCACTCGCTGAAACCCCTTCCACACACACTGAAACCCCTTCCCCGCACACTGAAACCCTTCCCCACACGCTGAAACCACTTCCCCACACGCTGAAACCCCTTCCACACACACTGAAACCCATCCCCACATACTGAAACCCATCCGCACACACTGAAACCCCTTATCCACATACTGAAACCCCTTCCCCACAGACTGAAACCTTTTTCCCACACACTGAAACCTCTTCCGCACAGACTGTAACGCCTTCCCCAGACATTGAAACCCATCCCCACACTCTGAAACCTCATGCCCACACATTGAAACCCCTTCCACACACACTGAAACCCCTTCCCCACACACTGAAACCCATCCCCACACACTGAAACCTCTTCCCCACACACTGTAAACCCCTTCCCCACACACTGAAACCAATCCCCACACATTGAAACCCATCCCCACACACTGAAACCTCTTCGACACAGACTGAAACCCTTCCCCACACACTGAAACCTCTTCCCCACAAACTGAAACCTCTTCCCCACACACTGAAACCCCTTCCCCGCACACTGAAACCTCTTCCCCACACACTGAATCCCCTTCACCACACACTGAAACCCCTACCCCACACACTGAAACCTCTTCCCCACAGACTGAAACCAGATCCCCACAGACTGAAAGCCCTTCCCCACACTCTGAAACCTCTTCCCCACACACTGAAACCTCTTCCCCACACACTGAAACAACTTCCCCACAAACTGAAACCCCTTCCCCACACACTGAAACCTCTTCCCCACACACTGAAACCCCTTGCCCACAGACTGAAACCCCTTAACCACACACTGAAACCCATCCCCACACACTGAAATCTCTTCCACACACACTGAAACCCCTTCCCCACACACTGAAACCCATCCCCACACACTGAATCCCATCCTCACACACTGAAACCTCTTCCCCACACACTGAAAGCTCTTCCCCACAGACTGAAACCCTTCCCCACACACTGAAACCTCTTCCCCACACACTGAAACACCTTCCCCACGCACTGAAACCCCTTCCACACTTACTGAAACCTCTTCCCCACACACTGAAACCTCTTCCCCACACACTGAAACCTCTTCCCCACACACTGAATCTCCTTCCCCACGCACTGAAACCTCTTCCACACACACTGAAACCTCTTCCACACACACTGAAACCTCTTCCCCACACGCTTAAACTTTTTCCACACGCACTGAAACACATCCCCACGCACTGAAACCTCTTCCCCACGCACTGAAACCCCTTCCACACACACTGTAACCCCTTCCCCGCACACTGAAACCCCTTCCCCACTCACTGAATCCCCTTTGACACAGACGGAAACCCCTTCCCCACACACTGAAATACATCCCCACACACTGAAACCACATCCCCACAGACATAAACCCCTTCCCCACACTCTGAAACCCCTTCCCCACACACTTAATACATCTTCCCCACACTCTTAAACCTCTTCCTCACACTCTTAAACCTCTTCCCCACACACTGAAACCCCTTCCCCACACAATGAAACCCATCCCCACACACTGAAACCCCTTCCCCACACACTGAAACCCATCCCCACACACTGAAACCCTTCCCCACACACTGTAACCCCTTCCCCACACACTGAAACCCCTTCCCCACACACTGAAACCCCTTCCCCGCACACTGAAACCCTTCCCCACACTCTTAAACCCCTTCCCCACACGCTGAAACCCCTTCCACACACACTGAAACCCCTTCCCCACACGCTGAAACCCCTTCAACACACACTGAAACCCATCCACACATACTGAAACCTCTTCCCCACACACTGAAACCCCTTATCCACACACTGAAACCCCTTCCCCACAGACTGAAACCTCTTTCCCACACACTGAAACCTCTTCCGCACAGACTGTAACGCCTTCCCCAGATATTGAAACCCATCTTCACACTCTGAAACCTCATGCCCACACTCTGAAACCCCTTCCCCACACACTGTAAACCCCTTCCCCACACACTGAAACCAATCCCCACACATTGAAACCCATCCCCACACACTGAAACCTCTTCGCCACAGACTGAAACCCTTCCCCACACACTGAAACCTCTTCCCCACAAACTGAAACCTCTTCCCCACAAACTGAAACCCCTTCCCCGCACACTGAAACCTCTTCCCCACACACTGAATCCCCTTCACCACACATTGAAACCCCTTCCCCACACACTGAAACCTCTTCCCCACAGACTGAAACCAGATCCCCACAGACTGAAAGCCCTTCCCCACACTCTGAAACCTCTTCCCCACACACTGAAACCTCTTCCCCACAGACTGAAACCACTTCCCCACAAACTGAAACCCCTTCCCCACACACTGAAACCTCTTCCCCACACACTGAAACCCCTTGCCCACAGACTGAAACCCCTTAACCACACACTGAAACCCATCCCCACACACTGAAATCTCTTCCACACGCACTGAAACCCCTTCCCCACAGACTGAAACCCATACACCACACACTGCAATCCATCCCCAAACACTGAAACCTCATCCCCACACACTGAAACCCCTTCCCTACACACTGAAACCCATGCCCACACACTGAATCCCATCCTCACACACTGAAACCTCTTCCCCACACACTGAAAGCTCTTCCCCACAGACTGAAACCCTTCCACACACACTGAAACCTCTTCCCCACACACTGAAACACCTTCCCCACGCACTGAAACCCCTTCCACACATACTGAAACCTCTTCCCCACACACTGAAACCTCTTCCCCACACACTGAAACCTCTTCCCCACACACTGAAACTCCTTCCCCACAGACTGAAACCCCTACCCCACACACTGCAATCCATCCCCAAACACTGAAACCTCTTCCCCACACACTGAAACCCCTTCCCCACACACTGAAACCCATCCCCACACACTGAATCCCATCCTCACACACTGAAACCTCTTCCCCACACACTGAAACATATCCCCACAGACTGAAACCCTTCCACACACACTGAAACCTCTTCCCCACACACTGAAACACCTTCCCCACGCACTGAAACCCCTTCCACACATACTGAAACCTCTTCCCCACACACTGAAACCTCTTCCCCACACACTGAAACTCCTTCCCCACGCACTGAAACCTCTTCCACACACACTGAAACCTCTTCCACACACACTGAAACCTCTTCCCCACACGCTTAAACTTCTTCCACACGCACTGAAACCCATCCCCACACACTGAAACCTCTTCCACACACACTGAAAACCCTTCCACACACAATCAAACACCTTCCCCACGCACTGAAACCCCTTCCACACACACTGTAACCCCTTCCCCGCACACTGAAACACATCCCCACACACTGAAACCCATCCCCACACACTGAAACCTCTTCCACACACACTGAAACCTCTTCCCCACACGCTTAAACTTTTTCCACACGCACTGAAACCCATCCCCACGCACTGAAACCTCTTCCCCACGCACTGAAACCCCTTCCACACACACTGTAACCCCTTCCCCGCACACTGAAACCCCTTCCCCACTCACTGAATCCCCTTTGACACAGACGGAAACCCCTTCCCCACACACTGAAATACATCCCCACACACTGAAACCACATCCCCACAGACATAAACCCCTTCCCCACACTCTGAAACCCCTTCCCCACACACTTAATACATCTTCCCCACACTCTTAAACCTCTTCCTCACACTCTTAAACCTCTTCCCCACACACTGAAACCCCTTCCCCACACAATGAAACCCATCCCCACACACTGAAACCCCTTCCCCACACACTGAAACCCATCCCCACACACTGAAACCCTTCCCCACACACTGTAACCCCTTCCCCACACACTGAAACCCCTTCCCCACACACTGAAACCCCTTCCCCGCACACTGAAACCCTTCCCCACACTCTTAAACCCCTTCCCCACACGCTGAAACCCCTTCCACACACACTGAAACCCCTTCCCCACACGCTGAAACCCCTTCAACACACACTGAAACCCATCCACACATACTGAAACCTCTTCCCCTCACACTGAAACCCCTTATCCACACACTGAAACCCCTTCCCCACAGACTGAAACCTCTTTCCCACACACTGAAACCTCTTCCGCACAGACTGTAACGCCTTCCCCAGATATTGAAACCCATCCCCACACTCTGAAACCTCATGCCCACACTCTGAAACCCCTTCCCCACACACTGTAAACCCCTTCCCCACACACTGAAACCAATCCCCACACATTGAAACCCATCCCCACACACTGAAACCTCTTCGCCACAGACTGAAACCCTTCCCCACACACTGAAACCTCTTCCCCACAAACTGAAACCTCTTCCCCACACACTGAAACCCCTTCCCCGCACACTGAAACCTCTTCCCCACACACTGAATCCCCTTCACCACACATTGAAACCCCTTCCCCACACACTGAAACCTCTTCCCCACAGACTGAAACCAGATCCCCACAGACTGAAAGCCCTTCCCCACACTCTGAAACCTCTTCCCCACACACTGAAACCTCTTCCCCACAGACTGAAACCACTTCCCCACAAACTGAAACCCCTTCCCCACACACTGAAACCTCTTCCCCACACACTGAAACCCCTTGCCCACAGACTGAAACCCCTTAACCACACACTGAAACCCATCCCCACACACTGAAATCTCTTCCACACGCACTGAAACCCCTTCCCCACAGACTGAAACCCCTACACCACACACTGCAATCCATCCCCAAACACTGAAACCTCTTCCCCACACACTGAAACCCCTTCCCTACACACTGAAACCCATGCCCACACACTGAATCCCATCCTCACACACTGAAACCTCTTCCCCACACACTGAAAGCTCTTCCCCACAGACTGAAACCCTTCCACACACACTGAAACCTCTTCCCCACGCACTGAAACCCCTTCCACACATACTGAAACTTCTTCCCCACACACTGAAACCTCTTCCCCACACACTGAAACCTCTTCCCCACACACTGAAACTCCTTCCCCACGCACTGAAACCTCTTCCACACACACTGAAACCTCTTCCACACACAATCAAACACCTTCCCCACGCACTGAATCCCCTTTGACACAGACGGAAACCCCTTCCCCACACACTGAAATACATCCCCACACACTGAAACCACATCACCACAGACATAAACCCCTTCCCTACACTCTGAAACCCCTTCCCCACACACTTAATACATCTTCCCCACACTCTTAAACCTCTTCCTCACACTCTTAAACCTCTTCCCCACACACTGAAACCCCTTCCCCGCACACTGAAACCCATCCCCACACACTGAAACCCCTTCCCCACACACTGAAACCCATCCCCACACACTGAAACCCTTCCCCACACACTGTAACCCATTCCCCGCACACTGAAACCCCTTCCCCACACACTGAAACCCCTTCCCCGCACACTGAAACCCTTCCCCACACGCTTAAACCCCTTCCCCACACGCTGAAACCCCTTCCACACACACTGAAACCCCTTCCCCACACGCTGAAGCCCCTTCAACACACACTGAAAGCCATCCCCACATACTGAAACCTCTTCCCCACACACTGAAACCCCTTATCCACACACTGAAACCCCTTCCCCACAGACTGAAACCTCTTTCCCACACACTGAAACCTCTTCCGCACAGACTGTAACGCCTTCCCCAGACATTGAAACCCATCCCCACACTCTGAAACCTCATGCCCACAGACTGAAACCCCTTCCCCACACACTGCAAACCCCTTCCCCACACACTGAAACCAATCCCCACACATTGAAAACCATCCCCACACACTGAAACCTCTTCGCCACAGACTGAAACCCTTCCCCACACACTGAAACCTCTTCCCCACAAACTGAAACCTCTTCCCCACACACTGAAACCCCTTCCCCGCACACTGAAACCTCTTCCCCACACACTGAATCCCCTTCACCACACACTGAAACCCCTTGCCCACAGACTGAAACCCCTTAAACACACACTGAAACCCATCCCCACACACTGAAATCTCTTCCACACGCACTGAAACCCCTTCCCCACAGACTGAAACCCCTACCCCACACACTGCAATCCATCCCCAAACACTGAAACCTCTTCCCCACACACTGAAACCCCTTCCCCACACACTGAAACCCATCCCCACACACTGAATCCCATCCTCACACACTGAAACCTCTTCCCCACACACTGAAACATATCCCCACACACTGAAACCCTTCCACACACACTGAAACCTCTTCCCCACACACTGAAACACCTTCCCCACGCACTGAAACCCCTTCCACACATACTGAAACCTCTTCCCCACACACTGAAACCTCTTCCCCACACACTGAAACTCCTTCCCCACGCACTGAAACCTCTTCCACACACACTGAAACCTCTTCCACACACACTGAAACCTCTTCCCCACACGCTTAAACTTCTTCCACACGCACTGAAACCCATCCCCACACACTGAAACCTCTTCCACACACACTGAAAACCCTTCCACACACAATCAAACACCTTCCCCACGCACTGAAACCCCTTCCACACACACTGTAACCCCTTCCCCGCACACTGAAACACATCCCCACACACTGAAACCCATCCCCTCACACTGAAACCATTCCCCACACAATGAAACCCATCCGCACATACTGAAAACTCTTCCCCACACACTGAAACCCCTTATCCACACACTGAAACCCCTTCCCCACAGACTGAAACCTCTTCTGCACAGACTGCAACCCCTTCCCCAGACATTGAAACCCATCCCCACACTCTGAAACCTCATGCCCACACACTGAAACCCCTTCCCCACACACTGAAACCCCTTCCCCACACACTGAAACCCATCCCCACACACTGAAACCTCTTCCCCAAACACTGAAACCCCTTCCACACACACTGAAACCCATCCCCACACACTGAAACACATCCCCACACACTGAAATCCTTCCCCACACACTGAAACCTCTTCCCACACACTGAAACCTCTTCGCCACAGACTGAAACCCTTCCCCACACACTGAAACCTCTTCCCCACACACTAAAACCTCTTCCCCACACACTGAAACCCCTTCACCGCACACTGAAACCTCTTCCCCACACACTGAAGCCCCTTCACCACACACTGAAACCCCTTCCCCACAAACTGAAACCTCTTCCCCACAGACTGAAACCCCATCCCCACAGACTGAAACCACTTCCCCACACTCTGAAACCTCTTCCCCACAGACTGAAACTTCTTCCCCTCACACTGAAACCCCTTGCCCACAGACTGAAACCCCTTAACCACACACTGAAATCCATCCCCACACACTGAAATCTCTTCCACACACACTAAAACCCCTTCCACACAGACTGAAACCCCTTCCCCACACTGAAACCCCTTCCCCACACACTGAAACCCATCGCCACACACTGAAACCCATCCCCACACACTGAAACCTCTTCCCCACACACTGAAAGCTCTTCCCCACACACTGAAACCCTTCCCCACACACTGAAACCTCTTGCCCACAGACTGAAACCCCTTCCCCACGCACTGAAACCTCTTCCACACATACTCAAACCTCTTCCCCACACACTGAAACCTCTTCCCCACACACTGAAACCTCTTCCCCAAACACTGAAACACCTTCCCCACGCGCTGAAACCACATCCACACACACTGTAACCCCTTCCCCGCACACTGAAACCCTTCCCCACACACTGAATCCCCTTCCACACACACGGAAACCCCTTCCCCGCACACTGAAACCCCTTCCCCGCACACTGAAACCCTTCCCCACACGCTGAAACTCCTTCCACACACACTGAAACGTCTTCCACATGCACTGAAAACCATTCCGCACACACTGAAACACATCCCCACACACTGAAACCCATCCCCTCACACTGAAACCATTCCCCACACAATGAAACCCATCCTCACATACTGAAACCACTTCCCCACACAATAAAACCCCTTATCCACACACTGAAACCCCTTCCCCACAGACTGAAACATCTTCCCCGCACACTGAAACCTCTTCCGCACAGACTGTAACCCCTTCCCAGACATTGAAACCCATCCCCACACTCTGAAACGTAATGTCCACACACTGAAACCCCTTCCCCACACACTGAAACCCCTTCCCCACACACAGAAACCCATCCCCACACAGTGAAACCCCTTCCCCACACACTGAAACCCCTTCCCCACACACTGAAACCCATCCCCACACACTGAAACAAATCCCCACACACTGAAATCCTTCCCCACACACTGAATGCTCTTCCCACACACTGAAACCTCTTCGCCACAGACTGAAACCCTTCCCCATACACTGAAACCTCTTCCCCACACACTGAAACCTCTTCCCCACACACTGAAACCCCTTCCCCGCACACTGAAACAACTTTCCCACAGACTGAAGCCCCTTCACAACACACTGAAACCCCTTCCCCACAATCTGAAACCTCTTCCCACTGACTGAAAACCACTTCCCACAGACTTAAACCCCTTCCCCACACACTGAAACCATCCCCACACACTGAAACCTCTTTCCCAAACACTGAAACCCCTTCCCCACACACTGAAACCCATCCCCACACACTGAAACCTCCTCCCCACAGACTGAAACCACTTCCCCACAGACTGAAACCCCTTCCCACACTCTGAAACCAATTCCCCACAAACTGAAACACTTCCCCACACACTGAAACCTCTTCCCCACACACTGAAACCCCTTGCGAACAGACTGAAACCCCTTAACCACACACTGAAACCCATCCCCACACACTGAAATCTCTTCCACACACACTGAAAACCCATCGCCACACACTGAAACCCATCCCACACACTGAAACCTCTTCCCCACACACTGAAAGCTCTTCCCTACAGACTGAAACCCTTCCCCACACACTGAAACCTCTTCCCCACAGAATGAAACCCCTTCCCCACGCACTGAAACCTCTCCACACATACTCAAACCTCTTCCCCACACACTGAAACCTCTTCCCCACACACTGAAACCTCTTCCCCAAACACTGAAACACCTTCCCCACGCGCTGAAAGCACTTCCACACACACTGTAAACCCCTTCCCCGCACACTGAAACCCCTTCCCCACACACTGAATCCCCTTCCACACACACGGAAACCCCTTCCCCGCACACTGAAACCCTTCCCGCACACTGAAACCCTTCCCACACACTGAAACTCCTTCACACACACTGAAACGTCTTCCACATGCACTGAAACCCATTCCGCACACACTGAAACACATCCCCACACACTGAAACCCATCCCCTCACACTGAAACCATTCCCCACACAATGAAACCCATCCTCACATACTGAACCACTTCCCCACACAATAAAACCCCTTATCCACACACTGAAACCCCTTCCCCACAGACTGAAACATCTTCCCCACACACTGAAACCTCTTCCGCACAGACTGTAACCCCTTCGCCAGACATTGAAACCCATCCCCACACTCTGAACTTAATGTTCCACACACTGAAACCCCTTCCCCACACAATGAAACCCCTTCCCCACACACTGAAACCCATCCGCACACAGTGAACCCCTTCCCCACACACTGAAACCCCTTCCCCACACACTGAAACCCATCCCCACACACTGAAACACATCCCCACACACTGAAATCCTTCCCACACACTGAGTCCTCTTCCCACACACTGAAACCTCTTCGCCACAGACTGAAACCCTTCCCCACACACTGAAACCTCTTCCCCACACACTGAAACCTCTTCCCCACACACTGAAACCCCTTCCCCGCACACTGAAACAACTTTCCCACACACTGAAGCCCCTTCACAACACACTGAAACACCTTCCCACAATCTGAAACCTCTTCCCCACTGACTGAAACCACTTCCCACAGACTTAAACCCCTTCCCCACACTCTGAAACCCCTTCCCCACACACTGAAACCCATCCCCACACACTGAAACATATCCACACACACTGAAATCCTTCCCCACACACTGAAACCTCTTCCCACACAGTGAAACCTCTTCGCCACAGACTGAAACCCTTCCCCACACACTGAAAACCTCTTCCCCACACACTGAAACCTCTTCCCCACACACTGAAACCCCTTCCCCGAACACTGAAGCCCCTTCACCACACACTGAAACCCCTTCCTCGCAATCTGAAACCTCTTCCCCACAGACTGAAACCACTTCCCCACAGACTGAAACCCCTTCCCCACACTCTGAAACCTCTTCCCCACACACTGAAACCTCTTCCCCACACACTGAAACCATTTCCCCACAAACTGAAACCCCTTCCCCACACACTGAAACCTCTTCCCCACACACTGAAACCCCTTGCCCACAGACTGAAACCCCTTAATCACAAACTGAAAACCATCCCCACACCCTGAAATCTCTTCCACACACACTAAAACCCCTTCCCCACAGACTGAAACCCCTTCCCCACACACTGAAACACATCCCCACACACTGAAACCTCTTCCCCACACACTGAAACCCCTTCCTCACACACTGAAACCCATCGCCACACACTGAAACCCATCCCCACACACTGAAACCTCTTCCCCACACACTGAAAGCTCTTCCCCACAGACTGAAACCCTTCCCCACACACTGAAACATCTTCCCCACAGACTGTAACCCCTTCCCCACGCACTGAAACCTCTTCCACACATACTGAAACCTCTGCCCCACACACTGAAACCCATTCCCCACACACTGAAACCCATCCCCACACACTGAAACCCCATCCCCACTCACTGAAAACCTTGCCACACACTGAAACCTTTTCCAACACACTGAAACCTCTTCGCCACAGACTGAAACCCTTCCCCACACACTGAAACCTCTTCCCCACACACTGAAACCCCTTCCCCACGCACTGAAACATCTTCCACACACACTGAAACCTCTTCCCCACACTCTGAAACCTCTTCCCCACACACTGAAACCTCTTCCCCACACACTGAAACCCATTCCCCGCACACAGAAACATCTTCCCCACACACTGAATCCACTTCAACACACACTGTAACCCCTTCCCCACACACTGAAACCTCTTCCCCACACACTGAAACCACTTCCCCACAGACAGAAACCCCTTCACCACACTCTAAAACCTCTTCCCCACACATAGAACCCTCTTCCCCACACACTGAAACAACTTCCGTACACACTGAAACGCCTTCCCCACACACTGAAACCTCTTCCCCACACACTGAAACCCCTTCCCCACAGACTGAAACCCCTTAACCACACACTGAAACCCATGCCCACACACTAAAACCTCTTCCCCACACACTGAAACCCCTTCCACACACACTGAAACCTCTTCCACACACACTGAAACCCCTTCCCCACACACTGAAACCCCTTCCCCACATACTGAAACCCTTCCCCACACACTAAAACCCTTCTCCAAACACTGAAACCTCTTCCCCACAGACTGAAACCCCTTCCCCATGCACTGAAACATCTTCCACACATACTGAAACCTCTTACCCACACACTGAAACCTCTTCCCCACACACTGAAACCTCTTCCCCAAACACTGAAACTCCATCCCCTCGCACTGAAACCTCTTCCACACACACTGAAACCTCTTCCCCACACACTGAAACCTCTTCCCCACACACTGAAACAACTTCCGCACACACTGAAACGCCTTCCCCAGACACTGAAACATCTTTCACACACACTGAAACCCATCCCCACACACTGAAACCTCTTACCCACAAAATGAAACCTCATCCCGACGCACTGAAACCCCTTCCTCACACACTGAAACCCATCGCCACACACTGAACCCCATCCCCACACACTGAAACATCTTCCCCACACACTGAAAGCTCTTCCCCACAGACTGAAACCCTTCCCCACACACTGAAACCTCTTCCCCACAGACTGAAACCCCTTCCCCATGCACTGAAACATCTTCCACACATACTGAAACCTCTTACCCACACACTGAAACCTCTTCCCCACACACTGAAACCTCTTCCCCAAACACTGAAACTCCATCCCCTCGCACTGAAACCTCTTCCACACACACTGAAACCTCTTCCCCACACACTGAAACCTCTTCCCCACACGCTGAAACTTCTTCCTCACGCACTGAAACCCATCCCCACACACTGAAACCCCTTCCACACACACTGAAACCTCTTACACAGACACTGAAACCCCTTCCCCACGCACTGAATCATCTTCAACACACACTGTAACCCCTTCCCCGCACACTGAAACCCATCCCCTCACACTGAAACCATTCCCCACACAATGAAACCCATCCCCACACACTGAAACCTCTTCCCCACACACTGAAACCTCTTGCCCTCACGCTGAAACCCCTACCCCACACGCTGAAAGCACTTCCACACACACTGAAAACCATTCCCCACACACTGAAACCCATCCCCGCAGACTGAAACCTCTTCCCCACACACTGAAACCCCTTTCCCACACGCTGAAACCCCTTCCACACACACTGAAACCCCTTCCCCAAACACTGAAAACCTTCCCCACACACGAAAACCCTTCTCAACGCACTGTAACCTCTTCCCCACACACTGAAACATCATTCACAAACACTGAAACCCATCCACACACACTGAAACCTGCTCCCCACACACTGAAACCCCTTCCACACACACTGAAATCCCTTCCACACACACTTTTGCCTCTTCCACACACACTGAAACTCCTTCCGCACACACTGAACGCTCTTCCCCACACACTGAAACCCTTCCCCACACACAGAAACCTCTTCCGCATACACTGAAACCCCTTCCCCACACACAGAAACCCCTTCCCCACACACTGAAACCTCTTCCCCACACACTGAAACCCCTCCCCCACAGAATCAAATCACTTCCCCACACAATGAAACCACTTCCCCACACACTGAAACCTCTTCCCCACACACAGATACCCCTTATCTACACACTGAAACCCCTTCCCCACACACTGAAACCTCTTCCCCACACACTGAAACCTCTTCCCCACTGACTGAAACCCCTTCCCCACACACTGAAACCCATCCGCACACACTGAAACCTCATCCCCACACATTGAAACCGCTTACCCACACGCTGAAACCCCTTCCCCACACATTGAAATCCGTCCCCTCACACCAAAACCTCTTCCCCACACACCAAACCCATTCCCCACACACTGAAACCCATCCCCACACACTGAAACCCATCCCCACTCACGGAAAATCTTGCCACAAATTGAAACCTCTTCCCACACACTGAAACCTCTTCGGCCAGACTGAAACCCTTCCCCACACACTGAAACCTCTTCCCCACACACTGAAACCCCTTCCCCACGCACTGAAACATCTTCCACACACACTGAAACCTCTTCCCCACACACTGAAACCTCTTCCCCACACACTGAAACCCCTTCCCCGCACACTGAAACCTCTTCCCCACACACTGAATCCCCTACACCACACACTGTAACCCCATCCCCACACACGTGAAACCTCTTCCCCACACACTGAAACCACTTCCCCACACATAGAAACCTCTTCCCCACAGACTGAAACCCCTTAACAACGCACTGAAACCCATGCCCACACACTAAAACCCCTTCCCCACACACTGAAACCCCTTCCACACACACTGAAACCTCTTCCACGCACACTGAAACCCCTTCCCCACACGCTGAAACCCCTTCCACACACACTGAAACCCCTTCCCCACATACTGAAACCCTTCCCCACACACTAAAACCCTTCTCCACAAACTGAAACCTCTTCCCCAGACACTGAAACATCTTTCACACACACTGAAACCCATCCCCACACACTGAAACCTCTTCCCCACAAACTGAAACCTCATCCCCACACACTGAAACCCCTTCCGCACACACTGAAACCCCTTCCCCACACACTGAAACCTCTTCCCCACACACTGAAACCTCTTCCCCCCTGACTGAAACCCCTTCCCCACACACTGAAACCCATCCGCACACTCTGAAACCATATCCCCACACACTGAAACCCCTTCCCCACACGCTGAAACCCCTTCCCCACACACTGAAATCCGTCCCCACACACAAAAACCTCTTCCCCACACACTGAAACCCATTCCCCACACACTGAAACCCATCCCCACACAATGAAACCCCACTGCCACACACTGAAACCCATCCCCACTCACTGAAAACCTTGCCACAAACTGAAACCTCTTCCTACACACTGAAACCTCTTCGCCACAGACTGAAACCCTTCCCCACACACTGAAACCTCTTCCCCTCACACTGAAACCCCTTCCCCACGCACTGAAACATCTTTCACACACACTGAAACCTCTTCCCCACACACTGAAACCTCTTCCCCACACACTGAAACCTCTTCCCCGCACACTGAAACCTCTTCCCCACACACTGAAACCCCTTCCCCACACTCATAAACCTCTTCCCCACACATAGAAACATCTTCCCCACACACAAAAACCTCTTCCCCACACACTGAAACCCATTCCCCACACACTGAAACCCATCCCCACACAATGAAACCCCACTGCCACACACTGAAACCCATCCCCACTCACTGAAAACCTTGCCACAAACTGAAACCTCTTCCTACACACTGAAACCTCTTCGCCACAGACTGAAACCCTTCCCCACACACTGAAACCTCTTCCCCTCACACTGAAACCCCTTCCCCACGCACTGAAACATCTTTCACACACACTGAAACCTCTTCCCCACACACTGAAACCTCTTCCCCACACACTGAAACCTCTTCCCCGCACACTGAAACCTCTTCCCCACACACTGAAACCCCTTCCCCACACTCATAAACCTCTTCCCCACACATAGAAACATCTTCCCCACACACTGAAACCACTTCCCCACACACTGAAACGCCTTCCCCACACACTGAGACTTCTTCCCCACACACTGAAACCCCTTCCCCACAGACTGAAACCCTTTAACCACACACTGAAACCCATGCCCACACACTAAAACCTCTTCCCCACACACTGAAACCCCTTCCACACACACTGAAAACTCTTCCACACACACTAAAACCCCTTCCCCACACGCTGAAACCCCTTCCACACAAACTGAAACCCCTTCCCCACATACTGAAACCCTTCCCCACACACTGAAACCCTTCTCCACACACTGAAACCTCTTCCCCAGACACTGAAACATCTTTCACACACACTGAAACCCATCCCCACACACTGAAACCTCTTCCCCACAAACTGAAACCCCTTCCCCACACACACTGAAACCCGTTCCGCACACACTGAAGCCCCTTCCACACACACTGAAACCTTTCCACACACACTTAAACCTCTTCCACACACACTGAAACACCTTCCGCACACACTGAAATTTCTTCCCCACACACTCAAACCCTTCCCCACACACTGACACCCATCCCCACACACTGAAACCTCTTCCCCACACACTGAAACCCCTTCCCCACACACAGAAACCCCTTCCCCACACACTGAAACCTCTTCCCCACACACTGAAACCCCTTCCTCACAGACACAAACCACTTCCCCACACACTGAAACCACTTCCCCACACACTGAAACCTCTTCCCCACACACAGATATCCCTTATCTACACACTGAAACCCCTTCCCCACACACTGAAACATCTTCCCCACACACTGAAACCTCTTCCCCACTGACTGAAACCCCTTCCCCACACACTGAAACCCATCCCCAAACACTGAAACCATTCCCCACACAATGAAACCCATCCTCACATACTGAAACCACTTCCCCACACAATAAAACCCCTTATCCACACACTGAAACCCCTTCCCCACAGACTGAAACATCTTCCCCACACACTGAAACCTCTTCCGCACAGACTGTAACCCCTTCCCCAGACATTGAAACCCATCCCCACACTCTGAAACTTAATGTCCACACACTGAAACCCCTTCCCCACACACTGAAACCCCTTCCCCACACACTGAAACCAATCCCCACACAGTGAAACCCCTTACCCACACACTGAAACCCCTTCCCCACACACTGAAACCCATCCCCACACACTGAAACACATCCCCACACACTGAAATCCTTCCCCACACACTGAATCCTCTTCTCACACACTGAAACCTCTTCGCCACAGACTGAAACCCTTCCCCACACACTGAAACCTCTTCCCCACACACTGAAACCTCTTCCCCACACACTGAAACCCCTTCCCCGCACACTGAAACAACTTTCCCACACACTGAAGCCCCTTCACAACACACTGAAACCCCTTCCCCACAATCTGAAACCTCTTCCCCACTGACTGAAACCACTTCCCCACAGACTTAAACCCCTTCCCCACACTCTGAAACCCCTTCCCCACACACTGAAACCCATCCCCACACACTGAAACATATCCCCACACACTGAAATCCTTCCCCACACACTGAAACTTCTTCCCAAACACTGAAACCTCTTCGCCACAGACTGAAACCCTTCCCCACACACTGAAACCTCTTCCCCACACACTGAAACCTCTTCCCCACACACTGAAACCCCTTCCCCGAACACTGAAACCTCTTTCCCACACACTGATGCCCCTTCACGACACACTGAAACCCCTTCCTCACAATCTGAAACCTCTTCCCCACAGACTGAAACCACTTCCCCACAGACTGAAACCCCTTCCCCACACTCTGAAACCTCTTCCCCACACACTGAAACCATTTCCCCACAAACTGAAACCCCTTCCCCACACTCTGAAACCTCTTCCCCACACACTGAAACCCCTTGCCCACAGACTGAAACCCCTTAATCACACACTGAAAACCATCCCCACACCCTGAAATCTCTTCCACACACACTAAAACCCCTTCCCCTCAGACTGAAACCCCTTCCCCACACACTGAAACACATCCCCACACACTGAAACCTCTTCCCCACACACTGAAACCCCTTCCCCACACACTGAAACCCATCGCCACACACTGAAACCCATCCCCACACACTGAAACCTCTTCCCCACACACTGAAAGCTCTTCCCCACAGACTGAAACCCTTCCCCAAACACTGAAACCTCTTCCCCACAGACTGTAACCCCTTCCCCACGCACTGAAACCTCTTCCACAGATAGTGAAACCTCTTCCCCACATACTGAAACCTCTTCCCCAAACACTGAAACCTCTTCCCCAAACACTGAAACTCCTTCCCCACGCACTGAAACCTCTTCCACACACACTGAAACCTCTTCCCCACACACTGAAACCTCTTCCCCACACGCTGAAACTTCTTCCACACGCACTGAAACCCATCCCCACACACTGAAACCCCTTCCACACACACTGAAACATCTTACACAAACACTGAAACCCCTTCCCCACGCACTGAATCGTCTTCCACACACACACTGTTGCCCCTTCCCCGCACACTGAAATCCATCCCCGTCACACTGAAACCATTCCCCACACAATGAAACCCATCCCCACACACTGAAACCTCTTCCCCACACACTGAAACCTCTTCCACACACGCTGAAACCCCTACCCCACACGCTGAAACCCCTTCCACACACACTGAAACCCATTCCTCACACACTGAAATCCATCCCCGCAGACTGAAACCTCTTCGTCACACACTGAAACCCATCCCCACAGACTGAAACCTCTTCCCCGCAGACTGAAATCTCTTCCCCACACACTGAAACCTCTTCCCCACACGCTGAAACTTCTTCCACACGCACTGAAACCCATCCCCACACACTGAAACCCCTTCCACACACACTGAAACATCTTACACAAACACTGAAACCCCTTCCCCACGCACTGAATCGTCTTCCACACACACACTGTTGCCCCTTCCCCGCACACTGAAATCCATCCCCGTCACACTGAAACCATTCCCCACACAATGAAACCCATCCCCACACACTGAAACCTCTTCCCCACACACTGAAACCTCTTCCACACACGCTGAAACCCCTACCCCACACGCTGAAACCCCTTCCACACACACTGAAACCCATTCCTCACACACTGAAATCCATCCCCGCAGACTGAAACCTCTTCGTCACACACTGAAACCCATCCCCACAGACTGAAACCTCTTCCCCGCAGACTGAAATCTCTTCCCCACACACTGAAACCACTTCCCCACACACATAAACCCTTCCCCACACGCTGAAACCCCTTCTCCACACGCTGAAACCCCTTCCACACACTCTGAAACCCCTTCCACACTTACTGAAACCTCTTCCACACACACTGAAACCCCTTGCGCACACGCTGAAACCCCTTCCACACACACTGAAACCCCTTCCCCACACACTGAAACCCTTCCCCACACACGAAAACCCTTCTCCACGCACTGAAACCTCTTCCCCACACACTGAAACATCTTTCACAAACACTGAAGCCCCTTCCACACACACTGAAACAACTTCCACACACACTTAAACCTCTTCCACACACACTGAAACCCCTTCCGCACACACTGATAGCTCTTCCCCACACACTGAAACCCTTCCCAACACACTGAACCCTCTTCCGCATACACTGAAACCCCTTCCCCACACACAGAAACCCCTTCCGCACACACTGAAACCTCTTCCCCACACGCTGAAACCCCTTCCACACACACTGAAGCCCCTTCCCCACGCACTGAAACCTCTTCCCCACACTCTGAAACCCCTTCCGTACACACTGAATCTCCTTCCCCACACGCTGAAACTTCTTACACACCCACTGAAACCCATCCCCACACACTGAAACCTCTTCGCCACAGACTGAAACCCTTCCCCACACACTGAAACCACTTACCCACACACTGAAACCTCTTCCCCACACACTGAAACCCCTTCCCCACACACTGAAACCTCTTTCCCACACACTGAAAGCTCTTCCCCACAGACTGAAACCCTTCCCCACACACTGAAACCTCTTCCCCACACACTGAAACCCCTTCCCCACACACTTTAACCCCTTCCACACACACCAAAACCTCTTCCCCACACACTGAAACCTCTTCCCCACACACTGAAACTTCTTCCACACCCACTGAAACCCATCCCCACACACTGAAACATCTTCCCCACACACTGAAACCTCTTCCTCACACACTGAAACCCCTTCCCCACACACTGAAACCCCTTCCACACACACTGTAACCCCTTCCCCTCTGACACTGACACCTCTTTTCCACACACTGAAAGCTCTTCCCTCCAGACTGAAACCCTTCCCCACACACTGAAACCTCTTCCCCACACACTGAAACCTCTTCCCCACGCACTGAAACCCCTTCCACACACACAGAAAACTCTTCCCCACACAATGAAACCTCTTCCCCCCACACTGAAACCTCTCCCCCACACATTGAAACTCCTTCCACACGCACTGAAACATCTTCCACTCACACTGAAACATCTTCCCCACACACTGAAACCTCTTCCCCACACGCTGAAACGTCTTCCACACCCACTGAAACCCATCCCCACACACTGAAACCCCTTCCACACATACTGAAACCTCTTCCACACACACTGAAACCCCTTCCCCACACACTGAAACCACTTCCCCACACACTCAAACCCCTTCCACACACACTGAAACCCCTTCCCTGCACACTGAAAACCCTTCCCCGCACACTGAACCCCCTTCCCCACACGCTGAAACCCCTTCCCCACACGCTGAAACCCCTTCCCCACACGCTGAAACGCCTTCCACACACACTGAAACCCATTCCCCACACACTGAAACCCATCCCCACAGACTGAAACCTCTTCCCCACACACTGAAACCCATCCCCACACACTGAAACCTCTTCCCCGCTAACTAAAACCTCTTCCCCACACACTGAAACCACTTCCCCACACACAGAAACCCTTCCCTACACGCTGAAACCCCTTCCCCACAGGCTGAAACCCCTTCCACACACACTGAAACCCTTCCACACACACTGAAACCTCTTCCACACACAATGAAACCCCTTCCCCAACGCTGAAACCCCTTCCACACACACTGAAGCCCCTTCCCCACATACTGAAACCCTTCACCACACACTGAAACCCTTCTCCACACACTGAAACCTCTTCCCCACACACTGAAACATCTTTCACTCACATGAAACCCATCCCCAGACACTGAAACCTCTTACCCACACAATGAAACTTCTTCCCCACACACTGAAACCCCTTCCGCACACACTGAAACCACTTCCACACACACTGAAACCCCTTGCACACACACTTAAACCTCTTCCACACATACTGAAACCTCTTCCCCACACACTGAAAGCATTCCCCACACACTGAAACCAATCCCCACACACAGAAACATCTTCCCCACACATTGAAACCCATCCCCACAGACTGAAACCTCTTCCCCACACACTGAAACCCATCCCCACACACTGAAACCTCTTCCCCACACACTGAAACTCCTTCCCCACGCACAGAAACCTCTTCCACACACACTGAAACATCTTCCCCACACACTGAATCCTCTTCCCCACACGCTGAAACTTCTTCCACACCCACTGAAACCCATCCCCACACACTGAAACCCCTTCCACACACACTGAAACCTCTTCCACACACACTGAAACCCCTTCTCCACACACTGAAACCTCTTCCCCACACACTGAAACATCTTTCACTCACACTGAAACCCATCCCCAGACACTGAAACCTCTTCCCCACACAATGAAACCTCTTCCCCACACACTGAAACCCCTTCCGCACACACTGAAACCCCTTCCACACACACTGAAACCCCTTGCACAAACACTTAAACCTCTTCCACACATACTGAAACCTCTTCCCCACACACTGAAAGCATTCCCCACACACTGAAACCAATCCCCACACACAGAAACATCTTCCCCACACATTGAAACCCATCCCCACACACTGAAACCAATCCCCACACACAGAAACATCTTCCCCACACATTGAAACCCATCCCCACAGACTGAAAGCTCTTCCCCACACACTGAAACCCATCCCCACACACTGAAACCTCTTCCCCACACACTGAAACCCCTTCCCCACGCCCTGAAACCCCTTCCACACACACCAAAACCTCTTTCCCACACACTGAAACCTCTTCCCCACACACTGAAACTCCTTCCCCACGCACAGAAACCTCTTCCACACACACTGAAACATCTTCCCCAGACACTGAATCCTCTTCCCCACACGCTGAAACTTCTTCCACACCCGCTGAAACGTCTTTCACACCCACTGAAACCCATCCCCACACACTGAAACCCCTTCCACACACACTGAAACCTCTTCCACACACACTGAAACCCCTTCCCCAAGCACTGAAACCCCTTCCACACACACTGTAACCCCTTCCCCACACACTGACACCACTTTTCCACACATTGAAAGCTCTTCCCCCCAGACTGAAACCCTTCCCCACACACTGAAACCTCTTCCCCACACACTGAAACCCCTTCCCCACGCACGTAAACCCCTTCCACACACACTGAAAACTCTTCCCCACACAATGAAACCTCTTCCCCCCACACTGAAACCTCTCCCCCACACATTGACACTCCTTCCCCACGCACTGAAACCTCTTCCACTCACACTGAAACATCTTCCCCACACACTGAAATCTCTTCCCCACACGCTGAAACTTCTTCCACACCCACTGAAACCCATCCCCACACACTGAAACCCCTTCCACACATACTGAAACCTCTTCCACACACACTGAAACCCCTTCCCCACACACTGAAACCCCGTCCCCACACACTCAAACCCTTTCCACACACACTGAAACCCTTTCCCTGCACACTGAAAACCCTTCCCCGCACACTGAACCCCCTTCCCCACAAGCTGAAACCCCTTCCCCACACGCTGAAACGCCTTCCACATACACTGAAACCCATTCACCACACACTGAAACCCATCCCCACAGACTGAAACCTCTTCCCCGCTAACTGAAACCTCTTCCCCACACACTGAAACCACTTCCCCACACACAGAAACACTTCCCTACACGCTGAAACCCCTTCCCCACAGGCTGAAACCCCTTCCACACACACTGAAAACCCTTCCACAGACACTGAAACCTCTTCCACACACAATGAAACCCCTTCCCCACACGCTGAAACCCCTTCCACACACACTGAAGCCCCTTCCCCACATACTGAAACCCTTCACCACACACTGAAACCCTTCTCCACACACTGAAACCTCTTCCCCACACACTGAAACATCTTTCACTCACACTGAAACCCATCCCCAGACACTGAAACCTCTTCCCCACACAATGAAACCACTTCCCCACACACTGAAACCCCTTCCGCACACACTGAAACCCCTTCCACACACACTGAAACCCCTTGCACACACACTTAAACCTCTTCCACACATACTGAAACCTCTTCCCCACACACTGAAAGCATTCCCCACACACTGAAACCAATCCCCACACACAGAGACATCTTCCCCACACATTGAAACCCATCCCCACAGACTGAAACCTCTTCCCCACACACTGAAACCCATCCCCACACACTGAAACCTCTTCCCCGCTAACTGAAACCTCTTCCCCACACACTGAAACCACTTCCCCACACACAGAAACCCTTCCCTACACGCTGAAACCACTTCCCCACAGGCTGAAACCCCTTCCACACACACTGAAAACCCTTCCACACACACTGAAACCTCTTCCACACACAATGAAACCCCTTCCCCACACGCTGAAACCCCTTCCACACACACTGAAGCCCCTTCCCCACATACTGAAACCCTTCACCACACACTGAAACCCTTCTCCACACACTGAAACCTCTTCCCCACACACTGAAACATCTTTCACTCACACTGAAACCCATCCCCAGACACTGAAACCTCTTCCCCACACAATGAAACCTCTTCCCCACACACTGAAACCCCTTCCGCACACACTGAAACCCCTTCCACACACACTGAAACCCCTTGCACACACACTTAAACCTCTTCCACACATACTGAAACCTCTTCCCCACACACTGAAAGCATTCCCCACACACTGAAACCAATCCCCACACACAGAAACATCTTCCCCACACATTGAAACCCATCCACACAGACTGAAACCTCTTCCCCACACACTGAAACCCATCCCCACACACTGAAACCTCTTCCCCGCTAACTGAAACCTCTTCCCCACACACTGAAACCACTTCCCCACACACAGAAACCCTTCCCTACACGCTGAAAACCCTTCCCCACAGGCTGAAACCCCTTCCACACACACTGAAAACCCTTCCACACACACTGAAACCTCTTCCACACACAATGAAACCCCTTCCCCACACGCTGAAACCCCTTCCACACTCACTGAAGCCCCTTCCCCATATACTGAAACCCTTCACCACACACTGAAAACACTTCCACACACACTGAAACATCTTCCACACACAATGAAACCCCTTCCCCACACGCTGAAACCCCTTCCACACACACTGAAGCCCCTTCCCCACGCACTGAAACCTCTTCCCCACACTCTGAAACCTCTTCCCCACACACTGAATCTCCTTCCCCACACGCTGAAACTTCTTACACACCCACTGAAACCCATCCCCACACACTGAAACCTCTTCGCCACAGACTGAAACCCTTCCCCACACACTGAAACCACTTCCCCACACACTGAAACCTCTTCCCCACACACTGAAACCCCTTCCCCACACACTGAAAACTCTTTCCCACACACTGAAAGCTCTTCCCCACAGACTGAAACCCTTCCCCACACACTGAAAACTCTTCCCCACACACTGAAACCCCTTCCCCACACACTGAAACCCCTTCCACACATACCAAAACCTCTTCCCCACACACTGAAACCTCTTCCCCACACACTGAAACTTCTTCCACACCCACTGAAACCCATCCCCACACACTGAAACATCTTCCCCACACAGTGAAACCTCTTCCACACACACTGAAACCCCTTCCCCACACACTGAAACCCCTTCCACACACACTGTAACCCCTTCCCCACACACTGACACCTCTTTTCCACACACTGAAAGCTCTTCCCCCCAGACTGAAACCCTTCCCCACACACTGAAACCTCTTCCCCACACACTGAAACCCCTTCCCCACGCTCTGAACCACCTTCCACACACACTGACAACTCTTCCCCACACAATGAAACCTCTTCCCCCCACACTGAAACCTCTCCCCCACACATTGAAACTCCTTCCCCACGCACTGAAACCTCTTCCACTCACACTGAAACATCTTCCCCACACACTGAAACCTCTTCCCCACACGCTGAAACTTCTTCCACACCCACTGAAACCCATCCCCACACACTGAAACCCCTTCCACACATACTGAAACCTCTTCCACACACACTGAAACCCCTTCCGCACACACTGAAACCCCTTCCCCACACACTCAAACCCCTTCCACACACACTGAAACCCCTTCCCTGCACACTGAAAACCCTTCCCCGCACACTGAACCCCCTTCCCTACACGCTGAAACCCCTTCCCCACACGCTGAAACGCCTTCCACACACACTGAAACCCATTCCCCACACACTGAAACCCATCCCCACAGACTGAAACATCTTCCCCACACACTGAAACCCATCCCCACACACTGAAACCTCTTCCCCGCTAACTAAAACCTCTTCCCACACACTGAAACCACTTCCCCACACACAGAAACCCTTCCCTACACGCTGAAACCCCTTCCCCACAGGCTGAAACACCTTCCACACACACTGAAACCCTTCCACACACACTGAAACCTCTTCCACACACAATGAAACCCCTTCCCCACACGCTGAAACCCCTTCCACACACACTGAAGCCCCTTCCCCACATACTGAAACCCTTCACCACACACTGAAACCCTTCTCCACACACTGAAACCTCTTCCCCACACACTGAAACATCTTTCACTCACATGAAACCCATCCCCAGACACTGAAACCTATTCCCCACACAATGAAACCTCTTCCCCACACACTGAAACCCCTTCCGCACACACTGAAACCCCTTCCACACACACTGAAACCCCTTGCACACACACTTAAACCTCTTCCACACATACTGAAACCTCTTCCCCACACACTGAAAGCATTCCCCACACACTGAAACCAATCCCCACACACAGAAACATCTTCCCCACACATTGAAACCCATCCCCACAGACTGAAACCTCTTCCCCACACACTGAAACCCATCCCCACACACTGAAACCTCTTCCCCGCTAACTGAAACCTCTTCCCCACACACTGAAACCACTTCCCCACACACAGAAACCCTTCCCTACACGCTGAAACCCCTTCCCCACAGGCTGAAACCCCTTCCACACACACTGAAAACCCTTCCACACACACTGAAACCTCTTCCACACACAATGAAACCCCTTACCCACACGCTGAAACCCCTTCCACACACAATGAAACCCCTTCCACACACACTGAAACCCTTCCCCACACACTGAAACACTTCCCCGCACACTGAAACCTCTTCCCCACACACTGAAACCACTTCTCCACAGACTGAAACCACTTCCCCACACGCTGAAACCTCTTCCCCACACACTGAAACCTCTTCCCCATACACTGAAACCCTTCCCCACAAACTGAAACCCATCCCCACACACTGAAACCTCTTCCCCATACACTGAAACCCCTTCCCCACACACTGAAAACCATCCCCACACACTGAAACCTCTTCCCCACACACTGAATCCTCTTCCCCACACACTGAAACCCATCCCCACACACTGAAACCTCTTACCCACACACTGAAACCACTTCTCCACAGACTGAAACCCCTTCACCACACACTGAAAACAATTCCCCACACACTGATACCTCTTCCCCACACACTGAAACCACTTCCCCACACACTGAAACCACTTCCCCACACACTGAATCCTCTACCCCATAGACTGAAACCCCTTCCCCACACACTGAAACCCATCCCCACACACTGAAACCTCTTCCCCACACACTGAAACCTCTTCCCCACACACTGTAACACCTTCCCCACACTCTGAAACCTCTTCCCCAAACACTGAAACCCATCCCCAGACACTGAAACCTCTTCCCCACACGCAGAAACACCTTCCCCACACACTGAAACCCATCCCCACACACTGAAAGCCATCCCCACACACTGAAACGATTTCCCCACACACTGAAACCCCTTCCCTACACACTGAAACCCTTTCCCCACACACTGAAACCCATCCCCTCAAACTGAAACCCCTTCCCCACACACTGAAACCTCTTCCACACACCCTGAAACCTCTTCCCCACACACTGAAACCTCTTCGCCACAGACTGAAAACCGTCCCCACACAATGAAGCCTCTTCCCCACACACTGAAACAGCTTCCCCACGCACTGAAACCTCTTCCACACATACTGAAACCTCTTCCCCACAGACTGAAACCCTTCCCCACACTCTGAAACCTCTTCCCCACACACTGAAACCTCTTCCCCACATACTGAAACCTCTTCCCCACACACTGAAACACCTTCCCCGCACACTGAAACCCCTTCCCCACACACTGAAACCTCTTCCCCACACACTGAAACACCTTCCCCGCACACTGAAACCTCTTTCCCACACACTGTATCCCCTTCACCACACACTGAAACCCCTTCCCCATACACTAAAACCTCATCCACACACACAGAAACCACATCCACACAGACTGAAACCCCTTCCCCACACTCTGAAACCTCTTCCCCAAACACTGAAACCACTTCCCCACACACTGAAACCCCTTCCCCACACACTGACACCTCTTTCCCACACACTGAAAGCTCTTCCCCACAGACTGAAACCCCTTCCACAAACACTGAAAACTATTCCCCACACACTGAAACCTCTTCCCCACACACTGAAACCTCTTCCCCACACATTGAAACTCCTTCCCCACGCACTGAAACCTCTTCCACTCACACTGAAACATCTTCCCCACACACTGAAACCTCTTCCCCACACGCTGAAACTTCTTCCACACCCACTGAAACCCATCCCCACACACTGAAACCCCTTCAACACACACTGAAACCTCTTCCACACACACTGAAACCCCTTCCCCACACACTGAAACCCCTTCCACACACACTGTAACCCCTTCCCCGCACACTGAAACCCCTTCCCCACACACTGAAACCCCTTCCACACACACTGAAACCCCTTCCCCGCACACTGAAAACCCTTCCCCGCACACTGAACCCCCCGCCCCACACGCTGAAACCCATTCCCCACACGCTGAAACCCCTTCCACACAAACTGAAACCCGTTCCCCACACACTGAAACCCATCCCCACAGACTGAAACCTCTTCCCCACACACTGAAACCCATCCCCACACACTGAAACCTCTTCCCCGCAAACTGAAACCTCTTCCCCACAAACTGAAACCTCTTCCCCACACACAGAACCCCTTCCCTACACGCTGAAACCCCTTTCCCACGCGCTGAAACCCCTTCCACACACGCTGAAACCCCTTCCACACAAACTGAAACCCATTCCCCACACACTGAAACCCATCCCCACAGACTGAAACCTCTTCCCCACACACTGAAACCCATCCCCACACACTGAAACCTCTTCCCCGCAAACTGAAACCTCTTCCCCACAAACTGAAACCACTTCCCCACACACAGAACCCAATCCCTACACGCTGAAACCACTTCCCCACGCGCTGAAACCCCTTCCACACACACTGAAAACCCTTCCACACACACTGAAACACCTTCCCCACACGCTGAAACCCCTTCCACACACACTGAAGCCCCTTCCCCACATACTGAAACCCTTCCCCACACACTGAAACCCTTCTCCACATACTGAAACCTCTTCCCCATACACTGAAACATCTTTCACTCACACTGAAACCCATTCCCACACACTGAAAACTCTTCCCCACACACTGAAACACCTTATCCACACACTGAAACCCCTTCCCCACACACTGACACCTCCTTCCCACACATTGAAACACCTTCCCCAAACACTGAAACCTCTTCCACTCCCACTGAAACCCATCCCCACACACTGAAACCCTTCGCCACACACTGAAACCTCTTCCCCACACACTGAAACCCCTTCCCCACGCACTGAAACCCCTCCACACACACTGAAAACTCTTCCCCACACATTGAAACACCTTCCCCAAACACTGAAACCTCTTCCACTCCCACTGAAACCCATCCCCACACACTGAAACCCCTTCCACAAACACTGAAACCTCTTCCACACACAATGAAACCCCTTCCCCACACACTGAAACCTCTTCCCCACACCCAGAAAGCACATCCACACAGACTGAAACCCCCTCGCCACAGACTGAAACTCTTCCCCGCACACTGAAACAGCGTCCCCACGCACTGAAACCTCTTCCACACATACTGAAACCTCTTCCCCACACACTGAAACCTCTTCCCCACAGACTGAAACCCCTTCCCCACACTCTGAAACCTCTTCACCCACACACTGAAACCTCTTCCCCACACACTGAAACCCCTTCCCCGCACACGGAAACCTCTTTCCCACACACTGTATCCCCTTCACCACACACTGAAACCCCTTCCCCACACACTGAAACCTCATCCCCACACACTGAAACCACATCCACACAGACTGAAACCCCCTCGCCACACTCTGAAACCTCTTCCACACACACTGAAACCACTTCCCCACACACTGAAACCCCTTCCCCACACACTGACACCTCCTTCCCACACATTGAAAGCTCTTCCCCACAGACTGAAAACCTTCGCCATACACTGAAACCTCCTCCCCACACACTGAAACCCCTTCCCCACGCACTGAAACCCCTCCACACACACTGAAAACTCTTCCCCACACACTGAAACCTCTTCCCCACACACTGAAACCTCTTCCCCACACATTGAAACTCCTTCCCCAAACACTGAAACCTCTTCCACTCACACTGAAACATCTTCCCCACACACTGAAAACTCTTCCCCACACACTGAACCCTCTTCCCCACACACTGAAAACTCTTCCCCACACACTGAAACCCCTTCCACAAACACTGAAACCTCTTCCACACACAATGAAACCCCTTCCCCACACACTGAAACCCCGTCCCCACACACTGTAACCCCTTCCCCGCACACTGAAACCCCTTCCCCACACACTGAAACCCCTTCCACACACATTGAAACCCCTTCCCCGCACATTGAAAACCCTTCCCCGCACACTGAACCCCTTTCCCCACACGCTGAAACCCCTTCCTCACACGCTGAAACCCCTTCCACACACACTGAAACCCATTCCCCACACACTGAAACCCATCCCCACAGACTGAAACCTCTTCCCCACACACTGAAACCCATCCCCACACACTGAAACCTCTTCCCCACACACTGAAACCTCTTCCCCACACACAGAAACCCTTCCCTACACGCTGACACCCCTTCCCCACACGCTGAAACCCCTTCCCCACACGCTGAAACCCCTTCCACACACACTGAAGCCCCTTCCCCACATACTGAAACCCTTCACCACACACTGAAACCCTTCTCCACACACTGAAACCTCTTCCCCACACACTGAAACATCTTTCACTCACACTGAAACCCATCCCCAGACACTGAAACCTCTTCCCCACACAATGAAAACTCTTCCCCACACACTGAAACCCCTTCCGCACACACTGAAACCCCTTCCAAACACACTGAAACCCCTTGCACACACACTTAAACCTCTTCCACACATACTGAAACCTCTTCCCCACACACTGAAAGCTTTCCCCACACACTGAAACCAATCCCCACACACAGAAACATCTTCCCCACACATTGAAACCCATCCCCACAGACTGAAACCTCTTCCCCACACACTGAAACCTCTTCCCCACACACTGAAAGCTCTTCCCCGCTAACTGAAACCTCTTCCCCACACACTGAAACCACTTCCCCACACACAGAAACCCTTCCCTACACGCTGAAAACCCTTCCCCACAGGCTGAAACCCCTTCCACACACACTGAAAACCCTTCCACACACACTGAAACCTCTTCCACACACAATGAAACCCCTTCCCCACACGCTGAAACCCCTTCCACACACAATGAAACCCCTTCCACACACACTGAAACCCTTCCCCACACACTGAAACACTTCCCCACACACTGAAACCTCTTCCCCACACACTGAAACCACTTCTCCACAGACTGAAACCAGTTCTCCACACGGTGAAACCTCTTCCCCACACACTGAAACCTCTTCCCCATACACTGAAACCCTTCCCCACAAACTGAACCCCATCCCCACACACTGAAACCTCTTCCCCATACACTGAAACCCCTTCCCCACACACTGAAAACCATCCCCACACACTGAAACCTCTTCCCCACACACTGAATCCTCTTCCCCACACACTGAAACCCATCCCCACACACTGAAACCTCTTACCCACACACTGAAACCACTTCTCCACAGACTGAAACCCCTTCACCACACACTGAAAACAATTCCCCACACACTGATACCTCTTCCCCACACACTGAAACCACTTCACCACACACTGAAACCACTTCCCCACACACTGAATCCTCCACCCCACAGACTGAAACCCCTTCCCCACACACTGAAACCCATCCCCACACACTGAAACCTCTTCCCCACACACTGAAACACCTTCCCCACACTCTGAAACCTCTTCCCCAAACACTGAAACCCATCCCACACACTGAAACCTCTTCCCCACACGCAGAAACACCTTCCCCACACACTGAAACCCATCCCCACACACTGAAAGCCATCCCCACACACTGAAACGATTTCCCCACACACTGAAACCCCTTCCCTACACACTGAAACCCTTTCCCCACACACTGAAACCCATCCCCTCAATCTGAAACCCCTTCCCCACACACTGAAACCTCTTCCCCACACCCTGAAACCTCTTCCCCACACACTGAAACCTCTTCGCCACAGACTGAAAACCTTCCCCACACAATGAAGCCTCTTCCCCACACACTGAAACAGCTTCCCCACGCACTGAAACCTCTTCCACACATACTGAAACATCTTCCCCACAGACTGAAACCCCTTCCCCACACTCTGAAACCTCTTCCCCACACACTGAAACCCCTTCCCCACATACTGAAACCTCTTCCCCACACACTGAAACACCTTCCCCGCACACTGAAACCCCTTCCCCACACACTGAAACCTCTTCCCCACACACTGAAACACCTTCCCCGCACACTGAAACCTCTTTCCCACACACTGTATCCCCTTCACCACAGACTGAAACCCCTTCCCCATACAGTGAAACCTCATCCCCACACACAGAAACCACATCCACACAGACTGAAACCCCTTCCCCACACTCTGAAACCCCTTCCCCACACTCTGAAACCCCTTCCACACACACTGAAAACCCTTCCACACACACTGAAACCTCTTCCACACACACTGAAACACCTTCCCCACACGCTGAAACCCCTTCCACACACACTGAAGCCCCTTCCTCACATACTGAAACCCTTCCCCACACACTGAAACCCTTCTCCACATACTGAAACCTCTTCCCCACACACTGAAACATCTTTCACTCACACTGAAACCCATTCCCACACACTGAAAACTCTTCCCCACACACTGAAACACCTTATCCACACACTGAAACCCCTTCCCCACACACTGACACCTCCTTCCCACACATTGAAAGCTCTTCACCACAGACTGAAACCCTTCGCCACACACTGAAACCTCTTCCCCACACACTGAAACCCCTTCCCCACGCACTGAAACCCCTCCACACACACTGAAAACTCTTCCCCACACACTGAAACCTCTTCCCCACACACTGAAACCCCTTCCCCACACACTGACACCTCCTTCCCACACATTGAAAGCTCTTCACCACAGACTGAAACCCTTCGCCACACACTGAAACCTCTTCCCCACACACTGAAACCCCTTCCCCACGCACTGAAACCCCTCCACAAACACTGAAACCTCTTCCACACACAATGAAACCCCTTCCCCACACACTGAAACCTCTTCCCCACACCCAGAAACCACATCCACACAGACTGAAACCCCCTCGCCACAGAGTGAAACTCTTCCCCACACACTGAAACAGCGTCCCCACACGCTGAAACCTCTTCCACACATACTGAAACCTCTTCCCCACACACTGAAACCTCTTCCCCACAGACTGAAACCCCTTCCCCACACTCTGAAACCTCTTCACCCACACACTGAAACCTCTTCCCCACACACTGAAACCCCTTCCCCGCACAAGGAAACCTCTTTCCCACACACTGTATCCCCTTCACCACACACTGAAACCCCTTCCCCACACACTGAAACCTCATCCCCACACACTGAAACCACATCCACACAGACTGAAACCCCCTCGCCACACTCTGAAACCTCTTCCACACACACTGAAACCACTTCCCCACACACTGAAACCCCTTCCCCACACACTGACACCTCCTTCCCACAAATTGAAAGCTCTTCCCCACAGACTGAAACCCTTCGCCACACACTGAAACCTCTTCCCCACACACTGAATCCCCTTCCCCACGCACTGAAACCCCTCCACACACACTGAAAACTCTTCCCCACACACTGAAACCTCTTCCCCACACACTGAAACCTCTTCCCCACACATTGAAACTCCTTCCCCAAACACTGAAACCTCTTCCACTCACACTGAAACATCTTCCCCACACACTGAAAACTCTTCCCCACACACTGAAACCTCTTACCCACACACTGAAACCTCTTCCCCACACACTGAAACCCCTTCCACAAACACTGAAACCTCTTCCACACACAATGAAACCCCTTCCCCACACACTGAAACCCCTTCCACACACACTGTAACCCCTTCCCCGCTCACTGAAACCCCTTCCCCACACACTGAAACCCCTTCCACACACACTGAAACCCCTTCCCCGCACATTGAAAACCCTTCCCCGCACACTGAACCCCTTTCCCCACACGCTGAAACCCCTTCCCCACACGCTGAAACCCCTTCCACACACACTGAAACCCATTCCCCACACACTGAAACCCATCCCCACAGACTGAAACCTCTTCCCCACACACTGAAACCCATCCCCACACACTGAAACCTCTTCCCCACACACTGAAACCTCTTCCCCACACACAGAAACCCTTCCCTACACGCTGACACCCCTTCCCCACACGCTGAAACCCCTTCCACACACACTGAAAACAATTCCACACACACTGAAACCTCTTCCACACACTCTGAAACCCCTTCCCCACACGCTGAAACCCCTTCCACGCACACTGAAGCCCCTTCCCCACAAACAGAAACCCTTCCCCACACACTGAAATCCTTCTCCACACACTGAAACATCTTCCCCACACACTGAAACATCTTTCACTCACACCGAAACCCATCCCCACACACTGAAACCTCTTCCTCACACATTGAAACCTCTTCCCCACACACTGAAACCCCTTCCGCACACACTGAAACCCCTTCCACACACACTGAAACCCCTTGCACAGACACTTAAACCTCTTCCACACACACTGAAACATCTTCCGCACACACTGAAACCCTTCCCCACACACTGAAACCAATCCCCACACACAGAAACATCTTCCCCAGACACTGAAACTCCTTCCCCACACACTGAAACCCCTTCCCCGCACACTGAAACCTCTTACCCACACACTGAAACCACTTCCCCACAGACTGAAACCACTTCCCCACACACTAAAACCTCTTCCCCACACACTGAAAACTCTTCCCCACACACTGAAACACCTTATCCACACACTGAAACCCCTCCACACACACTGAAACCTCTTCCCCACACATTGAAACTCCTTCCCCAAACACTGAAACCTCTTCCACTCCCACTGAAACCCATCCGCACACACTGAAACCCCTTCCACAAACACTGAAACCTCTTCCACACACAATGAAACCCCTTCCCCACACACTGAAACCCCTTCCACACACACTGTAACCCCTTCCCCGCACACTGCAACCCCTTTCCCACACACTGAAACCCCTTCCACACACACTGAAACCCCTTCCCCGCACATTGAAAACCCTTCCCCGCACACTGAAACCCCTTCCCCACACGCTGAAACCCCTTCCCCACACGCTGAAACCCCTTCCACACACACTGAAACCCATTCCCCACACACTGAAACCCATCCCCACAGACTGAAACCTCTTCCCCACACACTGAAACACATCCCCACACACTGAAACCTCTTCCCCACACACTGAAATATCTCCCCACACACTGAAACCCTTCCCTACACGCTGACACCCCTTCCCCACACGATGAAACCCCTTCCACACACACTGAAAACCCTTCCAGACACACTGAAACCTCTTCCACACACACTGAAACCCCTTCCCCACACGCTGAAACCCCTTCCACGCACACTGAAGCCCCCTCCCCACAAACTGAAACCCTTCCCCACTCACTGAAATCCTTCTCCACACACTGAAACCTCTTCCCCACACACTGAAACATCTTTCACTCACACTGAAACCCATCCCCACACACTGAAACCTCTTCCCCACACATTGAAACCTCTTCCCCACACACTGAAACCCCTTCCGCACACACTGAAAACCCTTCCACACACACTGAAACCCCTTGCACACACACTTAAACCTCTTCCACACACACTGAAATCCTTCTCCACACACTGAAACCTCTTCCCCACACACTGAAACATCTTTCACTCACACTGAAACCCATCCCCACACACTGAAACCTCTTCCCCACACATTGAAACCTCTTCCCCACACACTGAAACCCCTTCCGCACACACTGAAAAACCTTCCACACACACTGAAACCCCTTGCACACACACTTAAACCTCTTCCACACACACTGAAACCTCTTCTGCACACACTGAAACCCTTCCCCACACACTGAAACCAATCCCCACACACAGAAACATCTTCCCCAGACACTGAAACCCCTTCCCCACACACTGAAACCCCTTCCCCGCACACTGAAACCTCTTCCCCACACACTGAAACCCCTTCCCCACAGACTGAAACCACTTCCCCGCACACTAAAACCTCTTCCCCACACACTGAAACCTCTTCCCCACACATTGAAACACCTTATCCACACACTGAAACCCCTTCCCCACACACTGACACCTCCTTCCCACACATTGAAAGCTCTTCCCCACAGACTGAAACCCTTCGCCACACACTGAAACCTCTTCCCCACACACTGAAACCCCTTCCCCACGCACTGAAACGCCTCCACACACACTGAAAACTCTTCCCCACACACTGAAACCTCTTCCCCACACACTGAAACCTCTTCCCCACACATTGAAACTCCTACCCCAAACACTGAAACCTCTTCAACTCACACTGAAACATCTTCCCCACACACTGAAAACTCTTCCCCACACACTGAAACCTCTTACCCACACACTGAAACCTCTTCCCCACACACTGAAACCCCTTCCACAAACAATGAAACCTCTTCCACACACAATGAAACCCCTTCCCCACACACTGAAACCCCTTCCACACACACTGAAACCCCTTCCCCGCACATTGAAAACCCTTCCCCGCACACTGAACCCCTTTCCCCACACGCTGAAACCCCTTCCCCACACGCTGAAACCCCTTCCACACACACTGAAACCCATTCCCCACACACTGAAACCCATCCCCACAGACTGAAACCTCTTCCCCACACACTGAAACCCATCCCCACACACTGAAACCTCTTCCCCACACACTGAAACCTCTTCCCCACACACAGAAACCCTTCCCTACACGCTGACACCCCATCCCCACACGCTGAAACCCCTTCCACACACACTGAAAACAATTCCACACACACTGAAACCTCTTCCACACACTCTGAAACCCCTTCCCCACACGCTGAAACCCCTTCCACGCACACTGAAGCCCCTTCCCCACAAACTGAAACCCTTCCCCACACACTGAAATCCTTCTCCACACACTGAAACATCTTCCCCACACACTGAAACATCTTTCACTCACACTGAAACCCATCCACACACACTGAAACCTCTTCCTCACACATTGAAACCTCTTCCCCACACACTGAAACCCCTTCCGCACACACTGAAACCCCTTCCACACACACTGAAACCCCTTGCACAGACACTTAAACCTCTTCCACACACACTGAAACATCTTCCGCACACACTGAAACCTCTTCCCCACACACTGAAACCAATCCCCACACACAGAAACATCTTCCCCAGACACTGAAACCCCTTCCCCACACACTGAAACCCCTTCCCCGCACACTGAAACCTCTTACCCACACACTGAAACCACTTCCCCACAGACTGAAACCACTTCCCCACACACTAAAACCTCTTCCCCACACACTGAAAACTCTTCCCCACACACTGAAACACCTTATCCACACACTGAAACCCCTCCACACACACTGAAACCTCTTCCCCACACATTGAAACTCCTTCCCCAAACACTGAAACCTCTTCCACTCCCACTGAAACCCATCCGCACACACTGAAACCCCTTCCACAAACACTGAAACCTCTTCCACACACAATGAAACCCCTTCCCCACACACTGAAACCCCTTCCACACACACTGTAACCCCTTCCCCGCACACTGCAACCCCTTTCCCACACACTGAAACCCCTTCCACACACACTGAAACCCCTTCCCCGCACATTGAAAACCCTTCCCCGCACACTGAAACCCCTTCCCCACACGCTGAAACCCCTTCCCCACACGCTGAAACCCCTTCCACACACACTGAAACCCATTCCCCACACACTGAAACCCATCCCCACAGACTGAAACCTCTTCCCCACACACTGAAACACATCCCCACACACTGAAACCTCTTCCCCACACACTGAAACCTCTCCCCACACACTGAAACCCTTCCCTACACGCTGACACCCCTTCCCCACACGATGAAACCCCTTCCACACACACTGAAAACCCTTCCAGACACACTGAAACCTCTTCCACACACACTGAAACCCCTTCCCCACACGCTGAAACCCCTTCCACGCACACTGAAGCCCCCTCCCCACAAACTGAAACCCTTCCCCACTCACTGAAATCCTTCTCCACACACTGAAACCTCTTCCCCACACACTGAAACATCTTTCACTAACACTGAAACCCATCCCCACACACTGAAACCTCTTCCCCACACTTTGAAACATCTTCCCCACACACTGAAACCCCTTCCGCACACACTGAAAACCCTTCCACACACACTGAAACCCCTTGCACACACACTTAAACCTCTTCCACACACACTGAACTCCTTCTCCACACACTGAAACCTCTTCCCCACACACTGAAACATCTTTCACTCACACTGAAACCCATCCCCACACACTGAAACCTCTTCCCCACACATTGAAACCTCTTCCCCACACACTGAAACCCCTTCCGCACACACTGAAAACCCTTCCACACACACTGAAACCCCTTGCACACACACTTAAACCTCTTCCACACACACTGAAACCTCTTCTGCACACACTGAAACCCTTCCCCACACACTGAAACCAATCCCCACACACAGAAACATCTTCCCCAGACACTGAAACCCCTTCCCCACACACTGAAACCCCTTCCCCGCACACTGAAACCTCTTCCCCACACACTGAAACCCCTTCCCCACAGACTGAAACCACTTCCCCACACACTAAAACCTCTTCCCCACACACTGAAACCTCTTCCCCACACATTGAAACACCTTATCCACACACTGAAACCCCTTCCCCACACACTGACACCTCCTTCCCACACATTGAAAGCTCTTCCCCACAGACTGAAACCCTTCGCCACACACTGAAACCTCTTCCCCACACACTGAAACCCCTTCCCCACGCACTGAAACGCCTCCACACACACTGAAAACTCTTCCCCACACACTGAAACCTCTTCCCCACACACTGAAACCTCTTCCCCACACATTGAAACTCCTTCCCCAAACACTGAAACCTCTTCCACTCCCACTGAAACCCATCCCCACACACTGAAACCCCTTCCACAAACACTGAAACCTCTTCCACACACAATGAAACCCCTTCCCCACACACTGAAAGCCCTTCCACACACACTGTAACCCCTTCCCCGCACACTGAAACCCCTTCCCCACACACTGAAACCCCTTCCACACACACTGAAACCCCTTCCCCGCACATTGAAAACTCTTCCCCGCACACTGAACCCCCTTCCCCACACGCTGAAACCCCTTCCCCACACGCTGAAACCCCTTCCACACACACTGAAACCCATTCCCCACACACTGAAACCCATCCCCACAGACTGAAACCTCTTCCCCACACACTGAAACACATCCCCACACACTGAAACTTCTTCCCCACACACTGAAACCTCTCCCCACACACTGAAACCCTTCCCTACACGCTGACACCCCTTCCCCACACGCTGAAACCCCTTCCACACACACTGAAAACCCTTCCACACACACTGAAACCTCTTCCACACACACTGAAACCCCTTCCCCACACGCTGAAACCCCTTCCACGCACACTGAAGCCCCTTCCCCACAAACTGAAACCCTTCCCCACACACTGAAATCCTTCTCCACACACTGAAACCTCTTCCCCACACACTGAAACATCTTTCACTCACACTGAAACCCATCCCCACACACTGAAACCTCTTCCCCACCCATTGAAACCTCTTCCCCACACACTGAAACCCCTTCCGCACACACTGAAACCCCTTCCACACACACTGAAACCCCTTGCACACACACTTAAACCTCTTCCACACACACTGAAACCTCTTCCGCACACACTGAAACCCTTCCCCACACACTGAAACCAATCCCCACACACAGAAACATCTTCCCCAGACACTGAAACCCCTTCCCCACACACTGAAACCCCTTCCCCGCACACTGAAACCTCTTCCCCACACACTGAAACCCCTTCCCCACAGACTGAAACCAGTTCCCCACACACTAAAACCTCTTCCCCACACACTGAAACCTCTTCCCCACACATTGAAACTCCTTCCCCAAACACTGAAACCTCTTCCACTCCCACTGAAACCCATCCCCACACACTGAAACCCCTTCCACAAACACTGAAACCTCTTCCACACACAATGAAACCCCTTCCCCACACACTGAAACCCCTTCCACACACACTGTAACCCCTTCCCCGCACACTGAAACCCCTTCCCCACACACTGAAACCCCTTCCACACACACTGAAACCCCTTCCCCGCACATTGAAAACCCTTCCCCGCACACTGAACCCCCTTCCCCACACGCTGAAACCCCTTCCCCACACGCTGAAACCCCTTCCACACACACTGAAACCCATTCCCCACACACTGAAACCCATCCCCACAGACTGAAACCTCTTCCCCACACACTGAAACACATCCCCACACACTGAAACCTCTTCCCCACACACTGAAACCTCTTCCCCACACACAGAAACCCTTCCCTACACGCTGACACCCCTTCCCCACACGCTGAAACCCCTTCCACACAGACTGAAAACCCTTCCACACACACTGAAACCTCTTCCACACACACTGAAACCCCTTCCCCACACGCTGAAACCCCTTCCACGCACACTGAATCCCCTTCCACGCACCCTGAAGCCCCTTCTGCACAAACTGAAACTCTTCCCCACACACTGAAACCTCTTCCCCACACACTGAAACATCTTTCACTCCCACTGAAACCCATCCCCACACACTGAAACCCCATCCACAAACACTGAAACCTCTTCCACACACAATGAAACCCCTTCCCCACACACTGAAACCCCTTCCACACACACTGTAACCCCTTCCCCGCACACTGAAACCCCTTCCCAACACACTGAAACCCCTTCCACACACACTGAAACCCCTTCCCCGCACATTGAAAACCCTTCCCCGCACACTGAACCCCCTTCCCCATACGCTGAAACCCCTTCCCCACACGCTGAAACCCCTTCCACACACACTGAAACCCATTCCTCACACACTGAAACCCATCCCCACAGACTGAAACCTCTTCCCCACACACTGAAACACATCCCCACACACTGAAACCTCTTCCCCACACACTGAAACCTCTTCCCCACACACAGAAACCCTTCCCTACACGCTGACACCCCTTCCCCACACGCTGAAACCCCTTCCACACACACTGAAAACCCTTCCACACACACTGAAACCTCTTCCACACACACTGAAACCCCTTCCCCACACGCTGAAACCCCTTCCACGCACACTGAAGCCCCTTCCGCACAAACTGAAACTCTTCCCCACACACTGAAACCTCTTCCCCACACACTGAAACATCTTTCACTCACACTGAAACCCATCCCCACACACTGAAACCTCTTCCCCACACATTGAAACCTCTTCCCCACACACTGAAACCCCTTCCGCACACACTGAAACCCCTTCCACACACACTGAAACCCCTTGCACACACACTTAAACCTCTTCCACACACACTGAAACCTCTTCCGCACACACTGAAACCCTTCCCCACACACTGGAACTAATCCCCACACACAGAAACATCTTCCCCAGACACTGAAACCCCTTCCCCACACACTGAAACCCCTTCCCCGCACACTGAAACCTCTTCCCCACACACTGAAACCCCTTCCCCACAGACTGAAACCACTTCCCCACACACTAAAACCTCTTCCCCACACACTGAAAACTCTTCCCCACACACTGAAACACCTTATCCACACACTGAAACCCCTTCCACACACACTGAATCCCCTTCCCCACACACTGAAATCTCTTCCCCACAGGCAGAAACCCCTTCCCCACACACTGAAACCCATCCCCACACACTGAAACCCCTTCCCCACAGACTGAAACCACTTCCCCACACACTAAAACCTCTTCCCCACACACTGAAAACTCTTCCCCAAACACTGAAACACCTTATCCACACACTGAAACCCCTTCCACACACACTGAATCCCCTTCCCCACACACTGAAATCTCTTCCCCACAGGCAGAAACCCCTTCCGCACACACTGAAACCTCTTCCGCACACACTGAAACCTCTTCCGCACACACTGAAACCCTTCCCCACACACTGAAACCAATCCCCACACACAGAAACATCTTCCCCAGACACTGAAACCCCTTCCCCCTCACTGAAACCCCTTCCCCGCACACTGAAACCTCTTCCCCACACACTGAAACCTCTTCCCCACAGACTGAAACCACTTCCCCACACACTAAAACCTCTTCCCCACACACTGAAACCTCTTCCCCACACATTGAAACACCTTATCCACACACTGAAACCCCTTCCCCACACACTGATACCTCCTTCCCACACATTGAAAGCTCTTCCCCACAGACTGAAACCCTTCGCCACACACTGAAACCTCTTCCCCACACACTGAAACCCCTTCCCCACGCACTGAAACCCCTCCACACACACTGAAAACTCTTCCCCACACACTGAAACCTCTTCCCCACACACTGAAACCTCTTCCCCACACATTGAAACTCCTTCCCCAAACACTGAAACCTCTTCCACTCCCACTGAAACCCAACCCCACACACTGAAACCCCTTCCTCAAACACTGAAACCTCTTCCACACACAATGAAACCCCTTCCCCACACACTGAAAGCCCTTCCACACACACTGTAACCCCTTCCCCGCACACTGAAACCCCTTCCCCACACACTGAAACCCCTTCCACACACACTGAAACCCCTTCCCCGCACATTGAAAACCCTTCCCCGCACACTGAACCCCCTTCCCCAAACGCTGAAACCCCTTCCCCACACGCTGAAACCCCTTCCACACACACTGAAACCCATTCCCCACACACTGAAACCCATCCCCACAGACTGAAAACTCTTCCCCACACACTGAAACACATCCCCACACACTGAAACCTCTTCCCCACACATTGAAACCTCTCCCCACACACTGAAACCCTTCCCTACACGCTGACACCCCTTCCCCACACGCTGAAACCCCTTCCACACACACTGAAAACCCTTCCACACACACTGAAACCTCTTCCACACACACTGAAACCCCTTCCCCACACGCTGAAACCCCTTCCACGCACAGTGAAGCCCCTTCCCCACAAACTGAAACCCTTCCCCACACACTGAAATCCTACTCCACACACTGAAACCTCTTCCCCAATCACTGAAACATCTTTCACTCACACTGAAACCCATCCCCACACACTGAAACCTCTTCCCCACCCATTGAAACCTCTTCCCCACACACTGAAACCCCTTCCGCACACACTGAAACCCCTTCCACAAACACTGAAACACCATGCACACACACTTAAACCTCTTCCACACACACTGAAACCTCTTCCGCACACACTGAAACCCTTCCCCACACACTGAAACCAATCCCCACACACAGAAACATCTTCCCCAGACACTGAAACCCCTTCCCCACACACTGAAACCCCTTCCCCGCACACTGAAACCTCTTCCCCACACACTGAAACCCCTTCCCCACAGACTGAAACCACTTCCCCACAAACTAAAACCTCTTCCCCACACACTGAAACCTCTTCCCCACACATTGAAACACCTTATCCACACACTGAAACCCCTTCCCCACACACTGACACCTCCTTCCCACACATTGAAAGCTCTTCCCCACAGACTGAAACCCTTCGCCACACACTGAAACCTCTTCCCCACACACTGAAACCCCTTCCCCACGCTCTGAAACCCCTCCACACACACTGAAACCCCTTCCCCGCACATTGAAAACCCTTCCGCGCACACTGAACCCCTTTCCCCACACGCTGAAACCCCTTCCCCACACGCTGAAACCCCTTCCACACACACTGAAACCCATTCCCCACACACTGAAACCCATCCCCACAGACTGAAACCTCTTCCCCACACACTGAAACACATCCCCACACACTGAAACCTCTTCCCCACACACTGAAACCTCTTCCCCACACACAGAAACCCTTCCCTACACGCTGACACCCCTTCCCCACACGCTGAAACCCCTTCCACACACACTGAAAACCCTTCCACACACACTGAAACCTCTTCCACACACACTGAAACCCCTTCCCCACACGCTGAAACCCCTTCCACGCACACTGAAGCCCCTTCCGCACAAACTGAAACTCTTCCCCACACACTGAAACCTCTTCCCCACACACTGAAACATCTTTCACTCCCACTGAAACCCATCCCCACACACTGAAACCCCATCCTCAATCACTGAAACCTCTTCCACACACAATGAAACCCCTTCCCCACACACTGAAACCCCTTCCACACACACTGTAACACCTTCCCCGCACACTGAAACCACTTCCCAACACACTGAAACCCCTTCCACACACACTGAAACCCCTTCCCCGCACATTGAAAACCCTTCCCCGCACACTGAACCCCCTTCCCCACACGCTGAAACCCCTTCCCCACACGCTGAAACCCCTTCCACACACACTGAAACCCATTCCCCACACACTGAAACCCATCCCCACAGACTGAAACCTCTTCCCCACACACTGAAACACATCCCCACACACTGAAACCTCTTCCCCACACACTGAAACCTCTTCCCCACACACAGAAACCCTTCCCTACACGCTGACACCCCTTCCCCACACGCTGAAACCCCTTCCACGCACACTGAAGCCCCTTCCGCACTAACTGAAACTCTTCCCCACACACTGAAACCTCTTCCCCACACACTGAAACATCTTTCACTCACACTGAAACCCATCCCCACACACTGAAACCTCTTCCCCACCCATTGAAACCTCTTCCCCACACACTGAAACCCCTTCCGCACACACTGAAACCCCTTCCACACACACTGAAACCCCTTGCACACACACTTAAACCTCTTCCACACACACTGAAACCTCTTCCGCACACACTGAAACCTCTTCCGCACACACTGAAACCCTTCCCCACACACTGGAACCAATCCCCACACACAGAAACATCTTCCCCAGACACTGAAACCCCTTCCCCACACACTGAAACCCCTTCCCCGCACACTGAAACCTCTTCCCCACACACTGAAACCCCTTCCCCACAGACTGAAACCACTTCCCCACTTACTAAAACCTCTTCCCCACACTCTGAAAACTCTTCCCCACACACTGAAACACCTTATCCACACACTGAAACCCCTTCCACACACACTGTATCCCCTTCCCCACACACTGAAATCTCTTCCCCACAGGCAGAAACCCCTTCCCCACACACTGAAACCCATCCCCACACACTGAAACCCCTTCCCCACAGACTGAAACCACTTCCCCACACACAAAAACCTCTTCCCCACACACTGAAAACTCTTGCCCACACACTGAAACACCTTATCCACACACTGAAACCCCTTCCACACACACTGAATCCCCTTCCCCACACACTGAAATCTCTTCCCCACAGGCAGAAACCCCTTCCCCAAACACTGAAACCCATCCCCACACACTGAAACCCCTTCCGCACACACTGAAACCCCTTCCACAAACACTGAAACACCTTGCACACACACTTAAACCTCTTCCACACACACTGAAACCTCTTCCGCACACACTGAAACCCTTCCCCACCCACTGAAACCAATCCCCACACACAGAAACATCTTCCCCAGACACTGAAACCCCTTCCCCACACACTGAAACCCCTTCCCCGCACACTGAAACCTCTTCCCCACACACTGAAACCCCTTCCCCACAGACTGAAACCACTTCCCCACACACTAAAACCTCTTCCCCACACACTGAAAACTCTTCCCCACACACTGAAACACCTTATCCACACACTGAAACCCCTTCCACACACACTGAATCCTCTTCCCCACACACTGAAACCTCTTCCCCACAGGCAGACACCCCTTCCCCACTCACTGAAACCCATCCCCACACACTGAAACCTCATCCCCACACACTGAAACCCATCCCCACACACTGAAACCCCTTCCCCACACACTGAAACACTTGCCCACACACTGAAACCCCTTCCCACGCACTGAAACCTCTTCAACACAGACTGAAACCACTTCCCCACAAACTGAAACCTCTTCCCCACACACTGAAACCCCTTCCCACGCACTGAAACCTCTTCACCACAGACTGAAAACACTTCCCCACAAACTGAAACCTCTTCCCCACACACAGAAACCCCTTCCCCACTCATTGAAACATCTTCCACACACACTGAAAGCTCTTCCCCAAACACTGAAACCTCTTCCCCACATACTGAAACCTCTTCCCCACACACTGAAACTCCTTCCCCGCACACTGAAACCTCTTCCCCACACACTGCAACCTCTTCCCCACACACTGAAACCCCTTCCCCGCACACTGAAACCTCTTCCCCGCACACTGAATCCCCTTCACCACACACTGAAACCACTTCCGCACACACTGAAACCTCTTCCCCACACACTGAAACGCCTTCCCCGCACACTGAAACCTCTTCCCCACACACTGAATCCCCTTTACCACACACTGAAACCCCTTCCCCACAGACTGAAACCCCTTCCCCACGCACTGAAACCCATCCCCACACACTGAAAACCATCCCCACACATTGTAATCTCTTCCCCACACACTGAAACCCCTATCGCACACACTGAAACCCCTTCCCCACACACTGATACCCATCCCCACACACCGAAACCTATCCCCACACACTGAAACCTCTTCCCCACACACTGAAAGCTCTTCCCCAAAGACTGAAACACTTCCCCACGCACTGAAACCCCATCCTCACGCACTGAAACCTCTTCCACACACACTGAAACCTCTTCCCCACACTCTGAAATCTCTTCCCCACACACTGAAACTCCTTCCCTACACGCTGAAACTTCTTCCCCACACACTGAAACCCCTTCCCCGCACACTGAAACCTCTTCCCCACACACTGTATCCCCTTCACCACACACTGAAACCCCTTCCGCACACACTGAAACCTCTTCCCCACACACTGAAACGCCTTCCCCGCACACTGAAACCTCTTCCCCAAACACTGAATCCCCTTTACCACACACTGAAACCCCTTCCCCACGCACTGAAACCCATCCCCACAAACTGAAAACCATCCCCACACACTGTAATCTCTTCCCCACACACTGAAACCCCTACCCCACACACTGAAACACCTTCCCCACGCACTGAAACCCATCCCCACACAATGAAACCTCTTCCACACACACTGAAACCCCTTCCCCACACACTGATACACATCCCCACACACTGAAACCTATCCCCACACCCTTAAACATCTTCCCCACACACTGAAAGCTCTTCCCCAAAGACTGAAACCCTTCCCCACGCACTGAAACCCCATCCTCACGCACTGAAACCTCTTCCACACACACTGAAACCTCTTCCCCACACTCTGAAACCTCTTCCCCACACACTGAAACTCCTTCCCCACACGCTGAAACTTCTTCCACACCCACTGAAACCCATCCCAAAACACTGAAACCTCTTCGCCACACACTGAAACCACTTCCCCACAGACTGAAACCCCTTCCCCACACTCTGAAACCTCTTCCCCAAACACTGAAACCATTTCCACACACAATGAAACCCCTTCCCCACACACTGAAACCTCTTTCCCACACACTGAAAGCTCTTTCCCACAGACTGAAACCCTTCCCCACACACTGAAACCTCTTCCCCACACACTGAAACCCCTTCCCCACGCACTGAAACCCCTTCCACTCACACTGAAACCTCTTCCACACACACTGAAACCCCTTCCCCACACGCTGAAACCCCTTCCACGCACACTGAAGCCCCTTCCCCACAAACTGAAACCCTTCCCCACACACTGAAATCCTTCTCCAGACACTGACACCTCTTCCCCACACACTGAAACATCTTTCACTCACACTGAAACCCATCCCCACACACTGAAACCTCTTCCCCACACATTGAAACCTCTTCCCCACACACTGAAACCCCTTCCGCACACACTGAAACCCCTTCCACACACACTGAAACCCCTTGCACACACACTTAAACCTCTTCCACACACACTGAAACCTCTTCCGCACACACTGAAACCCTTCCCCACACACTGAAACCAATCCCCACACACAGAAACATCTTCCCCAGACACTGAAACCCCTTCCCCACACACTGAAACCCCTTCCCCGCACACTGAAACCTCTTCCATACACACTGAAACCCCTTCCCCACAGACTGAAACCACTTCCCCACACACTAAAACCTCTTCCCCATACACTGAAACCTCTTCCCCACACATTGAAACTCCTTCCCCAAACACTGAAACCTCTTCCACTCCCACTGAAACCCATCCCCACACACTGAAACCCCTTCCACAAACACTGAAACCTCTTCCACACACAATGAAACCCCTTCCCCACACACTGAAACCCCTTCCACACACATTGTAACCCCTTCCCCGCACACTGAAACCCCTTCCCCACACACTGAAACCCCTTCCACACACACTGAAACCCCTTCCCCGCACATTGAAAACCCTTCCCCGCACACTGAACCCCCTTCCCCACACGCTGAAACCCCTTCCCCACACGCTGAAACCCCTTCCACACACACTGAAACCCATTCCCCACACACTGAAACCCATCCCCACAGACTGAAACCTCTTCCCCGCACACTGAAACACATCCCCACACACTGAAACCTCTTCCCCACACACTGAAACCTCTTCCCCACACACAGAAACCCTTCCCTACACGCTGACACCCCTTCCCCACACGCTGAAACCCCTTCCACACACACTGAAAACCCTTCCACACACACTGAAACCTCTTCCACACACACTGAAACCCCTTCCCCACACGCTGAAACCCCGTCCACGCACACTGAAGCCCCTTCCGCACAAACTGAAACTCTTCCCCACACACTGAAACCTCTTCCCCACACACTGAAACATCTTTCACTCACACTGAAGCCAATCCCCACACACTGAAACCTCTTCCCCACACATTGAAACCTCTTTTCCACACACTGAAACCCCTTCGGCACACACTGAAACCCCTTCCACGCACACTGAAACCCCTTGCACACACACTTAAACCTCTTCCACACACACTGAAACCTCTTCCGCACACACTGAAACCCTTCCCCACACACTGAAACCAATCCCCACACACAGAAACATCTTCCCCAGACACTGAAACCCCTTCCCCACACACTGAAACCCCTTCCCCGCACACTGAAACCTCTTCCCCACACACTGAAACCCCTTCCCCACAGACTGAAACCACTTCCCCACACACTAAAACCTCTTCCCCACACACTGAAACCTCTTCCCCACACATTGAAACTCCTTCCCCAAACACTGAAACCTCTTCCACTCCCACTGAAACCCATCCCCACACACTGAAACCCCTTCCACACACACTGAAACCCCTTGCACACACACTTAAACCTCTTCCACACACACTGAAACCTCTTCCGCACACACTGAAACCCTTCCCCACACACTGAAACCAATCCCCACACTCAGAAACATCTTCCCCAGACACTGAAACCCCTTCCCCACACACTGAAACCCCTTCCCCGCACACTGAAACCTCTTCCATACACACTGAAACCCCTTCCCCACAGACTGAAACCACTTCCCCACACACTAAAACCTCTTCCCCACACACTGAAACCTCTTCCCCACACATTGAAACTCCTTCCCCAAACACTGAAACCTCTTCCACTCCCACTGAAACCCATCCCCACACACTGAAACCCCTTCCACAAACACTGAAACCTCTTCCACACACAATGAAACCCCTTCCCCACACACTGAAACTCCTTCCACACACATTGTAACCCCTTCCCCGCACACTGAAACCCCTTCCCCACACACTGAAACCCCTTCCACACACACTGAAACCCCTTCCCCGCACATTGAAAACCCTTCCCCGCACACTGAACCCCCTTCCCCACACGCTGAAACCCCTTCCCCACACGCTGAAACCCCTTCCACACACACTGAAATCCATTCCCCACACACTGAAACCCATCCCCACAGACTGAAACCTCTTCCCCACACACTGAAACACATCCCCACACACTGAAACCTCTTCCCCACACACTGAAACTTCTTCCCCACACACAGAAACCCTTCCCTACACGCTGACACCCCTTCCCCACACGCTGAAACCCCTTCCACACACACTGAAAACCCTTCCACACACACTGAAACCTCTTCCACACACACTGAAACCCCTTCCCCACACGCTGAAACCCCGTCCACGCTCACTGAAGCCCCTTCCGCACTAACTGAAACTCTTCCCCACACACTGAAACCTCTTCCCCACACACTGAAACATCTTTCACTCACACTGAAGCCAATCCCCACACACTGAAACCTCTTCCCCACACATTGAAACCTCTTCCCCACACACTGAAACCCCTTCCGCACACACTGAAACCCCTTCCACACACACTGAAACCCCTTGCACACACACTTAAACCTCTTCCACACACACTGAAACCTCTTCCGCACACACTGAAACCCTTCCCCACACACTGAAACCAATCCCCACACACAGAAACATCTTCCCCAGACACTGAAACCCCTTCCCCACACACTGAAACCCCTTCCCCGCACACTGAAACCTCTTCCCCACACACTGAAACCCCTTCCCCACAGACTGAAACCACTTCCCCACACACTAAAACCTCTTCCCCACACACTGAAACACCTTATCCACACACTGAAACCCCTTCCACACACACTGAATCCCCTTCCCCACACACTGAAATCTCTTCCCCACAGGCAGAAACCCCTTCCCCACACACTGAAACCCATCACCACACACTGAAACCCCTTCCCCACAGACTGAAACCACTTCCCCACACACTAAAACCTCTTCCCCACACACTGAAACGCCTTCCCCACACACTGAAACCAATCCCCACACTCAGAAACATCTTCCCCAGACACTGAAACCCCTTCCCCACACACTGAAACCCCTTCCCCGCACACTGAAACCTCTTCCATACACACTGAAACCCCTTCCCCACAGACTGAAACCACTTCCCCACACACTAAAACCTCTTCCCCACACACTGAAACCTCTTCCCCACACATTGAAACTCCTTCCCCAAACACTGAAACCTCTTCCACTCCCACTGAAACCCATCCCCACACACTGAAACCCCTTCCACAAACACTGAAACCTCTTCCACACACAATGAAACCCCTTCCCCACACACTGAAACTCCTTCCACACACATTGTAACCCCTTCCCCGCACACTGAAACCCCTTCCCCACACACTGAAACCCCTTCCACACACACTGAAACCCCTTCCCCGCACATTGAAAACCCTTCCCCGCACACTGAACCCCCTTCCCCACACGCTGAAACCCCTTCCCCACACGCTGAAACCCCTTCCACACACACTGAAATCCATTCCCCACACACTGAAACCCATCCCCACAGACTGAAACCTCTTCCCCACACACTGAAACACATCCCCACACACTGAAACCTCTTCCCCACACACTGAAACTTCTTCCCCACACACAGAAACCCTTCCCTACACGCTGACACCCCTTCCCCACACGCTGAAACCCCTTCCACACACACTGAAAACCCTTCCACACACACTGAAACCTCTTCCACACACACTGAAACCCCTTCCCCACACGCTGAAACCCCGTCCACGCTCACTGAAGCCCCTTCCGCACTAACTGAAACTCTTCCCCACACACTGAAACCTCTTCCCCACACACTGAAACATCTTTCACTCACACTGAAGCCAATCCCCACACACTGAAACCTCTTCCCCACACATTGAAACCTCTTCCCCACACACTGAAACCCCTTCCGCACACACTGAAACCCCTTCCACACACACTGAAACCCCTTGCACACACACTTAAACCTCTTCCACACACACTGAAACCTCTTCCGCACACACTGAAACCCTTCCCCACACACTGAAACCAATCCCCACACACAGAAACATCTTCCCCAGACACTGAAACCCCTTCCCCACACACTGAAACCCCTTCCCCGCACACTGAAACCTCTTCCCCACACACTGAAACCCCTTCCCCACAGACTGAAACCACTTCCCCACACACTAAAACCTCTTCCCCACACACTGAAACACCTTATCCACACACTGAAACCCCTTCCACACACACTGAATCCCCTTCCCCACACACTGAAATCTCTTCCCCACAGGCAGAAACCCCTTCCCCACACACTGAAACCCATCACCACACACTGAAACCCCTTCCCCACAGACTGAAACCACTTCCCCACACACTAAAACCTCTTCCCCACACACTGAAACGCCTTCCCCGCACACTGAAACCTCTTCCCCACACACTGAAACCACTTCCGCACACACTGAAACCTCTTCCCCACACACTGAAACGCCTTCCCCGCACACTGAAACCTCTTCCCCACACACTGAATCCCCTTTACCACACACTGAAACCCCTTCCCCACAGACTGAAACCCCTTCCCCAAGCACTGAAACCCATCCCCACACACTGAAAACCATCCCCACACATTGTAATCTCTTCCCCACACACTGAAACCCCTACCGCACACACTGAAACCCCTTCCCCACACACTGATACCCATCCCCACACACCGAAACCTATCCCCACACACTGAAACCTCTTCCCCACACACTGAAAGCTCTTCCCCAAAGACTGAAACACTTCCCCACGCACTGAAACCCCATCCTCACGCACTGAAACCTCTTCCACACACACTGAAACCTCTTCCCCACACTCTGAAATCTCTTCCCCACACACTGAAACTCCTTCCCTACACGCTGAAACTTCTTCCCCACACACTGAAACCCCTTCCCCGCACACTGAAACCTCTTCCCCACACACTGTATCCCCTTCACCACACACTGAAACCCCTTCCGCACACACTGAAACCTCTTCCCCACACACTGAAACGCCTTCCCCGCACACTGAAACCTCTTCCCCAAACACTGAATCCCCTTTACCACACACTGAAACCCCTTCCCCACGCACTGAAACCCATCCCCACAAACTGAAAACCATCCCCACACACTGTAATCTCTTCCCCACACACTGAAACCCCTACCCCACACACTGAAACACCTTCCCCACGCACTGAAACCCATCCCCACACAATGAAACCTCTTCCACACACACTGAAACCCCTTCCCCACACACTGATACACATCCCCACACACTGAAACCTATCCCCACACCCTTAAACATCTTCCCCACACACTGAAAGCTCTTCCCCAAAGACTGAAACCCTTCCCCACGCACTGAAACCCCATCCTCACGCACTGAAACCTCTTCCACACACACTGAAACCTCTTCCCCACACTCTGAAACCTCTTCCCCACACACTGAAACTCCTTCCCCACACGCTGAAACTTCTTCCACACCCACTGAAACCCATCCCCAAACACTGAAACCTCTTCGCCACACACTGAAAATACTTCCCCACAGACTGAAACCCCTTCCCCACACTCTGAAACCTCTTCCCCAAACACTGAAACCATTTCCACACACAATGAAACCCCTTCCCCACACACTGAAACCTCTTTCCCACACACTGAAAGCTCTTTCCCACAGACTGAAACCCTTCCCCACACACTGAAACCTCTTCCTCACACACTGAAACCCCTTCCCCACGCACTGAAACCCCTTCCACTCACACTGAAACCTCTTCCACACACACTGAAACCCCTTCCCCACACGCTGAAACCCCTTCCACGCACACTGAAGCCCCTTCCCCACAAACTGAAACCCTTCCCCACACACTGAAATCCTTCTCCAGACACTGACACCTCTTCCCCACACACTGAAACATCTTTCACTCACACTGAAACCCATCCCCACACACTGAAACCTCTTCCCCACACATTGAAACCTCTTCCCCACACACTGAAACCCCTTCCGCACACACTGAAACCCCTTCCACACACACTGAAACCCCTTGCACACACACTTAAACCTCTTCCACACACACTGAAACCTCTTCCGCACACACTGAAACCCTTCCCCACACACTGAAACCAATCCCCACACACAGAAACATCTTCCCCAGACACTGAAACCCCTTCCCCACACACTGAAACCCCTTCCCCGCACACTGAAACCTCTTCCATACACACTGAAACCCCTTCCCCACAGACTGAAACCACTTCCCCACACACTAAAACCTCTTCCCCATACACTGAAACCTCTTCCCCACACATTGAAACTCCTTCCCCAAACACTGAAACCTCTTCCACTCCCACTGAAACCCATCCCCACACACTGAAACCCCTTCCACAAACACTGAAACCTCTTCCACACACAATGAAACCCCTTCCCCACACACTGAAACCCCTTCCACACACATTGTAACCCCTTCCCCGCACACTGAAACCCCTTCCCCACACACTGAAACCCCTTCCACACACACTGAAACCCCTTCCCCGCACATTGAAAACCCTTCCCCGCACACTGAACCCCCTTCCCCACACGCTGAAACCCCTTCCCCACACGCTGAAACCCCTTCCACACACACTGAAACCCATTCCCCACACACTGAAACCCATCCCCACAGACTGAAACCTCTTCCCCGCACACTGAAACACATCCCCACACACTGAAACCTCTTCCCCACACACTGAAACCTCTTCCCCACACACAGAAACCCTTCCCTACACGCTGACACCCCTTCCCCACACGCTGAAACCCCTTCCACACACACTGAAAACCCTTCCACACACACTGAAACCTCTTCCACACACACTGAAACCCCTTCCCCACACGCTGAAACCCCGTCCACGCACACTGAAGCCCCTTCCGCACAAACTGAAACTCTTCCCCACACACTGAAACCTCTTCCCCACACACTGAAACATCTTTCACTCACACTGAAGCCAATCCCCACACACTGAAACCTCTTCCCCACACATTGAAACCTCTTTTCCACACACTGAAACCCCTTCGGCACACACTGAAACCCCTTCCACGCACACTGAAACCCCTTGCACACACACTTAAACCTCTTCCACACACACTGAAACCTCTTCCGCACACACTGAAACCCTTCCCCACACACTGAAACCAATCCCCACACACAGAAACATCTTCCCCAGACACTGAAACCCCTTCCCCACACACTGAAACCCCTTCCCCGCACACTGAAACCTCTTCCCCACACACTGAAACCCCTTCCCCACAGACTGAAACCACTTCCCCACACACTAAAACCTCTTCCCCACACACTGAAACCTCTTCCCCACACATTGAAACTCCTTCCCCAAACACTGAAACCTCTTCCACTCCCACTGAAACCCATCCCCACACACTGAAACCCCTTCCACACACACTGAAACCCCTTGCACACACACTTAAACCTCTTCCACACACACTGAAACCTCTTCCGCACACACTGAAACCCTTCCCCACACACTGAAACCAATCCCCACACTCAGAAACATCTTCCCCAGACACTGAAACCCCTTCCCCACACACTGAAACCCCTTCCCCGCACACTGAAACCTCTTCCATACACACTGAAACCCCTTCCCCACAGACTGAAACCACTTCCCCACACACTAAAACCTCTTCCCCACACACTGAAACCTCTTCCCCACACATTGAAACTCCTTCCCCAAACACTGAAACCTCTTCCACTCCCACTGAAACCCATCCCCACACACTGAAACCCCTTCCACAAACACTGAAACCTCTTCCACACACAATGAAACCCCTTCCCCACACACTGAAACTCCTTCCACACACATTGTAACCCCTTCCCCGCACACTGAAACCCCTTCCCCACACACTGAAACCCCTTCCACACACACTGAAACCCCTTCCCCGCACATTGAAAACCCTTCCCCGCACACTGAACCCCCTTCCCCACACGCTGAAACCCCTTCCCCACACGCTGAAACCCCTTCCACACACACTGAAATCCATTCCCCACACACTGAAACCCATCCCCACAGACTGAAACCTCTTCCCCACACACTGAAACACATCCCCACACACTGAAACCTCTTCCCCACACACTGAAACTTCTTCCCCACACACAGAAACCCTTCCCTACACGCTGACACCCCTTCCCCACACGCTGAAACCCCTTCCACACACACTGAAAACCCTTCCACACACACTGAAACCTCTTCCACACACACTGAAACCCCTTCCCCACACGCTGAAACCCCGTCCACGCTCACTGAAGCCCCTTCCGCACTAACTGAAACTCTTCCCCACACACTGAAACCTCTTCCCCACACACTGAAACATCTTTCACTCACACTGAAGCCAATCCCCACACACTGAAACCTCTTCCCCACACATTGAAACCTCTTCCCCACACACTGAAACCCCTTCCGCACACACTGAAACCCCTTCCACACACACTGAAACCCCTTGCACACACACTTAAACCTCTTCCACACACACTGAAACCTCTTCCGCACACACTGAAACCCTTCCCCACACACTGAAACCAATCCCCACACACAGAAACATCTTCCCCAGACACTGAAACCCCTTCCCCACACACTGAAACCCCTTCCCCGCACACTGAAACCTCTTCCCCACACACTGAAACCCCTTCCCCACAGACTGAAACCACTTCCCCACACACTAAAACCTCTTCCCCACACACTGAAACACCTTATCCACACACTGAAACCCCTTCCACACACACTGAATCCCCTTCCCCACACACTGAAATCTCTTCCCCACAGGCAGAAACCCCTTCCCCACACACTGAAACCCATCACCACACACTGAAACCCCTTCCCCACAGACTGAAACCACTTCCCCACACACTAAAACCTCTTCCCCACACACTGAAAACTCTTCCCCACACACTGAAACACCTTATCCACACACTGAAACCCCTTCCACACACACTGAATCCCCTTCCCCACACACTGAAATCTCTTCCCCACAGGCAGAAACCCCTTACCCACACACTGAAACCCATCCCCACACACTGAAACCCCTTCCGCACACACTGAAACCCCTTCCACAAACACTGAAACACCTTGCACACACACTTAAACCTCTTCCACACACACTGAAACCTCTTCCGCACACACTGAAACCCTTCCCCACACACTGACACCAATCCCCACACACAGAAACATCTTCCCCAGACACTGAAACCCCTTCCCCACACACTGAAACCCCTTCCCCGCACACTGAAACCTTTTCCCCACACACTGAAACCCCTTCCACACACACTGAAACCACTTCCCCACACACTAAAACCTCTTCCCCACACACTGAAAACTCTTCCCCACACACTGAAACACCTTATCCACACACTGAAACCCCTTCCACACACACTGAATCCCCTTCCCCACACACTGAAATCTCTTCCCCACAGGCAGAAACCCCTTACCCACACACTGAAACCCATCCCCACACACTGAAACCCCTTCCGCACACACTGAAACCCCTTCCACAAACACTGAAACACCTTGCACACACACTTAAACCTCTTCCACACACACTGAAACCTCTTCCGCACACACTGAAACCCTTCCCCACACACTGACACCAATCCCCACACACAGAAACATCTTCCCCAGACACTGAAACCCCTTCCCCACACACTGAAACCCCTTCCCCGCACACTGAAACCTTTTCCCCACACACTGAAACCCCTTCCACACACACTGAAACCACTTCCCCACACACTAAAACCTCTTCCCCACACACTGAAAACTCTTCCCCACACACTGAAACACCTTATCCACACACTGAAACCCCTTCCACTCACACTGAATCCTCTTCCCCACACACTGAAACCTCTTCCCCACAGGCAGACACCCCTTCCCCACTCTATGAAACCCATCCCCACACACTGAAACCTCATCCCCACACACTGAAACCCATCCCCACACACTGAAACCCCTTCCCCACACACTGAAACACTTCCCCACACACTGAAACCCATCCCCACACACTGAAACCTCATCCCAACATACTGAAACCCATCCCCACACACTGAAACCCCTTCCCCACACACTGAAACACTTCCCCACACACTAAAACCTCTTCCCCACACACTGAAACCTCTTCCCCACACATTGAAACTCCTTCCCCAAACACTGAAACCTCTTCCACTCCCACTGAAACCCATCCCCACACACTGAAACCCCTTCCACAAACACTGAAACCTCTTCCACACACAATGAAACCCCTTCCCCACACACTGAAACCCCTTCCACACACATTGTAACCCCTTCCCCGCACACTGAAACCCCTTCCCCACACACTGAAACCCCTTCCACACACACTGAAACCCCTTCCCCGCACATTGAAAACCCTTCCCCGCACACTGAACCCCCTTCCACACACGCTGAAACCCCTTCCCCACACGCTGAAACCCCTTCCACACACACTGAAACCCATTCCCCACACACTGAAACCCATCCCCACAGACTGAAACCTCTTCCCCACACACTGAAACACATCCCCACACACTGAAACCTCTTCCCCACACACTGAAACCTCTTCCCCACACACAGAAACCCTTCCCTACACGCTGACACCCCTTCCCCACACGCTGAAACCACTTCCACACACACTAAAAACCCATCCACACACACTGATTCCTCTTCCACACACACTGAAACCCCTTCCCCACACGCTGAAACCCCTTCCACGCACACTGAAGCCCCTTCCGCACAAACTGAAACTCTTCCCCACACACTGAAACCTCTTCCCCACACACTGAAACATCTTTCACTCACACTGAAGCCAATCCCCACACACTGAAACCTCTTCCCCACACATTGAAACCTCTTCCCCACACACTGAAACCCCTTCCGCACACACTGAAACCCCTTCCACACACACTGAAACCCCTTGCACACACACTTAAACCTCTTCCACACACACTGAAACCTCTTCTGCACACACTGAAACCCTTCCCCACACACTGAAACCAATCCCCACACACAGAAACATCTTCCCCAGACACTGAAACCCCTTCCCCTCACACTGAAACCCCTTCCCCGCACACTGAAACCTCTTCCCCACACACTGAAACCCCTTCCCCACAGACTGAAACCACTTCCCCACACACTAAAACCTCTTCCCCACACACTGAAACACCTTATCCACACACTGAAACCCCTTCCACACACACTGAATCCCCTTCCCCACACACTGAAATCTCTTCCCCACAGGCAGAAACCCCTTCCCCACACACTGAAACCCATCCCCACACACTGAAACCCCTTCCCCACAGACTGAAACCACTTCCCCACACACTAAAACCTCTTCCCCACACACTGAAATCTCTTCCCCACACACTGAAACACCTTATCCACACACTGAAACGCCTTCCACACACACTGAATCCCCTTCCCCACACACTGAAATCTCTTCCCCACAGGCAGAAACCCCTTCCCCACACACTGAAACCCATCCCCACACACTGAAACCCCTTCCGCACACACTGAAACCCCTTCCACAAACACTGAAACACCTTGCACACACACTTAAACCTCTTCCACACACACTGAAACCTCTTCCGCACACACTGAAACCCTTCCCCACACACTGAAACCAATCCCCACACACAGAAACATCTTCCCCAGACACTGAAACCCCTTCCCCACACACTGAAACCCCTTCCCCGCACACTGAAACCTCTTCCCCACACACTGAAACCCCTTCCCCACAGACTGAAACCACTTCCCCACACACTAAAACATCTTCCCCACACACTGAAAACTCTTCCCCACACACTGAAACACCTTATCCACACACTGAAACCCCTTCCACACACACTGAATCCTCTTCCCCACACACTGAAACCTCTTCCCCACAGGCAGACACCCCTTCCCCACTCTATGAAACCCATCCCCACACACTGAAACCTCATCCCCACACACTGAAACCCATCCCCACACACTGAAACCCCTTCCCCACACACTGAAACACTTCCCCACACACTGAAACCCCTTCCCACGCACTGAAACCTCTTCACCACAGACTGAAACCACTTCCCCACAAACTGAAACCTCTTCCCCACACACTGAAACCCCTTCCCACGCACTGAAACCTCTTCACCACAGACTGAAACCACTTCCCCACAAACTGAAACCTCTTCCCCACACACAGAAACCCCTTCCCCAGTCACTGAAACATCTTCCACACACACTGAAAGCTCTTCCCCAAACACTGAAACCTCTTCCCCACATACTGAAACCTCTTCCCCACACACTGAAACTCCTTCCCCGCACACTGAAACCTCTTCCCCACACACTGAAACCCCTTCCCCGCACACTGAAACCTCTTCCCCACACACTGAATGCCCTTCACCACACACTGAAACCCCTTCCGCACACACTGAAACCTCTTCCCCACACACTGAAACGCCTTCCCCGCACACTGAAACCTCTTCCTCACAGACTGAAACCCCTTCCCCACGCACTGAAACCCATCCCCACACACTGAAACCCCTTCCCCACAGACTGAAACCACTTCCCCACACACTAAAACCTCTTCCCCACACACTGAAATCTCTTCCCCACACACTGAAACACCTTATCCACACACTGAAACCCCTTCCACACACACTGAATCCCCTTCCCCACACACTGAAATCTCTTCCCCACAGGCAGAAACCCCTTCCCCACACACTGAAACCCATCCCCACACACTGAAACCCCTTCCGCACACACTGAAACCCCTTCCACAAACACTGAAACACCATGCACACACACTTAAACCTCTTCCACACACACTGAAACCCTTCCCCACACACTGAAACCAATCCCCACACACAGAAACATCTTCCCCAGACACTGAAACCCCTTCCCCACACACTGAAACCCCTTCCCCGCACACTGAAACCTCTTCCCCACACACTGAAACCCCTTCCCCACAGACTGAAACCACTTCCCCACACACTAAAACATCTTCCCCACACACTGAAAACTCTTCCCCACACACTGAAACACCTTATCCACACACTGAAACCCCTTCCACACACACTGAATCCTCTTCCCCACACACTGAAACCTCTTCCCCACAGGCAGACATCCCTTCCCCACTCTATGAAACCCATCCCCACACACTGAACCCTCATCCCCACACACTGAAACCCATCCCCACACACTGAAACCCCTTCCCCACACACTGAAACACTTCCCCACACACTGAAACCCCTTCCCACGCACTGAAACCTCTTCACCACAGACTGAAACCACTTCCCCACAAACTGAAACCTCTTCCCCACACACTGAAACCCCTTCCCACGCACTGAAACCTCTTCACCACAGACTGAAACCACTTCCCCACAAACTGAAACCTCTTCCCCACACACAGAAACCCCTTCCCCAGTCACTGAAACATCTTCCACACACACTGAAAGCTCTTCCCCAAACACTGAAACCTCTTCCCCACATACTGAAACCTCTTCCCCACACACTGAAACTCCTTCCCCGCACACTGAAACCTCTTCCCCACACACTGAAACCCCTTCCCCGCACACTGAAACCTCTTCCCCACACACTGAATGCCCATCACCACACACTGAAACCCCTTCCGCACACACTGAAACCTCTTCCCCACACACTGAAACGCCTTCCCCGCACACTGAAACCTCTTCCTCACAGACTGAAACCCCTTCCCCACGCACTGAAACCCATCCCCACACACTGAAAACCATCCCCACACACTGTAATCTCTTCCCCACACACTGAAACCCCTACCCCACACACTGAAACACCTTCCCCACGCACTGAAACCCATACCCACACACTGAAACCTCTTCCCCACACACTGAAACCCCTTCCCCACACACTGATACCCATCCCCACACACTGAAACCTATCCCCACACACTGAAACCTCTTCCCCACACACTGAAAGCTCTTCCCCAAAGACTGAAACCCTTCCCCACGCACTGAAACCCCATCCTCACGCACTGAAACCTCTTCCACACACACTGAAACCTCTTCCCCACACTCTGAAATCTCTTCCCCACACACTGAAACTCCTTCCCCACACGCTGAAACTTCTTCCCCACACACTGAAACCCCTTCCCCGCACACTGAAACCTCTTCCCCACACACTGAATCCCCTTAACCACACACTGAAACCCCTTCCGCACACACTGAAACCTCTTCCCCACACACTGAAATGCCTTCCCCGCACACTGAAACCTCTTCCCCACACACTGAATCCCCTTTACCACACACTGAAACCCCTTCCCCACAGACTGAAACCCCTTCCCCACGCACTGAAACCCATCCCCACACACTGAAAACCATCCCCACACACTGTAATCTCTTCCCCACACACTGAAACCCCTACCCCACACACTGAAACACCTTCCCCACGCACTGAAACCCATTCCCCACACACTGATACCCATCCCCACACACTGAAACCTATCCCCACACACTGAAACCTCTTCCCCACACACTGAAAGCTCTTCCCCAAAGACTGAAACCCTTCCCCACGCACTGAAACCCCTTCCTCACGCACTGAAACCTCTTCCCCACACTCTGAAACCTCTTCCCCACACACTGAATCTCCTTCCCCACATGCTGAATCTTCTTCCACACCCACTGAAACCCATCCCCAAACAATGAAACCTCTTCGCCACACACTGAAACCACTTCCCCACAGACTGAAACCCCTTCCCCACACTCTGAAACCTCTTCCCCAAACACGGAACCCATTTCCACACACAATGAAACCCCTTCCCCACACACTGAAACCCCTTCCACGCACACTGAAGCCCCTTCCGCACAAACTGAAACTCTTCCCCACACACTGAAACCTCTTCCCCACACACTGAAACATCTTTCACTCACACTGAAACCAATCCCCACACACTGAAACCTCTTCCCCACTCATTGAAACCTCTCCCCCCCCACACACTGAAACCCCTTCCGCACACACTGAAACCCCTTCCACACACACTGAAACCCCTTGCACACACACTTAAACCTCTTCCACACACACTGAAACCTCTTCCGCACACACTGAAACCCTTCCCCACACACTGAAACCAATCCCCACACACAGAAACATCTTCCCCAGACACTGAAACCCCTTCCCCACACACTGAAACCCCTTCCCCGCACACTGAAACCTCTTCCCCACACACTGAAACCCCTTCCCCACAGACTGAAAGCACTTCCCCACACACTAAAACCTCTTCCCCACACACTGAAACACCTTATCCACACACTGAAACCCCTTCCACACACACTGAATCCCCTTCCCCACACACTGAAATCTCTTCCCCACAGGCAGAATCCCCTTCCCCACACACTGAAACCCATCCCCACACACTGAAACCCCTTCCCCACAGACTGAAACCACTTCCCCACACACTAAAACCTCTTCCCCACACACTGAAAACTCTTCCCCACACACTGAAACACCTTATCCACACACTGAAACCCCTTCCACACACACTGAATCCCCTTCCCCACACACTGAAATCTCTTCCCCACAGGCAGAAACCCCTTCCCCACACACTGAAACCCATCCCCACACACTGAAACCCCTTCCGCACACACTGAAACCCCTTCCACAAACAATGAAACACCTTGCACACACACTTAAACCTCTTCCACACACACTGAAACCTCTTCCGCACACACTGAAACCCTTCCCCACACACTGAAACCCATCCCCACACACAGAAACATCTTCCCCAGACACTGAAACCCCTTCCCCGCACACTGAAACCTCCTCCCCACACACTGAAACCCCTTCCCCACAGACTGAAACCACTTCCCCACACACTAAAACCTCTTCCCCACACACTGGAAACTCTTCCCCACACACTGAAACACCTTATCCACTCCCTGAAACCCCTTCCACACACACTGAATCCTCTTCCCCACACACTGAAACCTCTTCCCCACTGGCAGACACCCCTTCCCCACTCTATGATACCCATCCCCACACACTGAAACCTCATCCCCACACACTGAAACCCATTCCCACACACTGAAACCCCTTCCCCACACACTGAAACACTTTCCCACACACTGAAACGCCTTCCCACGCACTGAAACCTCTTCACCACAGACTGAAGCCACTTCCCCACAAACTGAAACCTCTTCCCCACACACTGAAACCCCTTCCCACGCAATGAAACCTCTTCACCACAGACTGAAACCACTTCCCGACAAACTGAAACCTCTTCCCCACACACAGAAACCCCTTCCCCACTCACTGAAACATCTTCCACACACACTGAAAGCTCTTCCCCAAACACTGAAACCTCTTCCCCACATACTGAAACCTCTTCCCCACACACTGAAACTCCTTCCCCGCACACTGAAACCTCTTCCCCACACACTGCAACCTCTTCCCCACACACTGAAACCCCTTCCCCGCACACTGAAAACTCTTCCCCACACACTGAATCCCCCTTCACCACACACTGAAACCCCTTCCGCACACACTGAAACCTCTTCCCCACACACTGAAACGCCTTCCCCGCACACTGAAACCTCTTCCCCACAGACTGAAACCCCTTCCCCACGCACTGAAACCCATCCCCACACACTGAAAACCATCCCCACACACTGTAATCTCTTCCCCACACACTGAAACCCCTACCTCACACACTGAAACACCTTCCCCACGCACTGAAACCCATACTCAGACACTGAAACCTCTTCCCCACACACTGAAACCCCTTCCCCACACACTGATACCCATCCCCACACACTGAAACCTATCCCCACACACTGAAACCTCTTCCCCACACACTGAAAGCTCTTCCCCAAAGACTGAAACCCTTCCCCACGCACTGAAACCCCATCCTCACGCACTGAAACCTCTTCCACACACACTGAAACCTCTTCCCCACACTCTGAAATCTCTTCCCCACACACTGAAACTCCTTCCCCACACGCTGAAACTTCTTCCCCACACACTGAAACCCCTTCCCCGCACACTGAAACCTCTTCCCCATACACTGAATCCCCTTCACCACACACTGAAACCCCTTCCGCACACACTGAAACCTCTTCCCCACACACTGAAACGCCTTCCCCGCACACTGAAACCTCTTCCCCACACACTGAATCCCCTTTACCACACACTGAAACCCCTTCCCCACAGACTGAAACCCCTTCCCCACGCACTGAAACCCATCCCCACACACTGAAACACCTTCCCCACGCACTGAAACCCATTCCCCACACACTGATACCCATCCCCACACACTGAAACCTATCCCCACACACTGAAACCTCTTCCCCACACAATGAAAGCTCTTCCCCAAAGACTGAAACCCTTCCCCACGCACTGAAACCCCATCCTCACGCACTGAAACCTCTTCTGCACACTCTGAAACCTCTTCCCCACACACTGAAACTCCTTCCCCACACGCTGAAACGTCTTCCACACCCACTGAAACCCATCCCCAAACACTGAAACCTCTTCGCCACACACTGAAACCACTTCCCCACAGACTGAAACACCTTCCCCACACTCTGAAACCCATCCCCACACACTGCAGCGTGGATAGCAACGGAGGTGCGTGAACGGGCTAACAGCTGTGAAGTCAATTTCAGCGGAAGTTTAAAAGTGAATTCACTTTTGTTTTCGGAGGACCAGGGGATTGCTGGGTAAGGAAAAAGGTATATATTTGTGTGGTTTAGAATCTCTTTCTTTTAGTTTCGGTGACTGCAGCGTGGATAGCAACGGAGGTGCGTGAACGGGCTTACAGCTGTGATGTCAATTTCAGCGTAAGTTTAAAAGTGAATTCCCTTTTGTTTTCGGAGGACCAGGGGATTGCTGGGTAAGGAAAAAGGTATATATTTGTGTGGTTTAGAATCTCTTTCTTTTAGTTTCGGTGACTGCAGCGTGGATAGCAACGGAGGTGCGTGAACGGTCTTACAGCTGTGATGTCAATTTCAGCGTAAGTTTAAAAGTGAATTCCCTTTTGTTTTCGGAGGACCAGGGGATTGCTGGGTAAGGAAAAAGGTATATATTTGTGTGGTTTAGAATCTCTTTCTTTTAGTTTCGGTGACTGCAGCGTGGATAGCAACGGAGGTGCGTGAACGGGCTTACAGCTGTGAAGTCAATTTCTGCGTAAGTTTAAAAGTGAATTCCCTTTTGTTTTCGGAGGACCAGGGGATTGCTGGGTAAGGAAAAAGGTATATATTTGTGTGGCTTAGAATCTCTTTCTTTTAGTTTCGGTGACTGCAGCGTGGATAGCAACGGAGGTGCGTGAACGGGCTTACAGCTGTGAAGTCAATTTCAGCGTAAGTTTAAAAGTGAATTCCCTTTTGTTTTCGGAGGACCAGGGGATTGCTGGGTAAGGAAAAAGGTATATATTTGTGTGGTTTAGAATCTCTTTCTTTTAGTTTCGGTGACTGCAGCGTGGATAGCAACGGAGGTGCGTGAACGGGCTTACAGCTGTGAAGTCAATTTCAGCGTAAGTTTAAAAGTGAATTCCCTTTTGTTTTCGGAGGACCAGGGGATTGCTGGGTAAGGAAAAAGGTATATATTTGTGTGGTTTAGAATCTCTTTCTTTTAGTTTCGGTGACTGCAGCGTGGATAGCAACGGAGGTGCGTGAACGGGCTTACAGCTGTGAAGTCAATTTCAGCGTAAGTTTAAAAGTGAATTCCCTTTTGTTTTCGGAGGACCAGGGGATTGCTGGGTAAGGAAAAAGGTATATATTTGTGTGGTTTAGAATCTCTTTCTTTTAGTTTCGGTGACTGCAGCGTGGATAGCAACGGAGGTGCGTGAACGGGCTTACAGCTGTGAAGTCAATTTCAGCGTAAGTTTAAAAGTGAATTCCCTTTTGTTTTCGGAGGACCAGGGGTTTGCTGGGTAAGGAAAAAGGTATATATTTGTGTGGTTTAGAATCTCTTTCTTTTAGTTTCGGTGACTGCAGCGTGGATAGCAACGGAGGTGCGTGAACGGGCTTACAGCTGTGAAGTCAATTTCAGCGTAAGTTTAAAAGTGAATTCCCTTTTGTTTTCGGAGGACCAGGGGATTGCTGGGTAAGGAAAAAGGTATATATTTGTGTGGTTTAGAATCTCTTTCTTTTAGTTTCGGTGACTGCAGCGTGGATAGCAACGGAGGTGCGTGAACGGGCTGACAGCTGTGAAGTCAATTTCAGCGTAAGTTTAAAAGTGAATTCCCTTTTGTTTTCGGAGGACCAGGGGACTGCTGGGTAAGGAAAAGGGTATATATTTGTGTGGTGGCTGTACCCGAGACACTACACGTGTAGTGTCTCCCAGCCACCCTCCTCCTCTAACCATAAAAAAGGACTCTGGTGGGTTGATAAGGTAAGCTTTTTATTTAGGAAGTTCTGTCCGTTGGATTGCGAACCTAACAAGTTTTGACTTTTTGTTTTTTTTTTGGTTTTTCAGTAGATTTGTTAGGAATTTGCAATAGTGGGAATGGAGGTTAAGGCAGTTGCATGTTCCTCCTGCAGAATGTGGGAGGTAAGGGTCGCCAAGAGTGTCCCTGCTGACTGCATCTGTGGGAAGTGCACCCAACTCCAGCTCCTCGAGAACCGCGTTAGGGAACTGGAGCTGGAGCTGGATGAACTTCGGATCATTCGGGAGGCGGAGGAGGTTATTGAGAGGAGTTATGGGGAGGTAGTCACACCTCAGGTAAAAGAAGTAGGTAGATGGGTTACCGTCAGGGGAAGGAGAGGGAACCAGCAGGCAGTGCAGGGATCCCCTGTGGCCGTTTCCCTCAACAACAGGTATACCGTTTTGGATACTGTTGCGGGTGACGACTTACCAGGGGTAAGCAATGGGGTACAGATATCTGGCACAGAGTCTGTCCCTGTTGCTCAGAAGGGAAGGGGGAAGAGGAGCAGAACATTAGTCATTGGGGACTCCATAGTTAGGGGAACAGATAGGAGGTTCTGTGGGAACGAGAGAGACTCACGGTTGGTATGTTGCCTCCCAGGTGCCAGGGTTCGTGATGTCTCGGATCGTGTTTTTGGGATCCTTAAGGGGGAGGGGGAGCAGCCCCAAGTCGTGGTCCACATAGGCACCAACGACATAGGTAGGAAGAGGGATGGGGATTTAAGACAGAAATTTAGGGAGCTAGGGTGGAAGCTTAGAGCGAGAACAAAGAGAGTTGTTATCTCTGGGTTGTTGACCGTGCCACGTGATAGCGAAGCGAGGAATAGGGAGAGAGAGGAGTTGAACACGTGGCTGCAGGGATGGTGCAGGAGGGAGGGTTTTGGTTTCCTGGATAATTGGGGCTCTTTCTGGGGTAGGTGGGACCTCGACAAACAGGATGGTCTTCACCTGAACCAGAGGGGTACCAATATCCTGGGGGGGAGGTTTGCTAGTGCTCTTCGGGGGGGTTTAAACTAATTCAGCAGGGAAATGGGAACCTAAATTGTAGTGCCAGTGTACAGGATGTTGAGAGTAGTGAGGTCAGGGATATGGTTACAAGGACGTAAGAGGGCACTGGCAAGCAAGAACCTGGTTTAAAGTGTGTCTATTTCAACGCCAGGAGCATCCGGAATAAGGTGGGTGAGCTTGCAGCATGGGTTGGTACCTGGGATCTCGATGTAGTGGCCATTTCGGAGACATGGGTAGAGCAGGGGCAGGAATGGATGTTGCAGATTCCGGGATTTAGATGTTTCAGTAAGAACAGAGAAGATGGTAAAAGAGGGGGGGGGGGAGTGGCATTGTTAATCAAGGAGAGTATTACAGCGACAGAAAGGACGTTTGAGGACTCGGCTACTGAGGTAGTATGGGCTGAGGTTAGAAACAGGAGAGGTGAGGTTACCCTGTTGGGAGTCTTTTATAGACCTCCGAATAGTTCCAGAGATGTAGAGGAAAGGATAGCGAAGATGATTCTCGACAGGGGTGAGAGTAACAGGGTAGTTGTTATGGGGGACTTTAACTTTCCAAATATCGACTGGAAATACTATAGTTCGAGTACTTTAGATGGGTCAGTTTTTGTCCAGTGTGTGCAGGAGGGTTTTCTGACACAGTATGTAGACAGGCCAACCAGGGGCGATGCCACATTGGATTTGGTACTGGGAAATGAACCCGGCCAGGTGTTAGATTTAGATGTAGGTAAGCACTTTGGTGATAGTGATCACAATTCGGTTAGGTTTACCTTAGCGATGGGCAGGGACAGGTATATACCGCAGGGCAAGAATTATAACTGGGGGAAAGGAAATTATGATGCGATTAGGCAAGATTTAGGATGCGTAGGATGGGGAAGGAAACTGCAGGGGATGGGAACAATCGAAATGTGGAGCTTATTCAAGGAGCAGCTACTGCGTGTCCTTGATAAGTATGTACCTGTGAGGCAGGGAGGAAGTTGTCGTGCGAGGGAGCCGTGGTTTACTAAAGAAGTTGAAGCGCTTGTCAAGAGGAAGAAGAAGGCTTATGTTAGGATGAGACGTGAAGGCTCAGTTAGGGCGCTTGAGAGCTACAAGCTAGCCAGGAAGGATCTAAAGAGAGAGCTAAGAAGGGCAAGGAGAGGACACGAGAAGTCATTGGTGGATCGGATCAGGGAAAACCCTAAGGCTTTCTATAGGTATATCAGGAATAAAAGAATGACTAGAGTTAGATTAGGGCCAATCAAGGATAGTAGTGGGAAGTTGTGTGTGGAATCAGAGGAGATAGGGGAAGTGTTAAATGAATATTTTGCGTCAGTATTTACAGTAGAGAAAGAAAATGTTGTTGAGAATACTGAGATTCAGGCTACGAGGCTAGATGGGATTGAGGTTCACAAGGAGGAGGTGTTAGCAATTTTGGAAAGTGTGAAAATAGATAAGTCCCCTGGGCCAGATGGGATTTATCCTAGGATTCTCTGGGAAGCTAGGGAGGAGATTGCAGAGCCTTTGTCCTTGATCTTTATGTCGTCATTGTCGACAGGAATAGTGCCGGAAGACTGGAGGATTGCAAATGTTGTCCCCTTGTTCAAGAAGGGGAGTAGAGACAGCCCTGGTAATTATAGACCTGTGAGCCTTACTTCGGTTGTGGGTAAAATGTTGGAAAAGGTTATAAGAGACAGGATTTATAATCATCTTGAAAAGAATAAGTACATTAGAGATAGTCAGCACGGTTTTGTGACGGGTAGGTCGTGCCTCACAAACCTTATTGAGTTTTTCGAGAAGGTGACCAAACAGGTGGATGAGGGTAAAGCAGTGGATGTGGTGCATATGGATTTCAGTAAGGCGTTTGATAAGGTTCCCCACGGTAGGCTATTGCAGAAAATGCGCAAGTATGGGGTTGAAGGTGATTTAGAGCTTTGGATCAGAAATTGGCTAGCTGAAAGAAGACAGAGGGTGGTGGTTGATGGCAAATGTTCATCCTGGAGTTTAGTTACTAGTGGTGTACCGCAAGGATCTGTTTTGGGGCCACTGCTGTTTGTCATTTTTATAAATGACCTGGAAGAGGGTGTAGAAGGGTGGGTTAGTAAATTTGCAGATGACACTAAGGTCGGTGGAGTTGAGGATAGTGCCGAAGGATGTTGTCGGGTACAGAGAGACATAGATAGGCTGCAGAGCTGGGCTGAGAGATGGCAAATGGAGTTTAATGCGGAAAAGTGTGAGGTGATTCACTTTGGAAGGAGTAACAGGAATGTAGAGTACTGGGCTAATGGGAGGATTCTTGGTACTGTAGATGAACAGAGAGATCTTGGTGTCCAGGTGCATAAATCCCTGAAGGTTGCTAACCAGGTTAATAGGGCTGTTAAGAAGGCATATGGTGTGTTAGCTTTTATTAGTAGGGGGGTCGAGTTTCGGAGCCACGAGGTCATGCTGCAGCTGTACAAAACTCTGGCGAGACCGCACCTGGAGTATTGCGTGCAGTTCTGGTCCCCGCATTATAGGAAGGATGTGGAAGCTATGGAAAGGGTGCAGAGGAGATTTAGTTTAGTTTAGAGATACAGCACTGAAACAGGCCCTTCGGCCCACCGAGTCTGTGCCGACCATCAACCACCCATTTATACTAATCCTACACTAATCCCATATTCCTACCACATCCCCACCTGTCCCTATATTTCCCTACCACCTACCTATACTAGGGGCAATTTTATAATGGCCAATTTACCTACCAACCTGCAAGTCTTTTGGCTTGTGGGAGGAAACCGGAGCACCCGGGGAAAACCCACGCAGACACAGGGAGAACTTGCAAACTCCACACAGGCAGTACCCAGAATTGAACCCGGGTCGCTGGAGCTGTGAGACTGCGGTGCTAACCACTGCGCCACTGTGCTGCCCTGACTAGCATTTACTAGGATTTTGCCTGGTATGGAGGGAAGGTCTTACGAGGTAAGGCTGAGGGACTTGAGGTTGTTTTCGTTGGAGAGAAGGAGGAGGAGAGGTGACTTAATAGAGACATATAAGATAATCAGAGGGTTAGATAGGGTGGATAGTGAGCGGCTTTTTCCCAGGATGGTGATGGCAAACACGAGGGGACATAGCGTCAAGTTGAGGGGTGATAGATATCGGACAGATGTGAGAGGTAGTTTCTTTACTCAGAGTAGTAAGGGCGTGGAACGCCCTGCCTGCAGCAGTAGTAGATTCGCCAACTTTAAGGGCATTTAAGTGGACATTGGATAGACACATGGATGAAAATGGAATAGTGTAGGTCAGATGGTTTCACAGGTCGGCGCAACATCGAGGGCCGAAGGGCCTGTACTGCGCTGTAATGTTCTAAGTTCTAAGTTCTAAGACTGAAACCCCTTCCCCACACTCTGAAACCTCTTCCCCAAACACTGAAACCATTTCCCCACACAATGAAACCTCTTTCCCACACACTGAAACCTCTTTCCCACACACTGAAAGCTCTTTCCCACAGACTGAAACCTCTTCCCCACACACTGAAACCTCTTCCCCACACACTGAAACCCCTTCCCCACGCACTGAAACCCTCTTCCACACACACCAAACCCTCTTCCCCACACACTGAAACCTCTTCCCCACACACTGAAACTCCTTCCCCACGCACAGAAACCTCTTCCCCACGCACAGAAACCTCTTCCCCACACACTGAAACATCTTCCCCACACACTGAAACCTCTTCCCCACACGCTGAAACTTCTTCCACACCCACTGAAACCCATCCCCACACACTGAAACCCCTTCCACACACACTGAAACCTCTTCCACACACACTGAAACCCCTTCCCCACACACTGAAACCCCTTCCACACACACTGTAACCCCTTCCCCGCACACTGTAACCCCTTCCCCACACACTGAAACCCCTTCCACACACACTGAAACCCCTTCCCCGCGCACTGAACTCCCTTCCCCGCACACTGAAACCCCTTCCCCACACGCTGAACCCCCTTTCCCACACGCTGAAACCCATTCCACACACACTGAAACCTCTTCCACATGCACTGAAACCCCTTCCGCACACACTGATACCCATCCCCACACACTGAATCCATTCCCCACACAATGAAACCCATCCCCAAACACTGAAACCTCTTGCCCACAGACTGAAACCTCTTCCCCACACGCTGAAACCCCTTCCACACACGCTGTAACCCCTTTCACACGCACTGAAACCCATTCCCCTCACACTGAAAGCCATCCCCACAGACTGAAACCTCTTCCCCACACACTGAAACCTCTTCCCCACACACTGAAACCTCTTCCCCACACACAGAAACCCTTCCCTACACGCTGAAACCCCTTCCCCACACGCTGAAACCCCTTCCCCACACGCTGAAACCCCTTCCACACAGACTGAAAACCCTTCCACACAGACTGAAAACCCTTCCACACAGACTGAAAACCCTTCCACACAGACTGAAACCTCTTCCACACACACTGAAACCTCTTCCACACACACTGAAACTCCTTCCACACACGCTGAAACCCCTTCCACACACACTGAAGCCCCTTCCCCACATACTGAAACCCTTCCCCACACACTGAAACCCTTCTCCACACACTGAAACCTCTTCCCCACACACTGAACCATCTTTCACTCACACTGAAACCCATCCCCACACAATGAAACATCTTCCCCACACACTGAAACCTCTTCCCCACACACTGAAACCCATTCCGCACACACTGAAACCTCTTCCACACACACTGAAACCCCTTGCACACACACTTAAACCCCTTCCACACACACTGAAACATCTTCCCCACACACTGAAACCTCTTCCCCACACGCTGAAACTTCTTCCACACCCACTGAAACCCATCCCCACACACTGAAACACCTTCCACACACACTGAAACCTCTTCCACACACACTGAAACCCCTTCCCCACACACTGAAACCCCTTCCCCACACACTGTAACCCCTTCCAAGCACACTGAAACCCCTTCCCCACACGCTGAAACCCCTTCCACACGCACTGAAACCCCTTCCCCGCGCACTGAACTCCCTTCCCCGCACACTGAAACCCCTTCCCCACATGCTGAACCCCCTTCCCCACACGCTGAAACCCATTCCGCACACACTGAAACCTCTTCCACATGCACTGAAACCCCTTGCGCAAACACTGATACCCATCCCCACACACTGAATCCATTCCCCATACAATGAAACCCATCCCCAAACACTGAAACCTCTTGCCCACAGACTGAAACCTCTTCCCCACAAGCTGAAACCCCTTCCACACACGCTGTAACCCCTTTCACACGCACTGAAACCCATTCCCCTCACACTGAAAGCCATCCCCACAGACTGAAACCTCTTCACCACTCACTGAAACCTCTTCCCCGCAAACTGAAACCTCTTCCCCACACACTGAAACCTCTTCCCCACAGGCAGAATCCCCTTCCCCACACACTGAAACCTCATCCCCACACACTGAAACCTCATCCCCACACACTGAAACCCATCCCCACACAGTGAGACCCCTTCCCCACACACTGAAGCCCATCCCCACACACAGAAAACCTTCCCCACACACTTAAACCCCTTCCCACGCACTGAAACCACTTCCCCACAAACTGAAACCCCTTCCCCACACACTGAAACCCCTTGCCCACAAACTGAAAATCTTCCCCACACACTGAAACACTTCCCCACACACTGAAACCTCTTCCCCACACCCTGGAACCTCTTCCCCACACACTGCAACCTCTTCGCCACAGACTGAAACCCTTCCCCACACACTGAAGCCTCTTCCCCACACACTGAAGCCTCTTCCCCACACACTGAAACCTCTTCCCCAAACACTGAAACCTCTTCCCCACACACTGAAACCTCTTCCCCACACACTGAAACACCTTCCCCGCACACGGAAACCTCTTCCCCGCACACGGAAACCTCTTCCCCACACACTGAAACCCCTTCCCCACACACTGAAACCCCTTCCCCGCACACTGAAACCTCTTCCCCACACACTGAATCCCCTTCAACACACACTGAAACCCCTTCCCCGCACAGTGAAACCTCTTGCCCACACACTGAATCCCATTCACCACACAATGAAACACCTTCCCCACAGACTGAAACCTCTTCCCCACACACTGAAAACTCTTCCCAACACACTGAAACCCCTTCCCCACACACTGAAACCCCTTCCCCACACACTGAAACCTCTTCCCCACAGGCAGAAACCTCTTCCCCACACACTGAAACCCATCCCCACACACTGAAACCTCATCCCCACACACTGAAACCCATCCCCACACAGTGAAACCCCTTCCCCGCACACGGAAACCTCTTCCCCACACACTGAAACCTCTTCCCCACACACTGAAACCCCTTCCCCGCACACTGAAACCTCTTCCCCACACACTGAATCCCCTTCACCACACACTGAAACCCATTCCCCGCACACTGAAACCTCTTCCCCACACACTGAATCCCCTTCACCACACAATGAAACCCCTTCCCCACAGACTGAAACCCCTTCCCCACGCACTGAAACCCATCCCCACACACTGAAACCCCTTCCCCATACACTGAAACCCCTTGCCCACAAACTGAAAATCTTCCCCACAGACTGAAACACTTCCCCACACACTGAAACCTCTTCCCCACACCCTGAAACCTCTTCCCCACACCCTGAAACCTCTTCCCCACATGCTGAAACCTCTTCCCCACACCCTGAAACCTCTTCCCCACACTCTGAAACCTCTTCGCCACAGACTGAAACCCTTCCCCACACACTGAAGCCTCTTCCCCACACACTGAAACCTCTTCGCCACAGAATGAAACCCATCCCCACACACTGAAACCCCTTCCACACACACTGAAACCCATCACCACACACTGAAACACTTCCCCACACAAGGAAACCTCTTCCGCACACACTGAAACCTCTTCCCCACACACTAAAACTTCTTCGCCACAGACTGAAACCCTTCCCCACACACCGAAACCTCTTCCCCACACACTGAAACCGCTTCCCCACGCACTGAAACATCCTCCACACACACTGAATCCTCTTCCCCATACACTGAAACCTCTTCCCCGCACATTGAAATCACTTCCCCGCACATTGAAACCTCTTCCCCACACACTGAAACCTCTTCCCCACACACTGAAACCTCTTCCCCACACACTGAAACCTCTTCCCCACAGACAGAAACCCCTTCCCCACTCTCTGAAACTTCTTCCCCACACACTGAAACCTCTTCCCCACACACTGAAACCCATCCCCACACACTGAAACCCTTCCCCACAAACTGAAACCTCTTCCCACACACTGAAACCTCTTTGCCACAGACTGAAACCCTTCCCCACACACTGAAACCTCTTCACCACACACTGAAACCTCTTCCCCACACACGGAAACCTCTTCCCCACACACTGAAAGCTCTTCCCCACAGACTGAAACCCTTCCCCACAGACTGAAACCCTTCCCCACAGACTGAAACCCTTCCCCACACACTGAAACCTTTTCCCCACACACTGAAACCCCTTCCCCACGCACTGAAACCTCTTCCACACACATTGAAACCTTTTCCCCACACACTGAAACCTCTTCCCCAGACAGTGAAACCTCTTCCCCACACACTGAAACTCCTTCCCCACGCACTGAATCCTCTTCCACACTCACTGAATCATCTTCCCCACACACTGAAACCTCTTCCCCACACGCTGAGACTTCTTACACACCCACTGAAAACCATCCCCACACTCTGAAACCCCTTCCACACATACTGAAACACCTTCCACACACACTGAAACCCCTTCCCCTCACAGTGAAACCCCTTGCCCACGCACTGAAACCTCTTCCGCACACGCTGAAACCCCTTCCCCACACACTGAAACCCCTTCCCCACACACTGAAACCCATCCCCACAGACTGAAACACATCCCCACAGACTGAAACCGCTTCCCCACACACTGAAACCCATCCCCACACACTGAAACCCATCCCCACACACAGAAACCCCTTCCCCACACACTGAAACCCCTTCCCCACAGACTGAAACCACTTCCCCAAACACTGAAACCTCTTCCCCACACACTGAAAACCCTTCCCCACAAACAGAAAGCCATCCCCACACACTGAAACCTCTTCCCCACACACTGAAACATCTTCCCCACACACTGAAACCCCTTCCCCAAACACTGAAACACATCCCCACACACTGAACCCTCTTCCCCACTTACTGAAACCTCTTCGCCACAGACTGAAACCCATCCCCACACAATGAAACCCCTTCCACACACACTGAAACCCTTCCACACACATTGAAACACTTCCCCACACACTGAAACCTCTTCCCCACACACTGAAACCACTTCTCCACAGACTGAAACCACTTCTCCACAGACTGAAACCACTTCCCCACACACTGAAACCCCTTCCCCACACACTGAAACACATCCCCACACACTGAACCCTCTTCCCCACTCACTGAAACCTCTTCGCCACAGACTGAAACCCATCCCCACACAATGAAACCCCTTCCACACACACTGAAACCCTTCCACACACACTGAAACCTCTTCCCCACACACTGAAACCTCTTCCCCACACACTGAAACCCCTTCCCCACACACTGAAACCTCTACCGCACAGACTGAAACCCCTTCCCCACACACTGAAACCCATCCCCACACACTGAAACCTCTCCCCACACACTTAAACACCTTCCCCACACACTGAAACCCCATCCCCACACACTGAAACCCATCCCCACGCACTGAAACCTCTTCCCCACGCACTGAAACCCCTTGCCCACACACTGAAACCCATCCCCACACACTGAAACCAATCCCCACACACTGAAACCTCATTCCCACACACTGAAACCCCTTCACTACACACTGAAACCCCTTCCCCACACACTGAAACCCATCCCCACACACTGAAAAACTTCCTAACACACTGAAACCTCTTCCCCACACACTGAAACCTCTTCGCCACAGAATGAAACCCATCCCCACACACTGAAACCCCTTCCACACACACTGAAACCCATCCCCACACACACTGAAACACTTCCCCACACACTGAAACCTCTTCCGCACACACTGAAACCTCTTCCCCACACACTAAAACTTCTTCGCCACAGACAGAAACCCTTCCCCACACACGGTAACCTCTTCCCCACACACTGAAACCGCTTCCCCACGCACTGAAACATCCTCCACACACACTGAATCCTCTTCCCCACACACTGAAACCTCTTCCCCACACACTGAAATAACTTCCCCGCACATTGAAACCTCTTCCCCACACACTGAAACCTCTTCCCCACAGACAGAAACCCCTTCCCCACACTCTGAAACTTCTTCCCCACACTCTGAAACTTCTTCCCCACACACTGAAACCTCTTCCCCACACACTGAAACCTCTTCCCCACACACTGAAACCCATCCCCACACACTGAAACCCATCCCCACACACTGAAACCCATCCCCACACACTGAAGCCCTTCCCCACAAACTGAAACCTCTTCCCACACACTGAAACCTCTTTGCCACAGACTGAAACACTTCCCCACACACTGAAACCTCTTCCTTACACACTGAAACCTCTTCCACACACACTGAAACCTCTTCCCCACACACTGAAAGCTCTTCCCCACACACTGAAAGCTCTTCCCCACAGACTGAAACACTTCCCCACACACTGAAACCTCTTCCCCACACACTGAAACCCAATCCCCACGCACTGAAACCTCTTCCAAACACATTGAAACCTCTTCCCCACACACTGAAACCTCTTCCCCAGACACTGAAACTCCTTCCCCACGCACTTAAACCTCTTCCACACACACTGAATCATCTTCCCCACACACTGAAACCTCTTCCCCACACGCTGAGACTTCTTACACACCCACTGAAAACCATCCGCACACTCTGAAACCCCTTCCACACATACTGAAACACCTTCCACACACACTGAAACCCCTTCCCCTCACACTGACACCCTTTCCCCACGCACTGAAACCTCTTCCCCACACGCTGAAACCCCTTCCCCACACACTGAAACCCATCCCCACAGACTGAAACACATCCCCACAGACTGAAACCGCTTCCCCACACACTGAAACCCATCCCCGCACACTGAAACCTCTTCCTCACAGACTGAAACCCCTTCCCCACACACAAAAAGGCATCCCCACACACTGAAACCCCTTCCCCACACACTGAAACCCCTTCCCCACACACTGAAACCCATCCCCGCACACTGAAACCTCTTCCTCACAGACTGAAACCCCTTCCCCACACACAGAACGGCATCCCCACACACTGAAACCTCTTCCCCACACACTGCAACCTCTTCCCCACACACTGAAACCCCTTCCCCACAAACTGAAACCCCTTCCCCACACACTGAAACCTCTTCCCCACACACTGAAACCCATTCCCCACAGACTGAAACAACTTCCCCACACACTGAAACCTCTTCCCCACACACTGAAACCTCTTCCCCACACACTGCAACCCATCCCCACACACTGAAACCTCTTCCCCACACACTGAAACCTGTCCCTACACACTGAAATCCATCCCCACACACTGAAACCTCTTCCCCGCACACTGAAACCTCTTCCCCACGCACTGAAATCCATCCCCACACACTGAAATCCATCCCCACACACTGAAACCTCTTCCCCACACACTGAAACCTCTTCCCCACACACTGAAACCTCTTCCCCTCACACTGAAATATTTCCTAACACACTGAAACCCTTCCCCACACACTGAAACCCATCCCCACACACTGAAACCTCTTCCCCATACACTGAAACCCCTTCCCCACACACTGAAAACCACCATCAAACACTGAAACCTCTTCCCCACACACTGAAACCTCTTCCCCACACACTGAAACCCATCCCCACACACTGAAACCTCTTCCCCACACACTGAAACCTGTCCCTACACACTGAAACCCATCCCCACATACTGAAACCTCTTCCCCACACACTGAAACCTCTTCCCCACGCACTAAAAACCTTGCCCACACACTGAAATGCATCCCCACACACTGAAACCTCTTCCCCACACACTGAAACCTCTTCCCCAGACACTGAATCCTCTTCCCCACACACTGAAACCTCTTCCACACACAGGGAAACCTCTTCCCCACACACTGAAAGCACTTCCCCACAGACTGAAACACTTCCCCACACACTGCAACCTCTTCCCCACACACTGAAACCCCTTTCCCACGCACTGAAACCTCTTACACACACATTGAAACCTCTTCCCCACACACTGAAACCTCTTCCCCAGACACTGAAACTCCTTCCCCACGCACTTAAACCTCTTCCACACATACTGAAACACCTTCCACACACACTGAAACCCCTTCCCCTCACACTGACACCCTTTCCCCACGCACTGAAACCTCTTCCCCACACGCTGAAAGCCCTTCCCCACACACTGAAACCCATCCCCACAGACTGAAACACATCCCCACAGACTGAAACCGCTTCCCCACACACTGAAACCCATCCCCGCACACTGAAACCTCTTCCTCACAGACTGAAACCCCTTCCCCACACACAGAAAGCCATCCCCACACACTGAAACCTCTTCCCCACACACTGAAACCCCTTCCCCACACACTGAAACACATCCCCACACACTGAAACCTCTTCCCCACACACTGCAACCTCTTCCCCACACACTGAAACCCCTTCCCCACAAACTGAAACCCCTTCCCCACACACTGAAACCTCTTCCCCACACACTGAAACCCCTTCCTCACAGACTGAAACAACTTCCACAAACTCTAAAACCTCTTCCCCACACACTGAAACCTCTTCCCCACACACTGAAACCCATCCCCACAAACTGAAACCTCTTCCCCACACACAGAAACCTGTCCCTACACACTGAAACCCATCCCCACACACTGAAACCTCTTCCCCACACACTGAAACCTCTTCCCCACACACTGAAACCTCTTCCCCACGCACTAAAAACCTTCCCCACACAATGAAATCCATCCCCACACACTGAAACCTCATCCCCACACACTGAAACCTCTTCCCCACACACTGAAACCTCTTCCCCTCACACTGAAAAATTTCCCAACACACTGAAACCCTTCCCCACACACTGAAACCCATCCCCACACACTGAAACCTCTTCCCCACACACTGAAACCTCTTCCCCACACACTGAAACCCATTCCCACACACTGAAACCTCTTCCCCACACACTGAAACCTGTCCCTACACACTGAAACCCATGCCCACATACTGAAACCTCTTCCCCACACACTGAAACCTCTTCCCCACGCACTAAAAACCTTGCCCACACACTGAAATCCATCCCCACACACTGAAATCCATCCCCACACACTGAAACCTCTTCCCCACACACTGAAGCCTCTTCCCCTCACACTGAACACTTCCCACACACACTGAAACCCTTCCCCACACCCTGAAACCTCTTCCCCACACACTGAAACCTCTTCCCCACACACTGAAACCTCTTCCCCACACACTGAAACCCCTTCCCCACACACTGAAATCCATCCCCACACACTGAAATCCATCCCCACACACTGAAATCCATCCCCACACACTGAAACCTCTTCCCCACACACTGAAACCTCTTCCCCACACACTGTAACCTCTTCCCCTCACACTGAAAACTTTCCCCACACACTGAAACCCTTCCCCAAACACTGAAACCCATCCCCACACACAGAAACCTCTTCCCCATACCCTGAAACCCCTTCCCCACACACTGCAAACCATCCCCAAACACTGAAACCTCTTCCCCACACACTGAACTCTCTTCCCCACACACTGAAACCCATCCCCACACACTGAAACCTGTCCCTACACACTGAAACCTATCCCCACACACTGAAACCTCTTCCCCACACACTGAAACCTCTACCCCATGCACTAAAAACCTTCCCCAAACACTGAAACCCATCCCCACACACTGAAACCTCTTCCCCATACCCTGAAACCCCTTCCCCACACACTGCAAACCATCCCCAAACACTGAAACCTCTTCCCCACACACTGAAACCTCTTCCCCACACACTGAAACCCATCCCCACACACTGAAACCTGTCCCTACACACTGAAACCTATCCCCACACACTGAAACCTCTTCCCCACACACTGAAACCTCTACCCCATGCACTAAAATCCATCCCCACAAACTGAAACCTCTTTCCCACACACTGAAACCTCTTTCCCACACACTGAAGCCTCTTCCCCTCACACTGAAAACTTTCCCCACACACTGAAACCCTTCCCCACACACTGAAACCAATCCCCACACACTGAAACCTCTTCCCCATACACTGAAACCCCTTACCCACACACTGAAAACCATCCCCACACACTGAAACCTCTTCCCCACACACTGAAACCTCTTCCCCACACACTGAAACACATCCCCACACACTGAAACCCATCCCCACACACTGAAACCCATCCCCACACACTGAAACCCATCCCCACACACTGAAACCCTTCCCCACACACTGAAACCTCTTCCCACACACTGAAACCTCTTTGCCACAGAATGAAACCCTTCCCTACACATTGAAACCTCTTCCCCACACACTGAAACCTCTTCCACACACACTGAAACCTCTTCAACACACACTGAAACCTCTTCCCCACACACTGAAAGCTCTTCCCCACAGACTGAAACCCTTCCCCACAGACTGAAACCCTTCCCCACAGACTGAAACCCTTCCCCACGCACTGAAACCTCTTCCCCACACTCTGAAACCTCTTCCACACACACTGAAACATCTTTCCCACACACTGAAACCACTTCCCCAGACACTGAAACCTCTTCCCCACACACTAAAAATCCTTTCCCACGCACTGAATGCTCTTCCACACACTGAATCATCTTCCCCACACACTGAAACCTCTTCCACACGCACTGAAACATCTTCCCCACACTCTGAACCCCCTTCTCCACGCCCTGAAACCCATCCCCACAGACTGAAACACATCCCCACAGACTGAAACCGCTTCCCCACACACTGAAACCCATCCCCACACACTGAAACCCATCCCCACACACTGAAACCTCTTCCCCACAGACTGAAACCCCTTCCCCACAGACTGAAACCCCTTCCCCACACACCGAAACCCCTTCCCCACACACCGAAACCCCTTCCCCACACACCGAAACCCCTTCCCCACACACAGAAAGCCATCCCCACACACTGAAACCTCTTCCCCACACACTGAAACCTCTTCCCCACGCACTAAAAACCTTCCCCACACACTGAAATCCATCCCCACACACTGAAACCTCATCCCCAAACACTGAAACCTCTTCCCCACACACTGAAACCTCTTCCTCTCACACTGAAAAATTTCCCAACACACTGAAACCCTTCCCCACACACTGAAACCCATCCCCACACACTGAAACCTCTTCCCCACACACTGAAACCTCTTCCCCACACGCTGAAACCCATTCCCACACACTGAAACCTCTTCCCCACACACTGAAACCTGTCCCTACACACTGAAACCCATGCCCACATACTGAAACCTCTTCCCCACACACTGAAACCTCTTCCCCACGCACTAAAAACCTTGCCCACACACTGAAATCCATCCCCACACACTGAAATCCATCCCCACACACTGAAACCTCTTCCCCACACACTGAAACCTCTTCCCCTCACACTGAACTCTTCCCACACACACTGAAACCCTTCCCCACACACTGAAACCTCTTCCCCACACACTGAAACCTCTTCCCCACACACTGAAACCTCTTCCCCACACACTGAAACCTCTTCCCCATACACTGAAACCCCTTCCCCACACACTGAAATCCATCCCCACACACTGAAATCCATCCCCACACACTGAAACCTCTTCCCCACACACTGAAACCTCTTCCCCACACACTGTAACCTCTTCCCCTCACACTGAAAACTTTCCCCACACACTGAAACCCTTCCCCAAACACTGAAACCCATCCCCACACACTGAAACCTCTTCCCCATACCCTGAAACCCCTTCCCCACACACTGCAAACCATCCCCAAACACTGAAACCTCTTCCCCACACACTGAAATCTCTTCCCCACACACTGAAACCCATCCCCACACACTGAAACCTGTCCCTACACACTGAAACCTATCCCCACACACTGAAACCTCTTCCCCACACACTGAAACCTCTACCCCATGTACTAAAAACCTTCCCCAAACACTGAAACCCATCCCCACACACTGAAACCTCTTCCCCATACCCTGAAACCCCTTCCCCACACACTGCAAACCATCCCCAAACACTGAAACCTCTTCCCCACACACTGAAACCTCTTCCCCACACACTGAAACCCATCCCCACACACTGAAACATGTCCCTACACACTGAAACCTATCCCCACACACTGAAACCTCTTCCCCACACACTGAAACCTCTACCCCATGCACTAAAATCCATCCCCACACACTGAAACATCTTTCCCACACACTGAAGCCTCTTCCCCTCACACTGAAGCCTCTTCCCCTCACACTGAAAACTTTCCCCACACACTGAAACCCTTCCCCACACACTGAAACCAATCCCCACACACTGAAACCTCTTCCCCATACACTCAAACCCCTTACCCACACACTGAAAACCATCCCCACACACTGAAACCTCTTCCCCACACACTGAAACCTCTTCCCCACACACTGAAACACATCCCCACACACTGAAACCCATCCCCACACACTGAAACCCATCCCCACACACTGAAACCCATCCCCACACACTGAAACCCTTCCCCACACACTGAAACCTCTTCCCACACACTGAAACCTCTTTGCCACAGAATGAAACCCTTCCCTACACACTGAAACCTCTTCCCCACACACTGAAACCTCTTCCACACACACTGAAACCTCTTCAACACACACTGAAACCTCTTCCCCACACACTGAAAGCTCTTCCCCACAGACTGAAACCCTTCCCCACAGACTGAAACCCTTCCCCACAGACTGAAACCCTTCCCCACGCACTGAAACCTCTTCCCCACACTCTGAAACCTCTTCCACACACACTGAAACATCTTTCCCACACACTGAAACCACTTCCCCAGACACTGAAACCTCTTCCCCACACACTAAAAATCCTTTCCCACGCACTGAATGCTCTTCCACACACACTGAATCATCTTCCCCACACACTGAAACCTCTTCCACACGCACTGAAACATCTTCCCCACACTCTGAACCCCCTTCTCCACGCCCTGAAACCCATCCCCACAGACTGAAACACATCCCCACAGACTGAAACCGCTTCCCCACACACTGAAACCCAGCCCCACACACTGAAACCCATCCCCACACACTGAAACCTCTTCCCCACAGACTGAAACCCCTTCCCCACAGACTGAAACCCCTTCCCAACACACCGAAACCCCTTCCCCACACACCGAAACCCCTTCCCCACACACAGAAAGCCATCCCCACACACTGAAACCTCTTCCCCACACACTGAAACCCCTTCCCCACACACTGAAACACATCCCCACACACTGCAACCTCTTCCCCACAGACTGAAACCCCTTCCCCACACACAGAAAGACATCCCCACACCCTGAAACCTCTTCCCCACACACTGAAACCCCTTCCCCACACACTGAAACACATCCCCACACACGGAAACCTCTTCCCCACGCACTGCAACCTCTTCCCCACACACTGAAACCCCTTCCCCACAAACTGAAACCCCTTCCCCACACACTGAATCCTCTTCCCCACACACTGAAACCCCTTCCCCACAGACTGAAACAACTTCCACAAGCACTGAAACCTCTTCCCCAAACACTGAAACCTCTTCCCCACACACTGAAACCTGTCCCTACACACTGAAACCCATCCCCACACACTGAAACCTCTTCCCCACACACTGAAACCTCTTCGCACGCACTAAAAACCTTCCCCACACAATGAAATCCATCCCCACACACTGAAACCTCTTCCCCACACACTGAAACCTCTTCCCCACACACTGAAAACTCTTCCCCTCACACTGAAAATTTCCCCACACACTGAAACCCATCCCCGCACACTGAAACCTCTTCCTCACAGACTGAAACCCCTTCCCCACACACAGAAAGCCATCCCCACACACTGAAACCTCTTCCCCACACACTGAAACCCCTTCCCCACACACTGAAACACATCCCCACACACTGCAACCTCTTCCCCACACACTGCAACCTCTTCCCCACACACTGCAACCTCTTCCCCACACACTGAAACCCCTTCCCCACAAACTGAAACCCCTTCCCCACACACTGAAACCTCTTCCCCACACACTGAAACCCATCCCCACAAACTGAAACCTCTTCCCCACACACAGAAACCTGTCCCTACACACTGAAACCCATCCCCACACACTGAAACCTCTTCCCCACACACTGAAACCTCTTCCCCACGCACTAAAAACCTTCCCCACACACTGAAATCCATCCCCACACACTGAAACCTCTTCCCCACACACTGAAACCTCTTCCCCACACACTGAAACCTCTTCCCCTCACACTGAAAAATTTCCCAACACACTGAAACCCTTCCCCACACACTGAAACCCATCCCCACACACTGAAACCTCTTCCCCACACACTGAAACCTCTTCCCCACACACTGAAACCCATCCCCACACACTGAAACCTCTTCCCCACACACTGAAACCTGTCCCTACACACTGAAACCCATGCCCACATACTGAAACCTCTTCCCCACACACTGAAACCTCTTCCCCACGCACTAAAAACCTTGCCCACACACTGAAATCCATCCCCACACACTGAAATCCATCCCCACACACTGAAACCTCTTCCCCACACACTGAAACCTCTTCCCCTCACACTGAAAACTTCCCACACACACTGAAACCCTTCCCCACACACTGAAACCTCATCCCCACACACTGAAACCTCTTCCCCATACACTGAAACCCCTTCCCCACACACTGAAATCCATCCCCACACACTGAAACCTCTTCCCCACACACTGAAACCTCTTCCCCACACACTGACACCTCTTCCCCTCACACTGAAAACTTTCCCCACACACTGAAACCCTTCCCCAAACACTGAAACCCATCCCCACACACTGAAACCTCTTCCCCATACCCTGAAACCCCTTCCCCACACACTGAAACCTCTTCCCCACACACTGAAACATCTTCCCCACACACTGAAACCCATCCCCACACACTGAAACCTGTCCCTACACGCTGAAACCTATCCCCACACACTGAAACCTCTTCCCCACACACTGAAACCTCTACCCCATGCACTAAAAACCTTCCCCACACACTGAAATCCATCCCCACACACTGAAACCTCTTTCCCACACACTGAAGCCTCTTCCCCTCACACTGAAAACTTTCCCCACACACTGAAACCCTTCCCCACACACTGAAACCAATCCCCACACACTGAAACCTCTTCCCCATACACTGAAACCCCTTCCCCACACACTGAAAACCATCCCCACACACTGAAACCTCTTCCCCACACACTGAAACCTCTTCCCCACTCACTGAAACACATCCCCACACACTGAAACCTCTTCCCCACACACTGAAACCACTTCTCCACAGACTGAACCCCCTCCCCACACACGGAAACCCATCCCCACACACTGAAACCCATCCCCACACACTGAAACCCATCCCCTCACACTGTGACCCATCCCCACACACTGAAACCCTTCCCCACACACTGAAACCCTTCCCCACACACTGAAACCTCTTCCCACACACTGAAACCTCTTTGCCACAGAATGAAACCCTTCCCTACACACTGAAACCTCTTCCCCACACACTGAAACCTCTTCCACACACACTGAAACCTCTTCAACACACACTGAAACCTCTTCCCCACACACTGAAAGCTCTTCCCCACAGACTGAAACCCTTCCCCACAGACTGAAACCCTTCCCCACAGACTGAAACCCTTCCCCACGCACTGAAACCTCTTCCACACACACTGAAACATCTTTCCCACACACTGAAACCACTTCCCCAGACACTGAAACCTCTTCCCCACACACTAAAAATCCTTTCCCACGCACTGAATGCTCTTCCACACACACTGAATCATCTTCCCCACACACTGAAACCTCTTCCACACGCACTGAAACATCTTCCCCACACTCTGAACCCCCTTCTCCACGCCCTGAAACCCATCCCCACAGACTGAAACACATCCCCACAGACTGAAACACATCCCCACAGACTGAAACCGCTTCCCCACACACTGAAACCCATCCCCACACACTGAAACCCATCCCCACACACTGAAACCTCTTCCCCACACACTGAAACCCCTTCCCCACAGACTGAAACCACTTCCCCACACACCGAAACCCCTTCCCCACACACAGAAAGCCATCCCCACACACTGAAACCTCTTCCCCACACACTGAAACCCCTTCCCCACACACTGAAACCCATCCCCACACACTGCAACCTCTTCCCCACAGACTGAAACCCCTTCCCCACACACATAAAGACATCCCCACACCCTGAAACCTCTTCCCCACACACTGAAACCCCTTCCCCACACACTGAAACACATCCCCACACACGGAAACCTCTTCCCCACGCACTGCAACCCCTTCCCCACACACTGAAACCCCTTCCCCACAAACTGAAACCCCTTCCCCACAAACTGAAACCCCTTCCCCACACACTGAAACCTCTTCCCCACACACTGAAACCCCTTCCCCACAGATTGAAACAACTTCCACAAGCACTGAAACCTCTTCCCCACACACTGAAACCTCTTCCCCACACACTGAAACCTGTCCCTACACACTGAAACCCTTCCCCACACACTGAAACCTCTTCCCCACACACTGAAACCTCTTCCCCACGCACTAAAAACCTTCCCCACACAATGAAATCCATCCCCACACACTGAAACCTCTTCCCCACACACTGAAACCTCTTCCCCTCACACTGAAAATTTCCCCACACACTGAAACCCTTCCCCACACACTGAAACCCATCCCCACACACTGAAACCTCTTCCCCATACACTGAAACCCCTTCCCCACACACTGAAATCCATCCCCACACACTGAAACCTCTTCCCCACACACTGAAACCTCTTCCCCTCACACTGAAAACTTCCCCCACACACTGAAACCCATCCCCACACACTGCAACCTCTTCCCCACAGACTGAAACCCCTTCCCCACACACAGAAAGCCATCCCCACACACTGAAACCTCTTCCCCACACACTGAAACCCCTTCCCACACACTGAAACACATCCCCACACACGGAAACCTCTTCCCCACGCACTGAAACCTCTTCCCCACACACTGAAACCCCTTCCCCACAAACTGAAACCCCTTCCCCACACACTGAAACCCCTTCCCCACACACTGAAACCCCTTCCCCACAGGCTGAAACAACTTCCACAAGCACTGAAACCTCTTCCCCACACACTGAAACCTCTTCCCCACACACTGAAACCTGTCCCTACACACTGAAACCCATCCCCACACACTGAAACCTCTTCCCCACACACTGAAACCTCTTCCCCACACACTGACACCTCTTCCCCACGCACTAAAAACCTTCCCCACACAATGAAATCCATCCCCACACACTGAAACCTCTTCCCCACACACTGAAACCTCTTCCCCTCACACTGAAAATTTGCCAACACACTGAAACCCTTCCCCACACACTGAAACCCATCCCCACACACTGAAACCTCTTCCCCATACACTGAAACCCCTTCCCCACACACTGAAAACCATCATCAAACACTGAAACCTCTTCCCCACACACTGAAACCTCTTCCCCACACACTGAAACCCATCCCCACACACTGAAACCTCTTCCCCACACACTGAAACCTGTCCCTACACACTGAAACCCATCCCCACATACTGAAACATCTTCCCCACACACTGAAACCTCTTCCCCACGCACTACAAACCTTGCCCACTCACTGAAATCCATCCCCACACACTGAAACCTCTTCCCCACACACTGAAACCTCTTCCCCTCACACTGAAAACTTCCCCCACACACTGAAACCCTTCCCCAAACAATGAAACCCATCCCCACACACTGAAATCCATCCCCACACACTGAAACCTCTTCCCCACACACTGAAACCTCTTCCCCTCACACTGAAAACTTTCCCCACACACTGAAACCCTTCCCCAAACACTGAAACCCATCCCCACACACGGAAACCTCTTCCCCACGCACTGCAACCTCTTCCCCACACACTGAAACCCCTTCCCCACAAACTGAAACCCCTTCCCCACACACTGAAACCCCTTCCCCACACACTGAAACCCCTTCCCCACAGACTGAAACAACTTCCACAAGCACTGAAGCCTCTTCCCCACACACTGAAACCTCTTCCCCACACACTGAAACCTGTCCCTACACACTGAAACCCATCCCCACACACTGAAACCTCTTCCCCACACACTGAAACCTCTTCCCCACGCACTAAAAACCTTCCCCACACAATGAAATCCATCCCCACACACTGAAACCTCTTCCCCACACACTGAAACCTCTTCCCCTCACACTGAAAATTTCCCAACACACTGAAACCCTTCCCCACACACTGAAACCCATCCCCACACACTGAAACCTCTTCCCCATACACTGAAACCCCTTCCCCACACACTGAAAACCATCATCAAACACTGAAACCTCTTCCCCACACACTGAAACCTCTTCCCCACACACTGAAACCCATCCCCACACACTGAAACCTCTTCCCCACACACTGAAACCTGTCCCTACACACTGAAACCCATCCCCACATACTGAAACATCTTCCCCACACACTGAAACCTCTTCCCACGCACTACAAACCTTGCCCACACACTGAAATCCATCCCCACACACTGAAACCTCTTCCCCACACACTGAAACCTCTTCCCCACACACTGAAACCTCTTCCCCTCACACTGAAAACTTCCCCCACACACTGAAACCCTTCCCCAAACAATGAAACCCATCCCCACACACTGAAATCCATCCCCACACACTGAAACCTCTTCCCCACACACTGAAACCTCTTCCCCTCACACTGAAAACTTTCCCCACACACTGAAACCCTTCCCCAAACACTGAAACCCATCCCCACACACTGAAACCTCTTCCCCATACCCTGAAACCCCTTCCCCACACACTGCAAACCATCCCCAAACACTGAAACCTCTTCCCCACACACTGAAAGGTCTTCCCCACACACTGAAACCTCTTCCCCACACACTGAAACCCATCCCCACACACTGAAACCTCTTCCCCACACACTGAAACCTGTCCCGACACACTGATACCAATCCCCACACACTGAAACCTCTTCCCCACACACTGAAACCTCTTCCCCATGCACTAAAATCCTTCCCCACACACTGAAATTCATCCCCACACACAGAAACCTCTTCCCCACACACTGAAACCTCTTCCCCTCGCACTGCAAATTTTCCCCACACACTGAAACCCTTCCCCACACACTGAAACCAATCCCCACACACTGAAACCTCTTCCCCATACACTTAAACCCCTTCCCCACACACTGAAAACCATCCCCACACACTGAAACCTCTTCCCCACACACTGAAACCTCTTCCCCACACACTGAAACACATCCCCACACACTGAAACCTCTTCCCCACACACTGAAACCACTTCTCCACAGACTGAAACCCCTTCCCCACACACTGAAACCCATCCCCACACACTGAAACCCTTCCCCACACACTGAAACCTCTTCCCACACACTGAAACGTCTTTGCCACAGACTGAAACCCTTCCCTACACACTGAAACCTCTTCCCCACACACTGAAACCTCTTCCACACACACTGAAACCTCTTCAACACACACTGAAACCTCTTCCCCACACACTGAAAGCTCTTCCCCACAGACTGAAACCCTTCCCCACGCACTGATACCCCTTCCCCACACACTGAAACCCCTTCCACATACACTGTAACCCCTTCACCGCACACTGAAACCCCTTCCACACGCTCTGAAACCTCTTCCCCACACGCTGAAACCCCTTCCCCACACACTGAAACCCATCCCCACAGACTGAAACACATCCACACAGACTGAAAACGCTTCCCCACACACTGAAACCCATCCCCATACACTGAAACCTCTTCCCCACACACTGAATACCTTCCGCACAGACTGAAACCACTTCCCCACACACTGAAACCTCTTCCCCACACACTGAAACTCCTTCCCCACGCACTAAAACCTCTTCGCCACAGACTGAAACCCTTCCCCACACACTGAAACCTCTTCCCCACACACTGAAACCTCTTCCCCACACACTGAAACCTCTTCCCCACACACTGAAACCCATCCCCACACACTGAAACCCATCCCCACACACTGAAACCCTTCCCCACAAACTGAAACCTCTTCCCACACACTGAAACCTCTTCCCACACACTGAAACCCTTCCCCACACACTGAAACCTTTTCCCCACACACTGAAACCTCTTCCACACAGACTGAAACCTCTTCCCCACACACGGAAACCTCTTCACACACACTGAAAGCTCTTCCCCACAGACTGAAACCCTTCCCCACAGACTGAAACCCTTCCCCACACACTGAAACCTCTTCCCCACACATTGAAACCTCTTCCCCACACACTGAAACCTCTTCGCCAGAGACTGAAACCTCTTCCCCACACACTTAATTCCTTCCCGAGGCACTGAATCCTCTTCCACACACTCTGAATCATCTTCCCCACACATTGAAACCTCTTCCACGCACACTGTAACCCCTTCCACGCACACTGTAACCCCTTCCCCGCACACTGTAACCCCTTCCCCGCACACTGAAACCCCTTCCCCACACACTGAAACCCCTTCCCCACAGACTGAAACAACTTCCACAAGCACTGAAACCTCTTCCCCACACACTGAAACCTCTTCCCCACACACTGAAACCTGTCCCTACACACTGAAACCCATCCCCACACACTGAAACCTCTTCCCCACACACTGAAACCTCTTCCCCACGCACTAAAAACCTTCCCCACACAATGAAATCCATCCCCACACACTGAAACCTCTTCCCCACACACTGAAACCTCTTCCCCTCACACTGAAAATTTCCCAACACACTGAAACCCTTCCCCACACACTGAAACCCATCCCCACACACTGAAACCTCTTCCCCATACACTGAAACCCCTTCCCCACACACTGAAAACCATCATCAAACACTGAAACCTCTTCCCCACACACTGAAACCTCTTCCCCACACACTGAAACCCATCCCCACACACTGAAACCTCTTCCCCACACACTGAAACCTGTCCCTACACACTGAAACCCATCCCCACATACTGAAACATCTTCCCCACACACTGAAACCTCTTCCCACGCACTACAAACCTTGCCCACACACTGAAATCCATCCCCACACACTGAAACCTCTTCCCCACACACTGAAACCTCTTCCCCACACACTGAAACCTCTTCCCCTCACACTGAAAACTTCCCCCACACACTGAAACCCTTCCCCAAACAATGAAATCCATCCCCACACACTGAAATCCATCCCCACACACTGAAACCTCTTCCCCACACACTGAAACCTCTTCCCCTCACACTGAAAACTTTCCCCACACACTGAAACCCTTCCCCAAACACTGAAACCCATCCCCACACACTGAAACCTCTTCCCCATACCCTGAAACCCCTTCCCCACACACTGCAAACCATCCCCAAACACTGAAACCTCTTCCCCACACACTGAAACCTCTTCCCCACACACTGAAACCTCTTCCCCACACACTGAAACCCATCCCCACACACTGAAACCTCTTCCCCACACACTGGAACCTCTTCCCCATGCACTAAAATCCTTCCCCACACACTGAAATTCATCCCCACACACAGAAACCTCTTCCCCACACACTGAAACCTCTTCCCCTCGCACTGCAAATTTTCCCCACACACTGAAACCCTTCCCCACACACTGAAACCAATCCCCACACACTGAAACCTCTTCCCCATACACTTAAACCCCTTCCCCACACACTGAAAACCATCCCCACACACTGAAACCTCTTCCCCACACACTGAAACCTCTTCCCCACACACTGAAACACATCCCCACACACTGAAACCTCTTCCCCACACACTGAAACCACTTCTCCACAGACTAAAACCCCTTCCCCACACACTGAAACCCATCCCCACACACTGAAACCCTTCCCCACACACTGAAACCTCTTCCCACACACTGAAACGTCTTTGCCACAGACTGAAACCCTTCCCTACACACTGAAACCTCTTCCCCACACACTGAAACCTCTTCCACACACACTGAAACCTCTTCAACACACACTGAAACCTCTTCCCCACACACTGAAAGCTCTTCCCCACACACTGAAAGCTCTTCCCCACAGACTGAAACCCTTCCCCACGCACTGATACCCCTTCCCCACACACTGAAACCCCTTCCACACACACTGTAACCCCTTCACCGCACACTGAAACCCCTTCCACACGCTCTGAAACCTCTTCCCCACACGCTGAAACCCCTTCCCCACACACTGAAACCCATCCCCACAGACTGAAACACATCCACACAGACTGAAAACGCTTCCCCACACACTGAAACCCATCCCCATACACTGAAACCTCTTCCCCACACACTGAATACCTTCCGCACAGAATGAAACCACTTCCCCACACACTGAAACCTCTTCCCCACACACTGAAACTCCTTCCCCACGCACTAAAACCTCTTCGCCACAGACTGAAACCCTTCCCCACACACTGAAACCTCTTCCCCACACACTGAAACCTCTTCCCCACACACTGAAACCTCTTCCCCACACACTGAAACCCATCCCCACACACTGAAACCCATCCCCACACACTGAAACCCTTCCCCACAAACTGAAACCTCTTCCCACACACTGAAACCTCTTCCCACACACTGAAACCCTTCCCCACACACTGAAACCTTTTCCCCACACACTGAAACCTCTTCCACACAGACTGAAACCTCTTCCCCACACACGGAAACCTCTTCACACACACTGAAAGCTCTTCCCCACAGACTGAAACCCTTCCCCACAGACTGAAACCCTTCCCCACACACTGAAACCTCTTCCCCACACATTGAAACCTCTTCCCCACACACTGAAACCTCTTCCCCAGAGACTGAAACCTCTTCCCCACACACTGAATTCCTTCCCCAGGCACTGAATCCTCTTCCACACACTCTGAATCATCTTCCCCACACATTGAAACCTCTTCCACGCACACTGTAACCCCTTCCACGCACACTGTAACCCCTTCCCCGCACACTGTAACCCCTTCCCCGCACACTGTAACCCCTTCCCCGCACACTGTAACCCCTTCGCCGCACACTGAAACCCCTTCCCCACACACACTGAAACCCCTTCCACACACACTGTAACCCCTTCTCCGCACACTGAAACCATGTCCACACATACTGAAACACCTTCCACACACACTGAAAGCCCTTCCCCGCACACTGAAACCCCTTCCACGCGCTCTGAAACCTCTTCCCCACACGCTGAAACCCCTTTCCCACACACTGAAACCCATCCCCACAGACTGAAACACATCCCCACAGACTGAAACCGCTTCCCCACACCCTGAAACCCATCCCCACACACTGAAACCTCTTCCCCACACACTGAAACCTCTTCCCCACAGACAGAAACCACTAACCCACACACTGAAACCTCTTCCCCACACACTGAAACCCCTTCCCCAAACACAGAAAGCCATCCCCACACACTGAAACCTCTTCCCCACACAGTGAAACCCCTTCCCCACACACTGAAACCAATCCCCACACACTGAAAACTCTTCCCCACACACTGCAACCTCTTCCCCAAACACTGAAACCCCTTCCCCACAAACTGAAAACCCTTCCCCACACACTGAAACCTCTTCCCCACACACTGAAACCCCTTCCCCACACACTGAAACCCCTTCCCCACAGACTGAAACAACTTCCCCAAACACTGAAACCTCTTCCCCACACACTGAAACCTCTTCCCCACACACTGAAACCCATCCCCACACACTGAAACCTCTTCCCCACACACTGAAACCTGTCCCTACACACTGAATCCCATCCCCACACACTGAAACCTCTACCCCACACATGCAAACCTCTTCCCCACGCACTAAAAACCTTCCCCACACACTGAAGTCCATCCCCACACACTGAAACCTCTTCCCCACACACTGAAACATCTTCCCCTCACACTGAAAACTTTCCCCACACACTGAAACACTTCCCCACACACTGAAACCCATCCCCACACACTGAAACCTCTTCCCCATACACTGAAACCCCTTCCCCACACACTGAAAACCATCACCACACACTGAATCCTCTTCCCCACACACTGCAACCTCTTCCCCAAACACTGAAACCCCTTCCCCACAAACTGAAAACCCTTCCCCACACACTGAAACCTCTTCCCCACACACTGAAACCCCTTCCCCACACACTGAAACCCCTTCCCCACACACTGAAACCCCTTCCCCACAGACTGAAACAACTTCCCCAAACACTGAAACCTCTTCCCCACACACTGAAACCTCTTCCCCACACACTGAAACCCATCCCCACACACTGAAACCTCTTCCCCACACACTGAAACCTGTCCCTACACACTGAATCCCATCCCCACACACTGAAACCTCTACCCCACACATGCAAACCTCTTCCCCACGCACTAAAAACCTTCCCCACACACTGAAGTCCATCCCCACACACTGAAACCTCTTCCCCACACACTGAAACATCTTCCCCTCACACTGAAAACTTTCCCCACACACTGAAACACTTCCCCACACACTGAAACCCATCCCCACACACTGAAACCTCTTCCCCATACACTGAAACCCCTTCCCCACACACTGAAAACCATCACCACACACTGAATCCTCTTCCCCACACACTGAAACCTCTTCCCCACACACAGAAAACTCTACCCCACACATTGAAACCACTTCTCCACAGACTGAAACCCCTTCCCCACACACTGAAACCCATCCCCACACACTGAAACCCTTCCCCACACACTGAAACCTCTTCCCACACTCTGAAACCTCTTTGCCACCGACTGAAACCCTTCCCCACACACTGAAACCTCTTCCCCACACACTGAAACCTCTTCCACACACACTGAAACCTCTTCCCCACACACAGAAAGCTCTTCCCCACACACAGAAAGCTCTTCCCCACAGACTGAAACCTCTTCCCCACGCACTGAAACCTCTTCCCCACGCACTGAAACCTCTTCCCCACACACTGAAACCGCTTCCACACACACTGAAACCTCTTCCCCACACACTGAAACCACTTTCCCAGACACTGAAACCTCTTCCCCACACACTGAAAATCCTTTCCCACGCACTGAATCCTCTTCCACACACACTGAATCATCTTCCCCACACACTGAAACCTCTTCCCCACACGCTGAGACTTCTTACACACCCACTGAAAACCATCCCCACACACTGAAACCCCTTCCACACACACTGAAACCTCTTCCACGCATACTGAAACCCCTTCCACACACACTGAAGCCCCATCCACACACACTGTAACCCCTTCCCCGCACACTGAAACCCGTTCCCCACATAATGAAACCCCTTCCACACACACTGAAACCCCTTCCCCGCACACTGAAACCCCTTCCCCACGCACTGAAACATCTTCCCCACATGCTGAAACCCCTTCCACAAACACTGAAACCCATCCCCACAGACTGAAACACATCCCCACAGACTGAAAACGCTTCCCCACACACTGAAACCGATCGCCACACACTGAAACCGATCGCCACACACTGAAACCTCTTCCCCACACACTGAAACCCCTTCCCCACAGACTGAAACCACTTCCCCACACACTGAAACCTCTTCCCCACACAGTGAAACCGCTTCCCCACACACTGAAACCCATCCCCACACACTGAAACCTCTTCCCCACACACTGAAACACCTTCCCCACAGACTGAATCCACTTCCCCACACACTGAAACCCCTTCCACACACACTGTAACCCCTTCTACGCACACTGAATCCCTTTCCACACATACTGAAACACCTTCCACACACACTGAAAGCCCTTCCCCGCACACTGAAAGCTCTTCCTCACAGACTGAAACCCTTCCCCACGCACTGAAACCCCTTCCCCACACACTGAAACCCCTTCCACACACACTGTAACCCCTTCACCACACACTGAAACCCCTTCCCCACATACTGAAACCCCTTCCACACACACTGAAACCCCTTTCCCGCACACTGAAACCCCTTCCACACGCACTGAAACCTCTTCCCCACACACTGAAAACCATCCCCACACACTGAAACCCATCCCCACAGACTGAAACACATCCCCACAGACTGAAAACGCTTCCCCACACACTGAAACCCATCCCCATACACTGAAACCTCTTCCCCACACACTGAATACCTTCCGCACAGACTGAAACCACTTCCCCACACACTGAAACCTCTTCCCCACACACTGAAACCTCTTCCCCACACACTGAAACTCCTTCACCACACACAGAAAGCCATCCCCACACACTGAAACCCCTTCCCCACACACTGAAACCCCTTCCCCACACACTGAAACCCATCCCCACACACTGAAACCTCTTCCCCACACACTGCAACCTCTTCCCCACACGGTGATACGCCATCCCCACAAACTGAAACCCCTTCCCCACACTCTGAAACCCCTTCCCCACAGAATGAAACCACTTCCCCAAATACTGAAACCTCTTCCCCACACACTGAAACCTCTTCCCCACACACTGAAACCTCTTCCCCACATCTGAATACTTTCCCCACACACTGAAACCTCTTCCCCACACACTGAAACCTCTTACCCACACACTGAATCCCATCCCCACACACTGAAACCTGTACCCCACACACTGAAACCCCTTCCCCACACACTGAAACCCTTCCCCACACACTGAAACACTTCCTAACACACTGAAACCTCTTCCCCACACACTGAAACCTCTACGCCACAGAATGAAACCCCTTCCCCACAAACTGAAACCCCTTCCCCACACACTGAAACCTCTGCCCCACACACTGAAACCCCTCCCCACAGACTGAAACAACTTCCACAAACACTGAAACCTCTTCCCCACACATTGAAACCTCTTCCCCACACACTGAAACCCATCCCCACACACTGAAACCCATCCCCACACACTGAAACCTCTTCCCCACACACTGAAACCTGTCCCTACACACTGAATCCCATCCCCACACACTGAAACCTCTTCCCCACACACTGAAACCTCTTCCCCACAGACAGAAACCACTAACCCACACACTGAAACCTCTTCCCCACACACTGAAACCCCTTCCCCAAACACAGAAAGCCATCCCCACACACTGAAACCTCTTCCCCACACAGTGAAACCCCTTCCCCACACACTGAAACCAATCCCCACACACTGAAAACTCTTCCCCACACACTGCAACCTCTTCCCCAAACACTGAAACCCCTTCCCCACAAACTGAAAACCCTTCCCCACACACTGAAACCTCTTCCCCACACACTGAAACCCCTTCCCCACACACTGAAACCCCTTCCCCACAGACTGAAACAACTTCCCCAAACACTGAAACCTCTTCCCCACACACTGAAACCTCTTCCCCACACACTGAAACCCATCCCCACACACTGAAACCTCTTCCCCACACACTGAAACCTGTCCCTACACACTGAATCCCATCCCCACACACTGAAACCTCTACCCCACACATGCAAACCTCTTCCCCACGCACTAAAAACCTTCCCCACACACTGAAGTCCATCCCCACACACTGAAACCTCTTCCCCACACACTGAAACATCTTCCCCTCACACTGAAAACTTTCCCCACACACTGAAACACTTCCCCACACACTGAAACCCATCCCCACACACTGAAACCTCTTCCCCATACACTGAAACCCCTTCCCCACACACTGAAAACCATCACCACACACTGAATCCTCTTCCCCACACACTGCAACCTCTTCCCCAAACACTGAAACCCCTTCCCCACAAACTGAAAACCCTTCCCCACACACTGAAACCTCTTCCCCACACACTGAAACCCCTTCCCCACACACTGAAACCCCTTCCCCACAGACTGAAACAACTTCCCCAAACACTGAAACCTCTTCCCCACACACTGAAACCTCTTCCCCACACACTGAAACCCATCCCCACACACTGAAACCTCTTCCCCACACACTGAAACCTGTCCCTACACACTGAATCCCATCCCCACACACTGAAACCTCTACCCCACACATGCAAACCTCTTCCCCACGCACTAAAAACCTTCCCCACACACTGAAGTCCATCCCCACACACTGAAACCTCTTCCCCACACACTGAAACATCTTCCCCTCACACTGAAAACTTTCCCCACACACTGAAACACTTCCCCACACACTGAAACCCATCCCCACACACTGAAACCTCTTCCCCATACACTGAAACCCCTTCCCCACACACTGAAAACCATCACCACACACTGAATCCTCTTCCCCACACACTGAAACCTCTTCCCCACACACAGAAAACTCTACCCCACACATTGAAACCACTTCTCCACAGACTGAAACCCCTTCCCCACACACTGAAACCCATCCCCACACACTGAAACCCTTCCCCACACACTGAAACCTCTTCCCACACTCTGAAACCTCTTTGCCACCGACTGAAACCCTTCCCCACACACTGAAACCTCTTCCCCACACACTGAAACCTCTTCCACACACACTGAAACCTCTTCCCCACACACAGAAAGCTCTTCCCCACACACAGAAAGCTCTTCCCCACAGACTGAAACCTCTTCCCCACGCACTGAAACCTCTTCCCCACGCACTGAAACCTCTTCCCCACACACTGAAACCGCTTCCACACACACTGAAACCTCTTCCCCACACACTGAAACCACTTTCCCAGACACTGAAACCTCTTCCCCACACACTGAAAATCCTTTCCCACGCACTGAATCCTCTTCCACACACACTGAATCATCTTCCCCACACACTGAAACCTCTTCCCCACACGCTGAGACTTCTTACACACCCACTGAAAACCATCCCCACACACTGAAACCCCTTCCACACACACTGAAACCTCTTCCACGCATACTGAAACCCCTTCCACACACACTGAAGCCCCATCCACACACACTGTAACCCCTTCCCCGCACACTGAAACCCGTTCCCCACATAATGAAACCCCTTCCACACACACTGAAACCCCTTCCCCGCACACTGAAACCCCTTCCCCACGCACTGAAACATCTTCCCCACATGCTGAAACCCCTTCCACAAACACTGAAACCCATCCCCACAGACTGAAACACATCCCCACAGACTGAAAACGCTTCCCCACACACTGAAACCGATCGCCACACACTGAAACCGATCGCCACACACTGAAACCTCTTCCCCACACACTGAAACCCCTTCCCCACAGACTGAAACCACTTCCCCACACACTGAAACCTCTTCCCCACACAGTGAAACCGCTTCCCCACACACTGAAACCCATCCCCACACACTGAAACCTCTTCCCCACACACTGAAACACCTTCCCCACAGACTGAATCCACTTCCCCACACACTGAAACCCCTTCCACACACACTGTAACCCCTTCTACGCACACTGAATCCCTTTCCACACATACTGAAACACCTTCCACACACACTGAAAGCCCTTCCCCGCACACTGAAAGCTCTTCCTCACAGACTGAAACCCTTCCCCACGCACTGAAACCCCTTCCCCACACACTGAAACCCCTTCCACACACACTGTAACCCCTTCACCACACACTGAAACCCCTTCCCCACATACTGAAACCCCTTCCACACACACTGAAACCCCTTTCCCGCACACTGAAACCCCTTCCACACGCACTGAAACCTCTTCCCCACACACTGAAAACCATCCCCACACACTGAAACCCATCCCCACAGACTGAAACACATCCCCACAGACTGAAAACGCTTCCCCACACACTGAAACCCATCCCCATACACTGAAACCTCTTCCCCACACACTGAATACCTTCCGCACAGACTGAAACCACTTCCCCACACACTGAAACCTCTTCCCCACACACTGAAACCTCTTCCCCACACACTGAAACTCCTTCACCACACACAGAAAGCCATCCCCACACACTGAAACCCCTTCCCCACACACTGAAACCCCTTCCCCACACACTGAAACCCATCCCCACACACTGAAACCTCTTCCCCACACACTGCAACCTCTTCCCCACACGGTGATACGCCATCCCCACAAACTGAAACCCCTTCCCCACACTCTGAAACCCCTTCCCCACAGAATGAAACCACTTCCCCAAATACTGAAACCTCTTCCCCACACACTGAAACCTCTTCCCCACACACTGAAACCTCTTCCCCACATCTGAATACTTTCCCCACACACTGAAACCTCTTCCCCACACACTGAAACCTCTTACCCACACACTGAATCCCATCCCCACACACTGAAACCTCTACCCCACACACTGAAACCCCTTCCCCACACACTGAAACCCTTCCGCACACACTGAAACACTTCCTAACACACTGAAACCTCTTCCCCACACACTGAAACCTCTACGCCACAGAATGAAACCCCTTCCCCACAAACTGAAACCCCTTCCCCACACACTGAAACCTCTGCCCCACACACTGAAACCCCTCCCCACAGACTGAAACAACTTCCACAAACACTGAAACCTCTTCCCCACACATTGAAACCTCTTCCCCACACACTGAAACCCATCCCCACACACTGAAACCCATCCCCACACACTGAAACCTCTTCCCCACACACTGAAACCTGTCCCTACACACTGAATCCCATCCCCACACACTGAAACCTCTACCCCACACACTGAAACCTCTTCCCCACGCACTGAAAAACAACCCCACACACTGAAATCCATCCCCACACACTGAAACCTCTTCCCCACACACTGAAACCTCTTCCCCTCACACTGAAAACTTTCCCCACACACTGAAACACTTCCCCACACACTGAAACCCATCCCCACACACTGAAACCTCTTCCCCATACACTGAAACCCCTTCCCCACACACTGAAAACCATCCCCACACACTGAATCCTCTTCCCCACACACTGAAACCCTTCCCCACACACTGAAACCTTTTCCCCACACACTGAAACCTCTTCCACACACACTGAAACCTCTTCCCCACACACGGAAACCTCTTCCCCACACACTGAAAGCTCTTCCCCACAGACTGAAACCTCTTCCCCACAGACTGAAACCTCTTCCCCACAGACTGAAACCTCTTCCCCACACACTGAAACCCCTTCCCCACGCACTGAAACCTCTTCCACACACACTGAAACCTCTTCCCCACACACTGAAACCTCTTCACCACACACTGAAAGCTCTTCCCCACAGACTGAAACCTCTTCCCCACACACTGAAACCTCTTCCCCACACACTGAAACCCCTTCCCCACGCACTGAAACCTCTTCCACACACATTGAAACCTCTTCCCCACACACTGAAACCTCTTCCCCAGACACTGAAACCTCTTCCCCACACACTGAATTCCTTCCCCAGGCACTGAATCCTCTTCCACACACACTGAATCCTCTTCCCCACACATTGAAACCTCTTCCCCACACACTGAAACCCCTTCCACGCACACTGTAACCCCTTCCCCGCACACTGAAACCCCTTCCCCACACACTGAAACCCCTTCCACACACACTGTAACCCCTTCTCTGCACACTGAAACCATTTCCACACATACTGAAACACCTTCCACACACACTGAAAGCCCTTCCCCGCACACTGAAACCCCTTCCACACGCTCTGAAACCTCTTCCCCACACGCTGAAACCCCTTCCCCACACACTGAAACCCATCCCCACAGACTGAAACACATCCCCACAGACTGAAACCGCTTCCCCACACACTGAAACCTCTTCCCCACACATTGAAACCTCTTCCCCACACACTGAAACCCCTTCCCCACAGACAGAAACCACTAACCCACACACTGAAACCTCTTCCCCACACACTGAAACCCCTTCCCCAAACACAGAAAGCCATCCCCACACACTGAAACCTCTTCCCCACACACTGAAACGCCTTCCCCACACACTGAAACCAATCCCCACAAACTGAAAACCCTTCCCCACACACTGAAACCTCTTCCCCACACACTGAAACCCCTTCCCCACACACTGAAACCCCTTCCCCACAGACTGAAACAACTTCCCCAAACACTGAAACCTCTTCCCCACACACTGAAACCTCTTCCCCACACACTGAAACCCATCCCCACACACTGAAACCTCTTCCCCACACACTGAAACCTGTCCCTACACACTGAAACCTCTACCCCACACACTGAAACCTCTACCCCACACACTGAAACCTCTTCCCCACACACTGAAACCCATCCCCACACACTGAAACCTCTTCCCCAAACACTGAAACCAGTCCCTACACACTGATTCCCATCCCCACACACTGAAACCTCTTCCCCACACACTGAAACCTCTTCCCCACAGACTGAAACCCCTTCCCCACAGACTGAAACAACTTCCCCAAACACTGAAACCTCTTCCCCACACAATGAAACCTCTTCCCCACACACTGAAACCCATCCCCACACACTGAAACCCCTTCCCCACAGACTGAAACAACTTCCCCAAACACTGAAACCTCTTCCCCACACACTGAAACCTCTTCCCCACACACTGAAACCCATCCCCACACACTGAAACCTCTTCCCCACACACTGAAACCTGTCCCCACTCACTGATTCCCATCCCCACAAACTGAAACCTCTTCCCCACACATGCAAACATCTTCCCCACACACTGAAAACCTTCCCCACACACTGAAATCCATCCCGACACACTGAAACCTCTTCCCCACTCACTGAAACCTCGTCCCCACACGCTGAAACCTCTTCCCCTCACACTGAAAACTTTCCCCACACACTGAAACACTAACCCACACACTGAAACCCATCCCCACACACTGAAACCTCTTCCCCATACACTGAAACCCCTTCCCTACACACTGAAAACCATCCCCACACACTGAATCCTCTTCCCCACACACTGAAACCTCTTCCCCACACACTGAAAACTCTACCCCACACACTGAAACCACTTCTCCACAGACTGAAACCCCTTCCCCACACACTGAAACACATCCCCACACACTGCAACCCTTCCCCACACACTGAAACCTCTTCCCACACTCTGAAACCTCTTTGCCACCGACTGAAACCCTTCCCCACACACTGAAACCTCTTCCCCACACACTGAAACCTCTTCCACACACACTGAAACCTCTTCCCCACACACTGAAACCTCTTCCCCACACACAGAAAGCTCTTCCCCACAGACTGAAACCCTTCCCCACGCACTGAAACCTCTTCCCCACACACTGAAACCGCTTCCACACACACTGAAACCTCTTCCCCACATACTGAAACCACTTTCCCAGACACTGAAACCTCTTCCCCACACACTGAAAATCCTTTCCCACGCACTGAATCCTCTTCCACACACACTGAATCATCTTCCCCACACAATGAAACCTCTTCCCCACACGCTGAGACTTCTTACACACCCACTGAAAACCATCCCCACACACTGAAACCCCTTCCACACACACTGAAACCTCTTCCACGCATACTGAAACCCCTTCCCCAAACACTGAAGCCCCTTCCACACACACTGTAACCCCTTCCCCGCACACTGAAACCCGTTTCCCACATAATGAAACCCCTTCCACACACACTGAAACCCCTTCCCCGCACACTGAAACCCCTTCCCCACGCACTGAAACTTCTTCCCCACATGCTGAAACCCCTTCCCCACACACTGAAACCCATCCCCACAGACTGAAACACATCCCCACAGACTGAAACCGCTTCCCCACACACTGAAACCGATCGCCACACACTGAAACCTCTTCCCCACACACTGAAACCCCTTCCCCACAGACTGAAACCACTTCCCCACAGACTGAAACCACTTCCCCACACACTGAAACCTCTTCCCCACACACTGAAACCGCTTCCCCACACACTGAAACCCATCCCCACACACTGAAACCTCTTCCCCACGCACTGAAACCCCTTCCCCACAGACTGAAACCACTTCCCCACACACTGAAACCCCTTCCACACACACTGTAACCCCTTCTCCGCACACTGAAACCCTTTCCACACATACTGAAACACCTTCCACACACACTGAAAGCCCTTCCCCGCACACTGAAACCCCTTCCACACGCTCTGAAACCTCTTCCCCACACGCTGAAACCCCTTCCCCACACAATGAAACCCATCCCCACAGACTGAAACACATCCCCACAGACTGAAATCGCTTCCCCACACACTGAAACCCATCCCCACACACTGAAACCTCTTCCCCACACACTGAAACCCCTTCCGCACAGACAGAAACCACTAACCCACACACTGAAACCTCTTCCCCACACACTCAAACCCCTTCCCCAAACACAGAAAGCCATCCCCACACACTGAAACCTCTTCCCCACACACTGAAACCCCTTCCCCACACACTGAAACCCATCCCCACACACTGAAACCCATCCCCACACACTGAAAGCTCTTCCCCACACACTGCAACCTCTTCCCCACACACTGAAACCCCTTCCCCACAAACTGAAACCCCTTCCCCACACACTGAAACCTCTTCCCCACACACTGAAACCCCTCCCCACAGACTGAAACAACTTCCACAAACACTGAAACCTCTTCCCCACACACTGAAACCTCTTCCCCACACACTGAAACCTCTTCCCCACACACTGAAACCTCTTCCCCACACACTGAAACCTGTCCCTACACACTGAATCCCATCCCCACACACTGAAACCTCTACCCCACACACTGAAACCTCTTCCCCACGCACTAAAAACCTACCCCACACACTGAAATCCATCCCCACACACTGAAACCTCTTCCCCACACACTGAAACCTCTTCCCCTCACACTGAAAACATTCCCCACACACTGAAACACTTCCCCACACACTGAAACCCATCCCCACACACTGAAACCTCTTCCCCATACACTGAAACCCCTTCCCCACACACTGAAAACCATCCCCACACACTGAATCCTCTTCCCCACACACTGAAACCTCTTCCCCACACACAGAAAACTCTACCCCACACACTGAAACCACCTCTCCACAGACTGAAACCTCTTCCCACACTCTGAAACCTCTTTGCCACCGACTGAAACCCTTCCCCACACACAGAAAACTCTACCCCACACACTGAAACCCTTCCCCACACACTGAAACCTCTTCCCACACTCTGAAACCTCTTTGCCACCGACTGAAACCCTTCCCCACACACTGAAACCTCTTCCCCACACACAGAAACCTCTTCCACACACACTGAAACCTCTTCCCCACACACTGAAACCACTTCCCCACACACAGAAAGCTCTTCCCCACAGACTGAAACCCTTCCCCACGCACTGAAACCTCTTCCCCACACACTGAAACCGCTTCCACACACACTGAAACCTCTTCCCCACACACTGAAACCACTTTCCCAGACACTGAAACCTCTTCCCCACACACTGAAAATCCTTTCCCACGCACTGAATCCTCTTCCACACACACTGAATCATCTTCCCCACACACTGAAACCCCTTCCACACACACTGAAACCTCTTCCACGCATACTGAAACCCCTTCCCCACACACTGAAGCCCCTTCCACGCACACTGTAACCCCTTCCCCGCACACTGAAACCCGTTCCCCACATAATGAAACCCCTTCCACACACACTGAAACCCCTTCCCCACGCACTGAAACCTCTTCCCCACATGCGGAAACCCCTTCCCCACACACTGAAACCCATCCCCACAGACTGAAAAACATCCCCACAGACTGAAACCTCTTCCCCACACACTGAAACCGATCGCCACACACTGAAACCCCTTCCCCACAGACTGAAACCCATTCCCCACAGACTGAAACCACTTCCCCACACACTGAAACCTCTTCCCCACACACTGGAACCGCTTCCCCACACACTGAAACCCATCCCCACACACTGAAACCCATCCCCACACACTGAAACCTGTTCCCCACGCACTGAAACCCCTTCCCCACAGACTGAAACCACTTCCCCACACACTGAAACCTCTTCCCCACACACTGAAACCCCATCCCCATACACTGAAACCTCTTCCCCACACACTGAAACCTCTTCCTCACACACTGAAACCCATCCCCACACACTGAAACCTCTTCCCCACTCACTGCAACCTCTTCCCCAAACACTGAAACCCCATCCCCACAAACTGAAACCCCTTCCCCACACTCTGAAACCTCTTCGCCACACACTGAAACCCCTTCCCCACAGAATGAAACCACTTCCCCACACACTGAAAACTTTCCCCACACACTGAAACCTCTTCCCCACACACTGAAACCCATCCCCACACACTGAAACCTCTTCCCCACACACTGAAACCTCTTCCCCAAACACTGAAACCTCTCCCTACACACTGAAACCCATCCCCACACACTGAAACCTCTACCCCACACACTGAAACCTCTTCCCCACACACTGAAAACCTTCCCCACACACTGAAATCCATCCCCACACACTGAAACCTCTTCCCCACACACTGAAACCTCTTGCCCTCATACTGAAAACTTTCCCCACACACTGAAACCCTTCCCCACACACTGAAATCCATCCCCACACACTGAAACCTCTTCCCCACACACTGAAGCACATCCCCACACACTGAAACCTCTTCCCCACACACTGAAACCACTTCTCCACAGACTGAAACCCCTTCCCCACACACGGAAAACAATTCCCCACACACTGATACCTCTTCCCCACACACTGAAAGCACTTCCCCACACACTGAAACCACTTCCCCACACACTGAAACCTCTACCCCACAGACTGAAACACCTTCCCCACTCACTGAAGCACATCCCCACACACGGAAACCTCTTCCCCACACGCTGAAACACCTTAGCCACACTCTGAAACCCCTTCCCTACACACTGAAACCCATCCCCACACACTGAAACCTGTTCCCCACAAGCTGAAACACCTTCCCCACACACTGAAACCCATCCCCACACACTGAAAGCCATCGTCACACACTGAAACGTCATCCCCACACACTGAAACCTCTTCCCTACACACTGAAAAGCCTTCCCCACACACTGAAACCTATCCCCACAGACTGAAATCCCTTCCCCACACACTGAAAATCTTCCCCACACACTGAAACACTTCCCCACACACTGAAACCTCTTCCCCACACACTGAAACCACTTCCCCACACACTGAAACCTCTTAGCCACAGACTGAAAACCTTCCCCACACTCTGAAGCCTCTTCCCCACACACTGAAACAGCTTCCCCACGCACTGAAACCTCTTCCACACATGCTGAAACCTCTTCCCCACACACTGAAACCTCTTCCCCACAGACTGAAACCCCTTCCCCACACTCTGAAACCTCATCCCCACACACTGAAACCTCTTCCCCACACACTGAAAACCCTTCCCCACACACTGAAACCCATCACCACACACTGAAACCCCTTCCCCACACACTGAAACCCATCCCCACACAATGAAAACCTTCCCCACACACTGAAACCTCTTCCCACACATTGAAACCTCTTTGCTACACACTGAAACCCTTCCCCTCAAACTGAAACCTCTACCCCACACAATGAACTCTCTTCCAAACAAACTGAAACCTCTTCCCCACAGACTGAAACCCCTTCCCCACACTCTGAAACTTCTTCCCCACACACTGAAACCTCTTCAACACACACTGAAAACCCTTCCCCACACACTGAAACCTCTTCCCCAGACACTTAAACAGCTTCCCCACGCACTGAAGCCTCTTCCACACACACTGAAACCTCTTCCCCACACACTGAAAGCTCTTCACCACACAGTGAAACACCTTCCCCACACACTGAAACCTCTTCCCCACACACTGAAACGTCTACCCCAAAGACTGAAACCTCTTCCCCACAATCTGAAACCTCTTCCCCACACACTGAAACCTCTTCCCCACACACTGAAACCCCTTCCCCAAACACTGAAACCCCTTCCCCACACACTGAAACCCCTTCCCCACACACTGAAACCCCTTCCCCACACACTGAACCCATCCCCACACACTGAAACCCTTCCCCACACACTGAAACCTCTTCCCACACACTGAAACCTCTTTGCCACAAACTGAAACCCTTCCCCTCAAACTGAAACCCCTTCCCCTCAATCTGAAACCCCTTCCCCACACACTGAAACCCCTTCCCCACACACTGAAACCCCTTCCCCACACACTGAACCCATCCCCACACACTGAAACCACTTCCCCAAACACTGAAACCACTTCCCCAAACACTGAAACCTCTTCCCCACAGACTGAAACCCCTTCCCCACACACTGAAACCCCTTCCCCACACACTGAACCCATCCCCACACACTGAAACCACTTCCCCAAACACTGAAACCACTTCCCCAAACACTGAAACCTCTTCCCCACAGACTGAAACAACTTAACCAGACACTGAAACCTCTTCCCCACACACTGAAACCTCTTCCCCACTCAATGAAACCCATCCCGACACACTGAAACCTCTTCCCCACACACTGAAACCTGTCCCTACACACTGAAACCCATCCCCACACACTGAAACCTCTACCCCACACACTGAAACCTCTTCCCCACGCACTAAAAACCTTCCCCACACACTGAAACGTCTTCCCCACACACCGAAACTTGTCCCTACACACTCAAACCCATCCCCACACACTGAAACCCATCCCCACACACTGAAACCTCTACCCCACACACTGAAACCCCTTCCCCACACACTGAAACCCCTTCCCCACACACTGAAACCCATCCCCACACACTGAAAACTCTTCCCCACACACTGCAACCTCTTCCCCAAACACTGAAACCCCTTCCCCACACACTGAAACAACTTAACCAGACACTGAAACCTCTTCCCCACACACTGAATTCCTTCCCCACGCACTGAATCCTCTTCCTCACACACTGAAATATCTTCCCCACACATTGAAACCTCTTCCCCACACACTGAAACCCCTTCCACACACACTGTAACCCCTTCCCCGCACACTGAAACCCCTTCCCCACACACTGAAAACCCTTCCGCACACACTGTAACCCCTTCCCCGCACACTGAAACCCTTTCCACACATACTGAAACACCTTCCACACACACTGAAAGCCCTTCCCCGCACACTGAAACCCCTTCCACACGCTCTGAAACCCCTTCCCCACACGCTGAAACCCTTCCCCACACACTGAAACCCATCCCCACAGACTGAAACACAACCCACAGACTGAGACCGCTTCCCCACACACTGAAACCTCTTCCCCACACACTGAAACCCCTTCCCCACAGACAGAAACCAATTCCCCACACACTGAAACCTCTTCCCCACACACTGAAACCCCTTCCCCAAACACAGAAAGCCATCCCCACACACTGAAACCTCTTCCCCACACACTGAAACCCCTTCCCCACACACTGAATCCCATCCCCACACACTGAAACCTCTACCCCACACACTGAAACCTCTACCCCACACACTGAAACCCCTTCCCCACACACTGAAACCCTTCCCCACACACTTAAACACTTCCTAACACACTGAAACCTCTTCCCCACACACTGAAACCTCTACGCCACAGAATGAAACCCCTTCCCCACAAACTGAAACCCCTTCCCCACACACTGAAACCTCTGCCCCACACACTGAAACCCCTCCCCACAGACTGAAACAACTTCCACAAACACTGAAACCTCTTCCCCACACATTGAAACCTCTTCCCCACACACTGAAACCCATCCCCACACACTGAAACCCATCCCCACACACTGAAACCCATCCCCACACACTGAAACCTCTTCCCCACACACTGAAACCTGTCCCTACACACTGAATCCCATCCCCACACACTGAAACCTCTACCCCACACACTGAAACCTCTTCCCCACGCACTAAAAAACAACCCCACACACTGAAATCCATCCCCACACACTGAAACCTCTTCCCCACACACTGAAACCTCTTCCCCTCACACTGAAAACTTTCCCCACACACTGAAACACTTCCCCACACACTGAAACCCATCCCCACACACTGAAACCTCTTCCCCATACACTGAAACCCCTTCCCCACACACTGAAAACCATCCCCACACACTGAATCCTCTTCCCCACACACTGAAACCCTTCCCCACACACTGAAACCTTTTCCCCACACACTGAAACCTCTTCCACACAAACTGAAACCTCTTCCCCACACACGGAAACCTCTTCCCCACACACTGAAAGCTCTTCCCCACAGACTGAAACCTCTTCCCCACAGACTGAAACCTCTTCCCCACAGACTGAAACCTCTTCCCCACACACTGAAACCCCTTCCCCACGCACTGAAACCTCTTCCACACACACTGAAACCTCTTCCCCACACACTGAAACCTCTTCACCACACACTGAAAGCTCTTCCCCACAGACTGAAAGCTCTTCCCCACAGACTGAAACCTCTTCCCCACACACTGAAACCTCTTCCCCACACACTGAAACCCCTTCCCCACGCACTGAAACCTCTTCCACACACATTGAAACCTCTTCCCCACACACTGAAACCTCTTCCCCAGACACTGAAACCTCTTCCCCACACACTGAATTCCTTCCCCAGGCACTGAATCCTCTTCCACACACACTGAATCCTCTTCCCCACACATTGAAACCTCTTCCCCACACACTGAAACCCCTTCCACGCACACTGTAACCCCTTCCCCGCACACTGAAACCCCTTCCCCACACACTGAAACCCCTTCCACACACACTGTAACCCCTTCTCTGCACACTGAAACCATTTCCACACATACTGAAACACCTTCCACACACACTGAAAGCCCTTCCCCGCACACTGAAACCCCTTCCACACGCTCTGAAACCTCTTCCCCACACGCTGAAACCCCTTCCCCACACACTGAAACCCATCCCCACAGACTGAAACACATCCCCACAGACTGAAACCGCTTCCCCACACACTGAAACCTCTTCCCCACACATTGAAACCTCTTCCCCACACACTGAAACCCCTTCCCCACAGACAGAAACCACTAACCCACACACTGAAACCTCTTCCCCACACACTGAAACCCCTTCCCCAAACACAGAAAGCCATCCCCACACACTGAAACCTCTTCCCCACACACTGAAACGCCTTCCCCACACACTGAAACCAATCCCCACAAACTGAAAACCCTTCCCCACACACTGAAACCTCTTCCCCACACACTGAAACCTCTTCCCCACACACTGAAACCCCTTCCCCACAGACTGAAACAACTTCCCCAAACACTGAAACCTCTTCCCCACACACTGAAACCTCTTCCCCACACACTGAAACCCATCCCCACACACTGAAACCTCTTCCCCACACACTGAAACCTGTCCCTACACACTGATTCCCATCCCCACACACTGAAACCTCTACCCCACACACTGAAACCTCTTCCCCACACACTGAACCCCATCCCCACACACTGAAACCTCTTCCCCAAACACTGAAACCAGTCCCTACACACTGATTCCCATCCCCACACACTGAAACCTCTTCCCCACACACTGAAACCTCTTCCCCACAGACTGAAACCCCTTCCCCACAGACTGAAACAACTTCCCCAAACACTGAAACCTCTTCCCCACACAATGAAACCTCTTCCCCACACACTGAAACACATCCCCACACACTGAAACCCCTTCCCCACAGACTGAAACAACTTCCCCAAACACTGAAACCTCTTCCCCACACACTGAAACCTCTTCCCCACACACTGAAACCCATCCCCACACACTGAAACCTCTTCCCCACACACTGAAACCTGTCCCCACACACTGATTCCCATCCCCACACACTGAAACCTCTTCCCCACACATGCAAACATCTTCCCCACACACTGAAAACCTTCCCCACACACTGAAATCCATCCCGACACACTGAAACCTCTTCCCCACTCACTGAAACCTCGTCCCCACACACTGAAACCTCTTCCCCTCACACTGAAAACTTTCCCCACACACTGAAACACTAACCCACACACTGAAACCCATCCCCACACACTGAAACCTCTTCCCCATACACTGAAACCCCTTCCCTACACACTGAAAACCATCCCCACACACTGAATCCTCTTCCCCACACACTGAAACCTCTTCCCCACACACTGAAAACTCTACCCCACACACTGAAACCACTTCTCCACAGACTGAAACCCCTTCCCCACACACTGAAACCCATCCCCACACACTGCAACCCTTCCCCACACACTGAAACCTCTTCCCACACTCTGAAACCTCTTTGCCACCGACTGAAACCCTTCCCCACACACTGAAACCTCTTCCCCACACACTGAAACCTCTTCCACACACACTGAAACCTCTTCCCCACACACTGAAACCTCTTCCCCACACACAGAAAGCTCTTCCCCACAGACTGAAACCCTTCCCCACGCACTGAAACCTCTTCCCCACACACTGAAACCGCTTCCACACACACTGAAACCTCTTCCCCACATACTGAAACCACTTTCCCAGACACTGAAACCTCTTCCCCACACACTGAAAATCCTTTCCCACGCACTGAATCCTCTTCCACACACACTGAATCATCTTCCCCACACAATGAAGCCTCTTCCCCACAGACTGAAACCACTTCCCCACACACTGAAACCTCTTCCACGCATACTGAAACCCCTTCCCCAAACACTGAAGCCCCTTCCACACACACTGTAACCCCTTCCCCGCACACTGAAACCCGTTTCCCACATAATGAAACCCCTTCCACACACACTGAAACCCCTTCCCCGCACACTGAAACCCCTTCCCCACGCACTGAAACTTCTTCCCCACATGCTGAAACCCCTTCCCCACACACTGAAACCCATCCCCACAGACTGAAACACATCCCCACAGACTGAAACCGCTTCCCCACACACTGAAACCGATCGCCACACACTGAAACCTCTTATCCACACACTGAAACCCCTTCCCCACAGACTGAAACCACTTCCCCACAGACTGAAACCACTTCCCCACACACTGAAACCTCTTCCCCACACACTGAAACCGCTTCCCCACACACTGAAACCCATCCCCACACACTGAAACCTCTTCCCCACGCACTGAAACCCCTTCCCCACAGACTGAAACCACTTCCCCACACACTGAAACCCCTTCCACACACACTGTAACCCCTTCTCCGCACACTGAAACCCTTTCCACACATACTGAAACACCTTCCACACACACTGAAAGCCCTTCCCCGCACACTGAAACCCCTTCCACACGCTCTGAAACCTCTTCCCCACACGCTGAAACCCCTTCCCCACACAATGAAACCCATCCCCACAGACTGAAACACATCCCCACAGACTGAAATCGCTTCCCCACACACTGAAACCCATCCCCACACACTGAAACCTCTTCCCCACACACTGAAACCCCTTCCGCACAGACAGAAACCACTAACCCACACACTGAAACCTCTTCCCCACACACTCAAACCCCTTCCCCAAACACAGAAAGCCATCCCCACACACTGAAACCTCTTCCCCACACACTGAAACCCCTTCCCCACACACTGAAACCCATCCCCACACACTGAAACCCATCCCCACACACTGAAAGCTCTTCCCCACACACTGCAACCTCTTCCCCACACACTGAAACCCCTTCCCCACAAACTGAAACCCCTTCCCCACACACTGAAACCTCTTCCCCACACACTGAAACCCCTCCCCACAGACTGAAACAACTTCCACAAACACTGAAACCTCTTCCCCACACACTGAAACCTCTTCCCCACACACTGAAACCTCTTCCCCACACACTGAAACCTGTCCCTACACACTGAATCCCATCCCCACACACTGAAACCTCTACCCCACACACTGAAACCTCTTTCCCACGCACTAAAAACCTACCCCACACACTGAAATCCATCCCCACACACTGAAACCTCTTCCCCACACACTGAAACCTCTTCCCCTCACACTGAAAACATTCCCCACACACTGAAACACTTCCCCACACACTGAAACCCATCCCCACACACTGAAACCTCTTCCCCATACACTGAAACCCCTTCCCCACACACTGAAAACCATCCCCACACACTGAATCCTCTTCCCCACACACTGAAACCTCTTCCCCACACACAGAAAACTCTACCCCACACACTGAAACCACCTCTCCACAGACTGAAACCTCTTCCCACACTCTGAAACCTCTTTGCCACCGACTGAAACCCTTCCCCACACACAGAAAACTCTACCCCACACACTGAAACCCTTCCCCACACACTGAAACCTCTTCCCACACTCTGAAACCTCTTTGCCACCGACTGAAACCCTTCCCCACACACTGAAACCTCTTCCCCACACACTGAAACCTCTTCCACACACACTGAAACCTCTTCCCCACACACTGAAACCACTTCCCCACACACAGAAAGCTCTTCCCCACAGACTGAAACCCTTCCCCACGCACTGAAACCTCTTCCCCACACACTGAAACCGCTTCCACACACACTGAAACCTCTTCCCCACACACTGAAACCACTTTCCCAGACACTGAAACCTCTTCCCCACACACTGAAAATCCTTTCCCACGCACTGAATCCTCTTCCACACACACTGCATCATCTTCCCCACACACTGAAACCCCTTCCACACACACTGAAACCTCTTCCACGCATACTGAAACCCCTTCCCCACACACTGAAGCCCCTTCCACGCACACTGTAACCCCTTCCCCGCACACTGAAACCCGTTCCCCACATAATGAAACCCCTTCCACACACACTGAAACCCCTTCCCCGCACACTGAAACCCCTTCCCCACGCACTGAAACCTCTTCCCCACATGCGGAAACCCCTTCCCCACACACTGAAACCCATCCCCACAGACTGAAAAACATCCCCACAGACTGAAACCTCTTCCCCACACACTGAAACCGATCGCCACACACTGAAACCCCTTCCCCACAGACTGAAACCCCTTCCCCACAGACTGAAACCACTTCCCCACACACTGAAACCTCTTCCCCACACACTGGAACCGCTTCCCCACACACTGAAACCCATCCCCACACACTGAAACCCATCCCCACACACTGAAACCTGTTCCCCACGCACTGAAACCCCTTCCCCACAGACTGAAACCACTTCCCCACACACTGAAACCTCTTCCCCACACACTGAAACCCCATCCCCATACACTGAAACCTCTTCCCCACACACTGAAACCTCTTCCCCACACACTGAAACCCATCCCCACACACTGAAACCTCTTCCCCACACACTGCAACCTCTTCCCCAAACACTGAAACCCCATCCCCACAAACTGAAACCCCTTCCCCACACTCTGAAACCTCTTCCCCACACACTGAAACCCCTTCCCCACAGAATGAAACCACTTCCCCACACACTGAAAACTTTCCCCACACACTGAAACCTCTTCCCCACACACTGAAACCCATCCCCACACACTGAAACCTCTTCCCCACACACTGGAACCTCTTCCCCAAACACTGAAACCTCTCCCTACACACTGAAACCCATCCCCACACACTGAAACCTCTTCCCCACACACTGAAACCTCTTCCCCACACACTGCAAACCTTCCCCACACACTGAAATCCATCCCCACACACTGAAACCTCTTCCCCACACACTGAAACCTCTTCCCCTCATACTGAAAACTTTCCCCACACACTGAAACCCTTCCCCACACACTGAAATCCATCCCCACACACTGAAACCTCTTCCCCACACACTGAAGCACATCCCCACACACTGAAACCTCTTCCCCACACACTGAAACCACTTCTCCACAGACTGAAACCCCTTCCCCACACACGGAAAACAATTCCCCACACACTGATACCTCTTCCCCACACACTGAAACCACTTCCCCACACACTGAAACCACTTCCCCACACACTGAAACCTCTACCCCACAGACTGAAACACCTTCCCCACTCACTGAAGCACATCCCCACACACGGAAACCTCTTCCCCACACGCTGAAACACCTTAGCCACACTCTGAAACCCCTTCCCTACACACTGAAACCCATCCCCACACACTGAAACCTGTTCCCCACAAGCTGAAACACCTTCCCCACACACTGAAACCCATCCCCACACACTGAAAGCCATCGTCACACACTGAAACGTCATCCCCACACACTGAAACCTCTTCCCTACACACTGAAAAGCCTTCCCCACACACTGAAACCTATCCCCACAGACTGAAATCCCTTCCCCACACACTGAAAATCTTCCCCACACACTGAAACACTTCCCCACACACTGAAACCTCTTCCCCACACACTGAAACCACTTCCCCACACACTGAAACCTCTTAGCCACAGACTGAAAACCTTCCCCACACTCTGAAGCCTCTTCCCCACACACTGAAACAGCTTCCCCACGCACTGAAACCTCTTCCACACATGCTGAAACCTCTTCCCCACACACTGAAACCTCTTCCCCACAGACTGAAACCCCTTCCCCACACTCTGAAACCTCATCCCCACACACTGAAACCTCTTCCCCACACACTGAAAACCCTTGCCCACACACTGAAACCCATCACCACACACTGAAACCCCTTCCCCACACACTGAAACCCATCCCCACACACTGAAAACCTTCCCCACACACTGAAACCTCTTCCCACACATTGAAACCTCTTTGCTACACACTGAAACCCTTCCCCTCAAACTGAAACCTCTACCCCACACAATGAACTCTCTTCCAAACAAACTGAAACCTCTTCCCCACAGACTGAAACCCCTTCCGCACACTCTGAAACTTCTTCCCCACACACTGAAACCTCTTCAACACACACTGAAAACCCTTCCCCACACACTGAAACCTCTTCCCCAGACACTTAAACAGCTTCCCCACGCACTGAAGCCTCTTCCACACACACTGAAACCTCTTCCCCACACACTGAAAGCTCTTCACCACACAGTGAAACACCTTCCCCACACACTGAAACCTCTTCCCCACACACTGAAACGTCTACCCCAAAGACTGAAACCCCTTCCCCACAATCTGAAACCTCTTCCCCACACACTGAAACCTCTTCCCCACACACTGAAACCCCTTCCCCAAACACTGAAACCCCTTCCCCAAACACTGAAACCCCTTCCCCACACACTGAAACCCCTTCCCCACACACTGAACCCATCCCCACACACTGAAACCCTTCCCCACACACTGAAACCTCTTCCCACACACTGAAACCTCTTTGCCACAAACTGAAACCCTTCCCCTCAAACTGAAACCCCTTCCCCTCAATCTGAAACCCCTTCCCCACACACTGAAACCCCTTCCCCACACACTGAAACCCCTTCCCCACACACTGAACCCATCCCCACACACTGAAACCACTTCCCCAAACACTGAAACCACTTCCCCAAACACTGAAACCTCTTCCCCACAGACTGAAACAACTTAACCAGACACTGAAACCTCTTCCCCACACACTGAAACCTCTTCCCCACTCAATGAAACCCATCCCGACACACTGAAACCTCTTCCCCACACACTGAAACCTGTCCCTACACACTGAAACCCATCCCCACACACTGAAACCTCTACCCCACACACTGAAACCTCTTCCCCACGCACTAAAAACCTTCCCCACACACTGAAACGTCTTCCCCACACACCGAAACTTGTCCCTACACACTCAAACCCATCCCCACACACTGAAACCCATCCCCACACACTGAAACCTCTACCCCACACACTGAAACCCCTTCCCCACACACTGAAACCCCTTCCCCACACACTGAAACCCATACCCACACACTGAAAACTTTTCCCCACACACTGCAACCTCTTCCCCAAACACTGAAACCCCTTCCCCACAGACTGAAACAACTTAACCAGACACTGAAACCTCTTCCCCACACACTGAATTCCTTCCCCACGCACTGAATCCTCTTCCACACACACTGAAATATCTTCCCCACACATTGAAACCTCTTCCCCACACACTGAAACCCCTTCCACACACACTGTAACCCCTTCCCCGCACACTGAAACCCCTTCCCCACACACTGAAAACCCTTCCGCACACACTGTAACCCCTTCCCCGCACACTGAAACCCTTTCCACACATACTGAAACACCTTCCACACACACTGAAAGCCCTTCCCCGCACACTGAAACCCCTTCCACACGCTCTGAAACCCCTTCCCCACACGCTGAAACCCTTCCCCACACACTGAAACCCATCCCCACAGACTGAAACACAACCCACAGACTGAGACCGCTTCCCCACACACTGAAACCTCTTCCCCACACACTGAAACAACTTCCCCACAGACAGAAACCAATTCCCCACACACTGAAACCTCTTCCCCACACACTGAAACCCCTTCCCCAAACACAGAAAGCCATCCCCACACACTGAAACCTCTTCCCCACACACTGAAACCCCTTCCCCACACACTGAAACCCCTTCCCCACACACTGAAACCCATCCCCACACACTGAAAACTCTTCCCCACACACTGCAACCTCTTCCCGAAACACTGAAACCCCTTCCCCACAAACTGAAACCCCTTCCCCACACACTGAAACCTCTTCCCCACACACTGAAACCCCTTCCCCACAGACTGAAACAACTTACCCAAACACTGAAACCTCTTCCCAAACACTGAAACCTCTTCCCCAAACACTGAAACCTCTTCCCCACACACTGAAACCTCTTCCCCACACACTGAAACGTCTACCCCAAAGACTGAAACCCCTTCCCCACAATCTGAAACCTCTTCCCCACACACTGAAACCTCTTCGCCACACACTGAAACCTCTTCGCCACACACTGAAATCCCTTCCCCACACACTGAAACCCCTTCCCCACACACTGAAACCCCTTCCCCACACACTGAAACCCCTTCCCCACACACTGAACCCATCCCCACACACTGAAACCCTTCCCCACACACTGAAACCTCTTCCCACACACTGAAACCTCTTTGCCACAGACTGAAACCCTTCCCCTCAAGCTGAAACCCCTTCCCCACACACTGAAACCCCTTCCCCACACACTGAAACCCCTTCCCCACACACTGAACCCATCCCCACACACTGAAACCACTTCCCCAAACACTGAAACCTCTTCCCCACACACTGAAACCCATCCCCACACACTGAAACCTCTACCCCACACACTGAAACCCCTTCCCCACACACTGAAACCCCTTCTCCACACACTGAAACCCATCCCCACACACTGAAAACTCTTCCCCAAACACTGCAACCTCTTCCCCAAACACTGAAACCCCTTCCCCACAGACTGAAACAACTTAACCAAACACTGAAACCTCTTCCCCACACACTGAAACCTCTTCCCCACACACTAAAACCCATCCCTATACACTGAAACCTCTTCCCCACACACTGAAACCTGTCCCTACACACTGAAACCCATCCCCACACACTGAAACCTCTATCCCACACACTGAAACCTCTTCCCCACGCACTAAAAACCTTCCCCACACACTGAAATCCATCCCCACACACTGAAACCTCTTCCCCACACAATGAAACCTCATCCCCTCACACTGAAAACTTTCACCACACACTGAAACCCTTCCCCACACACTGAAACCCATCCCCACACACTGAAACCTCTTCCCCACACACTGAAACATCTTCCCCACACACTGAAACCCATCCCCACACACTGAAACCCATCCCCACACACTGAAACCCATCCCCACACACTGAAACCCTTCCCCACAAACTGAAACCTCTTCCCACACACTGAAACCTCTTTGCCACAGACTGAAACCCCTCCCCACACACTGAAACCCCTCCCCACACACTGAAACCTTTTCCCCACACACTGAAACCTCTTCCACACACACTGAAACCTCTTCCCCACACACGGAAACCTCTTCACCACACACTGAAAGCTCTTCCCCACAGACTGAAACCCTTCCCCAGACACTGAAACGTCTTCCCCACACACTGAATTCCTTCCCCACGCACTGAATCCTCTTCCACACACACTGAATCATCTTCCCCACACATTGAAACCTCTTCCCCACACACTGAAACCCCTTCCACACACACTGTAACCCCTTCCCCGCACACTGAAACCCCTTCCCCGCACACTGAAACCCCTTCCCCACACACTGAAACCCCTTCCGCACACACTGTAACCCCTTCCCCGCACACTGAAACCCTTTCCACACATACTGAAACACCTTCCACACACACTGAAAGCCCTTCCCCGCACACTGAAACCCCTTCCACACGCTCTGAAACCTCTTCCCCACACGCTGAAACCCTTCCCCACACACTGAAACCCATCCCCACAGACTGAAACACATCCCCACAGACTGAAACCGCTTCCCCACACACTGAAACCCATCCCCACACACTGAAACCCATCCCCACACACTGAAACCTCTTCCCCACACACTGAAACCCCTTCCCCACAGACAGAAACCAATTCCCCACACACTGAAACCTCTTCCCCACACACTGAAACCCCTTCCCCAAACACAGAAAGCCATCCCCACACACTGAAACCTCTTCCCCACACACTGAAACCCCTTCCCCACGCACTGAAACCCCTTCCCCACACACTGAAACCCACCCCCACACACTGAAAACTCTTCCCCACACACTGCAACCTCTTCCCCAAACACTGAAACCCCTTCCCCACAAACTGAAACCCCTTCCCCACACACTGAAACCTCTTCCCCACACACTGAAACCCCTTCCCCACAGACTGAAACAACTTACCCAAACACTGTAACCTCTTCCCCAAACACTGAAACCTCTTCCCCACACACTGAAACCTCTTCCCCACACACTGAAACCCATCCCCACACACTGAAACCTCTTCCCCACACACTGAAACCTCTTCCCCACGCGCTAAAAACCTTCCCCACACACTGAAATCCATCCCCAAACACTGAAACCTCTTTCCCACACACTGAAACCCATCCCCACACACTGAAACCCATCCCCACACACTGAAACCTCTTCCCTACACACTGAAAGCACTTCCCCAAAGACTGAAACCCATCCCCACATACAGAAACCTCTTCCCCACGCGCTGAAACCCCTTCCCCACTCACTGAAACCTCTTCCACACACACTGAAACCTCTTCCCCACACTCTGAAACCTCTTCCCCACACACTGAATCTCCTTCCCCACACGCTGAAACTTCTTCCACACCCACTGAAACCCATCCCCACACACTGAAACCTCTTCGCCACAGACTGAAACCCTTCCCCACACACTGAAACCTCTTCCCCACTCACTGAAACCTCTTCCCCTCACACTGAAACCCCTTCCCCGCACACTGAAACCTCTTTCCCACACACTGTACCCCCTTCAGCACGCACTGAAACCCCTTCCCCACATACTGAAACCTCTTCCCCACACACTGAAACCACTTCCCCACAGACTGATACCCCTTCCCCACACTCTGAAACCTCTTCCCCACACACTGAAACCACTTGCCCACACATTGAAACCCCTTCCCCACACATTGAAACCTCTTTCCCACACACTGAATGCTCTTCCCCACAGACTGAAACCCTTCCCCACACACTGAAACCCCTTCCCCACACACTGAAACCCCTTCCCCACGCACTGAAACCCCTTCCACACACACCAAAACCTCTTCCCCACACACTGAAACCTCTTCCCCACACACTGAAACTCCTTCCCCACGCACAGAAACCTCTTCCACACACACTGAAACATCTTCCCCACACACTGAATCCTCTTCCCCACACGCTGAAACTTCTTCCACACCCACTGAAACCCCTTCCCCACAGACTGAAACAACTTAACCAAACACTGAAACCTCTTCCCCACACACTGAAACCTCTTCCCCACACACTGAAACCCATCCCTACACACTGAAACCTCTTCCCCACACACTGAAACCTGTCCCTACACACTGAAACCCATCCCCACACACTGAAACCTCTATCCCACACACTGAAACCTCTTCCACACGCACTAAAAACCTTCCCCACACACTGAAATCCATCCCCACACACTGAAACCTCTTCCCCACACAATGAAACCTCATCCCCTCACACTGAAACCTGTCCCTACACACTGAAACCCATCCCCACACACTGAAACCTCTATCCCACACACTGAAACCTCTTCCCCACGCACTAAAAACCTTCCCCACACACTGAAATCCATCCCCACGCACTGAAACCTCTTCCCCACACAATGAAACCTCATCCCCTCACACTGAAAACTTTCACCACACACTGAAACCCTTCCCCACACACTGAAACCCATCCCCACACACTGAAACCTCTTCCCCACACACTGAAACATCTTCCCCACACACTGAAACCCATCCCCACACACTGAAACCCATCCCCACACACTGAAACCCATCCCCACACACTGAAACCCTTCCCCACAAACTGAAACCTCTTCCCACACACTGAAACCTCTTTGCCACAGACTGAAACCCCTCCCCACACACTGAAACCCCTCCCCACACACTGAAACCTTTTCCCCACACACTGAAACCTCTTCCACACACACTGAAACCTCTTCCCCACACACGGAAACCTCTTCACCACACACTGAAAGCTCTTCCCCACAGACTGAAACCCTTCCCCACACGCTGAAACCTCTTCCCCACACACTGAAACCCCTTCCCCACGCACTGAAACCTCTTCCACACACATTGAAACCTCTTCCCCACACACTGAAACCTCTTCCCCAGACACTGAAACCTCTTCCCCACACACTGAATTCCTTCCCCACGCACTGAATCCTCTTCCACACACACTGAATCATCTTCCCCACATATTGAAACCTCTTCCCCACACACTGAAACCCCTTCCACACACACTGTAACCCCTTCCCCGCACACTGAAACCCCTTCCCCACACACTGAAACCCCTTCCGCACACACTGTAACCCCTTCCCTGCACACTGAAACCCTTTCCACACATACTGAAACACCTTCCACACACACTGAAACCCATCCCTACACACTGATACCTCTTCCCCACACACTGAAACCTGTCCCTACACACTGAAACCCATCCCCACACACTGAAACCTCTATCCCACACACTGAAACCTCTTCCACACGCACTAAAAACCTTCCCCACACACTGAAATCCATCCCCACACACTGAAACCTCTTCCCCACACAATGAAACCTCATCCCCTCACACTGAAACATGTCCCTACACACTGAAACCCATCCCCACACACTGAAACCTCTATCCCACACACTGAAACCTCTTCCCCACGCACTAAAAACCTTCCCCACACACTGAAATCCATCCCCACACACTGAAACCTCTTCCCCACACAATGAAACCTCATCCCCTCACACTGAAAACTTTCACCACACACTGAAACCCTTCCCCACACACTGAAACCCATCCCCACACACTGAAACCTCTTCGCCACAGACTGAAACCCTTCCCCACACACTGAAACCTCTTCCCAACACACTGAAACCACTTCCCCACACATTGAAACCCCTTCCCCACACATTGAAACCTCTTTCCCACACACTGAATGCTCTTCCCCACAGACTGAAACCCTTCCCCACACACTGAAACCCCTTCCCCACACACTGAAACCCCTTCCCCACGCACTGAAACCCCTTCCACACACACCAAAACCTCTTCCCCACACACTGAAACCTCTTCCCCACACACTGAAACTCCTTCCCCACGCACAGAAACCTCTTCCACACACACTGAAACATCTTCCCCGCACACTGAATCCTCTTCCCCACACGCTGAAACTTCTTCCACACCCACTGAAACCCCTTCCCCACAGACTGAAACAACTTAACCAAACACTGAAACCTCTTCCCCACACACTGAAACCCCTTCCCCACACACTCAAACCCATCCCTACACACTGAAACCTCTTCCCCACACACTGAAACCTGTCCCTACACACTGAAACCCATCCCCACACACTGAAACCTCTATCCCACACACTGAAACCTCTTCCACACGCACTAAAAACCTTCCCCACACACTGAAATCCATCCCCACACACTGAAACCTCTTCCCCACACAATGAAACCTCATCCCCTCACACTGAAAACTTTCACCACACACTGAAACCCTTCCCCACACACTGAAACCCATCCCCACACACTGAAACCTCTTCCCCACACACTGAAACATCTTCCCCACACACTGAAACCCATCCCCACACACGGAAACCCATCCCCACACACTGAAACCCATCCCCACACACTGAAACCCTTCCCCACAAACTGAAACCTCTTCCCACACACTGAAACCTCTTTGCCACAGACTGAAACCCCTCCCCACACACTGAAACCCCTCCCCACACACTGAAACCTTTTCCCCACACACTGAAACCTCTTCCACACACACTGAAACCTCTTCCCCACACACGGAAACCTCTTCACCACACACTGAAAGCTCTTCCCCACAGACTGAAACCCTTCCCCACACGCTGAAACCTCTTCCCCACACACTGAAACCCCTTCCCCACGCACTGAAACCTCTTCCACACACATTGAAACCTCTTCCCCACACACTGAAACCTCTTCCCCAGACACTGAATCCTCTTCCCCACACACTGAATTCCTTCCCCACGCACTGAATCCTCTTCCACACACACTGATTCATCTTCCCCACACATTGAAACCTCTTCCCCACACACTGAAACCCCTTCCACACACACTGTAACCCCTTCCCCGCACACTGAAACCCCTTCCCCACACACTGAAACCCCTTCCGCACACACTGTAACCCCTTCCCCGCACACTGAAAACCTTTCCACACTTACTGAAACACCTTCCACACACACTGAAAGCCCTTCCCCGCACACTGAAACCCCTTCCACACGCTCTGAAACCTCTTCCCCACACGCTGAAACCCTTCCCCACACACTGAAACCCATCCCCACAGACTGAAACACATCCCCACAGACTGAAACCGCTTCCCCACACACTGAAACCCATCCCCACACACTGAAACCCATCCCCACACACTGAAACCTCTTCCCCACACACTGAAACCCCTTCCCCACAGACAGAAACCAATTCCCCACACACTGAAACCTCTTCCCCACACACTGAAACCCCTTCCCCAAACACAGAAAGCCATCCCCACACACTGAAACCTCTTCCCCACACACTGAAACCCCTTCCCCACACACTGAAACCCCTTCCCCAGACACTGAAACCCACCCCCACACACTGAAAACTCTTCCCCACACACTGCAACCTCTTCCCCAAACACTGAAACCCCTTCCCCACAAACTGAAACCCCTTCCCCACACACTGAAACCTCTTCCCCACACACTGAAACCCCTTCCCCACAGACTGAAACAACTTACCCAAACACTGTAACCTCTTCCCCAAACACTGAAACCTCTTCCCCACACACTGAAACCTCTTCCCCACACACTGAAACCCATCCCCACACACTGAAACCTCTTCCCCACACACTGAAACCTCTTCCCCACGCGCTAAAAACCTTCCCCACACACTGAAATCCATCCCCAAACACTGAAACCTCTTTCCCACACACTGAAACCCATCCCCACACACTGAAACCCATCCCCACACACTGAAACCTCTTCCCTACACACTGAAAGCACTTCCCCAAAGACTGAAACCCTTCCCCACATACAGAAACCTCTTCCCCACGCACTGAAACCCCTTCCCCACTCACTGAAACCTCTTCCACACACACTGAAACCTCTTCCCCACACTCTGAAACCTCTTCCCCACACACTGAATCTCCTTCCCCACACGCTGAAACTTCTTCCACACCCACTGAAACCCATCCCCACACACTGAAACCTCTTCGCCACAGACTGAAACCCTTCCCCACACACTGGAACCTCTTCCCCACACACTGAAACCTCTTCCCCTCACACTGAAACCCCTTCCCCGCACACTGAAACCTCTTTCCCACACACTGTACCCCCTTCAGCACGCACTGAAACCCCTTCCCCACATACTGAAACCTCTTCCCCACACACTGAAACCACTTCCCCACAGACTGATACCCCTTCCCCACACTCTGAAACCTCTTCCCCACACACTGAAACCACTTCCCCACACATTGAAACCCCTTCCCCACACATTGAAACCTCTTTCCCACACACTGAATGCTCTTCCCCACAGACTGAAACCCTTCCCCACACACTGAAACCCCTTCCCCACACACTGAAACCCCTTCCCCACGCACTGAAACCCCTTCCACACACACCAAAACCTCTTCCCCACACACTGAAACCTCTTCCCCACACACTGAAACTCCTTCCCCACGCACAGAAACCTCTTCCACACACACTGAAACATCTTCCCCACACACTGAATCCTCTTCCCCACACGCTGAAACTTCTTCCTCACCCACTGAAACCCATCCCCACACACTGAAACCCCTTCCACACACACTGAAACCTCTTCCACACACACTGAAACCCCTTCCCCACACACTGAAACCCCTTCCACACACACTGTAACCCCTTCCTCACACACTGACACCTCTTTTCCACACACTGAAAGCTCTTCCCCCCAGACTGAAACCCTTGCCCACACACTGAAACCTCTTCCCCACACACTGAAACCCCTTCCCCACGCACTGTAACCCCTTCCCCGCACACTGAAACCCCTTCCCCACACGCTGAAACCCCTTCCCCACACGCTGAAACCCCTTCCCCACCCACTGAAACCCCTTCCACACACACTGAAACCCCTTCCCTGCACACTGAAAACCCTTCCCCACACACTGAAACCCCTTCCCCACGCACTGAAACCCTTTCCACACACACTGAAAACTCTTCCCCACACAATGAAACCTCTTCCCCGCACACTGAAACCCCTTCCCCACACACTGAAACCCCTTCCCCACGCACTGAAACCCCGTCCACACACACTGAAAACTCTTCCCCACACAATGAAACCTCTTCCCCACACGCTGAAACCCCTTCCCCACACGCTTAAACGCCTTCCACACACACTGAAACCCATTCCCCACAGACTGAAACCTCTTCCCCGCACACTGAAACCCCTTCCCCACACACTGAAACCCCTTCCACACACACTGAAAACCCTTCCCCGCACACTGAAAACCCTTCCCCGCACACTGAAACCCCTTCCCCACACGCTGAAACCCCTTCCCCACACGCTGAAACCCCTTCCCCACACGCTTAAACGCCTTCCACACACACTGAAACCCATTCCCCACACACTGAAACCCATCCCCACAGACTGAAGCCTCTTCCCCACACACTGAAACCCATCCCCACACACTGAAACCTCTTCCCCGCTAACTGAAACCTCTTCCCCACACACTGAAACCTCTTCCCCACACACAGAAACCCTTCTCTACACGCTGAAACCCCTTCCACACACACTGAAAACCCTTCCACACACACTGAAACCTCTTCCACACACAATGAAACCCCTTCCCCACACGCTGAAACCCCTTCCACACACACTGAAGCCCCTTCCCCACATACTGAAACCCTTCACCACACACTGAAACCCTTCTCCAAACACTGAAACCTCTTCCCCACACACTGAAACATCTTTAACTCACACTGAAACCCATCCCCAGACACTGAAACCCCTTCCACACATACTGAAACCCCTTGCACACATACTGAAACCTCTTCCACACATACTGAAACCTCTTCCCCACACACTGAAACCATTCCCCACACACTGAAACCTATCCCCACACACAGAAACATCTTCCCCACACATTGAAACCCCTTCCCCCACACTGAAACCGCTTCCCCGCACACTGAAACCTCTTCCCCACACACTGAAACCCCTTCCCCACAGACTGAAACCACTTCCCCACACACTAAAACCTCTTCCCCACACACTGAAAACTCTTCCCAACACAGTGAAACCCCTTATCCACACACTGAAACCCCTTCCACACACACTGAAACCTCTTCCCCACACACTGAAACCTCTTCCCCACAGGCAGAAACCCCTTCCCCACACACTGAAACCCATCCCCACACACTGAAACCTCATCCCCACTCACTGAAACCCATCCCCACACAGTGAAACCCCTTCCCCACACACTGAAACCCATCCCCACACATTGAAAACCTTCCCCACACACTGAAACCCCTTCCCACGCACTGAAACCTCTTCCCCACAGACTGAAACCACTTCCCCACAAACTGAAACCTCGCACACTGCAACCTCTTCCCCACACTCTGATTCCCCTTCCCCACACACTGAAACCCCTTCCCCACACACTGAAACCTCTTCCCCACACACTGAAACCTCTTCCCCACAGACAGAAACCTCTTCCCCACACTCTGAAACCTCTTCCCCACACACTGAAACCTCTTCCCCACAGGCAGAAACCCCTTCCCCACACACTGAAACCCATCCCCACACACTGAAACCTCATCCCCACACACTGAAACCCATCCCCACACAGTGAAACCCCTTCCCCACACACTGAAACCCATCCCCACACATTGAAAACCTTCCCCACACACTGAAACCCCTTCCCACGCACTGAAACCTCTTCCCCACAGACAGAAACCCCTTCCCTACACTCTGAAACTTCTTCCCCACACACTGAAACCCCTTCCCCACAAACTGAAACCTCTTCGCCACAGACTGAAACCCTTCCCCACACCCTAAAACCTCTTCCCCACACACTGAAACCTCTTCGCCACAGACTGAAACCCTACCCCACACACTGAAGCCTCTTCCCCACACACTGAAACCTCTTCCCCAAACACTGAAACCTCTTCCCCACACACTGAAACCTCTTCGCCACAGACTGAAACCCTTCCCCACACACTGAAGCCTCTTCCCCACACACTGAAACCTCTTCCCCAAACACTGAAACCTCTTCCCCACACACTGAAACCTCTTCCCCACACACTGAAACCCCTTCCCCGCACACTGAAACCTCTTCCCCACACACTGAATCCCCTTCCCCACACACTGAAACCCCTTCCCCGCACACTGAAACCTCTTCCCCACACACTGAATCCCCTTCAGCACACACTGAAACCCCTTCACCACACACTGAAACCCCTTCCCCACAGACTGAAACCCCTTCCACACGCACTGAAACCCATCCCCACACACTGAAACCCATCCCCACACACTGTAATATCTTCCCCACACACTGAAACCCCTTCCCCACACACTGAAACCACTTCCCCACGCACTGAAACCCATCCCAACACACTGGAACCTCTTCCCCCCACACGGGAACCTCTTCCCCCCACACTGAAACCCCTTCCCCACACACTGAAACCCATCCCCACACACTGAAACCCATCCTCACACACTGAAACCTCTTCCCCACACACTGAAAGCTCTTCCCCAAAGACTGAAACCCTTCCCCACATACAGAAACCTCTTCCCCACGCACTGAAACCCCTTCCCCAACCACTGAAACCTCTTCCACGCACACTGAAACCTCTTCCCCACACTCTGAAACCTCTTCCCCACACACTGAAGCTCCTTCCCCACACGCCGAAACATCTTCCACACCCACTGAAACCCATCCCCACACACTGAAACCTCTTCGCCACAGATGAAACCCTTCCCCACACACTGAAACCTCTTCCCCACACACTGAAACCTCTTCCCCACACACTGAATCCTCTTCCCCACACACTGAAACCCCTTCCCCGTACACTGAAACCTCTTTCCCACACACTGTACCCCCTTCACCACGCACTGAATCCTCTTCCCCACACACTGAAACCACTTCCCCACACACTGAAATCTCTTCCCCACACACTGAAACCTCTTCCCCACAGACTGATACCCCTTCCCCACACTCTGAAACCTCTTCCCCACACTCTGAAACCTCTTCCCCACACACTGAAACCAGTTCCCCACACATTGAAACCCCTTCCCCACACACTGAAACCTCTTTCCCACACACTGAAAGCTCTTCCCCACAGACTGAAATCCTTCCCCACACACTGAAACCTCTTCCCCACACACTGAAACCCCTTCCCCACGCACTGAAACCCCTTCCACACACCCCAAAACCTCTTCCCCACACACTGAAACATCTTCCCCACACACTGAATCCTCTTCCACACACGCTGAAACTTCTTCCACACCCACTGAAACCCATCCCCACACACTGAAACCCCTTCCACACACACTGAAACCTCTTCCACACACACTGAAACCCCTTCCCCACACACTGAAACCCCTTCCACACACACTGTAACCCCTTCCCCACACACTGACACCTCTTTCCCACACACTGAAACCCCTTCCCCACGCACTGTAACCCCTTCCACACACGCTGAAAACTCTTCCCCACACAATGAAACCTCTTCCCCCCACACTGAAACCTCTCCCCCACACATTGAAACTCATTCCCCACGCACTGAAACCTCTTCCACTCACACTGAAACGTCTTCCCCACACATTGAAACCCCTTCCGCACGCACTGAAACCCCTTCCACACACACTGAAAACTCTTCCCCACACAATGAAACCTCTTCCCCCCACACTGAATCCTCTCCCGCACACATTGAAACTCCTTCCCCACGCACTGAAACCTCTTCCACTCACACTGAAACATCTTCCCCACACACTGAAACCTCTTCCACACACACTGAAACCCCTTCCCCACACACTGAAACCCCATCCACACACACTGTAACCCCTTCCCCGCACACTGAAACCCCTTCCCCACACACTGAAACCCCTTCCACACACACTGAAACCCCTTCCCTGCACACTGAAAACCCTTCCCCGCACACTGAACCCCATTCCCCACACGCTGAAACCCCTTCCCCACACGCTGAAACCCCTTCCCCACACGCTGAAACGCCTTCCACAAACACTGAAACCCATTCCCCACACACTGAAACCCATCCCCACAGACTGAAACCTCTTCCCCACTCACTGAAACCCATCTCCACACACTGAAACCTCTTCCCCGCGAACTGAAACCTCTTCCCCACACACTGAAACCTCTTCCCCACACACAGAAACCCTTCCCTACACGCTGAAACCCCTTCCCCACAGGCAGAAACCCCTTCCACACACACTGAAAACCCTTCCACACACAATAAAACTTCTTCCACACACAATGAAACCCCTTCCCCACACTCTGAAACCCCTTCCACACACACTGAAGCCTCTTCCCCACATACTGAATCCCTTCCCCACACACTGAAACCCTTCTCCACACACTGAAACCTCTTCCCCGCACACTGAAACATATTTCACTCACACTGAAACCCATCCCAAGACACTGAAACCTCTTCCCCACACAATGAAACCTCTTCCGCACACACTGAAACCCCTTCCGCACACACTGAAACCCCTTCCACACACACTTAAACCCCTTCCCCACACACTGAAACCCCTTCCCCACACACTGAAGCTCTTCCCCGCACACTGAAATCTCTTCCCCACACACTGAAACCCCTTCCCCACAGACTGAAACCACTTCCCCACACACTAAAACCTCTTCCCCACACACTGAAAACTCTTCCCAACACACTGAAACCCCTTATCCACACACTGAAACCCCTTCCACACACACTGAAACCTATTCCCCACAGGCAGAAACCCCATCCTCACACACTGAAACCCATCCCCACACACTGAAACCCATCCCCACACACTGAAACCTCATCCCCACACACTGAAACCCATCCCCACACAGTGAAACCCCTTCCCCACACACTGAAACCCATCCCCACACATTGAAAACCTTCCCCACACACTGAAACCCCTTCCCACGCACTGAAACCTCTTCCCCACAGACTGAAACCACTTCCCCACAAACTGAAACCTCGCCCACTGCAACCACTTCCCCACACACTGATTCCCCTTCACCACACACTGAAACCCTTTCCCCACACACTGAAACCTCTTTCCCACACACTGAAACCCCTTCCCCACAGACAGAAACCCCTTCCCCACACTCTGAAACTTCTTCCCCACACACTGAAACCCCTTCCCCACAAACTGAAAATCTTCCCCACACACTGAAACACTTCCCCACACACTGAAACCTCTTGCCCACACCCTAAAACCTCTTCCCCACACACTGAAACCTCTTCCCCACACACTGAAACCTCTTCGCCACAGACTGAAACCCTTCCCCACACACTGAAGCCTCTTCCCCACACACTGAAACCTCTTCCCCAAACACTGAAACCTCTTCCCCACACACTGAAACCTCTTCCCCACACACTGAAACCCCTTCCCCGCACACTGAATCCCCTTCCCCACACACTGAATCCCCTTCACCACACACTGAAACCCCTTCCCCACAGACTGAAACCCCTTCCCCACGCACTGAAACCCATCCCCACACTCTGAAACCCATCCCCACATACTGTAATCTCTTCCCCACACACTGAAACCCCTTCCACACACACTGAAACCCCTTCCCCACGCACTGAAACCCATCCCAACTCACTGGAACCTCTTCCCCACACACTGAAACCCCTTCCCCACACACTGAAACCCATCCCCACACACTGAAACCCATCCCCACACACTGAAACCTCTTCCCTACACACTGAAAGCACTTCCCCAAAGACTGAAACCCTTCCCCACATACAGAAACGCCTTCCCCCCGCACTGAAACCCCTTCCCCACGCACTGAAACCCCTTCCCCACGCACTGAAACCTCTTCCACACACATTGAAACCTCTTCCCCACACTCTGAAACCTCTTCCCCACACACTGAATCTCCTTCCCCACACGCTGAAACTTCTTCCACACACACTGACACCCATCCCCACACACTGAAACCTCTTTGCCACAGACTGAAACCCTTCCCCACACACTGAAACCTCTTCCCCACACACTGAAACCTCTTCCCCACACACACTTTCAGTGCAGCAGCTTTTTCGGGAGCAGCGTGTGAGCGAGTGAGCAGCTGGAAAAGTCAGTTTGAAAGTAAATTTAATTTCCTTTTGTTTTTCGGCGGAGGCCAGGGGGCTGCTGGGTAAGTAAAACACTATATATTTGGGCGGTTTCTGAACCCGAGACACCACACTTGTAGTGTCTCCCACCCGCCCTCCTCCTCTAACAAAAAAAAAAGGACTCGGTGGGGTGTTTATAAGGTAAGGCTTTTTCGATTTCTCTGGTTTTATTGTGATTGGTAAAAACTTTTCGTTCCTTTTTCATTTAACTAAGTTTAAACTTAAGATTAAAAATGGCAGGAGATCTCAGACCCGTATCATGCTCCTCTTGCTCAATGTGGGAGCTCAGGGAAATGTCTGATGACCCTGGCTCCTTCACGTGCAGGAAGTGTGTCCAGCTGCAGCTCTTGTTAGACCGCATGACGGCTCTCGAGCTGCGGATGGACTCACTTTGGAGCATGCGCGATGCTGAGGAGGTAGTGGATAGCACGTTTAGTGAATTGGTCACACCGCAGATTAGGATTGCTGAAGGAGAAAGGGAATGGGTGACCAAAAGGCAGAGAAAGAGCAGGAAATCAGCGCAGGAGTCCCCTGCGGTCATCTCCCTCCAAAACAAGTATACCGTTTTGGATACTGTTGAGGGAGATGGCTCACCAGGGGAAGGCAGCAGTAGCCAGGTCCATGGCACCGTGGCTGGCTCTGCTGTTCAGAAGGGCGGGAAAAAGAGTGGAAGGGCTATAGTCGTAGGGGATTCGATTGTAAGGGGAGTAGATAGGCGGTTCTGTGGTCGAAAACGAGGCTCCCGAATGGTATGTTGCCTCCCAGGTGCACGGGTCAGGGACGTCTCAGATCGGCTGCAGAACATTCTAAAGGGGGAGGGTGAACAGCCAGTTGTCATTGTGCACATAGGCACTAATGATATAGGTAAAAAACGGGATGAGGTCCTACAAGCAGAGTTTAGGGAGTTAGGAGCCAAGTTAAAAAGTAGGACCTCAAAGGTCGTAATCTCAGGATTACTACCAGTGCCACGTGATAGTCAGAGTAAAAATGAAAGAATAGTCAGGATGAATGCGTGGCTTGAGAGATGGTGCAGGAAGGAGGGGTTCAGATTTTTGGGACATTGGGACCGGTTCTGGGGGAGGTGGGACTATTACAAATTGGACGGTCTACACCTGGGCCGGACTGGAACCAATGTCCTTGGAGGTGCTTTTGCTAACGCTGTTGGGGAGGGTTTAAACTAATGTGGCAGGGGGATGGGAACCAATTGAGGTCAGTTGACAGTAAGGAGGTAGTAACAAAAGCCTGTAAGGAACTAGATAATGAAGTCAGTGTGACTAAGGGGAAGAGCAGGCAGGGAGCAGATGATGAATATAAAGGGACTGGTGGTCTGAGGTGCATTTGTTTTAATGCAAGAAGTGTAGTTGGTAAGGCAGATGAACTTAGGGCTTGGATTGGTACCTGGGAGTATGATGTTATTGCTATTACTGAGACTTGGTTGAGGGAAGGGCATGATTGGCAACTAAATATCCCAGGATATCGATGCTTCAGGCGGGATAGAGAGGGAGGTAAAAGGGGTGGAGGAGTTGCATTACTGGTCAAAGAGGATATCACAGCTGTGCTGAAGGAGGGCACTATGGAGGACTCGAGCAGTGAGGCAATATGGACAGAACTCAGAAATAGGAAGGGTGCGGTAACAATGTTGGGGCTGTACTACAGGCCTCCCAACAGCGAGCGTGAGATAGAGGTACAAATATGTAAACAGATTATGGAAAGATGTAGGAGCAACAGGGTGGTGGTGATAGGAGATTTTAATTTTCCCAACATTGACTGGGATTCGCTTAGTGTTAGAGGTCCAGATGGAGCAGAATTTGTAAGGAGCATCCAGGAGGGTTTTCTAGAGCAGTATGTAAATAGTCCAACTCGGGAAGGGGCCATACTGGACCTGGTGTTGGGGAATGAGCCCGGCCAGGTTGTTGAAGTTTCAGTAGGGGACTACTTTGGGAATAGTGATCACAATTCCGTAAGCTTTAAAATACTCATGGACAAAGACGAGAGTGGTCCTAAAGGAAGAGTGCTAAATTGGGGGAAGGCCAACTATACCAAAATTCGGCAGGAGCTGGGAAATGTAGATTGGGAGCAGCTGTTTGAAGGTAAATCCACATGTGATATGTGGGAGGCTTTTAAAGAGAGGTTGATTAGCGTGCAGGAGAGACATGTTCCTGTGAAAATGAGGGATAGAAATGGCAAGATTAGGGAACCATGGATGACAGGTGAAATTGTGAGACTAGCTAAGAGGAAAAAGGAAGCATACATAAGGTCTAGGCGGCTGATGAAAGACGAAGCTTTGAAAGAATATCGGGAATGTAGGACCAATCTGAAACGAGTAATTAAGAGGGCTAAAAGGGGTCATGAAATATCTTTAGCAAACAGGGTTAAGGAAAATCCCAAAGCCTTTTATTCATATATAAGGAGAAAGAGGGTAACTAGAGAAAGGATTGGCCCACTAAAGGACAAAGGAGGAATGTTATGCTTGGAGTCAGAGAAAATAGGTGAAATTCTAAACGAGTACTTTGCATCGGTATTCACCGAGGAGAGGGACATGACGGATGTTGAGGTTAGGAACAGATGTTTGATTACTCTAGGTCAAGTCGGCATAAGGAGGGAGGAGGTGTTGGGTATTCTAAAGGGCATTACGGTGGACAAGTCCCCAGGTCCGGATGGGATCTATCCCAGGTTACTGAGGGAAGCGAGAGAGGAAATAGCTGGGGCCTTAACAGATATCTTTGTAGCATCCTTAAACACGGGTGAGGTCCCGGAGGACTGGAGAATTGCTAATGTTGTCCCCTTGTTTAAGAAGGGTAGCAGGGATAATCCAGGTAATTATAGACCGGTGAGCCTGACGTCAGTGGCAGGGAAGCTGCTGGAGAAGATACTGAGGGATAGGATCTATTCCCATTTGGAAGAAAATGGGCTCATCAGTGATAGGCAACATGGTTTTGTGCAGGGAAGGTCATGTCTTACCAACTTAATAGAATTCTTTGAGGAAGTGACAAAGTTGATTGATGAGGGAAGGGCTGTCGATGTCATATACATGGACTTCAGTAAGGCGTTTGATAAGGTTCCCCATGGCAGGCTGATGGAGACAGTGAAGGCGCTTGGGGTCCAAGGTGTACTAGCTCGATGGATAAAGAACTGGCTGGGCAACAGGAGACAGAGAGTAGCAGTAGAAGGGAGTTTCTCAAAATGGAGACGTGTGACCAGTGGTGTTCCACAGGGATCCGTGCTGGGACCACTGTTGTTTGTGATATACATTAATGATTTGGAGGAAAGTATAGGTGGACTGATTAGCAAATTTGCAGACGACACTAAGATTGGTGGAGTAGCAGATAGTGAAGGGGACTGTCAGAGAATACAGCAGAATATAGATAGATTGGAGAGTTGGGCAGAGAAATGGCAGATGGAGTTCAATCAGGGCAAATGCGAGGTGATGCATTTTGGAAGATCCAATTCAAGAGTGAACTATACAGTAAATGGAAAAGTCCTGGGGAAAATTGATGTCCAGAGAGATTTGGGTGTTCAGGTCCACTGTTCCCTGAAGGTGGCAACGCAGGTAAATAGAGTGGTCAAGAAGGCATACGGCATGCTTTCCTTCATCGGACGGGGCATTGAGTACAAGAGTTGGCAGGTCATGTTACAGTTGTATAGGACTTTGGTTCGGCCATATTTGGAATACTGCGTACAGTTCTGGTCGCCACATTATCAAAAGGATGTGGATGCTTTAGAGAGGGTGCAGAGGAGGTTCACAAGGATGTTGCCTGGTATGGAGGGCGCTAGCTATGAAGAGAGGTTGAGCAGATTAGGATTATTTTCATTAGAAAGACGGAGGTTGAGGGGGGACCTGATTGAGGTGTACAAAATCATGAGAGGTATAGACAGGGTGGATAGCAAGAGGCTTTTTCCCAGAGTGGGGGTTTCAATTACTAGAGGACACGAGTTCAAAGTGAAAGGGGAAAAGTTTAGGGGGGATATGCGTGGAAAGTTATTTACGCAGAGGGTGGTGGGCACCTGGAACGCATTGCCAGCGGAGGTGGTAGATGCGGGCACGATGGATTCTTTTAAGATGTATCTAGACAGATACATGAATGGGCAGGAAGAAAAGAGATACAGAACCTTAGAAAATAGGCGACATGTTTAGAGAGAGGATCTGGATCGGCGCAGGCTTGGAGGGCCGAAGGGCCTGTTCCTGTGCTGTAATTATCTTTGTTCTTTGTTCTTTGTTCTTTGTTCACTGAAACCCCTTCCCCGCACACTGAAACCTCTTTCCCTCACACTGAACCCCCTTCAGCACGCACTGAAACCCCTTCCCCACATACTGAAACCTCTTCCCCACAGACTGATACCCCTTCCCCACACTCTGAAACCTCTTCCCCACACACTGAAACCACTTCCCCACACATTGAAACCCCTTCCCCACACATTGAAACCTCTTTCCCACACACTGAATGTTCTTCCCCACAGACCGAAACCCTTCCCCACACACTGAAACCTCTTCCCCACACACTGAAACCCCTTGCCCACGCACTGAAACCCCTTCCACACACACCAAAACCTCTTCCCCACACACTGAAACCTCTTCCCCACACACTGAAACCTCTTCCCCACACACTGAAACTCCTTCCCCACGCACAGAAACCTCTTCCACACACACTGAAACATCTTCCCCACACACTGAATCCTCTTCCCCACACGCAGAAACTTCTTCCACACCCACTGAAACCCATCCCCACACACTGAAACCCCTTCCACACACACTGAATCCTCTTCCACACACACTGAAACCCCTTCCCCACACACTGAAACCCCTTCCACACACACTGTAACCCCTTCCACACACACTGTAACCCCTTCCCCACACACTGACACCTCTTTTCCACACACTGAAAGCTCTTCCCCCCAGACTGAAACCCTTGCCCACACACTGAAACCCCTTCCCCACACACTGAAACCACTTCCCCACGCACTGAAACCCCTTCCACACACACTGAAAACTCTTCCCCACACAATGAAACCTCTTCCCCCCACACTGAAACCTCTCCCCCACACATTGAAAATCCTTCCACTCGCACTGAAACCTCTTCCACTCACACTGAAACATCTTCCCCACACACTGAAACCTCTTCCTCACACGCTGAAACTTCTTCCACACCCACTGAAACCCATCCCCACACATTGAAACCCCTTCCACACATACTGAAACCTCTTCCACACACACTGAAACCCCTTCCCCACACACTGAAACCCCATCCACACACACTGTAAGCCCTTCCCCGCAGACTGAAACCCCTTCCCCGCAGACTGAAACCCCTTCCCCACACACTGAAACCCCTTCCCCACACACTGAAACCCCTTCCACACACACTGAAACCCCTTCCCTGCACACTGAAAACCCTTCCCCGCACACTGAACCCCCTTCCCCACACGCTGAAACCCCTTCCCCACACGCTTAAACGCCTTCCACACACACTGAAACCCATTCCCCACACACTGAATTCATCCCCACAGACTGAAACCTCTTCCCCACACACTGAAACCCATCCCCACACACTGAACCCTCTCCCCCGCTAACTGAAACCTCTTCCCCACACACTGAAACCTCTTCCCCACACACTGAAACCTCTTCCCCACACACAGAAACCCTTCCCTACACGCTGAAACCCCTTCCCCACAGGCTGAAACCACTTCCACACACACTGAAAACCCTTCTACACACACTGAAACCTCTTCCACACACAATGAAATCCCTTCCCCACACGCTGAAACCCCTTCCACACACACTGAAGCCCCTTCCCCACATACTGAAACCCTTCACCTCACACTGAAACCCTTCTCCACACACTGAAACCTCTTCCCCACACACTGAAACATCTTTCACTCACACTGAAACCCATCCCCAGACACTGAAACCTCTTCCCAACACAATGAAACCTCTTCCCCACACACTGAAACCCCTTCCGCACACACTGAAACCCCTTCCACACATACTGAAACCCCTTGCCACACACTTAAACCTCTTCCACACATACTGAAACCTCTTCCCCACACACTGAAACCATTCCCCACACACTGAAACCAATCCCCACACACAGAAACATCTTCCCCACACATTGAAACCCCTTCCCCACACACTGATACCCCTTCCCCGCACACTGAAACCTCTTCCCCGCACACTGAAACCTCTTCCCCACACACTGAAACCCCTTCCCCACAGACTGAAACCACTTCCCCACACACTAAAACCTCTTCCCCACACACTGAAAACTCTTCCCAACACACTGAAACCCCTTATCCACACACTGAAACCCCTTCCACACACACTGAAACCTCTTCCCCACACACTGAAACCTCTTCCCCACAGGCAGAAACCCATCCCCACACACTGAAACCCATCCCCACACACTGAAACCCATCCCCACACACTGAAACCTCATCCCCACACACTGAAACCCATCCCCACACAGTGAAACCCCTTCCCCACACACTGAAACCCATCCCCACACATTGAAAACCTTCCCCACACACTGAAACCCCTTCCCACGCACTGAAACCTCTTCCCCACAGACTGAAACCACTTCCCCACAAACTGAAACCTCGCACACTGCAACCTCTTCCCCACACTCTGATTCCCCTTCACCACACACTGAAACCCCTTCCCCACACACTGAAACCTCTTCCCCACACACTGAAACCTCTTCCCCACAGACAGAAACCCCATCCCCACACTCTGAAACTTCTTCCCCACACACTGAAACCCCTTCCCCACAAACTGAAAATCTTCCCCACACACTGAAAGACTTCCCCACACACTGAAACCTCTTGCCCACACCCTAAAACCTCTTCCCCACACACTGAAACCTCTTCGCCACAGACTGAAACCCTTCCCCACACACTGAAACCTCTTCGCCACAGACGGAAACCCTTCCCCACACACTGAAGCCTCTTCCCCACACACTGAAACCTCTTCCCCACACTCTGAAACCTCTTCCCCACACACTGAATCCCCTTCAGCACACACTGAAACCACTTTCCCACAGACTGAAACCCCTTCCCCACGCACTGAAACCTCTTCCCCACACACTGAATCCCCTTCACCACACACTGAAACCACTTTCCCACAGACTGAAACCCCTTCCCCACGCACTGAAACCCATCCCCACACACTGAAACCCATCCCCACACACTGTAAGCTCTTCCCCACACACTGAAACCCCTTCCCCACACACTGAAACCACTTCCCCACGCACTGACACCCATCCCAACACACTGGAACCTCTTCCCCCCACACTGGAACCACTTCCCCCCACACTGAAACCCCTTCCCCACACACTGAAACCCATCCCCACACACTGAAACCCATCCCCACACACTGAAACCTCTTCGCCACAGACTGAAACCCTTCCCCACACACTGAAACCTCTTCCCCACGCACTGAAACCACTTCCGCACACACCAAAACCTCTTCCCCACACACTGAAACCTCTTCCCCACACACTGAAACTCCTTCCCCACGCACTGAAACCTCTTCCCCACACACTGAAACCTCTTCCCCACACACTGAAACCCCATCCCCGCACACTGAAACCTCTTTCCCACACACTGAAACCTCTTCACCACAGACTGATACCCCTTCCCCACACTCTGAAACCTCTTCCCCACACTCTGAAACCTCTTCCCCACACTCTGAAACCTCTTCCCCACACTCTGAAACCTCTTCCCCACACTCTGAAACCTCTTCCCCACACACTGAAACCACTTCCCCACACATTGAAACCCCTTCCCCACACACTGAAACCTCTTTCCCACACACTGAAAGCTCTTCCCCACAGACTGAAACCCTTCCCCACACACTGAAACCTCTTCCCCACACACTGAATCCCCTTCCCCACGCACTCAAACCCCTTCCACACACACCAAAACCTCTTCCCCACACACTGAAACCTCTTCCCCACACACTGAAACTCCTTCCCCACGCACAGAAACCTCTTCCACACACACTGAAACATCGTCCCCACACACTGAATCCTCTTCCACACACGCTGAAACTTCTTACACACCCACTGAAACCCATCCCCACACACTGAAACCCCTTCCACACACACTGAAACCTCTTCCACACACACTGAAACCCCTTCCCCACACACTGAAACCCCTTCCACACACACTGTAACCCCTTCCCCACACACTGACACCTCTTTCCCACACACTGAAACCCCTTCCCCACGCACTGAAATCCCTTCCACACACACTGAAAACTCTTCCCCACACAATGAAACCTCTTCCCCCCACACTGAAACCTCTCCTCCACACATTGAAACTCCTTCCCCACGCACTGAAACCTCTTCCACACACACTGAAACCTCTTCCCCACACTCTGAAACCTCTTCCCCACACACTGAAACTTCCTCCCCACACGCTGAAACTTCTTCCACACCCACTGAAACCCATCCGCACACACTGAAAGCTCTTCGCCACAGACGGAAACCCTTCCCCACTCACTGAAACCCCTTCCCGACACACTGAAACCTCTTCCCCACAGACTGAAACCCCTTCCCCACAGACTGAAACCCCTTCCCCACACTCTGAAACCTCTTCCCCACACACTGAAACCACGTCCCCACACATTGAAACCCCTTCCCCACACAATGAAACCTCTTTCCCACACACTGAAAGCTCTTCCCCACAGACTGAAACCCTTCCCCACACACTGAAACCTCTTCCCCACAAACTGAACACCCTTCCCCACGCACTGAAACCCCTTCCACACACACCAAAACCTCTTCCTCACAAACTGAAACTCCTTCCCCACGCACAGAAACCTCTTCCACACACACTAAAACATCTTCCCCACACACTGAAACCTCTTCCCCACACGCTGAAACTTCTTCCACACCCACTGAAACCCATCCCCACACACTGAAACCCCTTCCACACACACTGAAACCTCTTCCACACACACTGAAACCCCTTCCCCACACACTGAAACCCTTCCACACTCACTGTAACCCCTTCCCCGCACACTGAAACCCCTTCCCCACACACTGAAACCCCTTCCACACACACAGAAACCCCTTCCCCGCACACTGAAAACCCTTCCCCGCACACTGAAACCCTTCCCCACACGCTGAACCCCCTTCCCCACACGCTGAAACCCATTCCACACACTCTGAATCCTCTTCCACATGCACTGAAACCCCTTCCGCACACACTGATACCCATCCCCACACACTGAATCCATTCCCCACACAATGAAACCCATCCCCAAACACTGAAACCTCTTCCCCACACACTGAAACCTCTTCCCCACAGACTGATACCCCTTCCCCACACTCTGAAACCTCTTCCCCACACTCTGAAACCTCTTCCCCACACACGGAAACCACTTCCCCACACATTGAAACCCCTTCCCCACACACTGAAACCTCTTTCCCACACACTGAAAGCTCTTCACCACACACTGAAACCCCATCCCCGCAGACTGAAACCCCTTCCCCACGCACTGAAACCCATCCCCACACACTGAAACCCATCCCCACACACTGTAATCTCTTCCCCACACACTGAAACCCCTGCCCCACACACTGAAACCACTTCCCCACGCACTGAAACCCATCCCAACACACTGGAACCTCTTCCCCCCACACTGAAACCCCTTCCCCACACACTGAAACCCATCCCCACACACTGAAACCCAACCCCACACACTGAAACCTCTTCCCCACTCACTGAAAGCTCTTCCCCAAAGACTGAAACCCTTCCCCACATACAGTTTCCTCTTCCCCACGCACTGAAACCCCTTCCCCAACCACTGAAACCTCTTCCACACTCACTGAAACCTCTTCCCCACACACTGAAGCTCCTTCCCCACACGCTGAAACATCTTCCACACCCACTGAAACCCATCCCCACACACTGAAACCTCTTCGCCACAGACTGAAACCCTTCCCCACACACTGAAACCTCTTCCCCACACACTGAAACTCCTTCCCCACGCACAGAAACCTCTTCCACACACACTGAAACATCTTCCCCACACACTGAAACCTCTTCCCCACACGCTGAAACTTCTTCTACACCCACTGAAACCCATCCCCACACACTGAAACCCCTTCCCCGCACACTGAAACCCCTTCCCCGCACACTGAAACCCCTTCCCCACACACTGAAACCTCTTCCCCACACACTGAAACCTCTTCCCCACACACTGATACCCCTTCCCCACACTTTGAAACCTCTTCCCCACACACTGAAACCTCTTCCCCACACATTTAAACCCCTTCCCCACACACTGAAACCTCTTTCCCACACACTGAAACCTCTTCCCCACACACTGAAACCTCTTCCCCACACATTTAAACCCCTTCCCCACACACTGAAACCTCTTCCCCACACACTGAAACCCCTTCCCCACGCACTGAAACCCCTTCCACACACACTGAAACCTCTTCCCCACACACTGAAACCCCTTCCCCGCGCACAGAAACCTCTTCCACACACACTGAAACATCTTCCCCACACACTGAATCCTCTTCCACACACACTGAAACCTCTGCCACACACACTGAAACCTCTTCCACACACACTGAAACCCCTTCCCCACTCACTGAAACCCCTTCCACACACACTGTAACCCCTTCCCCACACACTGACACCTCTTTCCCACACACTGAAACCCCTTCCCCACGCACTGAAATCCCTTCCACACACACTGAAAACTCTTCCCCACACAATGAAACCTCTTCCCCCCACACTGAAACCTCTCCTCCACACATTGAAACTCCTTCCCCACGCACTGAAACCTCTTCCACACACACTGAAACCTCTTCCCCACACTCTGAAACCTCTTCCCCACACACTGAAACTTCCTCCCCACACGCTGAAACTTCTTCCACACCCACTGAAACCCATCCGCACACACTGAAAGCTCTTCGCCACAGACGGAAACCCTTCCCCACTCACTGAAACCCCTTCCCGACACACTGAAACCTCTTCCCCACAGACTGAAACCCCTTCCCCACAGACTGAAACCCCTTCCCCACACTCTGAAACCTCTTCCCCACACACTGAAACCACGTCCCCACACATTGAAACCCCTTCCCCACACACTGAAACCTCTTTCCCACACACTGAAAGCCCTTCCCCACAGACTGAAACCCTTCCCCACACACTGAAACCTCTTCCCCACAAACTGAACACCCTTCCCCACGCACTGAAACCCCTTCCACACACACCAAAACCTCTTCCCCACAAACTGAAACTCCTTCCCCACGCACAGAAACCTCTTCCACACACACTAAAACATCTTCCCCACACACTGAAACCTCTTCCCCACACGCTGAAACTTCTTCCACACCCACTGAAACCCATCCCCACACACTGAAACCCCTTCCACACACACTGAAACCTCTTCCACACACACTGAAACCCCTTCCCCACACACTGAAACCCTTCCATACTCACTGTAACCCCTTCCCCGCACACTGAAACCCCTTCCCCACACACTGAAACCCCTTCCACACACACAGAAACCCCTTCCCCGCACACTGAAAACCCTTCCCCGCACACTGAAACCCTTCCCCACACGCTGAACCCCCTTCCCCACACGCTGAAACCCATTCCACACACTCTGAATCCTCTTCCACATGCACTGAAACCCCTTCCGCACACACTGATACCCATCCCCACACACTGAATCCATTCCCCACACAATGAAACCCATCCCCAAACACTGAAACCTCTTCCCCACACACTGAAACCTCTTCCCCACAGACTGATACCCCTTCCCCACACTCTGAAACCTCTTCCCCACACTCTGAAACCTCTTCCCCACACTCTGAACCCTCTTCCCCACACACGGAAACCACTTCCCCACACATTGAAACCCCTTCCCCACACACTGAAACCTCTTTCCCACACACTGAAAGCTCTTCACCACACACTGAAACCCCATCCCCACAGACTGAAACCCCTTCCCCACGCACTGAAACCCATCCCCACACACTGAAACCCATCCCCACACACTGTAATCTCTTCCCCACACACTGAAACCCCTGCCCCACACACTGAAACCACTTCCCCACGCACTGAAACCCATCCCAACACACTGGAACCTCTTCCCCCCACACTGAAACCCCTTCCCCACACACTGAAACCCATCCCCACACACTGAAACCCAACCCCACACACTGAAACCTCTTCCCCACTCACTGAAAGCTCTTCCCCAAAGACTGAAACCCTTCCCCACATACAGTTTCCTCTTCCCCACGCACTGAAACCCCTTCCCCAACCACTGAAACCTCTTCCACACTCACTGAAACCTCTTCCCCACACACTGAAGCTCCTTCCCCACACGCTGAAACATCTTCCACACCCACTGAAACCCAACCCCACACACTGAAACCTCTTCGCCACAGACTGAAACCCTTCCCCACACACTGAAACCTCTTCCCCACACACTGAAACTCCTTCCCCACGCACAGAAACCTCTTCCACACACACTGAAACATCTTCCCCACACACTGAAACCTCTTCCCCACACGCTGAAACTTCTTCTGCACCCACTGAAACCCATCCCCACACACTGAAACCCCTTCCCCGCACACTGAAACCCCTTCCCCACACACTGAAACCTCTTCCCCACACACTGAAACCTCTTCCCCACACACTGAAACCTCTTCCCCACACACTGATACCCCTTCCCCACACTCTGAAACCTCTTCCCCACACTCTGAAACCTCTTCCCCACACACTGAAACCTCTTCCCCACACGTTTAAACCCCTTCCCCACACACTGAAACCTCTTTCCCACACACTGAAACCTCTTCCCCACACACTGAAACCTCTTACCCACACATTTAAACCCCTTCCCCACACACTGAAACCTCTTCCCCACACACTGAAACCTCTTCCCCACACACTGAAACCCCTTCCCCACACACTGAAACCCCTTCCCCACGCACTGAAACCCCTTCCCCACACACTGAAACCTCTTCCCCACACACTGAAACCCCTTCCCCGCGCACAGAAACCTCTTCCACACACACTGAAACATCTTCCCCACACACTGAATCCTCTTCCACACCCACTGAAACCCATCCCCACACACTGAAACCCCTTCCACACACACTGAAACCTCTTCCACACACACTGAAACCTCTTCCACACACACTGAAACCCCTTCCCCACACACTGAAACCACTTCCACACACACTGTAACCCCTTCCCCACACACTGACACCTCTTTCCCACACACTGAAACCCCTTCCCCACGCACTGAAACCCCTTCCACACACACTGAAAACTCTTCCCCACACAATTAAACGTCTTCCCCCCACACTGAAACCTCTCCCCCACACATTGAACATCCTTCCCCACGCACTGAAACCTCTTCCACACACACTGAAACCTCTTCCCCACACTCTGAAACCTCTTCCCCACACACTGAAACTTCCTCCCCACACGCTGAAACTTCTTCCACACCCACTGAAACCCATCCGCACACACTGAAACCTCTTCGCCACAGACGGAAACCCTTCCCCACACACTGAAACCTCTTCCCCACACACTGAAACCTCTTCCCCACACACTGAAACCCCTTCCCCGCACACTGAACCCTCTTACCCACACACGGTACCCCCTTCACAACACACTGAAACCCCTTCCCCACACACTGAAACCTCTTCCCCACAGACTGAAACCCCTTCCCCACAGACTGAAACCCCTTCCCCACAGACTGAAACCCCTTCCCCACATTCTGAAACCTCTTCCCCACACACTGAAACCACTTCCCCACACATTGAAACCCCTTCCCCACACAGTGAAACCTCTTTCCCACACACTGAAATCTCTTCCCCACAGACTGAAACCCTTCCCCACACACTGATACCTCTTCCCCACAAACTGAACACCCTTCCCCACGCACTGAACCCCTTCCACACACACCAAAACCTCTTCCCCACAAACTGAAACTCCTTCCCCACGCACAGAAACCTCTTCCACACACACTGAAACATCTTCCCCACACACTGAAACCTCTTCCCCACAGGCTGAAAAATTCTTCCACACCCACTGAAACCCATCCCCACACACTGAAACCCATCCCCACACACTGAAACCCCTTCCACACCCACTGAAACCTCTTCCACACACACTGAAACCCCTTCCCCACACACTGAAACCCTTCCACACTCACTGAAACATCTTCCCCACACACTGAATCCTCTTCCACACCCACTGAAACCCATCCCCACACACTGAAACCCCTTCCACACACACTGAAACCTCTTCCACACACACTGAAACCCCTTCCCCACACACTGAAACCCCTTCCGCACACACTGTAACCCCTTCCCCACACTCTGACACCTCTTTCCCACACACTGAAACCCCTTCCACACGCACTGAAACCCCTTCCACACACACTGAAAACTCTTCCCCACACAATTAAACCTCTTCCCCCCACACTGAAACCTCTCCCCCACACATTGAAACTCCTTCCCCACGCACTGAAACCTCTTCCACACACACTGAAACCTCTTCCCCACACTCTGAAACCTCTTCCCCACACACTCAAACTTCCTCCCCACAAGCTGAAACTTCTTCCACACCCACTGAAACCCATCCGCACACACTGAAAGCTCTTCGCCACAGACGGAAACCCTTCCCCACACACTGAAACCTCTTCCCCACACTCTGAAACCTCTTCCCCACACACTGAAACCCCTTCCCCGCACACTGAACCCTCTTTCCCACACACTGTACCCCCTTCATCACACACTGAAACCCCTTCCCCACACACTGAAACCTCTTCCCCACACACTGAAACCTCTTCCCCACACACTGAAACCTCTTCCCCACACACTGACACCTCTTCCCCACACACTGAAACCCCTTCCCCACATACTGAAACCCCTTCCCCACAGACTGAAACCCCTTCCCCACACTCTGAAACCTCTTCCCCACACACTGAAACCTCTTCCACACACACTGAAACCCCTTCCCCACACACTGAAACCCCTTCCACACACACTGTAACCCCTTCCCCACACACTGACACCTCTTTCCCACACACTGAAACCCCTTCCCCACGCACTGTAATCCCTTCCACACACACTGAAAACTCTTCCCCACACAATGAAACCTCTTCCCCCCACACTGAAACCTCTCCTCCACACATTGAAACTCCTTCCCCACGCACTGAAACCTCTTCCACACACACTGAAACCTCTTCCCCACACTCTGAAACCTCTTCCCCACACACTGAAACTTCCTCCCCACACGCTGAAACTTCTTCCACACCCACTGAAACCCATCCGCACACACTGAAAGCTCTTCGCCACAGACGGAAACCCTTCCCCACTCACTGAAACCCCTTCCCGACACACTGAAACCTCTTCCCCACAGACTGAAATCCCTTCCCCACAGACTGAAACCCCTTCCCCACACTCTGAAACCTCTTCCCCACACACTGAAACCACGTCCCCACACATTGAAACCCCTTCCCCACACAATGAAACCTCTTTCCCACACACTGAAAGCTCTTCCCCACAGACTGAAACCCTTCCCCACACACTGAAACCTCTTCCCCACAAACTGAACACCCTTCCCCACGCACTGAAACCCCTTCCACACACACCAAAACCTCTTCCTCACAAACTGAAACTCCTTCCCCACGCACAGAAACCTCTTCCACACACACTAAAACATCTTCCCCACACACTGAAACCTCTTCCCCACGCGCTGAAACTTCTTCCACACCCACTGAAACCCATCCCCACACACTGAAACCCCTTCCACACACACTGAAACCTCTTCCACACACACTGAAACCCCTTCCCCACACACTGAAACCCTTCCACACTCACTGTAACCCCTTCCCCGCACACTGAAACCCCTTCCCCACACACTGAAACCCCTTCCACACACACAGAAACCCCTTCCCCGCACACTGAAAACCCTTCCCCGCACACTGAAACCCTTCCCCACACGCTGAACCCCCTTCCCCACACGCTGAAACCCATTCCACACACTCTGAATCCTCTTCCACATGCACTGAAACCCCTTCCGCACACACTGATACCCATCCCCACACACTGAATCCATTCCCCACACAATGAAACCCATCCCCAAACACTGAAACCTCTTCCCCACACACTGAAACCTCTTCCCCACAGACTGATACCCCTTCCCCACACTCTGAAACCTCTTCCCCACACTCTGAAACCTCTTCCCCACACACGGAAACCACTTCCCCACACATTGAAACCCCTTCCCCACTCCCTGAAACCTCTTTCCCACACACTGAAAGCTCTTCACCACACACTGAAACCCCATCCCCACAGACTGAAACCCCTTCCCCACGCACTGAAACCCATCCCCACACACTGAAACCCATCCCCACACACTGTAATCTCTTCCCCACACACTGAAACCCCTGCCCCACACACTGAAACCACTTCCCCACGCACTGAAACCCATCCCAACACACTGGAACCTCTTCCCCCCACACTGAAACCCCTTCCCCACACACTGAAACCCATCCTCACACACTGAAACCCAACCCCACACACTGAAACCTCTTCCCCACTCACTGAAAGCTCTTCCCCAAAGACTGAAACCCTTCCCCACATACAGTTTCCTCTTCCCCACGCACTGAAACCCCTTCCCCAACCACTGAAACCTCTTCCACACTCACTGAAACCTCTTCCCCACACACTGAAGCTCCTTCCCCACACGCTGAAACATCTTCCACACCCACTGAAACCCATCCCCACACACTGAAACCTCTTCGCCACCGACTGAAACCCTTCCCCACACACTGAAACCTCTTCCCCACACACTGAAACTCCTTCCCCACGCACAGAAACCTCTTCCACACACACTGAAACATCTTCCCCACACACTGAAACCTCTTCCCCACACGCTGAAACTTCTTCTACACCCACTGAAACCCATCCCCACACACTGAAACCCCTTCCCCGCACACTGAAACCCCTTCCCCGCACACTGAAACCCCTTCCCCACACACTGAAACCTCTTCCCCACACACTGAAACCTCTTCCCCACACACTGATACCCCTTCCCCACACTCTGAAACCTCTTCCCCACACACTGAAACCTCTTCCCCACACATTTAAACCCCTTCCCCACACACTGAAACCTCTTTCCCACACACTGAAACCTCTTCCCCACACACTGAAACCTCTTCCCCACACATTTAAACCCCTTCCCCACACACTGAAACCTCTTCCCCACACACTGAAACCCCTTCCCCACGCACTGAAACCCCTTCCACAGACACTGAAACCTCTTCCCCACACACTGAAACCCCTTCCCCGCGCACAGAAACCTCTTCCACACACACTGAAACCTCTTCCCCACACACTGAATCCTCTTCCACACACACTGAAACCTCTGCCACACACACTGAAACCTCTTCCACACACACTGAAACCCCTTCCCCACTCTCTGAAACCCCTTCCACACACACTGTAACCCCTTCCCCACACACTGACACCTCTTTCCCACACACTGAAACCCCTTCCCCACGCACTGAAATCCCTTCCACACACACTGAAAACTCTTCCCCACACAATGAAACCTCTTCCCCCCACACTGAAACCTCTCCTCCACACATTGAAACTCCTTCCCCACGCACTGAAACCTCTTCCACACACACTGAAACCTCTTCCCCACACTCTGAAACCTCTTCCCCACACACTGAAACTTCCTCCCCACACGCTGAAACTTCTTCCACACCCACTGAAACCCATCCGCACACACTGAAAGCTCTTCACCACAGACGGAAACCCTTCCCCACTCACTGAAACCCCTTCCCGACACACTGAAACCTCTTCCCCACAGACTGAAACCCCTTCCCCACAGACTGAAACCCCTTCCCCACACTCTGAAACCTCTTCCCCACACACTGAAACCACGTCCCCACACATTGAAACCCCTTCCCCACACAATGAAACCTCTTTCCCACACACTGAAAGCTCTTCCCCACAGACTGAAACCCTTCCCCACACACTGAAACCTCTTCCCCACAAACTGAACACCCTTCCCCACGCACTGAAACCCCTTCCACACACACCAAAACCTCTTCCCCACAAACTGAAACTCCTTCCCCACGCACAGAAACCTCTTCCACACACACTAAAACATCTTCCCCACACACTGAAACCTCTTCCCCACACGCTGAAACTTCTTCCACACCCACTGAAACCCATCCCCACACACTGAAACCCCTTCCACACACACTGAAACCTCTTCCACACACACTGAAACCCCTTCCCCACACACTGAAACCCTTCCATACTCACTGTAACCCCTTCCCCGCACACTGAAACCCCTTCCCCGCACACTGAAACCCCTTCCCCACACACAGAAACCCCTTCCCCGCACACTGAAAACCCTTCCCCGCACACTGAAACCCTTCCCCACACGCTGAACCCCCTTCCCCACACGCTGAAACCCATTCCACACAGTCTGAATCCTCTTCCACATGCACTGAAACCCCTTCCGCACACACTGATACCCATCCCCACACACTGAATCCATTCCCCACACAATGAAACCCATCCCCAAACACTGAAACCTCTTCCCCACACACTGAAACCTCTTCCCCACAGACTGATACCCCTTCCCCACACTCTGAAACCTCTTCCCCACACTCTGAAACCTCTTCCCCACACTCTGAACCCTCTTCCCCACACACGGAAACCACTTCCCCACACATTGAAACCCCTTCCCCACACACTGAAACCTCTTTCCCACACACTGAAAGCTCTTCACCACACACTGAAAGCTCTTCACCACACACTGAAACCCCATCCCCACAGACTGAAACCCCTTCCCCACGCACTGAAACCCATCCCCACACACTGAAACCCATCCCCACACACTGTAATCTCTTCCCCACACACTGAAACCCCTGCCCCACACACTGAAACCACTTCCCCACGCACTGAAACCCATCCCAACACACTGGAACCTCTTCCCCCCACACTGAAACCCCTTCCCCACACACTGAAACCCATCCCCACACACTGAAACCGAACCCCACACACTGAAACCTCTTCCCCACTCACTGAAAGCTCTTCCCCAAAGACTGAAACCCTTCCCCACATACAGTTTCCTCTTCCCCACGCACTGAAACCCCTTCCCCAACCACTGAAACCTCTTCCACACTCACTGAAACCTCTTCCCCACACACTGAAGCTCCTTCCCCACACGCTGAAACATCTTCCACACCCACTGAAACCCATCCCCACACACTGAAACCTCTTCGCCACAGACTGAAACCCTTCCCCACACACTGAAACCTCTTCCCCACACACTGAAACTCCTTCCCCACGCACAGAAACCTCTTCCACACACACTGAAACATCTTCCCCACACACTGAAACCTCTTCCCCACACGCTGAAACTTCTTCTGCACCCACTGAAACCCATCCCCACACACTGAAACCCCTTCCCCGCACACTGAAACCCCTTCCCCACACACTGAAACCTCTTCCCCACACACTGAAACCTCTTCCCCACACACTGAAACCTCTTCCCCACACACTGATACCCCTTCCCCACACACTGATACCCCTTCCCCACACTCTGAAACCTCTTCCCCACACTCTGAAACCTCTTCCCCACACACTGAAACCTCTTCCCCACACATTTAAACCCCTTCCCCACACACTGAAACCTCTTTCCCACACACTGAAACCTCTTCCCCACACACTGAAACCTCTTACCCACACATTTAAACCCCTTCCCCACACACTGAAACCTCTTCCCCACACACTGAAACCCCTTCCCCACACACTGAAACCCCTTCCCCACGCACTGAAACCCCTTCCACACACACTGAAACATCTTCCCCACACACTGAAACCCCTTCCCCGCGCACAGAAACCTCTTCCACACACACTGAAACATCTTCCCCACACACTGAATCCTCTTCCACACCCACTGAAACCCATCCCCACACACTGAAACCCCTTCCACACACACTGAAACCTCTTCCACACACACTGAAACCTCTTCCACACACACTGAAACCCCTTCCCCACACACTGAAACCACTTCCACACACACTGTAACCCCTTCCCCACACACTGACACCTCTTTCCCACACACTGAAACCCCTTCCCCACGCACTGAAACCCCTTCCACACACACTGAAAACTCTTCCCCACACAATTAAACGTCTTCCCCCCACACTGAAACCTCTCCCCCACACATTGAACATCCTTCCCCACGCACTGAAACCTCTTCCACACACACTGAAACCTCTTCCCCACACTCTGAAACCTCTTCCCCACACACTGAAACTTCCTCCCCACACGCTGAAACTTCTTCCACACCCACTGAAACCCATCCGCACACACTGAAACCTCTTCGCCACAGACGGAAACCCTTCCCCACACACTGAAACCTCTTCCCCACACACTGAAACCTCTTCCCCACACACTGAAACCCCTTCCCCGCACACTGAACCCTCTTACCCACACACGGTACCCCCTTCACAACACACTGAAACCCCTTCCCCACACACTGAAACCTCTTCCCCACAGACTGAAACCCCTTCCCCACAGACTGAAACCCCTTCCCCACAGACTGAAACCCCTTCCCCACACTCTGAAACCTCTTCCCCACACACTGAAACCACTTCCCCACACATTGAAACCCCTTCCCCACACAGTGAAACCTCTTTCCCACACACTGAAATCTCTTCCCCACAGACTGAAACCCTTCCCCACACACTGATACCTCTTCCCCACAAACTGAACACCCTTCCCCACGCACTGAACCCCTTCCACACACACCAAAACCTCTTCCCCACAAACTGAAACTCCTTCCCCACGCACAGAAACCTCTTCCACACACACTGAAACATCTTCCCCACACACTGAAACCTCTTCCCCACAGGCTGAAAAATTCTTCCACACCCACTGAAACCCATCCCCACACACTGAAACCCATCCCCACACACTGAAACCCCTTCCACACCCACTGAAACCTCTTCCACACACACTGAAACCCCTTCCCCACACACTGAAACCCTTCCACACTCACTGAAACATCTTCCCCACACACTGAATCCTCTTCCACACCCACTGAAACCCATCCCCACACACTGAAACCCCTTCCACACACACTGAAACCTCTTCCACACACACTGAAACCCCTTCCCCACACACTGAAACCCCTTCCGCACACACTGTAACCCCTTCCCCACACTCTGACACCTCTTTCCCACACACTGAAACCCCTTCCACACGCACTGAAACCCCTTCCACACACACTGAAAACTCTTCCCCACACAATTAAACCTCTTCCCCCACACTGAAACCTCTCCCCCACACATTGAAACTCCTTCCCCACGCACTGAAACCTCTTCCACACACACTGAAACCTCTTCCCCACACTCTGAAACCTCTTCCCCACACACTCAAACTTCCTCCCCACAAGCTGAAACTTCTTCCACACCCACTGAAACCCATCCGCACACACTGAAAGCTCTTCGCCACAGACGGAAACCCTTCCCCACACACTGAAACCTCTTCCCCACACTCTGAAACCTCTTCCCCACACACTGAAACCCCTTCCCCGCACACTGAACCCTCTTTCCCACACACTGTACCCCCTTCATCACACACTGAAACCCCTTCCCCACACACTGAAACCTTTTCCCCACACACTGAAACCTCTTCCCCACACACTGAAACCTCTTCCCCACACACTGACACCTCTTCCCCACACACTGAAACCCCTTCCCCACATACTGAAACCCCTTCCCCACAGACTGAAACCCCTTCCCCACACTCTGAAACCTCTTCCCCACACACTGAAACCTCTTCCACACACACTGAAACCCCTTCCCCACACACTGAAACCCCTTCCACACACACTGTAACCCCTTCCCCACACACTGACACCTCTTTCCCACACACTGAAACCCCTTCCCCACGCACTGAAATCCCTTCCACACACACTGAAAACTCTTCCCCACACAATGAAACCTCTTCCCCCCACACTGAAACCTCTCCTCCACACATTGAAACTCCTTCCCCACGCACTGAAACCTCTTCCACACACACTGAAACCTCTTCCCCACACTCTGAAACCTCTTCCCCACACACTGAAACTTCCTCCCCACACGCTGAAACTTCTTCCACACCCACTGAAACCCATCCGCACACACTGAAAGCTCTTCGCCACAGACGGAAACCCTTCCCCACTCACTGAAACCCCTTCCCGACACACTGAAACCTCTTCCCCACAGACTGAAACCCCTTCCCCACAGACTGAAACCCCTTCCCCACACTCTGAAACCTCTTCCCCACACACTGAAACCACGTCCCCACACATTGAAACCCCTTCCCCACACAATGAAACCTCTTTCCCACACACTGAAAGCTCTTCCCCACAGACTGAAACCCTTCCCCACACACTGAAACCTCTTCCCCACAAACTGAACACCCTTCCCCACGCACTGAAACCCCTTCCACACACACCAAAACCTCTTCCTCACAAACTGAAACTCCTTCCCCACGCACAGAAACCTCTTCCACACACACTAAAACATCTTCCCCACACACTGAAACCTCTTCCCCACACGCTGAAACTTCTTCCACACCCACTGAAACCCATCCCCACACACTGAAACCCCTTCCACACACACTGAAACCTCTTCCACACACACTGAAACCCCTTCCCCACACACTGAAACCCTTCCACACTCACTGTAACCCCTTCCCCGCACACTGAAACCCCTTCCCCACACACTGAAACCCCTTCCACACACACAGAAACCCCTTCCCCGCACACTGAAAACCCTTCCCCGCACACTGAAACCCTTCCCCACACGCTGAACCCCCTTCCCCACACGCTGAAACCCATTCCACACACTCTGAATCCTCTTCCACATGCACTGAAACCCCTTCCGCACACACTGATACCCATCCCCACACACTGAATCCATTCCCCACACAATGAAACCCATCCCCAAACACTGAAACCTCTTCCCCACACACTGAAACCTCTTCCCCACAGACTGATACCCCTTCCCCACACTCTGAAACCTCTTCCCCACACTCTGAAACCTCTTCCCCACACACGGAAACCACTTCCCCACACATTGAAACCCCTTCCCCACACACTGAAACCTCTTTCCCACACACTGAAAGCTCTTCACCACACACTGAAACCCCATCCCCACAGACTGAAACCCCTTCCCCACGCACTGAAACCCATCCCCACACACTGAAACCCATCCCCACACACTGTAATCTCTTCCCCACATACTGAAACCCCTGCCCCACACACTGAAACCACTTCCCCACGCACTGAAACCCATCCCAACACACTGGAACCTCTTCCCCCCACACTGAAACCCCTTCCCCACACACTGAAACCCATCCCCACACACTGAAACCCAACCCCACACACTGAAACCTCTTCCCCACTCACTGAAAGCTCTTCCCCAAAGACTGAAACCCTTCCCCACATACAGTTTCCTCTTCCCCACGCACTGAAACCCCTTCCCCAACCACTGAAACCTCTTCCACACTCACTGAAACCTCTTCCCCACACACTGAAGCTCCTTCCCCACACGCTGAAACATCTTCCACACCCACTGAAACCCATCCCCACACACTGAAACCTCTTCGCCACAGACTGAAACCCTTCCCCACACACTGAAACCTCTTCCCCACACACTGAAACTCCTTCCCCACGCACAGAAACCTCTTCCACACACACTGAAACATCTTCCCCACACACTGAAACCTCTTCCCCACACGCTGAAACTTCTTCTACACCCACTGAAACCCATCCCCACACACTGAAACCCCTTCCCCGCACACTGAAACCCCTTCCCCGCACACTGAAACCCCTTCCCCACACACTGAAACCTCTTCCCCACACACTGAAACCTCTTCCCCACACACTGATACCCCTTCCCCACACTCTGAAACCTCTTCCCCACACTCTGAAACCTCTTCCCCACACACTGAAACCTCTTCCCCACACATTTAAACCCCTTCCCCACACACTGAAACCTCTTCCCCACACACTGAAACCTCTTACCCACACATTTAAACCCCTTCCCCACACACTGAAACCTCTTCCCCACACACTGAAACCTCTTCCCCACACACTGAAACCTCTTCCCCACACACTGATACCCCTTCCCCACACTCTGAAACCTCTTCCCCACACTCTGAAACCTCTTCCCCACACACTGAAACCTCTTCCCCACACATTTAAACCCCTTCCCCACACACTGAAACCTCTTTCCCACTCACTGAAACCTCTTCCCCACACACTGAAACCTCTTACCCACACATTTAAACCCCTTCCCCACACACTGAAACCTCTTCCCCACACACTGAAACCTCTTCCCCACACACTGAAACCCCTTCCCCACACACTGAAACCCCTTCCCCACGCACTGAAACCCCTTCCACACACACTGAAACCTCTTCCCCACACACTGAAACCCCTTCCCCGCGCACAGAAACCTCTTCCACACACACTGAAACATCTTCCCCACACACTGAATCCTCTTCCACACCCACTGAAACCCATCCCCACACACTGAAACCCCTTCCACACACACTGAAACCTCTTCCACACACACTGAAACCTCTTCCACACACACTGAAACCCCTTCCCCACACACTGAAACCACTTCCACACACACTGTAACCCCTTCCCCACACACTGACACCTCTTTCCCACACACTGAAACCCCTTCCCCACGCACTGAAACCCCTTCCACACACACTGAAAACTCTTCCCCACACAATTAAACGTCTTCCCCCCACACTGAAACCTCTCCCCCACACATTGAACATCCTTCCCCACGCACTGAAACCTCTTCCACACACACTGAAACCTCTTCCCCACACTCTGAAACCTCTTCCCCACACACTGAAACTTCCTCCCCACACGCTGAAACTTCTTCCACACCCACTGAAACCCATCCGCACACACTGAAACCTCTTCGCCACAGACGGAAACCCTTCCCCACACACTGAAACCTCTTCCCCACACACTGAAACCTCTTCCCCACACACTGAAACCCCTTCCCCGCACACTGAACCCTCTTACCCACACACGGTACCCCCTTCACAACACACTGAAACCCCTTCCCCACACACTGAAACCTCTTCCCCACAGACTGAAACCCCTTCCCCACAGACTGAAACCCCTTCCCCACAGACTGAAACCCCTTCCCCACATTCTGAAACCTCTTCCCCACACACTGAAACCACTTCCCCACACATTGAAACCCCTTCCCCACACAGTGAAACCTCTTTCCCACACACTGAAATCTCTTCCCCACAGACTGAAACCCTTCCCCACACACTGATACCTCTTCCCCACAAACTGAACACCCTTCCCCACGCACTGAACCCCTTCCACACACACCAAAACCTCTTCCCCACAAACTGAAACTCCTTCCCCACGCACAGAAACCTCTTCCACACACACTGAAACATCTTCCCCACACACTGAAACCTCTTCCCCACAGGCTGAAAAATTCTTCCACACCCACTGAAACCCATCCCCACACACTGAAACCCATCCCCACACACTGAAACCCCTTCCACACCCACTGAAACCTCTTCCACACACACTGAAACCCCTTCCCCACACACTGAAACCCTTCCACACTCACTGAAACATCTTCCCCACACACTGAATCCTCTTCCACACCCACTGAAACCCATCCCCACACACTGAAACCCCTTCCACACACACTGAAACCTCTTCCACACACACTGAAACCCCTTCCCCACACACTGAAACCCCTTCCGCACACACTGTAACCCCTTCCCCACACTCTGACACCTCTTTCCCACACACTGAAACCCCTTCCACACGCACTGAAACCCCTTCCACACACACTGAAAACTCTTCCCCACACAATTAAACCTCTTCCCCCCACACTGAAACCTCTCCCCCACACATTGAAACTCCTTCCCCACGCACTGAAACCTCTTCCACACACACTGAAACCTCTTCCCCACACTCTGAAACCTCTTCCCCACACACTCAAACTTCCTCCCCACAAGCTGAAACTTCTTCCACACCCACTGAAACCCATCCGCACACACTGAAAGCTCTTCGCCACAGACGGAAACCCTTCCCCACACACTGAAACCTCTTCCCCACACTCTGAAACCTCTTCCCCACACACTGAAACCCCTTCCCCGCACACTGAACCCTCTTTCCCACACACTGTACCCCCTTCATCACACACTGAAACCCCTTCCCCACACACTGAAACCTCTTCCCCACACACTGAAACCTCTTCCCCACACACTGAAACCTCTTCCCCACACACTGACACCTCTTCCCCACACACTGAAACCCCTTCCCCACATACTGAAACCCCTTCCCCACAGACTGAAACCCCTTCCCCACACTCTGAAACCTCTTCCCCACACACTGAAACCTCTTCCCCACACATTGAAACCCCTTCCACACACAATGAAACCTCTTTCCCACACACTGAAAGCTCTTCCCCACAGACTGAAAGCCTTCCCCAAACACTGATACCTCTTCCCCACAAACTGAACACCCTTCCCCACGCACTGAAACCCCTTCCACACACACCAAAACCTCTTCCCCACAAACTGAAACTCCTTCCCCACGCACAGAAACCCAGCCCCACACACTGAAACCCCTTCCACACACACTGAAACCTCTTCCACACACACTGATACCCCTTCCCCACACACTGAAACCCTTCCACACTCACTGTAACCCCTTCCCCGCACACTGAAACCCCTTCCCCACACACTGAAACCCCTTCCACACACACTGAAAACCCTTCCCCGCACACTGAAAACCCTTCCCCGCACACTGAAACCCTTCCCCACACGCTGAACCCCCTTCCCCACACGCTGAAACCCATTCCACACACACTGAATCCTCTTCCACATGCACTGAAACCCCTTCCGCACACACTGATACCAATCCCCACACACTGAATCCATTCCCCACACAATGAAACCCATCCCCAAACACTGAAACCTCTTCCCCACACACTGAAACCTCTTCCCCACACGCTGAAACCCCTTCCCCACACGCTGAAACCCCTTCCCCACACGCTGAAACACCTTCCACTCACACTGAAACCCATTCCCCACACACTGAAACCCATCCCCACAGACTGAAACCTCTTCCCCACACACTGAAACCCCTTCCCCACACACTGAAACCCCTTCCCCACAGACTGAAACCCCTTCCCCACAGACTGAAACCCCTTCCCCACACTCTGAAACCTCTTCCCCACACACTGAAACCACTTCCCCACACATTGAAACCCCTTCCCCACACAATGAAACCTCTTTCCCACACACTGAAAGCTCTTCCCCACAGACTGAAACCCCTCCCCACAGACTGAAACCTCTTCCCCACACACTGAAACCTCTTCCCCACACACTGAAACCACTTCCCCACACACTGAAACCACTTCCCCACACACTGAAACCACTTCCCCACACATTGAAACCCCTTCCCCACACAATGAAACCTCTTTCCCACACACTGAAAGCTCTTCCCCACGCACTGAAACCCCTTCCACACACACCAAAACCTCTTCCCCACAAACTGAAACTCCTTCCCCACGCACAGAAACCTCTTCCACACACACTGAAACATCTTCCCCACACACTGAAACCTCTTCCACACACACTGAAACCTCTTCCACACACACTGAAACCTCTTCCACACACACTGAAACCCCTTCCCCACACACTGAAACCCCTTCCACACACACTGTAACCCCTTCCCCACACACTGACACCTCTTTCCCACACACTGAAACCCCTTCCCCACGCACTGAAACCCCTTCCACACACACCAAAACCTCTTCCCCACAAACTGAAACTCCTTCCCCACGCACAGAAACCTCTTCCACACACACTGAAACATCTTCCCCACACACTGAATCCTCTTCCACACCCACTGAAACCCATCCCCACACACTGAAACCCCTTCCACACACACTGAAACCCCTTCCACACACACTGAAACCTCTTCCACACACACTGAAACCCCTTCCCCACACACTGAAACCCCTTCCACACACACTGTAACCCCTTCCCCACACACTGACACCTCTTTCCCACACACTGAAACCCCTTCCCCACGCACTGAAACCCCTTCCACACACACAGAAACCTCTTCCACACACACTGAAACATCTTCCCCACACACTGAAACCTCTTCCACACACACTGAAACCTCTTCCACACACACTGAAACCTCTTCCACACACACTGAAACCCCTTCCCCACACACTGAAACCCCTTCCACACACACTGTAACCCCTTCCCCACACACTGACACCTCTTTCCCACACACTGAAACCCCTTCCCCACACACTGAAACCCCTTCCACACACACTGTAACCCCTTCCCCACACACTGACACCTCTTTCCCACACACTGAAACCCCTTCCCCACGCACTGAAACCCCTTCCACACACACAGAAACCTCTTCCACACACACTGAAACATCTTCCCCACACACTGAAACCTCTTCCACACACACTGAAACCTCTTCCACACACACTGAAACCTCTTCCACACACACTGAAACCCCTTCCCCACACACTGAAACCCCTTCCACACACACTGTAACCCCTTCCCCACACACTGACACCTCTTTCCCACACACTGAAACCCCTTCCCCACGCACTGAAACCCCTTCCACACACACCAAAACCTCTTCCCCACAAACTGAAACTCCTTCCCCACGCACAGAAACCTCTTCCACACACACTGAAACATCTTCCCCACACACTGAATCCTCTTCCACACCCACTGAAACCCATCCCCACACACTGAAACCCCTTCCACACACACTGAAACCCCTTCCACACACACTGTAACCCCTTCCCCACACACTGACACCTCTTTCCCACACACTGAAACCCCTTCCCCACGCACTGAAACCCCTTCCACACACACTGAAAACTCTTCCCCACACAATTAAACGTCTTCCCCCCACACTGAAACCTCCTCCCCACACATTGAAACCCATCCCCACACACTGAAACCCCTTCCCCACGCACTGAAACCCCTTCCACACACACCAAAACCTCTTCCCCACAAACTGAAACTCCTTCCCCACGCACAGAAACCTCTTCCACACACACTGAAACATCTTCCCCACACACTGAAACCTCTTCCCCACACGCTGAAACTTCTTCCACACCCACTGAAACCCATCCCCACACACTGAAACCCCTTCCACACACACTGAAACCTCTTCCACACACACTGAAACCCCTTCCCCGCACACTGAAACCCTTCCCCGCACACTGAAACCCCTTCCCCGCACACTGAAACCCCTTCCCCACACACTGAAACCCCTCCCACACACACTTAAACCCCTTCCCCGCGCACTGAAAACCCTTCCCCGCACACTGAAACCCCTCCCCACACGCTGAACCCCCTTCCCCACACGCTGAAACCCATTCCACACACACTGAATCCTCTTCCACATGCACTGAAACCCCTTCTGCACACACTGATACCCATCCCCACACACTGAATCCATTCCCCACACAATGAAACCCATCCCCAAACACTGAAACCTCTTCCCCACACACTGAAACCTCTTCCCCACAGACTGATAAACCTTCCCCACTCTCTGAAACCTCTTCCCCACACTCTGAAACCACTTCCCCACACACTGAAACCACTTCCCCACACATTGAAACCCCTTCCCCACACACTGAAACCTCTTTCCCACACACTGAAAGCTCTTCCCCACAGACTGAAACCCTTCCCCACACACTGCAACCTCTTCCCCACACACTGAAACCCCTTCCCACGCACTGAAACCCCTTCCACACACACCAAAACCTCTTCCCCACACACTGAAACCTCTTCCCCACACACTGAAACTCCTTCCCCACGCACAGAAACCTCTTCCACACACACTGAAACATCTTCCCCACACACTGAATCCTCTTCCACACCCACTGAAACCCATCCCCACACACTGAAACCCCTTCCACACACACTGAAACCTCTTCCACACACACTGAAACCCCTTCCCCACACACTGAAACCCCTTCCACACACACTGTAACCCCTTCCCCACACACTGACACCTCTTTCCCACACACTGAAACCCCTTCCCCACGCACTGAAACCCCTTCCACACACACTGAAAACTCTTCCCCACACAATGAAACCTCTTCCCCCCACACTGAAACCTCTCCCCCACACATTGAAACTCCTTCCCCACGCACTGAAACCTCTTCCACACACACTGAAACCTCTTCCCCACACTCTGAAACCTCTTCCCCACACACTGAAACTTCCTCCCCACACGCTGAAACTTCTTCCACACCCACTGAAACCCATCCGCACACACTGAAAGCTCTTCGCCACAGACGGAAACACTTCCCCACACACTGAAACATCTTCCCCAGACACTGAAACCTCTTCCCCACACACTGAAACCCCTTCCCGCACACTGAACCCTCTTTCCCACACACTGTACCCCCTTCACCACACACTGAAACCCCTTCCCCACACACTGAAACCTCTTCCCCACACACTGAAACCTCTTCCCCACAGACTGAAACCCCTTCCCCACAGACTGAAACCCCTTCCCCACACTCTGAAACCTCTTCCCCACACACTGAAACCACTTCCCCACACATTGAAACCCCTTTCCCACACAATGAAACCACTTTCCCACACACTGAAAGCTCTTCCCCACAGACTGAAACCCTTCCCCACACACTGAAACCCCTTCCACACGCACCAAAACCTCTTCCCCACAAACTGAAACTCCATCCCCACGCACAGAAACCTCTTCCACACACACTGAAACATCTTCCCCACACACTGAAACCTCTTCCCCACACGCTGAAACTTCTTCCACACCCACTGAAACCCATCCCCACACACTGAAACCCCTTCCACACACACTGAAACCTCTTCCACACACAATGAAACCTCTTTCCCACACACTGAAAGCTCTTCCCCACAGACTGAAACCCTTCCCCACACACTGATACCTCTTCCCCACAAACTGAACACCCTTCCCCACGCACAGAAACCCATCCCCACACACTGAAACCCCTTCCACACACACTGAAACCTCTTCCACACACACTGAAACCCCTTCCCCACACACTGAAACCCTTCCACACTCACTGTAACCCCTTCCCCGCACACTGAAACCCCTTCCCCACACACTGAAACCCCTTCCACACACACTGAAAACCCTTCCCCGCACACTGAAAACCCTTCCCCGCACACTGAAACCCTTCCCCACACGCTGAACCCCCTTCCCCACACGCTGAAACCCATTCCACACACACTGAATCCTCTTCCACATGCACTGAAACCCCTTCCGCACACACTGATACCAATCCCCACACACTGAATCCATTCCCCACACAATGAAACCCATCCCCAAACACTGAAACCTCTTCCCCACACACTGAAACCTCTTCCCCACACGCTGAAACCCCTTCCCCACACGCTGAAACCCCTTCCACACACGCTGAAACCCCTTCCCCACACGCTGAAACCCCTTCCACTCACACTGAAACCCATTCCCCACACACTGAAACCCATCCCCACAGACTGAAACCTCTTCCCCACACACTGATTCCCCTTCCCCACACACTGAAACCCCTTCCCCACAGACTGAAACCCCTTCCCCACAGACTGAAACCCCTTCCCCACACTCTGAAACCTCTTCCCCACACACTGAAACCACTTCCCCACACATTGAAACCCCTTCCCCACACAATGAAACCTCTTTCCCACACACTGAAAGCTCTTCCCCACAGACTGAAACCCCTCCCCACACACTGAAACCTCTTCCCCACACACTGAAACCTCTTCCCCACACACTGAAACCACTTCCCCACACATTGAAACCCCTTCCCCACACAATGAAACCTCTTTCCCACACACTGAAAGCTCTTCCCCACAGACTGAAACCCTTCCCCACACACTGAAACCTCTTCCCCACAAACTGAACACCCTTCCCCACGCACTGAAACACCTTCCACACACACCAAAACCTCTTCCCCACAAACTGAAACTCCTTCCCCACGCACAGAAACCTCTTCCACACACACTGAAACATCTTCCCCACACACTGAATCCTCTTCCACACCCACTGAAACCCATCCCCACACACTGAAACCCCTTCCACACACACTGAAACCTCTTCCACACACACTGAAACCTCTTCCACACACACTGAAACCCCTTCCCCACACACTGAAACCCCTTCCACACACACTGTAACCCCTTCCCCACACACTGACACCTCTTTCCCACACACTGAAACCCCTTCCCCACGCACTGAAACCCCTTCCACACACACTGAAAACTCTTCCCCACACAATTAAACATCTTCCCCCCACACTGAAACCTCTCCCCCACACATTGAAAATCCTTCCCCACGCACTGAAACCTCTTCCACACACACTGAAACCTCTTCCCCACACACTGAAACCTCTTCCCCACACATTGAAACCCCTTCCGCACACAATGAAACCTCTTTCCCACACACTGAAAGCTCTTCCCCACAGACTGAAACCCTTCCCCACACACTGATACCTCTTCCCCACAAACTGAACACCCTTCCCCACGCAATGAAACCCCTTCCACACACACCAAAACCTCTTCCCCACAAACTGAAACTCCTTCCCCACGCACAGAAACCCATCCCCACACACTGAAACCCCTTCCACACACACTGAAACCTCTTCCACACACACTGAAACCCCTTCCCCACACACTGAAACCCTTCCACACTCACTGTAACCCCTTCCCCGCACACTGAAACCCCTTCCCCACACACTGAAACCCCTTCCACACACACTGAAAACCCTTCCCCGCACACTGAAAACCCTTCCCCGCACACTGAAACCCTTCCCCACACGCTGAACCCCCTTCCCCACACGCTGAAACCCATTCCACACACACTGAATCCTCTTCCACATGCACTGAAACCCCTTCCGCACACACTGATACCAATCCCCACACACTGAATCCATTCCCCACACAATGAAACCCATCCCCAAACACTGAAACCTCTTCCCCACACACTGAAACCTCTTCCCCACACGCTGAAACCTCTTCCCCACACGCTGAAACCCCTTCCCCACACGCTGAAACCCCTTCCCCACACGCTGAAACCCCTTCCACTCACACTGAAACCCATTCCCCACACACTGAAACCCATCCCCACTGACTGAAACCTCTTCCCCACACACTGAAACCCCTTCCCCACACACTGAAACCCCTTTCCCACAGACTGAAACCCCTTCCCCACAGACTGAAACCCCTTCCCCACACTCTGAAACCTCTTCCCCACACACTGAAACCACTTCCCCACACATTGAAACCCCTTCCCCACACAATGAAACCTCTTTCCCACACACTGAAAGCTCTTCCCCACAGACTGAAACCACTCCCCACACACTGAAACCTCTTCCCCACACACTGAAACCTCTTCCCCACACACTGAAACCACTTCCCCACACATTGAAACCCCTTCCCCACACAATGAAACCTCTTTCCCACACACTGAAAGCTCTTCCCCACAGACTGAAACCCTTCCCCACACACTGAAACCTCTTCCCCACAAACTGAACACCCTTCCCCACGCACTGAAACCCCTTCCACACACACCAAAACCTCTTCCCCACAAACTGAAACTCCTTCCCCACGCACAGAAACCTCTTCCACACACACTGAAACATCTTCCCCACACACTGAAACCTCTTCCCCACACGCTGAAACTTCTTCCACACCCACTGAAACCCATCCCCACACACTGAAACCCCTTCCACACACACTGAAACCTCTTCCACACACACTGAAACCCCTTCCCCACACACTGAAACCCTTCCACACTCACTGTAACCCCTTCCCCGCACACTGAAATCCCTTTCCCACACACTGAAACCCCTCCCACACACACTGAAACCCCTTCCCCGCACACTGAAAACCCTTCCCCGCACACTGAAACCCCTCCCCACACGCTGAACCCCCTTCCCCACACGCTGAAACCCATTCCACACACACTGAATCCTCTTCCACATGCACTGAAACCCCTGCTGCACACACTGATACCCATCCCCACACACTGAATCCATTCCCCACACAATGAAACCCATCCCCAAACACTGAAACCTCTTCCCCACACACTGAAACCTCTTCCCCACAGACTGATACCCCTTCCCCACACTCTGAAACCTCTTCCCCACACTCTGAAACCTCTTCCCCACACTCTGAAACCACTTCCCCACACACTGAAACCACTTCCCCACACATTGAAACCCCTTCCCCACACACTGAAACCTCTTCCCCACACACTGAAAGCTCTTCCCCACAGACTGAAACCCTTCCCCACACACTGCAACCTCTTCCCCACACACTGAAACCCCTTCCCCACGCACTGAAACCCCTTCCACACACACCAAAACCTCTTCCCCACACACTGAAACCTCTTCCCCACACACTGAAACTCCTTCCCCACGCACAGAAACCTCTTCCACACACACTGAAACATCTTCCCCACACACTGAATCCTCTTCCACACCCACTGAAACCCATCCCCACACACTGAAACCCCTTCCACACACACTGAAACCTCTTCCACACACACTGAAACCCCTTCCCCACACACTGAAACCCCTTCCACACACACTGTAACCCCTTCCCCACACACTGACACCTCTTTCCCACACACTGAAACCCCTTCCCCACGCACTGAAACCCCTTCCACACACACTGAAAACTCTTCCCCACACAATGAAACCTCTTCCCCCCACACTGAAACCTCTCCCCCACACATTGAAACTCCTTCCCCACGCACTGAAACCTCTTCCACACACACTGAAACCTCTTCCCCACACTCTGAAACCTCTTCCCCACACACTGAAACTTCCTCCCCACACGCTGAAACTTCTTCCACACCCACTGAAACCCATCCGCACACACTGAAAGCTCTTCGCCACAGACGGAAACACTTCCCCACACACGGAAACATCTTCCCCAGACACTGAAACCTCTTCCCCACACACTGAAACCCCTTCCCCGCACACTGAACCCTCTTTCCCACACACTGTACCCCCTTCACCACACACTGAAACCCCTTCCCCACACACTGAAACCTCTTCCCCACACACTGAAACCTCTTCGCCACAGACTGAAACCCTTTCCCCACAGACTGAAACCCCTTCCCCACACTCTGAAACCTCTTCCCCACACACTGAAACCACTTCCCCACACATTGAAACCCCTTTCCCACACAATGAAACCACTTTCCCACACACTGAAAGCTCTTCCCCACAGACTGAAACCCTTCCCCACACACTGAAACCCCTTCCACACGCACCAAAACCTCTTCCCCACAAACTGAAACTCCATCCCCACGCACAGAAACCTCTTCCACACACACTGAAACATCTTCCCCACACACTGAAACCTCTTCCCCACACGCTGAAACTTCTTCCACACCCACTGAAACCCATCCCCACACACTGAAACCCCTTCCACACACACTGAAACCTCTTCCACACACACTGAAACCCCTTCCCCACACACTGAAACCCTTCCACACTCACTGTAACCCCTTCCCCGCACACTGAAACCCCTTCCCCACACACTGAAACCCCTTCCACACACACTGAAACCCCTTCCCCGCACACTGAAACCCCTTCCCCGCACACTGAAACCCATCCCCACAAACTGAAACCTCTTCCCCATACACTGAAACCCCTTCCCCACACAATGAACACCATCCCCACACACTGAAACCTCTTCCCCACACACTGAATCCTCTTCCCCACACACTGAAACCCCTTCCACTCACACTGAGACCCATTCCCCACACACTGAAACACATCCCCACAGACTGAAACCTCTTCCCCACACACTGAAACCCATCCCCACTCACTGAAAACTCTTCCCCGCAAACTGAAACCTCTTCCCCACACACTGAAACCTCTTCCCCACACACAGAAACCCTTCCCTACACGCTGAAACCCCTTCCCCACACGCTGAAATCCCTTCCCCACACACTGAAAATCCTTCCACACAGACTGAAACCTCTTCCACACACACTGAAACCCCTTCCCCACACACTGAAACCATTCCACACTCACTGTAACCCCTTCCCCGCACACTGAAACCCCTTCCCCACACACTGAAACCCCTTCCACACACACTGAAAACCCTTCCCCGCACACTGAAAACCCTTCCCCGCACACTGAAACCCTTCCCCACACGCTGAACCCCCTTCCCCACACGCTGAAACCCATTCCACACACACTGAATCCTCTTCCACATGCACTGAAACCACTTCCGCACACACTGATACCCATCCCCACACACTGAATCCATTCCCCACACAATGAAACCCATCCCCAAACACTGAAACCTCTTCCCCACACACTGAAACCTCTTCCCCACACACTGAAACCTCTTCCCCACACGCTGAAACCCCTTCCCCACACGCTGAAACCCCTTCCCCACACGCTGAAACCCCTTCCACTCACACTGAAACCCATTCCCCACACACTGAAACCCATCCCCACAGACTGAAACCTCTTCCCCACACACTGAAACCCCTTCCCCACACACTGAAACCCCTTCCCCACAGACTGAAACCCCTTCCCCACAGACTGAAACCCCTTCCCCACACTCTGAAACCTCTTCCCCACACGCTGAAACCACTTCCCCACACATTGAAACCCATCCCCACACAATGAAACCTCTTTCCCACACACTGAAAGCTCTTCCCCACAGACTGAAACCCCTCCCCACACACTGAAAGCTCTTCCCCACACACTGAAACCTCTTCCCCACACACTGAAACCACTTCCCCACACATTGAAACCCCTTCCCCACACAATGAAACCTCTTTCCCACACACTGAAAGCTCTTCCCCACAGACTGAAACCCTTCCCCACACACTGAAACCTCTTCCCCACAAACTGAACACCCTTCCCCACGCACTGAAACCCCTTCCACACACACCAAAACCTCTTCCCCACAAACTGAAACTCCTTCCCCACGCACAGAAACCTCTTCCACACACACTGAAACATCTTCCCCACACACTGAAACCTCTTCCCCACACGCTGAAACTTCTTCCACACCCACTGAAACCCATCCCCACACACTGAAACCCCTTCCACACACACTGAAACCTCTTCCACACACACTGAAACCCCTTCCCCACACACTGAAACCCTTCCACACTCACTGTAACCCCTTCCCCGCACACTGAAACCCCTTCCCCACACACTGAAACCCCTCCCACACACACTTAAACCCCTTCCCCGCACACTGAAAACCCTTCCCCGCACACTGAATCACCTCCCCACACGCTGAACCCCCTTCCCCACACGCTGAAACCCATTCCACACACACTGAATCCTCTTCCACATGCACTGAAACCCCTTCTTCACACACTGATACCCATCCCCACACACAGAATCCATTCCCCACACAATGAAACCCATCCCCAAACACTGAAACCTCTTCCCCACACACTGAAACCTCTTCCCCACAGACTGATACCCCTTCCCCACACTCTGAAACCTCTTCCCCACACTCTGAAACCACTTCCCCACACACTGAAACCACTTCCCCACACATTGAAACCCCTTCCCCACACATTGAAACCCCTTCCCCACACACTGAAACCTCTTTCCCACACACTGAAAGCTCTTCCCCACAGACTGAAACCCTTCCCCACACACTGCAACCTCTTCCCCACACACTGAAACCCCTTCCCCACGCACTGAAACCCCTTCCACACACACCAAAACCTCTTCCCCACACACTGAAACCTCTTCCCCACACACTGAAACTCCTTCCCCACACACTGAAACTCCTTCCCCACGCACAGAAACCTCTTCCACACACACTGAAACATCTTCCCCACACACTGAATCCTCTTCCACACCCACTGAAACCCATCCCCACACACTGAAACCCCTTCCACACACACTGAAACCTCTTCCACACACACTGAAACCCCTTCCCCACACACTGAAACGCCTTCCACACACACTGTAACCCCTTCCCCACCCACTGACACCTCTTTCCCACACACTGAAACCCCTTCCCCACGCACTGAAACCCCTTCCACACACACTGAAAACTCTTCCCCACACAATGAAACCTCTTCCCCCCACACTGAAACCTCTCCCCCACACATTGAAACTCCTTCCCCACGCACAGAAACCTGTTCCACACACACTGAAACCTCTTCCCCACACTCTGAAACCTCTTCCCCACACACTGAAACTTCCTCCCCACACGCTGAAACTTCTTCCACACCCACTGAAACCCATCCGCACACACTGAAAGCTCTTCGCCACAGACGGAAACACTTCCCCACACACTGAAACATCTTCCCCAGACACTGAAACCTCTTCCCCACACACTGAAACCCCTTCCCCGCACACTGAACCCTCTTTCCCACACACTGTACCCCCTTCACCAAACACTGAAACCCCTTCCCCACACACTGAAACCTCTTCCCCACACACTGAAACCTCTTCCCCACAGACTGAAACCCCTTCCCCACAGACTGAAACCCCTTCCCCACACTCTGAAACCTCTTCCCCACACACTGAAACCACTTCCCCACACATTGAAAACCCTTTCCCACACAATGACACCACTTTCCCACACACTGAAAGCTCTTCCCCACAGACTGAAACCCTTCCCCACACACTGAAACCCCTTCCACACGCATCAAAACCTCTTCCCCACAAACTGAAACTCCTTCCCCACGCACAGAAACCTCTTCCACACACACTGAAACATCTTCCCCACACACTGAAACCTCTTCCCCACACGCTGAAACTGCTTCCACACCCACTGAAACCCATCCCCACACACTGAAACCCCTTCCACACACACTGAAACCTCTTCCACACACACTGAAACCCCTTCCCCACACACTGAAACCCTTCCACACTCACTGTAACCCCTTCCCCGCACACTGAAACCCCTTCCCCACACACTGAAACCCCTTCCACACACACTGAAACCCCTTCCCCGCACACTGAAACCCCTTCCCCGCACACTGAAACCCATCCCCACACACTGAAACCTCTTCCCCATACACTGAAACCCCTTCCCCACACACTGAACACCATCCCCACACACTGAAACCTCTTCCCCACACACTGAATCCTCTTCCCCAGACACTGAAACCCCTTCCACTCACACTGAAACCCATTCCCCACACACTGAAACCCATCCCCACAGACTGAAACCTCTTCCCCACACACTGAAAGCCAATTCCACTCTCTGAAAACTCTTCCCCGCAAACTGAAACCTCTTCCCCACACACTGAAACCTCATCCCCACTCACAGAAACCCTTCCCTACACGCTGAAACCCCTTCCCCACACGCTGAAATCCCTTCACCACACACTGAAAATCCTTCCACACAGACTGAAACCTCTTCCACTCACACTGTAACCCCTTCCCCACACGCTGAAACCCCTTCCACACACACTGAAGCCCCTTCCCCACATACTGAAATCATTCCCCACACACTGAAACCCTTCTCCACACACTGAAACCTCTTCCCCACACACCGAAACATCTTTCACTCACACTGAAACCCATCCCCACACACTGAAACATCTTCCCCACACGCTGAAACCCCTTCCCCACACGCTGAAACCCCTTCCACTCACACTGAAACCCATTCCCCACACACTGAAACCCATCCCCACAGACTGAAACCTCTTCCCCACACACTGAAACCCATCCCCACTCACTGAAAACTCTTCGCCGCAAACTGAAACCTCTTCCCCACACACTGAAACCTCTTCCCCACACACAGAAACCCTTCCCTACACGCTGAAACCCCTTCCCCACACGCTGAAATCCCTTCCCCACACACTGAAAACCCTTCCACACAGACTGAAACCTCTTCCACACACACTGTAACCCCTTCCCCACACGCTGAAACCCCTTCCACACACACTGAAGCCCCTTCCCCACATACTGAAACCATTCCCCACACACTGAAACCCTTCTCCACACACTGAAACCTCTTCCCCACACACCGAAGCATCTTTCACTCACACTGAAACCCATCCCCACACACTGAAACCCATCCCCACACACTGAAACATCTTCCCCACACACTGAAACCTCTTCCCCACACACTGAAACCTCTTCCCCACACATTGAAACCCCTTCCACACACACTGAAACCACTTCCCCACACACTGAAACTCCTTCCCCACACACTGAAACCCCTTCCACACACACTGTAACCCTCTTCCCCACACACTGAAACATCTTCCCCACACACTGAAACCCCTTCCCCACACACTGAAACCCATCCCCACACACTGAAACCCATCCCCACACACTGAAACCTCATTCCCACACACTGAAACCCCTTCCCTACACACTGAAATCCCTTCCCCACACATTGAAACCCATCCCCACACACTGAAACACTTACCCACACACTGAAAACTCTTTCCCACACACTGAAACATCTTCGCCACAGTAAGAAACCCATCCCCACACAATGAATCCCCTTCCACACACACTGAAACCTCGTCCCCACAAACTGAAACCACTTGTCCACAGACTGAAACCCATTCCCCACACACTGAAACCTCTTCCCCACACACTGAAACCCATCCCCACTCACTGAAAACTCTTCCCCGCAAACTGAAACCTCTTCCCCACACACTGAAACCTCTTCCCCACACACAGAAACCCTTCCCTACACGCTGAAACCCCTTCCCCACACGCTGAAATCCCTTCCCCACACACTGAAAATCCTTCCACACAGACTGAAACCTCTTCCACACACACTGTACCCCCTTCCCCACACGCTGAAACCCCTTCCACACACACTGAAGCCCCTTCCCCACATACTGAAATCATTCCCCACACACTGAAACCCTTCTCCACACACTGAAACCTCTTCCCCACACACCGAAACATCTTTCACTCACACTGAAACCCATCCCCACACACTGAAACATCTTCCCCACACGCTGAAACCACTTCCCCACACGCTGAAACCCCTTCCACTCACACTGAAACCCATTCCCCACAGACTGAAACCCATCCCCACAGACTGAAACCTCTTCCCCACACACTGAAACCCATCCCCACTCACTGAAAACTCTTCGCCGCAAACTGAAACCTCTTCCCCACACACTGAAACCTCTTCCCCACACACAGAAACCCTTCCCTACACGCTGAAACCCCTTCCCCACACGCTGAAATCCCTTCCCCACACACTGAAAACCCTTCCACACAGACTGAAACCTCTTCCACACACACTGTAACCCCTTCCCCACACGCTGAAACCTCTTCCACACACACTGAAGCCCCTTCCCCACATACTGAAACCATTCCCCACACACTGAAACCCTTCTCCACACACTGAAACCTCTTCCCCACACACCGAAACATCTTTCACTCACACTGAAACCCATCCCCACACACTGAAACCATTCCCCACACACTGAAACATCTTCCCCACACACTGAAACCTCTTCCCCACACATTGAAACCCCTTCCGCACACACTGAAACCCCTTCCACACACACTGAAACCCCTTGCACACACACTTAAACCTCTTCCACACACACTGAAACCACTTCCCCACACACTGAAACTCCTTCCCCACACACTTAAACCTCTACCACACAGACTGAAACACCTTCCCCACACACTGAGATCCATCCCCACACACTGAACCCTCTTCCCCACACACTGAAACATCTTCCCCACACACTGAAACCCCTTCCCCACACACGGAAACCCATCCCCACGCACTGAAACCTCTTCCCCACACACTGAAACCCCTTCCCCACATAATGAAACCCATCCCCACACACTGAAACCCATCCCCACACACTGAAACCTCATTCCCACACACTGAAACCCCTTCCCTACACACTGAAATCCCTTCCCCACACACTGAAACCCATCCCCACACACTGAAACACTTACCCACACACTGAAACCTCTTCCCCACACACTGAAACATCTTCGCCACAGTAAGAAACCCATCCCCACACAATGAATCCCCTTCCACACACACTGAAACCTCGTCCCCACAAACTGAAACCACTTCTCCACAGACTGAAACCCATTCCCCACACACTGAAACCTCTTCCCCACACACTGAAACCTCTTCCCCACACACTGAAACCCTTCCCCACAAACTGAAACCCATCCCCACACACTGAAACCTCTTCCCCATACACTGAAACCCCTTCCCCACACACTGAAAACCATCCCCACACACTGAAACCTCTTACCCACACACTGAATCCTCTTCCCCACACACTGAAACCCATCCCCACACACTGAAACCTCTTCCCCACACACTGAAACCACTTCTCCACAGACTGAAACCCCTTCACCACACACTGAAAACAATTCCCCACACACTGATACCTCTTCCCCACACACTGAAACCACTTCCCCACACACTGAAACCACTTCCCCACACACTGAATCCTCTACCCCACAGACTGAAACCCCTTCCCCACCCACTGAAACCCATCCTCACACACTGAAACCTCTTCCCCACACACTGAAACACCTTCCCCACACTCTGAAACCCCTTCCCCAAACACTGAAACCCATCCCCACACACTGAAACCTCTACCCCACAGGCAGAAACACCTTCCCCACACACTGAAACCCATCCCCACACACTGAAAGCCATCCCCACACACTGAAAATTTTTCCCCACACACTGAAACCCCTTCCCTACACACTGAAACCCTTTCCCCACACACTGAAACCCATCCCCTCAAACTGAAACCCCTACCCCACACACTGAAACCTCTTCCCCACACACTGAAACCTCTTCCCCACACCCTGAAACCTCTTCCCCACACACTGAAACCTCTTTGCCACAGACTGAAAACCTTCCCCACGCAATGAAGCCTCTTCCCCACACACTGAAACAGCTTCCCCACGCTCTGAAACCTCTTCCCCACGCTCTGAAACCTCTTCCCCACAGACTGAAACCCCTTCCCCACACTCTGAAACCTCTTCCCCACACTCTGAAACCTCTTCCCCACACACTGAAACCTCTTCCCCACATACTGAAACCTCTTCCCCACACACTGAAACACCTTCCCCGCACACTGAAACCTCTTTCCCACACACTGTATCCCCTTCACCACAGACTGAAACCCCTTCACCACAAACTGAAACCTCATCCCCACACACAGAAACCACATCCACACAGACTGAAACCCCTTCCTCATACTCTGAAACCTCTTCCCCAAACACTGAAACCACTTCCCCACACACTGAAACCCCTTCCCCACACACTGAAACCCCTTCCCCACACACTGACACCTCTTTCCCACACACTGAAAGCTCTTCCCCACAGACTGAAACCCCTTCCACAAACACTGAAAACTATTCCCCACACACTGAAACCCTTCCACACTCACTGTAACCCCTTCCCCGCACACTGAAACCCCTTCCCCACACACTGAAACCTCTTCCCCATACACTGAAACCCCTTCCCCACACACTGAAAACCATCCCCACACACTGAAACCTCTTCCCCACACACTGAATCCTCTTCCCCACACACTGAAACCCCTTCCACTCACACTGAAACCCATTCCCCACACACTGAAACCCATCCCCACAGTCTGAAACCTCTTCCCCACACACTGAAACCCATCCCCACTCACTGAAAACTCTTCCCCGCAAACTGAAACCTCTTCCCCACACACTGAAACCTCTTCCCCACACACAGAAACCCTTCCCTACACGCTGAAACCCCTTCCCCACACGCTGAAATCCCTTCCCCACACACTGAAAACCCTTCCACACAGACTGAAACCTCTTCCACACACACTGTAACCCCTTCCCCACACGCTGAAACCCCTTCCACACACACTGAAGCCCCTTCCCCACATACTGAAATCATTCCCCACACACTGAAACCCTTCTCCACACACTGAAACCTCTTCCCCACACACCGAAACATCTTTCACTCACACTGAAACCCATCCCCACACACTGAAACCCCTTCCACTCACACTGAAACCCATTCCCCACACACTGAAACCCATCCCCACAGACTGAAACCTCTTCCCCACACACTGAAACACATCCCCACTCACTGAAAACTCTTCCCCGCAAACTGAAACCTCTTCCCCACACACTGAAACCTCTTCCCCACACACAGAAACCCTTCCCTACACGCTGAAACCCCTTCCCCACACGCTGAAATCCCTTCCCCACACACTGAAAACCCTTCCACACAGACTGAAACCTCTTCCACACACACTGTAACCCCTTCCCCACACGCTGAAACCCCTTCCACACACACTGAAGCCCCTTCCCCACATACTGAAACCATTCCCCACACACTGAAACCCTTCTCCACACACTGAAACCTCTTCCCCACACACCGAAACATCTTTCACTCACACTGAAACCCATCCCCACACACTGAAACATCTTCCCCACACACTGAAACCTCTTCCCCACACATTGAAACCCCTTCCGCACACATTGAAACCCCTTCCGCACACACTGAAACCCCTTCCACACAAACTGAAACCCCTTGCACACACACTTAAACCTCTTCCACACACACTGAAACCACTTCCCCACACACTGAAACTCCTTCCCCACACACTTAAACCTCTACCACACAGACTGAAACACCTTCCCCACACACTGAGATCCATCCCCACACACTGAACCCTCTTCCCCACACACTGAAACATCTTCCCCACACACTGAAACCCCTTCCCCACACACGGAAACCCATCCCCACGCACTGAAACCTCTTCCCCACACACTGAAACCCCTTCCCCACATAATGAAACCCATCCCCACACACTGAAACCCATCCCCACACACTGAAACCTCATTCCCACACACTGAAACCCCTTCCCCACACACTGAAATCCCTTCCCCACACACTGAAACCCATCCCCACACACTGAAACACTTACCCACACACTGAAACCTCTTCCCCACACACTGAAACCTCTTCCCCACACACTGAAACCCTTCCCCACAAACTGAAACCCATCCCCACACACTGAAACCTCTTCCCCATACACTGAAACCCCTTCCCCACACACTGAAAACCATCCCCACACACAGAAACCTCTTCCCCACACACTGAATCCTCTTCCCCACACACTGAAACCCATCCCCACACACTGAAACCTCTTCCCCACACACTGAAACCACTTCTCCACAGACTGAAACCCCTTCACCACACACTGAAAACAATTCCCAACACACTGATACCTCTTCCCCACACACTGAAACCACTTCCCCACACACTGAAACCACTTCCCCACACACTGAATCCTCTACCCCACAGACTGAAACCCCTTCCCCACACACTGAAACCCATCCTCACACACTGAAACCTCTTCCCCACACACTGAAACACCTTCCCCACACTCTGAAACCCCTTCCCCAAACACTGAAACCCATCCCCACACACTGAAACCTCTACCCCACAGGCAGAAACACCTTCCCCACACACTGAAACCCATCCCCACACACTGAAAGCCATCCCCACACACTGAAAATTTTTCCCCACACACTGAAACCCCTTCCCTACACACTGAAACCCTTTCCCCACACACTGAAACCCATCCCCTCAAACTGAAACCCCTACCCCACACACTGAAACCTCTTCCCCACACACTGAAACCTCTTCCCCACACCCTGAAACCTCTTCCCCACACACTGAAACCTCTTTGCCACAGACTGAAAACCTTCCCCACACAATGAAGCCTCTTCCCCACACACTGAAACAGCTTCCCCACGCTCTGAAACCTCTTCCACACATACTGAAACCTCTTCCCCACAGACTGAAACCCCTTCCCCACACTCTGAAACCTCTTCCCCACACACTGAAACCTCTTGCCCACATACTGAAACCTCTTCCCCACACACTGAAACACCTTCCCCGCACACTGAAACCTCTTTCCCACACACTGTATCCCCTTCACCACAGACTGAAACCCCTTCACCACAAACTGAAACCTCATCCCCACACACAGAAACCACATCCACACAGACTGAAACCCCTTCCTCATACTCTGAAACCTCTTCCCCAAACACTGAAACCACTTCCCCAAACACTGAAACCCCTTCCCCACACACTGAAACCCCTTCCCCACACACTGACACCTCTTTCCCACACACTGAAAGCTCTTCCCCACAGACTGAAACCCCTTCCACAAACACTGAAAACTATTCCCCACACACTGAAACCTCTTCCCCACACACTGAAACCTCTTCCCCACACATTGAAACTCCTTCCCCACGCACTGAAACCTCTTCCACTCACAGTGAAACATCTTCCCCACACACTGAAACCTCTTCCCCACACGCTGAAACTTCTTCCACACCCACTGAAACCCATCCCCACACACTGAAACCCCTTCCACACACACTGAAACCTCTTCCACACACACTGAAACCCCTTCCCCACACACTGAAACCCCTTCCACACACACTGTAACCCCTTCCCCGCACACTGAAACCCCTTCCCCACACACTGAAACCCCTTCCACACACACAGAAACCCCTTCCCCGCACACTGAAAACCCTTCCCCGCACACTGAACCCCCTTCCCCACACGCTGGAACCCATTCCCCACACGCTGAAACCCCTTCCACACAAACTGAAACCCATTCCCCACACACTGAAACCCATCCCCACACACTGAAACCTCTTCCCCGCAAACTGAAACCTCTTCCCCACAAACCGAAACCTCTTCCCCACACACAGAACCCCTTCCCTACACGCTGAAACCCCTTCCACACACACTGAAAACCCTTCCACACACACTGAAACCTCTTCCACACACACTGAAACACCTTCCCCACACTCTGAAACCCCTTCCACTCACACTGAAACCCTTCCCCACATACTGAAACCCTTCCCCACACACTGAAACCCTTCTCCACATACTGAAACCTCTTCCCCACACACTGAAACATCTTTCACTCACACTGAAAGCCATCCCCACACACTGAAACCTCTTCCCCACACACTAAAACCTCTTTCCCACACACTGAAACCCTTCCCCACAGACTGAAACCCTTCTCCACATACTGAAACCTCTTCCCCACACACTGAAACATCTTTCACTCACACTGAAACCCATCCCCACACACTGAAACCTCTTCCCCACACACTAAAACCTCTTTCCCACACACTGAAACCCCTTCCGCACACACTGAAACCCCTTCCACACACACTGAAACCCCTTGCACACACACTTAAACCTCTTACACACACACTGAAACCTCTTCCCCACACACTGAAACCCTTCCCCACACACTGAAACCAATCCCCACACACAGAAACATCTTCCCCAAACACTGAAACCCCTTCCTCACACACTGAAACCCCTTCCCCGCGCACTGAAACCTCTTCCCCACACTCTGAAACCTCTTCCCCACAGACTGAAACCTCTTCCCCACACACTAAAACCTCTTCCCCACACACTGAAAACTCTTCCCCACACACTGAAACCCCTTGTCCACACTCTGAAACCCCTTCCACACACACTGAAACCTCTTCCCCACACACTGAAACCTCTTCCCCACAGGCAGAAACCCCTTCCCCACACACTGAAACCCATCCCCACACACTGAAACCTCATCCCCACACACTGAAACCCATCCCCACACACTGAAACCCCTTCCCCACACACTGAAACGCTTCCCCACACACTGAAACGCTTCCCCACACACTGAAACCCCTTCCCACGCACTGAAACCTCTTCGCCACAGACTAAAACCACTTCCCCACAAACTGAAACCTCTTTCCCACACACTGAAACCTCTTCCCCAAACACTGAAAACTCTCCCCACACACTGTAACCTCTTCCCCACACACTGAAACCCCTTCCCCGCACACTGAAACCTCTTCCCCACACACTGAAACCTGTTCCCCACACACTGAAACCCCATTCCCGCACACTGAAACCACTTCACCACACACTGAATCCCCTTCACCACACACTGAAAACCCTTCCCCACACACTGAAACCTCTTCCCCACACACTGAATCCCCTTCCCCGCACTCTGAATCCCCTTCCCCACACACTGAAACCCTTCCCCACACACTGAAACCTCTTCCACGCACGCTGAAACACCTTCCCCACACGCTGAAACTCATCCCCACACACTGAAAGCCATCCCCACACACTGAAACGTCATCCCCACACACGGAAACCCCTTCCCTACACACTGAAACCCCTTCCCCACACACTGAAACCCATCCCCACAAACTGAAACCCCTTCCCCACACACTGAAACCCCTTGCCCACAAACTGAAAATCGTCCTCACACACTGAAACACTTCCCCACACACTGAAGCCTCTTCCCCACACCCAGAAAACTCTTCCTCACACACTGAAACCTCTTCGCCACAGACTGAAACCCTTCCCCACACACTGAAACAGCTTCCCCACGCACTGAAACCTCTTCCACAAATACTGAAACCTCTTCCCCACACACTGAGACCTCTTCCCCACAGACTGAAACCCCTTCCCCACACACTGAAACCCCTTCCCCGCACACTGAAACCTCTTTCCCACAGACTGTATCCCCTTCACCACACAATGAAACCCCTTCCCCACACACTGAAACCTCATCCCCACACACTGAAACCACATCCACACAGACTGAAACCCCCTCGCCACACTCTGAAACCTCTTCCACACACACTGAAACCACTTCCCCACACACTGAAACCCCTTCCCCACACACTGACACCTCCTTCCCACACATTGAAAGCTCTTCCCCACAGACTGAAACCCTTCGCCACACACTGAAACCCCTTCCACACACACTGAAACCTCTTCCACACACACTGAAACCCCTTCCCCACATACTGTAACCCCTTCCCCGCACACTGAAACCCCTTCCCCACACACTGAAACCCCTTCCCCACACACTGAAACCCCTTCCACACACACTGAAACCCCTTCCCCGCACACTGAAAACCCTTCCCCGCACACTGAACCCCCTTCCACGCAAACTGAAACCCATTCCCCACACACTGAAACCCATCCCCACAGACTGAAACCTCTTCCCCACACACTGAAACCCATCCCCACACACTGAAACCTCTTCCCCGCAAACTGAAACCTCTTCCCCACAAACTGAAACCTCTTCCCCACACACAGAACCCCTTCCACACACACTGAAAACCCTTCCACACACACTGAAACCTCTTCCACACACACTGAAACACCTTCCCCACACGCTGAAACCCCTTCGACACACACTGAAGCCCCTTCCCCACATACTGAAACCCTTCCCCACACACTGAAACCCTTCTCCACATACTGAAACCTCTTCCCCACACACTGAAACATCTTTCACTCACACTGAAACCCATCCCCACACACTGAAACCTCTTTCCCACACACTAAAACCTCTTTCCAACACACTGAAACCCTTCCCCACACACTGAAACCCTTCTCCACATACTGAAACCTCTTCCCCATACACTGAAACATCTTTCACTCACACTGAAACCCATCCCCACACACTGAAACCCATCCCCACACACTGAAACCCCTTCCTCACACACTGAAACCCATCCCCACACACTGAAACCCTTCCCCACACACTGAAACCCCTTCCCACGCACTGAAACCTCTTCGCCACAGACTGAAACCACTTCCCCACAAACTGAAACCTCTTCCCCACACACTGAAACCTCTTCCCCAAACACTGAAAACTCTTCCCCACACACTGAAACCTCTTCCCCACACACTGAAACCTCTTCCCCGCACACTGAAACCTCTTCCCCGCACACTGAAACCACTTCCCCACACACTGAATCCCCTTCACCACACACTGAAAACCCTTCCCCACACACTGAAACCTCGTCCCCACACACTGAAACCCCTTCCCCGCACTCTGAATCCCCTTCCCCACACACTGAAACCCTTCCCCACACACTGAAACCTCTTCCCCACACGCTGAAACACCTTCCCCACACACTGAAACTCATCCCCACACACTGAAAGCCATCCCCACACACTGAAACGTCATCCCCACACACGGAAACCCCCTCCCTACACAGTGAAACCCCTTCCCCACACACTGAAACCCCTTGCCCACAAACTGAAACCCCTTCGCCACACACTGAAACCCCTTGCCCACAAACTGAAAATCTGCCCCACACACTGAAACTCTTCCCCACACACTGAAACCTCTTCCCCACACCCAGAAAACTCTTCCGCACACACTGACACCTCTTCTCCACAGACTGAAACCCTTCCCCACACACTGAAACCGCTTCCCCACGCACTGAAACCTCTTCCCCACACACTGAAACCTCTTCCCCACACACTGAAACCTCTTTCCCACAGACTGTATCCCCTTCACCAAAAAATGAAACCCCTTCCCCACACACTGAAATCTCATCCCCACACACTGAAACCACATCCACACAGACTGAAACCCCCTCGCCACACTCTGAAACCTCTTCCACACACACTGACACCTCCTTCCCACACATTGAAAGCTCTTCCCCACAGACTGAAACCCTTCGCCACACACTGAAACCCCTTCCCCACGCACTGAAACCCCTTCCCCAAGCACTGAAACCCCTCCACACACACTGAAAACTCTTCCCCACACACTGAAACCTCATCCCCACACACTGAAACCTCTTCCCCGCACACTGAAACCACTTCCCCACACACTGAATCCCCTACACAACACACTGAAAACCCTTCCCCACACACTGAAACCTCTTCCACACACACTGAAACCCCTTCCCCACACACTGAAACCCCTTCCACACACACTGTAACCCCTTCCCCGCACACTGAAACCCCTTCCCCACACACTGAAACCCCTTCCACACACACAGAAACCCCTTCCCCGCACACTGAAAACCCTTCCCCGCACACTGAACCCCCTTCCCCACACGCTGGAACCCATTCCCCACACGCTGAAACCCCTTCCACACAAACTGAAACCCATTCCCCACACACTGAAACCCATCCCCACACACTGAAACCTCTTCCCCGCAAACTGAAACCTCTTCCCCACAAACCGAAACCTCTTCCCCACACACAGAACCCCTTCCCTACACGCTGAAACCCCTTCCACACACACTGAAAACCCTTCCACACACACTGAAACCTCTTCCACACACACTGAAACACCTTCCCCACACTCTGAAACCCCTTCCACACACACTGAAACCCTTCCCCACATACTGAAACCCTTCCCCACACACTGAAACCCTTCTCCACATACTGAAACCTCTTCCCCACACACTGAAACATCTTTCACTCACACTGAAAGCCATCCCCACACACTGAAACCTCTTCCCCACACACTAAAACCTCTTTCCCACACACTGAAACCCTTCCCCACAGACTGAAACCCTTCTCCACATACTGAAACCTCTTCCCCACACACTGAAACATCTTTCACTCACACTGAAACCCATCCCCACACACTGAAACCTCTTCCCCACACACTAAAACCTCTTTCCCACACACTGAAACCCCTTCCGCACACACTGAAACCCCTTCCACACACACTGAAACCCCTTGCACACACACTTAAACCTCTTACACACACACTGAAACCTCTTCCCCACACACTGAAACCCTTCCCCACACACTGAAACCAATCCCCACACACAGAAACATCTTCCCCAAACACTGAAACCCCTTCCTCACACACTGAAACCCCTTCCCCGCCCACTGAAACCTCTTCCCCACACTCTGAAACCCCTTCCCCACAGACTGAAACCTCTTCCCCACACACTAAAACCTCTTCCCCACACACTGAAAACTCTTCCCCACACACTGAAACCCCTTGTCCACACTCTGAAACCCCTTCCACACACACTGAAACCTCTTCCCCACACACTGAAACCTCTTCCCCACAGGCAGAAACCCCTTCCCCACACACTGAAACCCATCCCCACACACTGAAACCTCATCCCCACACACTGAAACCCATCCCCACACACTGAAACCCCTTCCCCACACACTGAAACGCTTCCCCACACACTGAAACGCTTCCCCACACACTGAAACCCCTTCCCACGCACTGAAACCTCTTCGCCACAGACTAAAACCACTTCCCCACAAACTGAAACCTCTTTCCCACACACTGAAACCTCTTCCCCAAACACTGAAAACTCTCCCCACACACTGTAACCTCTTCCCCACACACTGAAACCCCTTCCCCGCACACTGAAACCTCTTCCCCACACACTGAAACCTGTTCCCCACACACTGAAACCCCATTCCCGCACACTGAAACCACTTCACCACACACTGAATCCCCTTCACCACACACTGAAAACCCTTCCCCACACACTGAAACCTCTTCCCCACACACTGAATCCCCTTCCCCGCACTCTGAATCCCCTTCCCCACACACTGAAACCCTTCCCCACACACTGAAACCTCTTCCACGCACGCTGAAACACCTTCCCCACACGCTGAAACTCATCCCCACACACTGAAAGCCATCCCCACACACTGAAACGTCATCCCCACACACGGAAACCCCTTCCCTACACACTGAAACCCCTTCCCCACACACTGAAACCCATCCCCACAAACTGAAACCCCTTCCCCACACACTGAAACCCCTTGCCCACAAACTGAAAATCGTCCTCACACACTGAAACACTTCCCCACACACTGAAGCCTCTTCCCCACACCCAGAAAACTCTTCCTCACACACTGAAACCTCTTCGCCACAGACTGAAACCCTTCCCCACACACTGAAACAGCTTCCCCACGCACTGAAACCTCTTCCACAAATACTGAAACCTCTTCCCCACACACTGAGACCTCTTCCCCACAGACTGAAACCCCTTCCCCACACACAGAACCCCTTCCCTACACGCTGAAACCCCTTCCACACACACTGAAAACCCTTCCACACACACTGAAACCTCTTCCACACACACTGAAACACCTTCCCCACACTCTGAAACCCCTTCCACACACACTGAAACCCTTCCCCACATACTGAAACCCTTCCCCACACACTGAAACCCTTCTCCACATACTGAAACCTCTTCCCCACACACTGAAACATCTTTCACTCACACTGAAAGCCATCCCCACACACTGAAACCTCTTCCCCACACACTAAAACCTCTTTCCCACACACTGAAACCCTTCCCCACAGACTGAAACCCTTCTCCACATACTGAAACCTCTTCCCCACACACTGAAACATCTTTCACTCACACTGAAACCCATCCCCACACACTGAAACCTCTTCCCCACACACTAAAACCTCTTTCCCACACACTGAAACCCCTTCCGCACACACTGAAACCCCTTCCACACACACTGAAACCCCTTGCACACACACTTAAACCTCTTACACACACACTGAAACCTCTTCCCCACACACTGAAACCCTTCCCCACACACTGAAACCAATCCCCACACACAGAAACATCTTCCCCAAACACTGAAACCCCTTCCTCACACACTGAAACCCCTTCCCCGCGCACTGAAACCTCTTCCCCACACTCTGAAACCCCTTCCCCACAGACTGAAACCTCTTCCCCACACACTAAAACCTCTTCCCCACACACTGAAAACTCTTCCCCACACACTGAAACCCCTTGTCCACACTCTGAAACCCCTTCCACACACACTGAAACCTCTTCCCCACACTCTGAAACCCCTTCCCCACAGACTGAAACCTCTTCCCCACACACTGAAACCTCTTCCCCACAGGCAGAAACCCCTTCCCCACACACTGAAACCCATCCCCACACACTGAAACCTCATCCCCACACACTGAAACCCATCCCCACACACTGAAACCCCTTCCCCACACACTGAAACGCTTCCCCACACACTGAAACGCTTCCCCACACACTGAAACCCCTTCCCACGCACTGAAACCTCTTCGCCACAGACTAAAACCACTTCCCCACAAACTGAAACCTCTTTCCCACACACTGAAACCTCTTCCCCAAACACTGAAAACTCTCCCCACACACTGTAACCTCTTCCCCACACACTGAAACCCCTTCCCCGCACACTGAAACCTCTTCCCCACACACTGAAACCTGTTCCCCACACACTGAAACCCCATTCCCGCACACTGAAACCACTTCACCACACACTGAATCCCCTTCACCACACACTGAAAACCCTTCCCCACACACTGAAACATCTTCCCCACACACTGAATCCCCTTCCCCGCACTCTGAATCCCCTTCCCCACACACTGAAACCCTTCCCCACACACTGAAACCTCTTCCACGCACGCTGAAACACCTTCCCCACACGCTGAAACTCATCCCCACACACTGAAAGCCATCCCCACACACTGAAACGTCATCCCCACACACGGAAACCCCTTCCCTACACACTGAAACCCCTTCCCCACACACTGAAACCCATCCCCACAAACTGAAACCCCTTCCCCACACACTGAAACCCCTTGCCCACAAACTGAAAATCTTCCTCACACACTGAAACACTTCCCCACACACTGAAGCCTCTTCCCCACACCCAGAAAACTCTTCCCCACACACTGAAACCTCTTCGCCACAGACTGAAACCCTTCCCCACACACTGAAACAGCTTCCCCACGCACTGAAACCTCTTCCACAAATACTGAAACCTCTTCCCCACACACTGAGACCTCTTCCCCACAGACTGAAACCCCTTCCCCACACACTGAAACCCCTTCCCCGCACACTGAAACCTCTTTCCCACAGACTGTATCCCCTTCACCACACAATGAAACCCCTTCCCCACACACTGAAACCTCATCCCCACACACTGAAACCACATCCACACAGACTGAAACCCCCTCGCCACACTCTGAAACCTCTTCCACACACACTGAAACCACTTCCCCACACACTGAAACCCCTTCCCCACACACTGACACCTCCTTCCCACACATTGAAAGCTCTTCCCCACAGACTGAAACCCTTCGCCACACACTGAAACCCCTTCCACACACACTGAAACCTCTTCCACACACACTGAAACCCCTTCCCCACATACTGTAACCCCTTCCCCGCACACTGAAACCCCTTCCCCACACACTGAAACCCCTTCCCCACACACTGAAACCCCTTCCACACACACTGAAACCCCTTCCCCGCACACTGAAAACCCTTCCCCGCACACTGAAAACCCTTCCCCGCACACTGAACCCCCTTCCACGCAAACTGAAACCCATTCCCCACACACTGAAACCCATCCCCACAGACTGAAACCTCTTCCCCACACACTGAAACCCATCCCCACACACTGAAACCTCTTCCCCGCAAACTGAAACCTCTTCCCCACAAACTGAAACCTCTTCCCCACACACAGAACCCCTTCCACACACACTGAAAACCCTTCCACACACACTGAAACCTCTTCCACACACACTGAAACACCTTCCCCACACGCTGAAACCCCTTCGACACACACTGAAGCCCTTCTCCACATACTGAAACCTCTTCCCCACACACGGAAACCCCCTCCCTACACAGTGAAACCCCTTCCCCACACACTGAAACCCCTTGCCCACAAACTGAAACCCCTTCGCCACACACTGAAACCCCTTGCCCACAAACTGAAAATCTGCCCCACACACTGAAACCTCTTCCACACACACTGAAACACCTTCCCCACACTCTGAAACCCCTTCCACACACACTGAAACCCTTCCCCACATACTGAAACCCTTCCCCACACACTGAAACCCTTCTCCACATACTGAAACCTCTTCCCCACACACTGAAACATCTTTCACTCACACTGAAAGCCATCCCCACACACTGAAACCTCTTCCCCACACACTAAAACCTCTTTCCCACACACTGAAACCCTTCCCCACAGACTGAAACCCTTCTCCACATACTGAAACCTCTTCCCCACACACTGAAACATCTTTCACTCACACTGAAACCCATCCCCACACACTGAAACCTCTTCCCCACACACTAAAACCTCTTTCCCACACACTGAAACCCCTTCCGCACACACTGAAACCCCTTCCACACACACTGAAACCCCTTGCACACACACTTAAACCTCTTACACACACACTGAAACCTCTTCCCCACACACTGAAACCCTTCCCCACACACTGAAACCAATCCCCACACACAGAAACATCTTCCCCAAACACTGAAACCCCTTCCTCACACACTGAAACCCCTTCCCCGCGCACTGAAACCTCTTCCCCACACTCTGAAACCCCTTCCCCACAGACTGAAACCTCTTCCCCACACACTAAAACCTCTTCCCCACACACTGAAAACTCTTCCCCACACACTGAAACCCCTTGTCCACACTCTGAAACCCCTTCCACACACACTGAAACCTCTTCCCCACACACTGAAACCTCTTCCCCACAGGCAGAAACCCCTTCCCCACACACTGAAACCCATCCCCACACACTGAAACCTCATCCCCACACACTGAAACCCATCCCCACACACTGAAACCCCTTCCCCACACACTGAAACGCTTCCCCACACACTGAAACGCTTCCCCACACACTGAAACCCCTTCCCACGCACTGAAACCTCTTCGCCACAGACTAAAACCACTTCCCCACAAACTGAAACCTCTTTCCCACACACTGAAACCTCTTCCCCAAACACTGAAAACTCTCCCCACACACTGTAACCTCTTCCCCACACACTGAAACCCCTTCCCCGCACACTGAAACCTCTTCCCCACACACTGAAACCTGTTCCCCACACACTGAAACCCCATTCCCGCACACTGAAACCACTTCACCACACACTGAATCCCCTTCACCACACACTGAAAACCCTTCCCCACACACTGAAACCTCTTCCCCACACACTGAAACCTCTTCCCCACACACTGAATCCCCTTCCCCGCACTCTGAATCCCCTTCCCCACACACTGAAACCCTTCCCCACACACTGAAACCTCTTCCACGCACGCTGAAACACCTTCCCCACACGCTGAAACTCATCCCCACACACTGAAAGCCATCCCCACACACTGAAACGTCATCCCCACACACGGAAACCCCTTCCCTACACACTGAAACCCCTTCCCCACACACTGAAACCCATCCCCACAAACTGAAACCCCTTCCCCACACACTGAAACCCCTTGCCCACAAACTGAAAATCGTCCTCACACACTGAAACACTTCCCCACACACTGAAGCCTCTTCCCCACACCCAGAAAACTCTTCCCCACACACTGAAACCTCTTCGCCACAGACTGAAACCCTTCCCCACACACTGAAACAGCTTCCCCACGCACTGAAACCTCTTCCACAAATACTGAAACCTCTTCCCCACACACTGAGACCTCTTCCCCACAGACTGAAACCCCTTCCCCACACACTGAAACCCCTTCCCCGCACACTGAAACCTCTTTCCCACAGACTGTATCCCCTTCACCACACAATGAAACCCCTTCCCCACACACTGAAACCTCATCCCCACACACTGAAACCACATCCACACAGACTGAAACCCCCTCGCCACACACTGAAACCCCTTCCCCACACACTGACACCTCCTTCCCACACATTGAAAGCTCTTCCCCACAGACTGAAACCCTTCGCCACACACTGAAACCCCTTCCACACACACTGAAACCTCTTCCACACACACTGAAACCCCTTCCCCACATACTGTAACCCCTTCCCCGCACACTGAAACCCCTTCCCCACACACTGAAACCCCTTCCCCACACACTGAAACCCCTTCCACACACACTGAAACCCCTTCCCCGCACACTGAAAACCCTTCCCCGCACACTGAACCCCCTTCCACGCAAACTGAAACCCATTCCCCACACACTGAAACCCATCCCCACAGACTGAAACCTCTTCCCCACACACTGAAACCCATCCCCACACACTGAAACCTCTTCCCCGCAAACTGAAACCTCTTCCCCACAAACTGAAACCTCTTCCCCACACACAGAACCCCTTCCACACACACTGAAAACCCTTCCACACACACTGAAACCTCTTCCACACACACTGAAACACCTTCCCCACACGCTGAAACCCCTTCGACACACACTGAAGCCCCTTCCCCACATACTGAAACCCTTCCCCACACACTGAAACCCTTCTCCACATACTGAAACCTCTTCCCCACACACTGAAACATCTTTCACTCACACTGAAACCCATCCCCACACACTGAAACCTCTTTCCCACACACTAAAACCTCTTTCCAACACACTGAAACCCTTCCCCACACACTGAAACCCTTCTCCACATACTGAAACCTCTTCCCCATACACTGAAACATCTTCAACTCACACTGAAACCCATCCCCACACACTGAAACCCATCCCCACACACTGAAACCCCTTCCTCACACACTGAAACCCATCCCCACACACTGAAACCCTTCCCCACACACTGAAACCCCTTCCCACGCACTGAAACCTCTTCGCCACAGACTGAAACCACTTCCCCACAAACTGAAACCTCTTCCCCACACACTGAAACCTCTTCCCCAAACACTGAAAACTCTTCCCCACACACTGAAACCTCTTCCCCACACACTGAAACCTCTTCCCCGCACACTGAAACCTCTTCCCCGCACACTGAAACCACTTCCCCACACACTGAATCCCCTTCACCACACACTGAAAACCCTTCCCCACACACTGAAACCTCGTCCCCACACACTGAAACCCCTTCCCCGCACTCTGAATCCCCTTCCCCACACACTGAAACCCTTCCCCACACACTGAAAGCTCTTCCCCACACGCTGAAACACCTTCCCCACACACTGAAACTCATCCCCACACACTGAAAGCCATCCCCACACACTGAAACGTCATCCCCACACACGGAAACCCCCTCCCTACACAGTGAAACCCCTTCCCCACACACTGAAACCCCTTGCCCACAAACTGAAACCCCTTCGCCACACACTGAAACCCCTTGCCCACAAACTGAAAATCTGCCCCACACGCTGAAACTCTTCCCCACACACTGAAACCTCTTCCCCACACCCAGAAAACTCTTCCGCACACACTGACACCTCTTCTCCACAGACTGAAACCCTTCCCCACACACTGAAACAGCTTCCCCACGCACTGAAACCTCTTCCCCACACACTGAAACCTCTTCCCCACACACTGAAACCTCTTTCCCACAGACTGTATCCCCTTCACCACACAATGAAACCCCTTCCCCACACACTGAAATCTCATCCCCACACACTGAAACCACATCCACACAGACTGAAACCCCCTCGCCACACTCTGAAACCTCTTCCACACACACTGACACCTCCTTCCCACACATTGAAAGCTCTTCCCCACAGACTGAAACCCTTCGCCACACACTGAAACCCCTTCCCCACGCACTGAAACCCCTTCCCCACGCACTGAAACCCCTCCACACACACTGAAAACTCTTCCCCACACACTGAAACCTCATCCCCACACACTGAAACCTCTTCCCCGCACACTGAAACCACTTCCCCACACACTGAATCCCCTACACAACACACTGAAAACCCTTCCCCACACACTGAAACCTCTTCCCCACACACTGAAACCAATCCCCACACACAGAAACATCTTCCCCAAACACTGAAACCCCTTCCTCACACACTGAAACCCCTTCCCCGCGCACTGAAACCTCTTCCCCACACTCTGAAACCCCTTCCCCACAGACTGAAACCTCTTCCCCACACACTAAAACCTCTTCCCCACACACTGAAAACTCTTCCCCACACACTGAAACCCCTTATCCACACTCTGAAACCCCTTCCACACACACTGAAACCTCTTCCCCACACACTGAAACCTCTTCCCCACAGGCAGAAACCCCTTCCCCACACACTGAAACCCATCCCCACACACTGAAACCTCATCCCCACACACTGAAACCCATCCCCACACACTGAAACCCATCCCCACACACTGAAACGCTTCCCCACACACTGAAACCCCTTCCCACGCACTGAAACCTCTTCGCCACAGACTGAACCCACTTCCCCACAAACTGAAACCTCTTTCCCACACACTGAAACCTCTTCCCCAAACACTGAAAACTCTCCCCACACACTGAAACCTCTTCCCCACACACAGAAACCCCTTCCCCGCACACTGAAACCTCTTCCCCACACACTGAAACCTGTTCCCCACACACTGAAACCCCATTCCCGCACACTGAAACCACTTCACCACACACTGAATCCCCTTTACCACACACTGAAAACCCTTCCCCACACACTGAAACCTCTTCCCCACACACTGAATCCCCTTCCCCGCACTCTGAATCCCCTTCCCCACACACTGAAACCCTTCCCCACACACTGAAACCCTTCCCCACACACTGAAACCTCTTCCACGCACGCTGAAACACCTTCCCCACACACTGAAACTCATCCCCACACACTGAAAGCCATCCCCACACACTGAAACGTCATCCCCACACACGGAAACCCCTTCCCTACACACTGAAACCCCATCCCCACACACTGAAACCCATCCCCACAAACTGAAACCCCTTCCCCACACACTGAAACCCCTTGCCCACAAACTGAAAATCTTCCCCACACACTGAAACACTTCCCCACACACTGAAACCTCTTCCCCACACCCAGAAACCCTTCCCCACACACTGAAACAGCTTCCCCACGCACTGAAACCTCTTCCACACATACTGAAACCTCTTCCCCACACACTGAGACCTCTTCCCCACAGACTGAAACCCCTTCCCCACACACTGAAACCCCTTCCCCGCACACTGAAACCTCTTTCCCACAGACTGTATCCCCTTCACCACACAATGAAACCCCTTCCCCACACACTGAAACCTCATCCCCACACACTGAAACCACATCCACACAGACTGAAACCCCCTCGCCACACTCTGAAACCTCTTCCACACACACTGAAACCACTTCCCCACACACTGAAACCCCTTCCCCACACACTGACACCTCCTTCCCACACATTGAAAGCTCTTCCCCACAGACTGAAACCCTTCGCCACACACTGAAACCCCTTCCACACACTGAAACTCATCCCCACACACTGCAACGTCATCCCCACACACGGAACCCCCTCCCTACACAGTGAAACCCCTTCCCCACACACTGAAACCCCTTGCCCACAAACTGAAACCCCTTCGCCACACACTGAACCACCTTGCCCACAAACTGAAAATCTTCCCCACACACTGAAACTCTTCCCCACACACTGAAACCTCTTCCCCACACCCAGAAAACTCTTCCCCACACACTGAAACCTCTCCTCCACAGACTGAAACCCTTCCCCACACACTGAAACAGCTTCCCCACGCACTGAAACCTCTTCCCCACACACTGAAATCTCTTCCCCACACACTGAAACCTCTTCCCCACAGACTGTATCCCCTTCACCACACAATGAAACCCCTTCCCCACACACTGAAATCTCATCCCCACACACTGAAACCACATCCACACAGACTGAAACCCCCTCGCCACACTCTGAAACCTCTTCCACACACACTGACACCTCCTTCCCACACATTGAAAGCTCTTCCCCACAGACTGAAACCCTTCACCACACACTGAAACCCCTTCCCCACGCACTGAAGCCCCTTCCCCACGCACTGAAACCCCTCCACACACACTGAAAACTCTTCCCCACACACTGAAACCTCTTCCCCACACACTGAAACCTCTTCCCCGCACACTGAAACCACTTCCCCACACACTGAATCCCCTACACAACACACTGAAAACCCTTCCCCACACACTGAAACCTCTTCCCCACACACTGAAACCCCTTCCCCGCACTCTGAATCCCCTTCCCCACACACTGAAACCCTTCCCCACACACTGAAACCCTTCCCCACACACTGAAACCTCTTCCCCACACGCTGAAACACCTTCCCCACACACTGAAACTCATCCCCACACACTGAAAGCCGTCCCCACACACTGAAACGTCATCCCCACACACGGAAACCCCCTCCCTACACACTGAAACCCCTTCCCCACACACTGAAACCCATCCCACAAACTGAAACCCCTTCCCCACACACTGAAACCCCTTGCCCACAAACTGAAAATCTTCCCCACACACTGAAACTCTTCCCCACACACTGAAACCTCTTCCCCACACCCAGAAAACTCTTCCCCACACACTGAAACCTCTTCTCCACAGACTGAAACCCTTCCCCACACACTGAAACAGCTTCCCCACGCACTGAAACCGCTTCCACACATACTGAAACCTCTTCCCCACACACTGAGACCCCTTCCCCACAGACTGAAACCCCTTCCCCACACTCTGAAACCTCTTCCCCACACACTGAAACCTCTTCCCCACACACTGAAACCCCTTCCCCGCACACTGAAACCTCTTTCCCACAGACTGTATCCCCTTCACCACACAATGAAACCCCTTCCCCACACACTGAAACCTCATCCCCACACACTGAAACCACATCCACACGGACTGAAACCCCCTCGCCACACTCTGAAACCTCTTCCACACACACTGAAACCACTTCCCCACACACTGAAACCCCTTCCCCACACACTGACACCTCCTTCCCACACATTGAAAGCTCTTCCCCACAGACTGAAACCCTTCGCCACACACTGAAACCCCTTCCACACACACTGAAACCTCTTCCACACACACTGAAACCCCTTCCCCACATACTGTAACCCCTTCCCCGCACACTGAAACCCCGTCCCCACACACTGAAACCCCTTCCACACACACTGAAACCCCTTCCCCGCACACTGAAAATCCTTCCCCGCACACTGAACCCCCTTCCACACAAACTGAAACCTATTCCCCACACACTGAAACCCATCCCCACAGACTGAAAACTCTTCCCCACACACTGAAACCCATCCCCACACACTGAAACCTCTTCCCCGCAAACTGAAACCTCTTCCCCACAAACTGAAACCTCTTCCCCACACACAGAACCCCTTCCACACACACTGAAAACCCTTCCACACACACTGAAACCTCTTCCACACACACTGAAACACCTTCCCCACACGCTGAAACCCCTTCCACACACACTGAAGCCCCTTCCCCACATACTGAAACCCTTCCCCACACACTGAAACTCTTCTCCACATACTGAAACCTCTTCCCCACACACTGAAACATCTTTCACTCACACTGAAACCCATCCCCACACACTGAAACCTCTTTCCCACACACTAAAACCTCTTTCCAACACACTGAAACCCTTCAACACACACTGAAACCCTTCTCCACATACTGAAACCTCTTCCCCATACACTGAAACATCTTTCACTCACACTGAAACCCATCCCCACACACTGAAACCCATCCCCACACACTGAAACCCCTTCCTCACACACTGAAACCCATCCCCACACACTGAAACCCTTCCCCACACACTGAAACCCCTTCCCACGCACTGAAACCTCTTCGCCACAGACTGAAACCACTTCCCCACAAACTGAAACCTCTTCCCCACACACTGAAACCTCTTCCCCAAACACTGAAAACTCTTCCCCACACACTGAAACCTCTTCCCCACACACTGAAACCCCTTCCCCGCACACTGAAACCTCTTCCCCGCACACTGAAACCTCTTCCCCGCACACTGAAACCACTTCCCCACACACTGAATCCCCTTCACCACACACTGAAAACCCTTTCCCACACACTGAAACCTCGTCCCCACACACTGAAACCCCTTCCCCGCACTCTGAATCCCCTTCCCCACACACTGAAACCCTTCCCCACACACTGAAACCACTTCCCCACACGCTGAAACACCTTCCCCACACACTGAAACTCATCCCCACACACTGAAAGCCATCCCCACACACTGCAACGTCATCCCCACACACGGAACCCCCTCCCTACACAGTGAAACCCCTTCCCCACACACTGAAACCCCTTGCCCACAAACTGAAACCCCTTCGCCACACACTGAACCACCTTGCCCACAAACTGAAAATCTTCCCCACACACTGAAACTCTTCCCCACACACTGAAACCTCTTCCCCACACCCAGAAAACTCTTCCCCACACACTGAAACCTCTCCTCCACAGACTGAAACCCTTCCCCACACACTGAAACAGCTTCCCCACGCACTGAAACCTCTTCCCCACACACTGAAACCTCTTCCCCACACACTGAAACCTCTTCCCCACAGACTGTATCCCCTTCACCACACAATGAAACCCCTTCCCCACACACTGAAATCTCATCCCCACACACTGAAACCACATCCACACAGACTGAAACCCCCTCGCCACACTCTGAAACCTCTTCCACACACACTGACACCTCCTTCCCACACATTGAAAGCTCTTCCCCACAGACTGAAACCCTTCACCACACACTGAAACCCCTTCCCCACGCACTGAAGCCCCTTCCCCACGCACTGAAACCCCTCCACACACACTGAAAACTCTTCCCCACACACTGAAACCTCTTCCCCACACACTGAAACCTCTTCCCCGCACACTGAAACCACTTCCCCACACACTGAATCCCCTACACAACACACTGAAAACCCTTCCCCACACACTGAAACCTCTTCCCCACACACTGAAACCCCTTCCCCGCACTCTGAATCCCCTTCCCCACACACTGAAACCCTTCCCCACACACTGAAACCCTTCCCCACACACTGAAACCTCTTCCCCACACGCTGAAACACCTTCCCCACACACTGAAACTCATCCCCACACACTGAAAGCCATCCCCACACACTGAAACGTCATCCCCACACACGGAAACCCCCTCCCTACACACTGAAACCCCTTCCCCACACACTGAAACCCATCCCACAAACTGAAACCCCTTCCCCACACACTGAAACCCCTTGCCCACAAACTGAAAATCTTCCCCACACACTGAAACTCTTCCCCACACACTGAAACCTCTTCCCCACACCCAGAAAACTCTTCCCCACACACTGAAACCTCTTCTCCACAGACTGAAACCCTTCCCCACACACTGAAACAGCTTCCCCACGCACTGAAACCTCTTCCACACATACTGAAACCTCTTCCCCACACACTGAGACCCCTTCCCCACAGACTGAAACCCCTTCCCCACACTCTGAAACCTCTTCCCCACACACTGAAACCTCTTCCCCACACACTGAAACCCCTTCCCCGCACACTGAAACCTCTTTCCCACAGACTGTATCCCCTTCACCACACAATGAAACCCCTTCCCCACACACTGAAACCTCATCCCCACACACTGAAACCACATCCACACGGACTGAAACCCCCTCGCCACACTCTGAAACCTCTTCCACACACACTGAAACCACTTCCCCACACACTGAAACCCCTTCCCCACACACTGACACCTCCTTCCCACACATTGAAAGCTCTTCCCCACAGACTGAAACCCTTCGCCACACACTGAAACCACTTCCACACACACTGAAACCTCTTCCACACACACTGAAACCCCTTCCCCACATACTGTAACCCCTTCCCCGCACACTGAAACCCCTTCCCCACACACTGAAACCCCTTCCACACACACTGAAACCCCTTCCCCGCACACTGAAAACCCTTCCCCGCACACTGAACCCCCTTCCACACAAACTGAAACCCATTCCCCACACACTGAAACCCATCCCCACAGACTGAAAACTCTTCCCCACACACTGAAACCCATCCCCACACACTGAAACCTCTTCCCCGCAAACTGAAACCTCTTCCCCACAAACTGAAACCTCTTCCCCACACACAGAACCCCTTCCACACACACTGAAAACCCTTCCACACACACTGAAACCTCTTCCACACACACTGAAACACCTTCCCCACACGCTGAAACCCCTTCCACACACACTGAAGCCCCTTCCCCACATACTGAAACCCTTCCCCACACACTGAAACTCTTCTCCACATACTGAAACCTCTTCCCCACACACTGAAACATCTTTCACTCACACTGAAACCCATCCCCACACACTGAAACCTCTTTCCCACACACTAAAACCTCTTTCCAACACACTGAAACCCTTCAACACACACTGAAACCCTTCTCCACATACTGAAACCTCTTCCCCATACACTGAAACATCTTTCACTCACACTGAAACCCATCCCCACACACTGAAACCCATCCCCACACACTGAAACCCCTTCCTCACACACTGAAACCCATCCCCACACACTGAAACCCTTCCCCACACACTGAAACCCCTTCCCACGCACTGAAACCTCTTCGCCACAGACTGAAACCACTTCCCCACAAACTGAAACCTCTTCCCCACACACTGAAACCTCTTCCCCAAACACTGAAAACTCTTCCCCACACACTGAAACCTCTTCCCCACACACTGAAACCCCTTCCCCGCACACTGAAACCTCTTCCCCGCACACTGAAACCACTTCCACACACACAATCCCCTTCACCACACACTGAAAACCCTTCCCCACACACTGAAACCTCGTCCCCACACACTGAAACCCCTTCCCCGCACTCTGAATCCCCTTCCCCACACACTGAAACCCTTCCCCACACACTGAAACCTCTTCCCCACACGCTGAAACACCTTCCCCACACACTGAAACTCATCCCCACACACTGAAAGCCATCCCCACACACTGCAACGTCATCCCCACACACGGAACCCCCTCCCTACACAGTGAAACCCCTTCCCCACACACTGAAACCCCTTGCCCACAAACTGAAACCCCTTCGCCACACACTGAACCACCTTGCCCACAAACTGAAAATCTTCCCCACACACTGAAACTCTTCCCCACACACTGAAACCTCTTCCCCACACCCAGAAAACTCTTCCCCACACACTGAAACCTCTCCTCCACAGACTGAAACCCTTCCCCACACACTGAAACAGCTTCCCCACGCACTGAAACCTCTTCCCCACACACTGAAACCTCTTCCCCACACACTGAAACCTCTTCCCCACAGACTGTATCCCCTTCACCACACAATGAAACCCCTTCCCCACACACTGAAATCTCATCCCCACACACTGAAACCACATCCACACAGACTGAAACCCCCTCGCCACGCTCTGAAACCTCTTCCACACACACTGACACCTCCTTCCCACACATTGAAAGCTCTTCCCCACAGACTGAAACCCTTCACCACACACTGAAACCCCTTCCCCACGCACTGAAGCCCCTTCCCCACGCACTGAAACCCCTCCACACACACTGAAAACTCTTCCCCACACACTGAAACCTCTTCCCCACACACTGAAACCTCTTCCCCGCACACTGAAACCACTTCCCCACACACTGAATCCCCTACACAACACACTGAAAACCCTTCCCCACACACTGAAACCTCTTCCCCACACACTGAAACCCCTTCCCCGCACTCTGAATCCCCTTCCCCACACACTGAAACCCTTCCCCACACACTGAAACCCTTCCCCACACACTGAAACCTCTTCCCCACACGCTGAAACACCTTCCCCACACACTGAAACTCATCCCCACACACTGAAAGCCATCCCCACACACTGAAACGTCATCCCCACACACGGAAACCCCCTCCCTACACACTGAAACCCCTTCCCCACACACTGAAACCCATCCCACAAACTGAAACCCCTTCCCCACACACTGAAACCCCTTGCCCACAAACTGAAAATCTTCCCCACACACTGAAACTCTTCCCCACACACTGAAACCTCTTCCCCACACCCAGAAAACTCTTCCCCACACACTGAAACCTCTTCTCCACAGACTGAAACCCTTCCCCACACACTGAAACAGCTTCCCCACGCACTGAAACCTCTTCCACACATACTGAAACCTCTTCCCCACACACTGAGACCCCTTCCCCACAGACTGAAACCTCTTCCCCACACTCTGAAACCTCTTCCCCACACACTGAAACCTCTTCCCCACACACTGAAACCCCTTCCCCGCACACTGAAACCTCTTTCCCACAGACTGTATCCCCTTCACCACACAATGAAACCCCTTCCCCACACACTGAAACCTCATCCCCACACACTGAAACCACATCCACACAGACTGAAACCCCCTCGCCACACTCTGAAACCTCTTCCACACAGACTGAAACCACTTCCCCACACACTGAAACCCCTTCCCCACACACTGACACCTCCTTCCCACACATTGAAAGCTCTTCCCCACAGACTGAAACCCTTCGCCACACACTGAAACCTCTTCACCACACACTGAAACCCCTTCCCCACGCACTGAAACCCCTCCACACACACTGAAAACTCTTCCCCACACACTGAAACCTCTTCCCCACACACTGAAACCTCTTCCCCACACACTGAAACCTCTTCCTCACACGCTGAAACCCCTTCCCCACACACTGACTCCTCCTTCCCACACATTGAAAGCTCTTCCCCACAGACTGAAACCCTTCGTCACATACTGAAACCCCTTCCCCACGCACTGAAACCCCTTCCCCACGCACTGAAACCCCTCCACACACACTGAAAACTCTTCCCCACACACTGAAACCTCTTCCCCACACACTGAAACCTCTTCCCCGCACACTGAAACCACTTCCCCACACACTGAATCAACTACACCACACACTGAAAACCCTTCCCCAAACACTGAAACCTCTTCCCCACACACTGAAACCCCTTCCCCGCACTCTGAATCCGCTTCCACACACACTGAAACCCTTCCCCACACACTGAAACCCTTCCCCACACACTGAAACCCTTCCCCACACACTGAAACCTCTTCCCCACACGCTGAAACACCTTCCCCAAACACTGAAACTCATCCCCACACACTGAAACCTCTTTCCCACAGACTGAAACCCCCTCGCCACACTCAGAAACCTCTTCCACACACACTGAAACCACTTCCCCACACACTGAAACCCCTTCCCCACACACTGACACCTCCTTCCCACACATTGAAAGCTCTTCCCCACAGACTGAAACCCTTCGCCACACACTGAAACCTCTTCACCACACACTGAAACCCCTTCCCGACGCACTGAAACCCCTCCACACACACTGAAAACTCTTCCCCACACACTGAAACCTCTTCCCCACACACTGAAACCTCTTCCTCACACGCTGAAACATCTTCCACTCCCACTGAAACCCATCCCCACACACTGAAACCCATCCCCACACACAGAAACCCCTTCCACAAACACTGAAACCTCTTCCACACACAATGAAACCCCTTCCCCACACACTGAAACCCCTTCCACACACACTGAAACCCCTTCCACACACACTGAAACACCTTCCCCGCACATTGAAAACCGTTCCCCGCACACTGAACCCACTTCCCCACACGCTGAAACCCCTTCCCCACACGCTGAAACCCCTTCCACACACACTGAAACCCATTCCCCACACACTGAAACCTCTTCCCCACACACTGACACCTCATTCCCACACATTGAAAGCTCTTCCCCACAGACTGAAACCCTTCGCCACACACTGAAACCTCTTCCCCACACACTGAAACCCCTTCCCCACGCACTGAAACCCCTCCACACACACTGAAAACGCATCCCCACACACTGAAACCTCTTCCCCACACACTGAAACATCTTCCCCACACACTGAAACCTCTTCCTCACACGCTGAAACTTCTTCCACTCCCACTGAAACCCATCCCCACACACTGAAACCCCTTCCACAAACACTGAAACCTCTTCCACACACAATGAAACCCCTTCCCCACATACAGAAACCCCTTCCACACACACTGTAACCCCTTCCCCGCACACTGAAACCCCTTCCCCACACTCTGAAACCCCTTCCACACACACTGAAACACCTTCCCCGCACATTGAAAACCGTTCCCCGCACACTGAACCCCCTTTCCCACACGCTGAAACCCCTTCCCCACACACTGACACCTCCTTCCCACACATTGAAAGCTCTTCCCCACAGACTGAAACCCTTCGCCACACACTGAAACCTCTTCACCACACACTGAAACCCCTTCCCCACGCACTGAAACCCCTCCACACACACTGAAAACTCTTCCCCACACACTGAAACCTCTTCCCCACACACTGAAACCTCTTCCCCACACACTGAAACCTCTTCCTCACACGCTGAAACCCCTTCCCCACACACTGACACCTCCTTCCCACACATTGAAAGCTCTTCCCCACAGACTGAAACCCTTCGCCACATACTGAAACCCCTTCCCCACGCACTGAAACCCCTTCCCCACGCACTGAAACCCCTCCACACACAGTGAAAACTCTTCCCCACACACTGAAACCTCTTCCCCACACACTGAAACCTCTTCCCCGCACACTGAAACCCCTTCCCCACACACTGAATCCCCTACACCACACACTGAAAACCCTTCCCCACACACTGAAACCTCTTCCCCACACACTGAAACCCCTTCCCCGCACTCTGAATCCCCTTCCCCACACACTGAAACCCTTCCCAACACACTGAAACCCTTCCCCACACACTGAAACCCTTCCCCACACACTGAAACCTCTTCCCCACACGCTGAAACACCTTCCCCACACACTGAAACTCATCCCCACACACTGAAAGCCATCCCCACACACTGAAACGTCATCCCCACACACGGAAACCCCCTCCCTACACACTGAAACCCCTTCCCCACACACTGAAACCCATCCCCACAAACTGAAACCCCTTCCCCACACACTGAAACCCCTTGCCCACAAACTGAAAATCTTCCCCACACACTGAAACACTTCCCCACACACTGAAACCTCTTCCCCACACCCAGAAAGCTCTTCCCCACACACTGAAACCTCTTCTCCACAGACTGAAACCCTTCCCCACACACTGAAACAGCTTCCCCACGCACTGAAACCTCTTCCACACATACTGAAACCTCTTCCCCACACACTGAGACCTCTTCCCCACATACTGAAACCCCTTCCCCACACTCTGAAACCTCTTCCCCACACTCTGAAACCTCTTCCCCACACTCTGAAACCTCTTCCCCACACACTGAAACCACTTCCCCACACACTGAAACCCCTTCCCCGCACACTGAAACCCCTTCCCCGCACACTGAAACCTCTTTCCCACAGACTGTATCCCCTTCACCACTCAATGAAACCCCTTCCCCACACACTGAAACCTCATCCCCACACACTGAAACCACATCCACACAGACTGAAACCCCCTCGCCACACTCTGAAACCTCTTCCACACACACTGAAACCACTTCCCCACACACTGAAACCTCTTCCCCACACACTGAAACATCTTCCCCACACACTGAAACCTCTTCCTCACACGCTGAAACTTCTTCCACTCCCACTGAAACCCATCCCCACACACTGAAACCCCTTCCACAAACACTGAAACCTCTTCCACACATACAGAAACCCCTTCCACACACACTGTAACCCCTTCCCCGCACACTGAAACCCCTTCCCCACACTCTGAAACCCCTTCCACACACACTGAAACCCCTTCCCCGCACACTGAAACCCCTTCCCCGCACACTGAAACCTCTTTCCCACAGACTGTATCCCCTTCACCACTCAATGAAACCCCTTCCCCACACACTGAAACCTCATCCCCACACACTGAAACCACATCCACACAGACTGAAACCCCCTCGCCACACTCTGAAACCTCTTCCACACACACTGAAACCACTTCCCCACACACTGAAACCTCTTCCCCACACACTGAAACATCTTCCCCACACACTGAAACCTCTTCCTCACACGCTGAAACTTCTTCCACTCCCACTGAAACCCATCCCCACACACTGAAACCCCTTCCACAAACACTGAAACCTCTTCCACACATACAGAAACCCCTTCCACACACACTGTAACCCCTTCCCCGCACACTGAAACCCCTTCCCCACACTCTGAAACCCCTTCCACACACACTGAAACACCTTCCCCGCACATTGAAAACCGTTCCCCGCACACTGAACCCCCTTTCCCACACGCTGAAACCCCTTCCCCACACGCTGAAACCCCTTCCACACACACTGAAACCCATTCCACACACACTGAAACCTCTTCCCCACACACTGAAACCTCTTCCCCACACACAGAAACCCTTCCCTGCACGCTGACACCCCTTCCACACTCACTGAAAACCCATCCACACACACTGAAACCTCTTCCACACACGCTGAAACCCCTTCCCCACACGCTGAAACCCCTTCCACGCACACTGAAGCCCCTTCCCCACAAACTGAAACCCTTCACCACACACTGAAACCCTTCTCCACACACTGAAACCTCTTCCCCACAAACTGAAACATCTTTCACTCACACTGAAACCCATTCCCACACACTGAAACCTCTTCCCCACACATTGAAACCTCTTCCCCACACACTGAAACCCCTTCCGCACACACTGAACCCCCTTCCACACACAGTGAAACCCCTTGCACACACACTTAAACCTCTTCAACACACACTGAAACCTCTTCCGCACACACTGAAACCCTTCCCCACACACTGAAACCAATCCCCACACACAGAAACATCTTCCGCAGACACTGAAACCCCTTCCCCACACACTGAAACCCCTTCCCCACACACTGTAACCTCTTCCCCACACACTGAAACCCCTTCCCCACAGACTGAAACCACTTCCCCACACACTAGAACCTCTTCCCCACACACTGAAAACTCTTCCCACACACTGAAACACCCTATCCACACACTGAAACCCCTTCCACACACACTGAATCCTCTTCCCCACACACTGAAACCTCTTCCCCACAGGCAGAAACACCTTCCCCACACACTGAAACCCATCCCCACACACTGAAACCTCATCCCCACACACTGAAACCCATCCCCACACACTGAAACCTCTTCCACACACGCTGAAACCTCTTCCCCACACTCTGAAACCTCTTCCCCACACACTGAATCTCCTTCCCCACACGCTGAAACTTCTTCCACACCCACTGAAACCCATCCCCACACACTGAAACCTCTTCGTAACAGACTGAAACCCTTCCCCACACACTGAAACCACTTCCCCACACACTGAAACCCCTTCCCCACACACTGACACCTCCTTCCCACACATTGAAAGCTCTTCCCCACAGACTGAAACCCTTCGCCACACACTGAAACCCCTTCCACACACACTGAAACCTCTTCCACACACACTGAAACCCCTTCCCCACATACTATAACCCCTTCCCCGCACACTGAAACCCCTTCCCCACACACTGAAACCCCTTCCACACACACTGAAACCCCTTCCCCGCACACTGAAAACCCTTCCCCGCACACTGAACCCCCTTCCCCACACGCTGGAACCCATTCCCCACACGCTGAAACCCCTTCCACACACACTGAAACCCATTCCCCACACACTGAAACCCATCCCCACAGACTGAAACCTCTTCCCCACACACTGAAACCCGTCCCCACACACTGAAACCTATTCCCCGCAAACTGAAACCTCTTCCCCACAAACTGAAACCTCTTCCCCACACACAGAACCCCTTCCACACACACTGAAACCTCTTCCACACACACTGAAACACCTTCCCCACACGCTGAAACCCCTTCCACACACACTGAAGCCCCTTCCCCACATACCGAAACCCTTCTCCACACACTGAAACCCTTCTCCACATACTGAAACCTCTTCCCCACACACTGAAACATCTTTCACTCACACTGAAACCCATCCCCACACACTGAAACCTCTTCCCCACACACTAAAACCTCTTTCCCACACACTGAAACCCTTCCCCACACACTGAAACCCTTCTCCACATACTGAAACCTCTTCCCCATACACTGAAACATCTTTCACTCACACTGAAACCCATCCCCACACACTGAAACCCATCCCCCCACACTGAAACCCCTTCCTCACACACTGAAACCCATCCCCACACACTGAAACCCTTCCCCACACACTGAAACCCCTTCCCACGCACTGAAACCTCTTCGCCACAGACTGAAACCACTTCCCCACAAACTGAAACCTCTTCCCCACACACTGAAACCCCTTCCCCGCACACTGAAAACCCTTCCCCGCACACTGAACCCCCTTCCCCACACGCTGGAACCCATTCCCCACACGCTGAAACCCCTTCCACACACACTGAAACCCATTCCCCACACACTGAAACCCATCCCCACAGACTGAAACCTCTTCCCCACACACTGAAACCCGTCCCCACACACTGAAACCTATTCCCCGCAAACTGAAACCTCTTCCCCACAAACTGAAACCTCTTCCCCACACACAGAACCCCTTCCACACACACTGAAACCTCTTCCACACACACTGAAACACCTTCCCCACACGCTGAAACCCCTTCCACACACACTGAAGCCCCTTCCCCACATACCGAAACCCTTCTCCACACACTGAAACCCTTCTCCACATACTGAAACCTCTTCCCCACACACTGAAACATCTTTCACTCACACTGAAACCCATCCCCACACACTGAAACCTCTTCCCCACACACTAAAACCTCTTTCCCACACACTGAAACCCTTCCCCACACACTGAAACCCTTCTCCACATACTGAAACCTCTTCCCCATACACTGAAACATCTTTCACTCACACTGAAACCCATCCCCACACACTGAAACCCATCCCCCCACACTGAAACCCCTTCCTCACACACTGAAACCCATCCCCACACACTGAAACCCTTCCCCACACACTGAAACCCCTTCCCACGCACTGAAACCTCTTCGCCACAGACTGAAACCACTTCCCCACAAACTGAAACCTCTTCCCCACACACTGAAACCTCTTCCCCAAACACTGAAAACTCTTCCCCACACACTGAAACCCCTTCCCCGCACTCTGAATCCCCTTCCCCACACACTGAAACCCTTCCCCACACACTGAAACCCTTCCCCACACACTGAAACCTTCCCCACACACTGAAACCTCTTCCCCACACGCTGAAACACCTTCCCCACACACTGAAACTCATCCCCACACACTGAAAGCCATCCCCACACACTGAAACGTCATCCCCACACACGGAAACCCCCTCCCTACACACTGAAACCCCTTCCCCACACACTGAAACCCATCCCCACAAACTGAAACCCCTTCCCCACACACTGAAACCCCTTGCCCACAAACTGAAAATCTTCCCCACACACTGAAACACTTCCCCACACACTGAAACCTCTTCCCCACACCCAGAAAACTCTTCCCCACACACTGAAACCTCTTCTCCACAGACTGAAACCCTTCCCCACACACTGAAACAGCTTCCCCACGCACTGAAACCTCTTCCACACATAGTGAAACCTCTTCCCCACACACTGAGACCTCTTCCCCACAGACTGAAACCCCTTCCCCACAATCTGAAACCTCTTCCCCACACACTGAAACCTCTTCCCCACACACTGAAACCCCTTCCCCGCACACTGAAACCTCTTTCCCACAGACTGTATCCCCTTCACCACACAAAGAAACCCCTTCCCCACACACTGAAACCTCATCCCCACACACTGAAACCACATCCACACAGACTGAAACCCCCTCGCCACACCCTGAAACCTCTTCCACACACACTGAAACCACTTCCCCACACACTGAAACCCCTTCCCCACACACTGACACCTCCTTCCCACACATTGAAAGCTCTTCCCCACAGACTGAAACCCTTCGCCACACACTGAAACCTCTTCACCACACACTGAAACCCCTTCCCCACGCACTGAAACCCCTCCACACACACTGAAAACTCTTCCCCACACACTGAAACCTCTTCCCCACACACTGAAACCTCTTCCCCGCACACTGAAACCACTTCCCCACACACTGAATCCCCTACAGCACACACTGAAAACCCTTCCCCACACACTGAAACCTCTTCCCCACACACTGAAACCCCTTCCCCGCACTCTGAATCCCCTTACCCACACACTGAAACCTCTTCCCCACACACTGAAACCTCTTCCCCACACACTGAAACCCCTTCCCCGCACACTGAAACCTCTTTCCCACAGACTGTATCCCCTTCACCACACAAAGAAACCCCTTCCCCACACACTGAAACCTCATCCCCACACACTGAAAACACATCCACACAGACTGAAACCCCCTCGCCACACCCTGAAACCTCTTCCACACACACTGAAACCACTTCCCCACACACTGAAACCCCTTCCCCACACACTGACACCTCCTTCCCACACATTGAAAGCTCTTCCCCACAGACTGAAACCCTTCGCCACACACTGAAACCTCTTCACCACTCACTGAAACCCCTTCCCCACGCACTGAAACCCCTCCACACACACTGAAAACTCTTCCCCACACACTGAAACCTCTTCTCCACACACTGAAACCTCTTCCCCGCACACTGAAACCACTTCCCCACACACTGAATCCCCTACACCACCACTGAAAACCCTTCCCCACACACTGAAACCTCTTCCCCACACACTGAAACCCCTTCCCCGCACTCTGAATCCCCTTACCCACACACTGAAACCCTTCCCCACACACTGAAACCCTTCCCCACACACTGAAACCCTTCCCCACAAACTGAAACCTCTTCCCCACACGCTGAAACACCTTCCCCACTCACTGAAACTCATCCCCACACACTGAAAGCCATCCCCACACACTGAAACGTCATCCCCACACACGGAAACCCCCTCCCTACACACTGAAACACCTTCCCCACACACTGAAACCCATCCCCACAAACTGAAACCCCTTCCCCACACACTGAAACCCCTTGCCCACAAACTGAAAATCTTCCCCACACACTGAAACACTTCCCCACACACTGAAACCTCTTCCCCACACCCAGAAACCTCTTCTCCACAGACTGAAACCCTTCCCCACGCACTGAAACCTCTTCCACACATACTGAAACCTCTTCCCCAATCACTGAGACCTCTTCCCCACAGACTGAAACCCCTTCCCCACACTCTGAAACCTCTTCCCCACACACTGAAACCTCTTCCCCACACACTGAAACCCCTTCCCCGCACACTGAAACCTCTTTCCCACAGACTGTATCCCCTTCACCACACAATGAAACCCCTTCCCCACACACTGAAACCACATCCACACAGACTGAAACCCCCTCGCCACACTCTGAAACCTCTTCCACACACACTGAAACTACTTCCCCACACACTGAAACCCCTTCCCCACACACTGACACCTCCTTCCCACACATTGAAAGCTCTTCCCCACAGACTGAAACCCTTCGCCACACACTGAAACCTCTTCACCACACACTGAAACCCCTTCCCCACGCACTGAAACCCCTCCACACACACTGAAAACTCTTCCCCACACACTGAAAGCTCTTCCCCACACACTGAAACCTCTTCCCCGCACACTGAAACCTCTTCCTCACACGCTGAAACTTCTTCCACTCCCACTGAAACCCATCCCCACACACTGAAACCCCTTCCACAAACACTGAAACCTCTTCCACACACAATGAAACCCCTTCCCCACACACTGAAACCCCTTCCACACACACTGAAACACCTTCCCCGCACATTGAAAACCGTTCCCCGCACACTGAACCCACTTCCCCACACGCTGAAACCCCTTCCCCACACGCTGAAACCCCTTCCACACACACTGAAACCCATTCCCCACACACTGAAACTTCTTCCCCACACACTGACACCTCATTCCCACACATTGAAAGCTCTTCCCCACAGACTGAAACCCCTTCCCCACACACTGAAACCCCTTCCACACACACTGTAACCCCTTCCCCGCACACTGAAACCCCTTCCCCACACTCTGAAACCCCTTCCACACACACTGAAACACCTTCCCCGCACATTGAAAACCGTTCCCCGCACACTGAACCCCCTTCCCCACACGCTGAAACCCCTTCCCCACACGCTGAAACCCCTTCCACACACACTGAAACCCATTCCACACACACTGAAACCTCTTCCCCACACACTGAAACCTCTTCCCCACACACAGAAACCCTTCCCTACACGCTGACACCCCTTCCACACACACTGAAAACCCATCCACACACACTGAAACCTCTTCCACACACACTGAAACCCCTTCCCCACACGCTGAAACCCCTTCCACGCACACTGAAGCCCCTTCCCCACAAACTGAAACCCTTCACCACACACTGAAACCCTTCTCCACACACTGAAACCTCTTCCCCACAAACTGAAACATCTTTCACTCACACTGAAACCCATCCCCACACACTGAAACCTCTTCCCCACACATTGAAACCTCTTCCCCACACACTGAAACCCCTTCCGCACACACTGAAACCCCTTCCACACACAGTGAAACCCCTTGCACACACACTGAAACCTCTTCCACACACACTGAAACCTCTTCCGCACACACTGAAACCCTTCCCCACACACTGAAACCAATCCCCACACACAGAAACATCTTCCCCAGACACTGAAACCCCTTCCCCACACACTGAAACCCCTTCCCCGCACACTGTAACCTCTTCCCCACACACTGAAACCCCTTCCCCACAGACTGAAACCACTTCCCCACACACTAGAACCTCTTCTCCACACACTGAAAACTCTTCCCACACACTGAAACACCTTATCCACACACTGAAACCCCTTCCACACACACTGAATCCTCTTCCCCACACACTGAAACCTCTTCCCCACAGGCAGAAACCCCTTCCCCACACACTGAAACCCATCCCCACACACTGAAACCTCATCCCCACACACTGAAACCCATCCCCACATACTGAAACCTCTTCCACACACACTGAAACCTCTTCCCCACACTCTGAAACCTCTTCCCCACACACTGAATCTCCTTCCCCACACGCTGAAACTTCTTCCACACCCACTGAAACCCATCCCCACACACTGAAACCTCTTCGTAACAGACTGAAACCCTTCCCCACACACTGAAACCACTTCCCCACACACTGAAACCTCTTCCCCACACACTGAAACCCCTTCCCCGCACACTGAAACCTCTTTCCCACACACTGTACCCCCTTCACCACGCACTGAAACCCCTTCCCCACACACTGAAACCTCTTCCCCACACACTGAAACCACTTTCCCACAGACTGATACCCCTTCCCCACACTCTGAAACCTCTTCCCCACACACTGAAAGCTCTTCGCCACAGACTGAAACCCTTCCCCACACTCTGAAACCTCTTCCCCACACACTGAAACCTCTTTCCCACACACTGAAAGCTCTTCCCCACAGACTGAAACCCTTCCCCACACACTGAAACCTCTTCCCCACACACTGAAACCCCTTCCCCACGCACTGAAACCCCTTCAACACACACCAAAACCTCTTCCCCACACACTGAAACCTCTTCCCCACACACTGAAACTCCTTCCCCACGCACAGAAACCTCTTCCACACACACTGAAACATCTTCCCCACACACTGAATCCTCTTCCCCACATGCTGAAACTTCTTCCACACCCACTGAAACCCATCCCCACACACTGAAACCCCTTCCACACACACTGAAACCTCTTCCACTCACAGTGAAACCCCTTCCCCACACACTGAAACCCCTTCCACACACACTGTAACCCCTTCCCCACACACTGACACCTCTTTTCCACACACTGAAAGCTCTTCCCCACACACTGAAACCTCTTCCCCACACACTGAAACCTCTTCCCCACACACTGAAACCCCTTCCCCACGCACTGAAACCACTTCCACACACACTGAAAACTCTTCCCCACACAACGAAACCTCTTCCCCCCACACTGAAACCTCTCCCCCACACATTGAAACTCCTTCCCCAAGCACTGAAACCTCTTCCACACCCACTGAAACCCATCCCCACACACTGAAACCCCTTCCACACATACTGAAACCTCTTCCACACACACTGAAACCTCTTCCCCACACACAGAAACCCCTTCCCCACACACTGAAACCCCTTCCCCCCACACTGAAACCCCTTCCCCACAGACAGAAACCCCTTCCCCACACACTCAAACCCCTTCCACACACACTGAAACCCCTTCCCTGCACACTGAAAACCCTTCCCCGCACACTGAACCCCCTTCCCCACACGCTGAAACCCCTTCCCCACACTCTGAAACGCCTTCCACACACACTGAAACCCATTCCCCACACACTGAAACCCATCCCCACAGACTGAAACCTCTTCCCCACACACTGAAACCCATCCCCACACACTGAAACCTCTTCCCCGCACACAGAAACCCTTCCCTACACGCTGAAACCCCTTCCCCACAGGCTGAAACCCCTTCCACACACACTGAAAACCCTTCCACACACACTGAAACCTCTTCCACACACAATGAAACCCCTTCCCCACACGCTGAACCCCCTTCCACACACACTGAAGCCCCTTCCCCACATACTGAAAACCTTCACCACACACTGAAACCCTTCTCCACACACTGAAACCTCTGCCCCACACACTGAAACCACTTACCCACACACAGAAACCCTTCCCTACACGCTGAAACCCCTTCCCCACAGGCTGAAACCCCTTCCACACACACTGAAAACCCTTCCACACACACTGAAACCTCTTCCACACACAATGAAACCCCTTCCCCACACGCTGAACCCCCTTCCACACACACTGAAGCCCCTTCCCCACATACTGAAACCCTTCACCACACACTGAAACCCTTCTCCACAAACTGAAACCTCTTCCCCACACACTGAATCATCTTTCACTCACACTGAAACCCATCCCCAGACATTGAAACCTTTTCCCCACACAATGAAACCTCTTCCCCACACACTGAAACACCTTCCGCACACACTGAAACCCCTTCCACACACACTGAAACCCCTTGCACACACACTTAAACCTCTTCCACACATACTGAAACCTCTTCCCCACACACTGAAAGCATTCCCCACACACTGAAACCAATCCCCACACACAGAAACATCTTCCCCACACATTGAAACCCATCCCCACAGACTGAAACCTCTTCCCCACACACTGAAACCCATCCCCACACACTGAAACTTCTTCGCCGCGAACTGAAACCTCTTCCACACACACTGAAACCTCTTCCACACACAATGAAACCCCTTCCCCACACGCTGAAACCCCTTCCACACACACTGAAGCCCCTTCCCCACATACTGAAACCCTTCACCACACACTGAAAACCCTTCCACACACACTGAAACCTCTTCCACACACAATGAAACCCCTTCCCCACACGCTGAAACCCCTTCCACACACACTGAAGCCCCTTCCCCACATACAGAAACCTCTTCCCCACGCACTGAAACCCCTTCCCCACGCACTGAAACCTCTTCCACACACACTGAAACCTCTTCCCCACACTCTGAAACCTCTTCCCCACACACTGAATCTCCTTCCCCAATCGCTGAAACTTCTTACACACCCACTGAAACCCTTCCCCACACACTGAAACCTCTTCGCCACAGACTGAAACCCTTTCCCACACACTGAAACCTCTTCCCCACACACTGAAACCACTTCCCCACAGACTGATACCCCTTCCCCACACATTGAAACCCCTTCCCCACACACTGAAACCTCTTTCCCACACACTGAAAGCTCTTCCCCACAGACTGAAACCCTTCCCCACACACTGAAACCTCTTCCCCACACACTGAAACCCCTTCCCCACGCACTGAAAACCCTTCCACACACACTGAAACCTCTTCCACACACAATGAAACCCCTTCCCCACACGCTGAAACCCCTTCCCCACACACTGAAGCCCCTTCCCCACATACTGAAACCCTTCACCACACACTGAAAACCCTTCCACACACAATGAAACCTCTTCCACACACAATGAAACCCCTTCCCCACACGCTGAAACCCCTTCCACACACACTGAAGCCCCTTCCCCACATACAGAAACCTCTGCCCCACGCACTGAAACCCCTTCCCCACGCACTGAAACCTCTTCCACACACACTGAAACCACTTCCCCACACTCTGAAACCTCTTCCCCACACACTGAACCCCCTTCCCCACACGCTGAAACCCCTTCCCCACACTCTGAAACGCCTTCCACACACACTGAAACCCATTCCCCACACACTGAAACCCATCCCCACAGACTGAAACCTCTTCCCCACACACTGAAACCCATCCCCACACACTGAAACCTCTTCCCCGCACACAGAAACCCTTCCCCGCACACTGAACCCCCTTCCCCACAGGCTGAAACCCCTTCCACACACACTGAAAACCCTTCCACACACACTGAAACCTCTTCCACACACAATGAAACCCCTTCCCCACACGCTGAACCCCCTTCCACACACACTGAAGCCCCTTCCCCACATACTGAAAACCTTCACCACACACTGAAACCCTTCTCCACACACTGAAACCTCTGCCCCACACACTGAAACCACTTCCCCACACACAGAAACCCTTCCCTACACGCTGAAACCCCTTCCCCACAGGCTGAAACCCCTTCCACACACACTGAAAACCCTTCCACACACACTGAAACCTCTTCCACACACATTGAAACCCATCCCCACAGACTGAAACCTCTTCCCCACACACTGAAACCCATCCCCACACACTGAAACTTCTTCCCCGCTAACTGAAACCTCTTCCACACACACTGAAACCTCTTCCACACACAATGAAACCCCTTCCCCACACGCTGAAACCCCTTCCACACACACTGAAGCCCCTTCCCCACATACTGAAACCCTTCACCACACACTGAAAACCCTTCCACACACACTGAAACCTCTTCCACACACAATGAAACCCCTTCCCCACACGCTGAAACCCCTTCCACACACACTGAAGCCCCTTCCCCACATACAGAAACCTCTTCCCCACGCACTGAAACCCCTTCCCCACGCACTGAAACCTCTTCCACACACACTGAAACCTCTTCCCCACACTCTGAAACCTCTTCCCCACACACTGAATCTCCTTCCCCAATCGCTGAAACTTCTTACACACCCACTGAAACCCTTCCCCACACACTGAAACCTCTTCGCCACAGACTGAAACCCTTTCCCACACACTGAAACCTCTTCCCCACACACTGAAACCACTTTCCCACAGACTGATACCCCTTCCCCACACATTGAAACCCCTTCCCCACACACTGAAACCTCTTTCCCACACACTGAAAGCTCTTCCCCACAGACTGAAACCCTTCCCCACACACTGAAACCTCTTCCCCACACACTGAAACCCCTTCCCCTCGCACTGAAAACCCTTCCACACACACTGAAACCTCTTCCACACACAATGAAACCCCTTCCCCACACGCTGAAACCCCTTCCCCACACACTGAAGCCCCTTCCCCACATACTGAAACCCTTCACCACACACTGAAAACCCTTCCACACACACTGAAACCTCTTCCACACACAATGAAACCCCTTCCCCACACGCTGAAACCCCTTCCACACACACTGAAGCCCCTTCCCCACATACGGAAACCTCTGCCCCACGCACTGAAACCCCTTCCCCACGCACTGAAACCTCTTCCACACACACTGAAACCACTTCCCCACACTTAGAAACCTCTTCCCCACACACTGAACCCCCTTCCCCACACGCTGAAACCCCTTCCCCACACTCTGAAACGCCTTCCACACACACTGAAACCCATTCCCCACACACTGAAACCCATCCCCACAGACTGAAACCTCTTCCCCACACACTGAAACCCATCCCCACACACTGAAACCTCTTCCCCGCACACAGAAACCCTTCCCTACACGCTGAAACCCCTTCCCCACAGGCTGAAACCCCTTCCACACACACTGAAAACCCTTCCACACACACTGAAACCTCTTCCACACACAATGAAACCCCTTCCCCACACGCTGAACCCCCTTCCACACACACTGAAGCCCCTTCCCCACATACTGAAAACCTTCACCACACACTGAAACCCTTCTCCACACACTGAAACCTCTGCCCCACACACTGAAACCACTTCCCCACACACAGAAACCCTTCCCTACACGCTGAAACCCCTTCCCCACAGGCTGAAACCCCTTCCACACACACTGAAAACCCTTCCACACACACTGAAACCTCTTCCACACACAATGAAACCCCTTCCCCACACGCTGAACCCCCTTCCACACACACTGAAGCCCCTTCCCCACATACTGAAACCCTTCACCACACACTGAAACCCTTCTCCACACACTGAAACCTCTTCCCCACACACTGAATCATCTTTCACTCACACTGAAACCCATCCCCAGACATTGAAACCTTTTCCCCACACAATGAAACCTCTTCCCCACACACTGAAACACCTTCCGCACACACTGAAACCCCTTCCACACACACTGAAACCCCTTGCACACACACTTAAACCTCTTCCACACATACTGAAACCTCTTCCCCACACACTGAAAGCATTCCCCACACACTGAAACCAATCCCCACACACAGAAACATCTTCCCCACACATTGAAACCCATCCCCACAGACTGAAACCTCTTCCCCACACACTGAAACCCATCCCCACACACTGAAACTTCTTCCCCGCTAACTGAAACCTCTTCCACACACACTGAAACCTCTTCCACACACAATGAAACCCCTTCCCCACACGCTGAAACCCCTTCCACACACACTGAAGCCCCTTCCCCACATACTGAAACCCTTCACCACACACTGAAAACCCTTCCACACACACTGAAACCTCTTCCACACACAATGAAACCCCTTCCCCACACGCTGAAACCCCTTCCACACACACTGAAGCCCCTTCCACACATACAGAAACCTCTTCCCCACGCACTGAAACCCCTTCCCCACGCACTGAAACCTCTTCCACACACACTGAAACCTCTTCCCCACACTCTGAAACCTCTTCCCCACACACTGAATCTCCTTCCCCAATCGCTGAAACTTCTTACACACCCACTGAAACCCTTCCCCACACACTGAAACCTCTTCGCCACAGACTGAAACCCTTTCCCACACACTGAAACCTCTTCCCCACACACTGAAACCACTTCCCCACAGACTGATACCCCTTCCCCACACATTGAAACCCCTTCCCCACACACTGAAACCTCTTTCCCACACACTGAAAGCTCTTCCCCACAGACTGAAACCCTTCCCCACACACTGAAACCTCTTCCCCACACACTGAAACCCCTTCCCCACGCACTGAAAACCCTTCCACACACACTGAAACCTCTTCCACACACAATGAAACCCCTTCCCCACACGCTGAAACCCCTTCCCCACACACTGAAGCCCCTTCCCCACATACTGAAACCCTTCACCACACACTGAAAACCCTTCCACACACACTGAAACCTCTTCCACACACAATGAAACCCCTTCCCCACACGCTGAAACCCCTTCCACACACACTGAAGCCCCTTCCCCACATACAGAAACCTCTTCCCCACGCACTGAAACCCCTTCCCCAAGCACTGAAACCTCTTCCACACACACTGAAACCACTTCCCCACACTCTGAAACCTCTTCCCCACACACTGAATCTCCTTCCCCACACGCTGAAACTTCTTACACACCCACTGAAACCCATCCCCACACACTGAAACCCCTTCGCCACAGACTGAAACCCTTCCCCACACACTGAAACCACTTCCCCACACACTGAAACCTCTTCCCCACACACTGAAGCCCCTTCCCCGCACACTGAAACCTCTTGCCCACACACTGAAACCTCTTCCCCACACACTGAAACCACTTCCCCACACACTGATACCCCTTCCCCACACATTGAAACCCCTTCCCCACACACTGAAACCTCTTTCCCACACACTGAAAGCTCTTTCCCACACACTGAAAGCTCTTCCCCACAGACTGAAACCCTTCCCCACACACTGAAACCTCTTCCCCACACACTGAAACCTCTTCCCCACACACTGAAACCCCTTCCCCACGCACTGAAACCCCTTCCACACACACCAAAACCTCTTCCCCACACACTGAAACCTCTTCCCCACACACTGAAACCTCTTCCCCACACACTGAAAGCTCTTCCCCACACACTGAAACTTCTTCCACACCCACTGAAACCCATCCCCACACACTGAAACCCATCCCCACACACTGAAACATCTTCCCCACACACTGAAACCTCTTCCACACACACTGAAACCCCTTCCCCACACACTGAAACCCCTTCCACACACACTGTAACCCCTTCCCACACACTGACACCTCTTTTCCACACACTGAAAGCTCTTCCCCCCAGACTGAAACCCTTCCCCACATACTGAAACCTCTTCCCCACACACTGAAACCCCTTCCCCACGCACTGAAACCCCTTGCACACACACAGAAAACTCTTCCCCACACAATGAAACCTCTTCCCCCCCACACTGAAACCTCTCCCCCACAGATTGAAACTCCTTCCCCACGCACTGAAACCTCTTCCACTCACACTGAAACATCTTCCCCACACACTGAAACCTCTTCCCCACACGCTGAAACTTCTTCCACACCCACTGAAACCCATCCCCACACGCTGAAACCCCTTCCACACATACTGAAACCTCTTCCACACACACTGAAACCCCTTCCCCACACACTGAAACCCCTTCCCCACACACTCAAACCCCTTCCACACACACTGAAACCCCTTCCCTGCACACTGAAAACCCTTCCCCGCACACTGAACCCCCTTCCCCACACGCTGAAACCCCTTCCCCACACGCTGAAACCCCTTCCCCACACGCTGAAACGCCTTCCACACACACTGAAACCCATTCCCCACACACTGAAACCTATCCCCACAGACTGAAACCTCTTCCCCACACACTGAAACCCATCCCCACACACTGAAACCTCTTCCCCGCTAACTGAAACCTCTTCCCCACACACTGAAACCACTTCCCCACACACAGAAACAGTTCCCTACACGCTGAAACCCCTTCCCCACTGGCTGAAACCCCTTCCACACATACTGAAACCCCTTCCACACACACTGAAACCTCTTCCACACACAATGAAACCTCTTCCCCACACGCTGAAACCCCTTCCACACACACTGAAGCCCCTTCCCCACATACTGAAACCCTTCTCCACACACTGAAACCCTTCTCCACACACTGAAACCTCTTCCCCACACACTGAAACATCTTTCACTCACACTGAAACCCATCCCCAGACACTGAAACATCTTCCCCACACAATGAAACCTCTTCCCCACACACTGAAACCCCTTCCGCACACACTGAAACCCCTTCCGCAGACACTGAAACCCCTTCCACACACACTGAAACCCCTTGCACACACACTTGAACCTCTTCCACACATACTGAAACCTCTTCCCCGCACACTGAAACCTCTTCCCCACGCACTGAAAACCCTTCCCCACAGACTGAAACCTCTTCCCCACACACTGAAACCTCTTCCCCACAGGCAGAAACCCCTTCCACACACACTGAAACCCATCCCCACACACTGAAACCTCATCCCCGCACACTGAAACCCATCCCCACACAGTGAAACCCCTTCCCCACACACTGAAACCCATCCCCACACATTGAAAACCGTCCCCACACACTGAAACCCCTTCCCACGCACTGAAACCTCTTCCCCACAGACTGAAACCACTTCCCCACAAACTGAAACCTCGCACACTGAAACCTCTTCCCCACACACTGAATCCCCTTCACCACACACTGAAACCTCTTCCCCACACACTGAAACCTCTTCCCCACAGACAGAAACCCCTTCCCCACACTTTGAAACTTCTTCCCCACTCACTGAAACCCCTACCTCACAAACTGAAAATCTTCCCCACGCACTGAAACACTTCCCCACACACTGAAACACCTTCCCCGCACATTGAAAACCGTTCCCCGCACACTGAACCCACTTCCCCACACGCTGAAACCCCTTCCCCACACGCTGAAACCCCTTCCACACACACTGAAACCCATTCCCCACACACTGAAACCTCTTCCCCACACACTGACACCTCATTCCCACACATTGAAAGCTCTTCCCCACAGACTGAAACCCTTCGCCACACACTGAAACCTCTTCCCCACACACTGAAACCCCTTCCCCACGCACTGAAACCCCTCCACACACACTGAAAACGCATCCCCACACACTGAAACCTCTTCCCCACACACTGAAACATCTTCCCCACACACTGAAACCTCTTCCTCACACGCTGAAACTTCTTCCACTCCCACTGAAACCCATCCCCACACACTGAAACCCCTTCCACAAACACTGAAACCTCTTCCACACACAATGAAACCCCTTCCCCACATACAGAAACCCCTTCCACACACACTGTAACCCCTTCCCCGCACACTGAAACCCCTTCCCCACACTCTGAAACCCCTTCCACACACACTGAAACACCTTCCCCGCACATTGAAAACCGTTCCCCGCACACTGAACCCCCTTTCCCACACGCTGAAACCCCTTCCCCACACACTGACACCTCCTTCCCACACATTGAAAGCTCTTCCCCACAGACTGAAACCCTTCGCCACACACTGAAACCTCTTCACCACACACTGAAACCCCTTCCCCACGCACTGAAACCCCTCCACACACACTGAAAACTCTTCCCCACACACTGAAACCTCTTCCCCACACACTGAAACCTCTTCCCCACACACTGAAACCTCTTCCTCACACGCTGAAACCCCTTCCCCACACACTGACACCTCCTTCCCACACATTGAAAGCTCTTCCCCACAGACTGAAACCCTTCGCCACATACTGAAACCCCTTCCCCACGCACTGAAACCCCTTCCCCACGCACTGAAACCCCTCCACACACAGTGAAAACTCTTCCCCACACACTGAAACCTCTTCCCCACACACTGAAACCTCTTCCCCGCACACTGAAACCCCTTCCCCACACACTGAATCCCCTACACCACACACTGAAAACCCTTCCCCACACACTGAAACCTCTTCCCCACACACTGAAACCCCTTCCCCGCACTCTGAATCCCCTTCCCCACACACTGAAACCCTTCCCAACACACTGAAACCCTTCCCCACACACTGAAACCCTTCCCCACACACTGAAACCTCTTCCCCACACGCTGAAACACCTTCCCCACACACTGAAACTCATCCCCACACACTGAAAGCCATCCCCACACACTGAAACGTCATCCCCACACACGGAAACCCCCTCCCTACACACTGAAACCCCTTCCCCACACACTGAAACCCATCCCCACAAACTGAAACCCCTTCCCCACACACTGAAACCCCTTGCCCACAAACTGAAAATCTTCCCCACACACTGAAACACTTCCCCACACACTGAAACCTCTTCCCCACACCCAGAAAGCTCTTCCCCACACACTGAAACCTCTTCTCCACAGACTGAAACCCTTCCCCACACACTGAAACAGCTTCCCCACGCACTGAAACCTCTTCCACACATACTGAAACCTCTTCCCCACACACTGAGACCTCTTCCCCACAGACTGAAACCCCTTCCCCACACTCTGAAACCTCTTCCCCACACTCTGAAACCTCTTCCCCACACTCTGAAACCTCTTCCCCACACACTGAAACCACTTCCCCACACACTGAAACCCCTTCCCCGCACACTGAAACCCCTTCCCCGCACACTGAAACCTCTTTCCCACAGACTGTATCCCCTTCACCACTCAATGAAACCCCTTCCCCACACACTGAAACCTCATCCCCACACACTGAAACCACATCCACACAGACTGAAACCCCCTCGCCACACTCTGAAACCTCTTCCACACACACTGAAACCACTTCCCCACACACTGAAACCTCTTCCCCACACACTGAAACATCTTCCCCACACACTGAAACCTCTTCCTCACACGCTGAAACTTCTTCCACTCCCACTGAAACCCATCCCCACACACTGAAACCCCTTCCACAAACACTGAAACCTCTTCCACACATACAGAAACCCCTTCCACACACACTGTAACCCCTTCCCCGCACACTGAAACCCCTTCCCCACACTCTGAAACCCCTTCCACACACACTGAAACACCTTCCCCGCACATTGAAAACCGTTCCCCGCACACTGAACCCCCTTTCCCACACGCTGAAACCCCTTCCCCACACGCTGAAACCCCTTCCACACACACTGAAACCCATTCCACACACACTGAAACCTCTTCCCCACACACTGAAACCTCTTCCCCACACACAGAAACCCTTCCCTGCACGCTGACACCCCTTCCACACTCACTGAAAACCCATCCACACACACTGAAACCTCTTCCACACACGCTGAAACCCCTTCCCCACACGCTGAAACCCCTTCCACGCACACTGAAGCCCCTTCCCCACAAACTGAAACCCTTCACCACACACTGAAACCCTTCTCCACACACTGAAACCTCTTCCCCACAAACTGAAACATCTTTCACTCACACTGAAACCCATTCCCACACACTGAAACCTCTTCCCCACACATTGAAACCTCTTCCCCACACACTGAAACCCCTTCCGCACACACTGAACCCCCTTCCACACACAGTGAAACCCCTTGCACACACACTTAAACCTCTTCAACACACACTGAAACCTCTTCCGCACACACTGAAACCCTTCCCCACACACTGAAACCAATCCCCACACACAGAAACATCTTCCGCAGACACTGAAACCCCTTCCCCACACACTGAAACCCCTTCCCCACACACTGTAACCTCTTCCCCACACACTGAAACCCCTTCCCCACAGACTGAAACCACTTCCCCACACACTAGAACCTCTTCCCCACACACTGAAAACTCTTCCCACACACTGAAACACCCTATCCACACACTGAAACCCCTTCCACACACACTGAATCCTCTTCCCCACACACTGAAACCTCTTCCCCACAGGCAGAAACACCTTCCCCACACACTGAAACCCATCCCCACACACTGAAACCTCATCCCCACACACTGAAACCCATCCCCACACACTGAAACCTCTTCCACACACGCTGAAACCTCTTCCCCACACTCTGAAACCTCTTCCCCACACACTGAATCTCCTTCCCCACACGCTGAAACTTCTTCCACACCCACTGAAACCCATCCCCACACACTGAAACCTCTTCGTAACAGACTGAAACCCTTCCCCACACACTGAAACCACTTCCCCACACACTGAAACCCCTTCCCCACACACTGACACCTCCTTCCCACACATTGAAAGCTCTTCCCCACAGACTGAAACCCTTCGCCACACACTGAAACCCCTTCCACACACACTGAAACCTCTTCCACACACACTGAAACCCCTTCCCCACATACTATAACCCCTTCCCCGCACACTGAAACCCCTTCCCCACACACTGAAACCCCTTCCACACACACTGAAACCCCTTCCCCGCACACTGAAAACCCTTCCCCGCACACTGAACCCCCTTCCCCACACGCTGGAACCCATTCCCCACACGCTGAAACCCCTTCCACACACACTGAAACCCATTCCCCACACACTGAAACCCATCCCCACAGACTGAAACCTCTTCCCCACACACTGAAACCCGTCCCCACACACTGAAACCTATTCCCCGCAAACTGAAACCTCTTCCCCACAAACTGAAACCTCTTCCCCACACACAGAACCCCTTCCACACACACTGAAACCTCTTCCACACACACTGAAACACCTTCCCCACACGCTGAAACCCCTTCCACACACACTGAAGCCCCTTCCCCACATACCGAAACCCTTCTCCACACACTGAAACCCTTCTCCACATACTGAAACCTCTTCCCCACACACTGAAACATATTTCACTCACACTGAAACCCATCCCCACACACTGAAACCTCTTCCCCACACACTAAAACCTCTTTCCCACACACTGAAACCCTTCCCCACACACTGAAACCCTTCTCCACATACTGAAACCTCTTCCCCATACACTGAAACATCTTTCACTCACACTGAAACCCATCCCCACACACTGAAACCCATCCCCCCACACTGAAACCCCTTCCTCACACACTGAAACCCATCCCCACACACTGAAACCCTTCCCCACACACTGAAACCCCTTCCCACGCACTGAAACCTCTTCGCCACAGACTGAAACCACTTCCCCACAAACTGAAACCTCTTCCCCACACACTGAAACCTCTTCCCCAAACACTGAAAACTCTTCCCCACACACTGAAACCCCTTCCCCGCACTCTGAATCCCCTTCCCCACACACTGAAACCCTTCCCCACACACTGAAACCCTTCCCCACACACTGAAACCCTTCCCCACACACTGAAACCTCTTCACCACACGCTGAAACACCTTCCCCACACACTGAAACTCATCCCCACACACTGAAAGCCATCCCCACACACTGAAACGTCATCCCCACACACGGAAACCCCCTCCCTACACACTGAAACCCCTTCCCCACACACTGAAACCCATCCCCACAAACTGAAACCCCTTCCCCACACACTGAAACCCCTTGCCCACAAACTGAAAATCTTCCCCACACACTGAAACACTTCCCCACACACTGAAACCTCTTCCCCACACCCAGAAAACTCTTCCCCACACACTGAAACCTCTTCTCCACAGACTGAAACCCTTCCCCACACACTGAAACAGCTTCCCCACGCACTGAAACCTCTTCCACACATAGTGAAACCTCTTCCCCACACACTGAGACCTCTTCCCCACAGACTGAAACCCCTTCCCCACAATCTGAAACCTCTTCCCCACACACTGAAACCTCTTCCCCACACACTGAAACCCCTTCCCCGCACACTGAAACCTCTTTCCCACAGACTGTATCCCCTTCACCACACAAAGAAACCCCTTCCCCACACACTGAAACCTCATCCCCACACACTGAAACCACATCCACACAGACTGAAACCCCCTCGCCACACCCTGAAACCTCTTCCACACACACTGAAACCACTTCCCCACACACTGAAACCCCTTCCCCACACACTGACACCTCCTTCCCACACATTGAAAGCTCTTCCCCACAGACTGAAACCCTTCGCCACACACTGAAACCTCTTCACCACACACTGAAACCCCTTCCCCACGCACTGAAACCCCTCCACACACACTGAAAACTCTTCCCCACACACTGAAACCTCTTCCCCACACACTGAAACCTCTTCCCCGCACACTGAAACCACTTCCCCACACACTGAATCCCCTACAGCACACACTGAAAACCCTTCCCCACACACTGAAACCTCTTCCCCACACACTGAAACCCCTTCCCCGCACTCTGAATCCCCTTACCCACACACTGAAACCTCTTCCCCACACACTGAAACCTCTTCCCCACACACTGAAACCCCTTCCCCGCACACTGAAACCTCTTTCCCACAGACTGTATCCCCTTCACCACACAAAGAAACCCCTTCCCCACACACTGAAACCTCATCCCCACACACTGAAACCACATCCACACAGACTGAAACCCCCTCGCCACACCCTGAAACCTCTTCCACACACACTGAAACCACTTCCCCACACACTGAAACCCCTTCCCCACACACTGACACCTCCTTCCCACACATTGAAAGCTCTTCCCCACAGACTGAAACCCTTCGCCACACACTGAAACCTCTTCACCACACACTGAAACCCCTTCCCCACGCACTGAAACCCCTCCACACACACTGAAAACTCTTCCCCACACACTGAAACCTCTTCCCCACACACTGAAACCTCTTCCCCGCACACTGAAACCACTTCCCCACACACTGAATCCCCTACACCACACACTGAAAACCCTTCCCCACACACTGAAACCTCTTCCCCACACACTGAAACACCTTCCACGCACTCTGAATCCCCTTACCCACACACTGAAACCCTTCCCCACACACTGAAACCCTTCCCCACACACTGAAACCCTTCCCCACAAACTGAAACCTCTTCCCCACACGCTGAAACACCTTCCCCACTCACTGAAACTCATCCCCACACACTGAAAGCCATCCCCACACACTGAAACGTCATCCCCACACACGGAAACCCCCTCCCTACACACTGAAACACCTTCCCCACACACTGAAACCCATCCCCACAAACTGAAACCCCTTCCCCACACACTGAAACCCCTTGCCCACAAACTGAAAATCTTCCCCACACACTGAAACACTTCCCCACACACTGAAACCTCTTCCCCACACCCAGAAACCTCTTCTCCACAGACTGAAACCCTTCCCCACGCACTGAAACCTCTTCCACACATACTGAAACCTCTTCCCCAATCACTGAGACCTCTTCCCCACAGACTGAAACCCCTTCCCCACACTCTGAAACCTCTTCCCCACACACTGAAACCTCTTCCCCACACACTGAAACCCCTTCCCCGCACACTGAAACCTCTTTCCCACAGACTGTATCCCCTTCACCACACAATGAAACCCCTTCCCCACACACTGAAACCACATCCACACAGACTGAAACCCCCTCGCCACACTCTGAAACCTCTTCCACACACACTGAAACCACTTCCCCACACACTGAAACCCCTTCCCCACACACTGACACCTCCTTCCCACACATTGAAAGCTCTTCCCCACAGACTGAAACCCTTCGCCACACACTGAAACCTCTTCACCACACACTGAAACCCCTTCCCCACGCACTGAAACCCCTCCACACACACTGAAAACTCTTCCCCACACACTGAAAGCTCTTCCCCACACACTGAAACCTCTTCCCCGCACACTGAAACCTCTTCTCACACGCTGAAACTTCTTCCACTCCCACTGAAACCCATCCCCACACACTGAAACCCCTTCCACAAACACTGAAACCTCTTCCACACACAATGAAACCCCTTCCCCACACACTGAAACCCCTTCCACACACACTGAAACACCTTCCCCGCACATTGAAAACCGTTCCCCGCACACTGAACCCACTTCCCCACACGCTGAAACCCCTTCCCCACACGCTGAAACCCCTTCCACACACACTGAAACCCATTCCCCACACACTGAAACTTCTTCCCCACACACTGACACCTCATTCCCACACATTGAAAGCTCTTCCCCACAGACTGAAAACCTTCGCCACACACTGAAACCTCTTCCCAACACATTGAAACCCCTTCCCCACGCACTGAAACCCCTCCACACACACTGAAAACTCATCCCCACACACTGAAAACTCTTCCCCACACACTGAAACATCTTCCCCACACACTGAAACCTCTTCCTCACACGCTGAAACTTCTTCCACTCCCACTGAAACCCATCCCCACACACTGAAACCCCTTCCACAAACACTGAAACCTCTTCCACACACAATGAAACCCCTTCCCCACACACTGAAACCCCTTCCACACACACTGTAACCCCTTCCCCGCACACTGAAACCCCTTCCCCACACTCTGAAACCCCTTCCACACACACTGAAACACCTTCCCCGCACATTGAAAACCGTTCCCCGCACACTGAACCCCCTTCCCCACACGCTGAAACCCCTTCCCCACACGCTGAAACCCCTTCCACACACACTGAAACCCATTCCACACACACTGAAACCTCTTCCCCACACACTGAAACCTCTTCCCCACACACAGAAACCCTTCCCTACACGCTGACACCCCTTCCACACACACTGAAAACCCATCCACACACACTGAAACCTCTTCCACACACACTGAAACCCCTTCCCCACACGCTGAAACCCCTTCCACGCACACTGAAGCCCCTTCCCCACAAACTGAAACCCTTCACCACACACTGAAACCCTTCTCCACACACTGAAACCTCTTCCCCACAAACTGAAACATCTTTCACTCACACTGAAACCCATCCCCACACACTGAAACCTCTTCCCCACACATTGAAACCTCTTCCCCACACACTGAAACCCCTTCCGCACACACTGAAACCCCTTCCACACACAGTGAAACCCCTTGCACACACACTGAAACCTCTTCCACACACACTGAAACCTCTTCCGCACACACTGAAACCCTTCCCCACACACTGAAACCAATCCCCACACACAGAAACATCTTCCCCAGACACTGAAACCCCTTCCCCACACACTGAAACCCCTTCCCCGCACACTGTAACCTCTTCCCCACACACTGAAACCCCTTCCCCACAGACTGAAACCACTTCCCCACACACTAGAACCTCTTCTCCACACACTGAAAACTCTTCCCACACACTGAAACACCTTATCCACACACTGAAACCCCTTCCACACACACTGAATCCTCTTCCCCACACACTGAAACCTCTTCCCCACAGGCAGAAACCCCTTCCCCACACACTGAAACCCATCCCCACACACTGAAACCTCATCCCCACACACTGAAACCCATCCCCACATACTGAAACCTCTTCCACACACACTGAAACCTCTTCCCCACACTCTGAAACCTCTTCCCCACACACTGAATCTCCTTCCCCACACGCTGAAACTTCTTCCACACCCACTGAAACCCATCCCCACACACTGAAACCTCTTCGTAACAGACTGAAACCCTTCCCCACACACTGAAACCACTTCCCCACACACTGAAACCTCTTCCCCACACACTGAAACCCCTTCCCCGCACACTGAAACCTCTTTCCCACACACTGTACCCCCTTCACCACGCACTGAAACCCCTTCCCCACACACTGAAACCTCTTCCCCACACACTGAAACCACTTTCCCACAGACTGATACCCCTTCCCCACACTCTGAAACCTCTTCCCCACACACTGAAAGCTCTTCGCCACAGACTGAAACCCTTCCCCACACACTGAAACCTCTTCCCCACACACTGAAACCTCTTTCCCACACACTGAAAGCTCTTCCCCACAGACTGAAACCCTTCCCCACACACTGAAACCTCTTCCCCACACACTGAAACCCCTTCCCCACGCACTGAAACCCCTTCAACACACACCAAAACCTCTTCCCCACACACGGAAACCTCTTCCCCACACACTGAAACTCCTTCCCCACGCACAGAAACCTCTTCCACACACACTGAAACATCTTCCCCACACACTGAATCCTCTTCCCCACATGCTGAAACTTCTTCCACACCCACTGAAACCCATCCCCACACACTGAAACCCCTTCCACACACACTGAAACCTCTTCCACTCACAGTGAAACCCCTTCCCCACACACTGAAACCCCTTCCACACACACTGTAACCCCTTCCCCACACACTGACACCTCTTTTCCACACACTGAAAGCTCTTCCCCACACACTGAAACCTCTTCCCCACACACTGAAACCTCTTCCCCACACACTGAAACCCCTTCCCCACGCACTGAAACCACTTCCACACACACTGAAAACTCTTCCCCACACAACGAAACCTCTTCCCCCCACACTGAAACCTCTCCCCCACACATTGAAACTCCTTCCCCAAGCACTGAAACCTCTTCCACACCCACTGAAACCCATCCCCACACACTGAAACCCCTTCCACACATACTGAAACCTCTTCCACACACACTGAAACCTCTTCCCCACACACAGAAACCCCTTCCCCACACACTGAAACCCCTTCCCCCCACACTGAAACCCCTTCCCCACAGACTGAAACCCCTTCCCCACACACTCAAACCCCTTCCACACACACTGAAACCCCTTCCCTGCACACTGAAAACCCTTCCCCGCACACTGAACCCCCTTCCCCACACGCTGAAACCCCTTCCCCACACTCTGAAACGCCTTCCACACACACTGAAACCCATTCCCCACACACTGAAACCCATCCCCACAGACTGAAACCTCTTCCCCACACACTGAAACCCATCCCCACACACTGAAACCTCTTCCCCGCACACAGAAACCCTTCCCTACACGCTGAAACCCCTTCCCCACAGGCTGAAACCCCTTCCACACACACTGAAAACCCTTCCACACACACTGAAACCTCTTCCACACACAATGAAACCCCTTCCCCACACGCTGAACCCCCTTCCACACACACTGAAGCCCCTTCCCCACATACTGAAACCCTTCACCACACACTGAAACCCTTCTCCACAAACTGAAACCTCTTCCCCACACACTGAATCATCTTTCACTCACACTGAAACCCATCCCCAGACATTGAAACCTTTTCCCCACACAATGAAACCTCTTCCCCACACACTGAAACACCTTCCGCACACACTGAAACCCCTTCCACACACACTGAAACCCCTTGCACACACACTTAAACCTCTTCCACACATACTGAAACCTCTTCCCCACACACTGAAAGCATTCCCCACACACTGAAACCAATCCCCACACACAGAAACATCTTCCCCACACATTGAAACCCATCCCCACAGACTGAAACCTCTTCCCCACACACTGAAACCCATCCCCACACACTGAAACTTCTTCGCCGCGAACTGAAACCTCTTCCACACACACTGAAACCTCTTCCACACACAATGAAACCCCTTCCCCACACGCTGAAACCCCTTCCACACACACTGAAGCCCCTTCCCCACATACTGAAACCCTTCACCACACACTGAAAACCCTTCCACACACACTGAAACCTCTTCCACACACAATGAAACCCCTTCCCCACACGCTGAAACCCCTTCCACACACACTGAAGCCCCTTCCCCACATACAGAAACCTCTTCCCCACGCACTGAAACCCCTTCCCCACGCACTGAAACCTCTTCCACACACACTGAAACCTCTTCCCCACACTCTGAAACCTCTTCCCCACACACTGAATCTCCTTCCCCAATCGCTGAAACTTCTTACACACCCACTGAAACCCTTCCCCACACACTGAAACCTCTTCGCCACAGACTGAAACCCTTTCCCACACACTGAAACCTCTTCCCCACACACTGAAACCACTTCCCCACAGACTGATACCCCTTCCCCACACATTGAAACCCCTTCCCCACACACTGAAACCTCTTTCCCACACACTGAAAGCTCTTCCCCACAGACTGAAACCCTTCCCCACATACTGAAACCTCTTCCCCACACACTGAAACCCCTTCCCCACGCACTGAAAACCCTTCCACACACACTGAAACCTCTTCCACACACAATGAAACCCCTTCCCCACACGCTGAAACCCCTTCCCCACACACTGAAGCCCCTTCCCCACATACTGAAACCCTTCACCACACACTGAAAACCCTTCCACACACACTGAAACCTCTTCCACACACAATGAAACCCCTTCCCCACACGCTGAAACCCCTTCCACACACACTGAAGCCCCTTCCCCACATACAGAAACCTCTGCCCCACGCACTGAAACCCCTTCCCCACGCACTGAAACCTCTTCCACACACACTGAAACCACTTCCCCACACTCTGAAACCTCTTCCCCACACACTGAACCCCCTTCCCCACACGCTGAAACCCCTTCCCCACACTCTGAAACGCCTTCCACACACACTGAAACCCATTCCCCACACACTGAAACCCATCCCCACAGACTGAAACCTCTTCCCCACACACTGAAACCCATCCCCACACACTGAAACCTCTTCCCCGCACACAGAAACCCTTCCCCGCACACTGAACCCCCTTCCCCACAGGCTGAAACCCCTTCCACACACACTGAAAACCCTTCCACACACACTGAAACCTCTTCCACAACAATGAAACCCCTTCCCCACACGCTGAACCCACTTCCACACACACTGAAGCCCCTTCCCCACATACTGAAAACCTTCACCACACACTGAAACCCTTCTCCACACACTGAAACCTCTGCCCCACACACTGAAACCACTTCCCCACACACAGAAACCCTTCCCTACACGCTGAAACCCCTTCCCCACAGGCTGAAACCCCTTCCACACACACTGAAAACCCTTCCACACACACTGAAACCTCTTCCACACACATTGAAACCCATCCCCACAGACTGAAACCTCTTCCCCACACACTGAAACCCATCCCCACACACTGAAACTTCTTCCCCGCTAACTGAAACCTCTTCCACACACACTGAAACCTCTTCCACACACAATGAAACCCCTTCCCCACACGCTGAAACCCCTTCCACACACACTGAAGCCCCTTCCCCACATACTGAAACCCTTCACCACACACTGAAAACCCTTCCACACACACTGAAACCTCTTCCACACACAATGAAACCCCTTCCCCACACGCTGAAACCCCTTCCACACACACTGAAGCCCCTTCCCCACATACAGAAACCTCTTCCCCACGCACTGAAACCCCTTCCCCACGCACTGAAACCTCTTCCACACACACTGAAACCTCTTCCCCACACTCTGAAACCTCTTCCCCACACACTGAATCTCCTTCCCCAATCGCTGAAACTTCTTACACACCCACTGAAACCCTTCCCCACACACTGAAACCTCTTCGCCACAGACTGAAACCCTTTCCCACACACTGAAACCTCTTCCCCACACACTGAAACCACTTTCCCACAGACTGATACCCCTTCCCCACACATTGAAACCCCTTCCCCACACACTGAAACCTCTTTCCCACACACTGAAAGCTCTTCCCCACAGACTGAAACCCTTCCCCACACACTGAAACCTCTTCCCCACACACTGAAACCCCTTCCCCTCGCACTGAAAACCCTTCCACACACACTGAAACCTCTTCCACACACAATGAAACCCCTTCCCCACACGCTGAAACCCCTTCCCCACACACTGAAGCCCCTTCCCCACATACTGAAACCCTTCACCACACACTGAAAACCCTTCCACACACACTGAAACCTCTTCCACACACAATGAAACCCCTTCCCCACACGCTGAAACCCCTTCCACACACACTGAAGCCCCTTCCCCACATACAGAAACCTCTGCCCCACGCACTGAAACCCCTTCCCCACGCACTGAAACCTCTTCCACACACACTGAAACCACTTCCCCACACTTAGAAACCTCTTCCCCACACACTGAACCCCCTTCCCCACACGCTGAAACCCCTTCCCCACACTCTGAAACGCCTTCCACACACACTGAAACCCATTCCCCACACACTGAAACCCATCCCCACAGACTGAAACCTCTTCCCCACACACTGAAACCCATCCCCACACACTGAAACCTCTTCCCCGCACACAGAAACCCTTCCCTACACGCTGAAACCCCTTCCCCACAGGCTGAAACCCCTTCCACACACACTGAAAACCCTTCCACACACACTGAAACCTCTTCCACACACAATGAAACCCCTTCCCCACACGCTGAACCCCCTTCCACACACACTGAAGCCCCTTCCCCACATACTGAAAACCTTCACCACACACTGAAACCCTTCTCCACACACTGAAACCTCTGCCCCACACACTGAAACCACTTCCCCACACACAGAAACCCTTCCCTACACGCTGAAACCCCTTCCCCACAGGCTGAAACCCCTTCCACACACACTGAAAACCCTTCCACACACACTGAAACCTCTTCCACACACAACGAAACCCCTTCCCCACACGCTGAACCCCCTTCCACACACACTGAAGCCCCTTCCCCACATACTGAAACCCTTCACCACACACTGAAACCCTTCTCCACACACTGAAACCTCTTCCCCACACACTGAATCATCTTTCACTCACACTGAAACCCATCCCCAGACATTGAAACCTTTTCCCCACACAATGAAACCTCTTCCCCACACACTGAAACACCTTCCGCACACACTGAAACCCCTTCCACACACACTGAAACCCCTTGCACACACACTTAAACCTCTTCCACACATACTGAAACCTCTTCCCCACACACTGAAAGCATTCCCCACACACTGAAACCAATCCCCACACACAGAAACATCTTCCCCACACATTGAAACCCATCCCCACAGACTGAAACCTCTTCCCCACACACTGAAACCCATCCCCACACACTGAAACTTCTTCCCCGCTAACTGAAACCTCTTCCACACACACTGAAACCTCTTCCACACACAATGAAACCCCTTCCCCACACGCTGAAACCCCTTCCACACACACTGAAGCCCCTTCCCCACATACTGAAACCCTTCACCACACACTGAAAACCCTTCCACACACACTGAAACCTCTTCCACACACAATGAAACCCCTTCCCCACACGCTGAAACCCCTTCCACACACACTGAAGCCCCTTCCACACATACAGAAACCTCTTCCCCACGCACTGAAACCCCTTCCCCACGCACTGAAACCTCTTCCACACACACTGAAACCTCTTCCCCACACTCTGAAACCTCTTCCCCACACACTGAATCTCCTTCCCCAATCGCTGAAACTTCTTACACACCCACTGAAACCCTTCCCCACACACTGAAACCTCTTCGCCACAGACTGAAACCCTTTCCCACACACTGAAACCTCTTCCCCACACACTGAAACCACTTCCCCACAGACTGATACCCCTTCCCCACACATTGAAACCCCTTCCCCACACACTGAAACCTCTTTCCCACACACTGAAAGCTCTTCCCCACAGACTGAAACCCTTCCCCACACACTGAAACCTCTTCCCCACACACTGAAACCCCTTCCCCACGCACTGAAAACCCTTCCACACACACTGAAACCTCTTCCACACACAATGAAACCCCTTCCCCACACGCTGAAACCCCTTCCCCACACACTGAAGCCCCTTCCCCACATACTGAAACCCTTCACCACACACTGAAAACCCTTCCACACACACTGAAACCTCTTCCACACACAATGAAACCCCTTCCCCACACGCTGAAACCCCTTCCACACACACTGAAGCCCCTTCCCCACATACAGAAACCTCTTCCCCACGCACTGAAACCCCTTCCCCAAGCACTGAAACCTCTTCCACACACACTGAAACCACTTCCCCACACTCTGAAACCTCTTCCCCACACACTGAATCTCCTTCCCCACACGCTGAAACTTCTTACACACCCACTGAAACCCATCCCCACACACTGAAACCCCTTCGCCACAGACTGAAACCCTTCCCCACACACTGAAACCACTTCCCCACACACTGAAACCTCTTCCCCACACACTGAAGCCCCTTCCCCGCACACTGAAACCTCTTGCCCACACACTGAAACCTCTTCCCCACACACTGAAACCACTTCCCCACACACTGATACCCCTTCCCCACACATTGAAACCCCTTCCCCACACACTGAAACCTCTTTCCCACACACTGAAAGCTCTTTCCCACACACTGAAAGCTCTTCCCCACAGACTGAAACCCTTCCCCACACACTGAAACCTCTTCCCCACACACTGAAACCTCTTCCCCACACACTGAAACCCCTTCCCCACGCACTGAAACCCCTTCCACACACACCAAAACCTCTTCCCCACACACTGAAACCTCTTCCCCACACACTGAAACCTCTTCCCCACACACTGAAAGCTCTTCCCCACACACTGAAACTTCTTCCACACCCACTGAAACCCATCCCCACACACTGAAACCCATCCCCACACACTGAAACATCTTCCCCACACACTGAAACCTCTTCCACACACACTGAAACCCCTTCCCCACACACTGAAACCCCTTCCACACACACTGTAACCCCTTCCCACACACTGACACCTCTTTTCCACACACTGAAAGCTCTTCCCCCCAGACTGAAACCCTTCCCCACATACTGAAACCTCTTCCCCACACACTGAAACCCCTTCCCCACGCACTGAAACCCCTTGCACACACACAGAAAACTCTTCCCCACACAATGAAACCTCTTCCCCCCCACACTGAAACCTCTCCCCCACAGATTGAAACTCCTTCCCCACGCACTGAAACCTCTTCCACTCACACTGAAACATCTTCCCCACACACTGAAACCTCTTCCCCACACGCTGAAACTTCTTCCACACCCACTGAAACCCATCCCCACACGCTGAAACCCCTTCCACACATACTGAAACCTCTTCCACACACACTGAAACCCCTTCCCCACACACTGAAACCCCTTCCCCACACACTCAAACCCCTTCCACACACACTGAAACCCCTTCCCTGCACACTGAAAACCCTTCCCCGCACACTGAACCCCCTTCCCCACACGCTGAAACCCCTTCCCCACACGCTGAAACCCCTTCCCCACACGCTGAAACGCCTTCCACACACACTGAAACCCATTCCCCACACACTGAAACCTATCCCCACAGACTGAAACCTCTTCCCCACACACTGAAACCCATCCCCACACACTGAAACCTCTTCCCCGCTAACTGAAACCTCTTCCCCACACACTGAAACCACTTCCCCACACACAGAAACAGTTCCCTACACGCTGAAACCCCTTCCCCACTGGCTGAAACCCCTTCCACACATACTGAAACCCCTTCCACACACACTGAAACCTCTTCCACACACAATGAAACCTCTTCCCCACACGCTGAAACCCCTTCCACACACACTGAAGCCCCTTCCCCACATACTGAAACCCTTCTCCACACACTGAAACCCTTCTCCACACACTGAAACCTCTTCCCCACACACTGAAACATCTTTCACTCACACTGAAACCCATCCCCAGACACTGAAACATCTTCCCCACACAATGAAACCTCTTCCCCACACACTGAAACCCCTTCCGCACACACTGAAACCCCTTCCGCAGACACTGAAACCCCTTCCACACACACTGAAACCCCTTGCACACACACTTGAACCTCTTCCACACATACTGAAACCTCTTCCCCGCACACTGAAACCTCTTCCCCACGCACTGAAAACCCTTCCCCACAGACTGAAACCTCTTCCCCACACACTGAAACCTCTTCCCCACAGGCAGAAACCCCTTCCACACACACTGAAACCCATCCCCACACACTGAAACCTCATCCCCGCACACTGAAACCCATCCCCACACAGTGAAACCCCTTCCCCACACTCTGAAACCCATCCCCACATATTGAAAACCGTCCCCACACACTGAAACCCCTTCCCACGCACTGAAACCTCTTCCCCACAGACTGAAACCACTTCCCCACAAACTGAAACCTCGCACACTGAAACCTCTTCCCCACACACTGAATCCCCTTCACCACACACTGAAACCTCTTCCCCACACACTGAAACCTCTTCCCCACAGACAGAAACCCCTTCCCCACACTTTGAAACTTCTTCCCCACTCACTGAAACCCCTACCTCACAAACTGAAAATCTTCCCCACGCACTGAAACACTTCCCCACACACTGAAACCTCTTCCCCACACCATGAAACTTCTTCCCCACACACTGAAACCTCTTCGTCACAGACTGAAACCTCTTCCCCAAAAACTGAAACCTCTTCCCCACACACTGAAACCTCTTCCAAACACACTGAAACCTCTTCCCCGCACACTGAAACCTCTTCCCCACACACTGACTCCCCTTCCCCACACACTGAAACCCCTTCCCCGCACACTGAAACCTCTTCCCCACACACTGAATCCCCTTCACCACACACTGAAACCCCTTCCCCACAGACTGAAACCCCTTCCCCACGCACTGAAACCCATCCCCACACACTGACACCCATCCCCACACACTGTAATCTCTTCCCCACACACTGAAACCCGTTCCCCACACATTGAAACCCCATCCCCACAAGCTGAAACTTCTTCCACACCCACTGAAACCCATCCCCACACACTGAAACCCCTTCCACACATACTGAAACCTCTTCCACACACACTCAAACCCCTTCCCCACACACTCAAACCCCTTCCACATAAACTGAAACCCCTTCCCTGCACACTGAAAACCCTTCCCCGCACACTGAACCACCTTCCCCACACGCTGAAACCCCTTCCCCACACGCTGAAACCCCTTCCACACACACTGAAACCCATTCCCCACACACTGAAACCCATCCCCACAGACTGAGACCTCTTCCCCACACACTGAAACCCATCCCCACACACTGAAACCTCTTCCCCGCTAACTGAAACCTCTTCCCCACACACTGAAACCACTTCCCCACACACAGAAACCCTTCCCTACACGCTGAAACCCCTTCCCCACAGGCTGAAACCCCTTCCACACACACTGAAAACCCTTCCACACACACTGAAACCTCTTCCACACACAATGAAACCCCTTCCCCACACGCTGAAACCCCTTCCACACACACTGAAGCCCCTTCCCCACATACTGAAACCCTTCACCACACACTGAAAACCCTTCTCCACACACTGAAACCTCTTCCCCACACACTGAAACATCTTTCACTCACACTGAAACCCATCCCCAGACACTGAAACCCATCCCCAGACACTGAAACCTCTTCCCCACACAATGAAACCTCTTCCCCACACACTGAAACCCCTTCCACACACACTGAAACCCCTTCCGCACACACTGAAACCCCTTGCACACACACTTAAACCTCTTCCACACATACTGAAACCTCTTCCCCACACACTGAAAGCATTCCCCACACACTGAAACCAATCCCCACACACAGAAACATCTTCCCCACACATTGAAACCCATCCCCACAGACTGAAACCTCTTCCCCACTCACTGAAACCCATCCCCACACACTGACACCTCTTCCCCGCTAACTGAAACCTCTTCCCCACACACTGAAACCACTTCCCCACACACAGAAACCCTTTCCCTACACGCTGAAACCCTTTCCCCACAGGCTGAAACCCCTTCCCCACAGGCTGAAACCCCTTCCACACACACTGAAAACCCTTCCACACACACTGAAACCTCTTCCACACACAATGAAACCCCTTCCCCACACGCTGAAACCCCTTCCACACACACTGAAGCTCCTTCCCCACATACTGAAACCCTTCACCACACACTGAAAACCCTTGCAAACACACTGAAACCTCTTCCACACACAATGAAACCCCTTCCCCACACGCTGAAATCCCTTCCCCACACACTGAAGCCCCTTCCCCACATACAGAAACCTCTTCCCCACGCACTGAAACCCCTTCCCCACGCACTGAAACCTCTTCCCCACACACTGAAACCCATCCCCACACACTGAAACCTCTTCCCCGCTAACTGAAACCTCTTCCCCACACACTGAAACCACTTCCCCACACACAGAAACCCTTCCCTACACGCTGAAACCCCTTCCCCATAGGCTGAAACCCCTTCCACACACACTGAAAACCCTTCCACACACACTGAAACCTCTTCCACACACAATGAAACCCCTTCCCCACACGCTGAAACCCCTTCCACACACACTGAAGCCCCTTCCCCACATACTGAAACCCTTCACCACAAACTGAAAACCCTTCCACACACACTGAAACCTCTTCCACACACAATGAAACCCCTTCCCCACACGCTGAAATCCCTTCCACACACACTGAAGCCCCTTCCCCACATACAGAAACCCCTTCCCCACGCACTGAAACCCCTTCCCCACGCACTGAAACCTCTTCCACACACACTGAAACCTCTTCCCCACACTCTGAAACCTCTTCCCCACACACTGAATCTCCTTCCCCACACGCTGAAACTTCTTACACACCCACTGAAACCCATCCCCACACACTGAAACCTCTTCGCCACAGACTGAAACGCTTCCCCACACACTGAAACCACTTCCCCACACACTGAAACCTCTTCCCCACACACTGAAACCTCTTCCCCACACACTGAAACCTCTTCCCCACACACTGAAACCCCTTCCCCGCACACTGAAACCTCTTTCCCACACACTGAAACCTCTTCCCCACACACGGAAACCCCTTCCCCACACACTCAAACCCCTTCCACACACACTGAAACCCCTTCCCTGCACACTGAAAACCCTTCCCCGCACACTGAACCCCCTTCCCCACACGCTGAAACCCCTTCCCCACACGCTGAAACCCCTTCCCCACACGCTGAAACGCCTTCCACACACACTGAAACCCATTCCCCACACACTGAAACCTATCCCCACAGACTGAAACCTCTTCCCCACACACTGAAACCCATCCCCACACACTGAAACCTCTTCCCCGCTAACTGAAACCTCTTCCCCACACACTGAAACCACTTCCCCACACACAGAAACCCTTCCCTACACGCTGAAACCCCTTCCCCACTGGCTGAAACCCCTTCCACACATACTGAAACCCCTTCCACACACACTGAAACCTATTCCACACACAATGAAACCTCTTCCCCACACGCTGAAACCCCTTCCACACACACTGAAGCCCCTTCCCCACATACTGAAACCCTTCTCCACACACTGAAACCCTTCTCCACACACTGAAACCTCTTCCCCACACACTGAAACATCTTTCACTCACACTGAAACCCATCCCCAGACACTGAAACATCTTCCCCACACAATGAAACCTCTTCCCCACGCACTGAAAACCCTTCCCCACAGACTGAAACCACTTCCCCACACACTAAAACCTCTTCCCCACACACTGAAAACTCTTCCCAACACACTGAAACCCCTTATCCACACACTGAAACCCCTTCCACACACACTGAAACCTCTTCCCCACACACTGAAACCTCTTCCCCACAGGCAGAAACCCCTTCCACACACACTGAAACCCATCCCCACACACTGAAACCTCATCCCCGCACACTGAAACCCATCCCCACACAGTGAAACCCCTTCCCCACACACTGAAACCCATCCCCACACATTGAAAACCGTCCCCACACACTGAAACCCCTTCCCACGCACTGAAACCTCTTCCCCACAGACTGAAACCACTTCCCCACAAACTGAAACCTCGCACACTGAAACCTCTTCCCCACACACTGAATCCCCTTCACCACACACTGAAACCTCTTCCCCACACACTGAAACCTCTTCCCCACAGACAGAAACCCCTTCCCCACACTTTGAAACTTCTTCCCCACTCACTGAAACCCCTACCTCACAAACTGAAAATCTTCCCCACGCACTGAAACACTTCCCCACACACTGAAACCTCTTCCCCACACCATGAAACTTCTTCCCCACACACTGAAACCTCTTCGTCACAGACTGAAACCTCTTCCCCAAAAACTGAAACCTCTTCCCCACACACTGAAACCTCTTCCAAACACACTGAAACCTCTTCCCCGCACACTGAAACCTCTTCCCCACACACTGACTCCCCTTCCCCACACACTGAAACCCCTTCCCCGCACACTGAAACCTCTTCCCCACACACTGAATCCCCTTCACCACACACTGAAACCCCTTCCCCACAGACTGAAACCCCTTCCCCACGCACTGAAACCCATCCCCACACACTGACACCCATCCCCACACACTGTAATCTCTTCCCCACACACTGAAACCCGTTCCCCACACATTGAAACCCCATCCCCACAAGCTGAAACTTCTTCCACACCCACTGAAACCCATCCCCACACACTGAAACCCCTTCCACACATACTGAAACCTCTTCCACACACACTCAAACCCCTTCCCCACACACTCAAACCCCTTCCACACAAACTGAAACCCCTTCCCTGCACACTGAAAACCCTTCCCCGCACACTGAACCACCTTCCCCACACGCTGAAACCCCTTCCCCACACGCTGAAACCCCTTCCACACACACTGAAACCCATTCCCCACACACTGAAACCCATCCCCACAGACTGAGACCTCTTCCCCACACACTGAAACCCATCCCCACACACTGAAACCTCTTCCCCGCTAACTGAAACCTCTTCCCCACACACTGAAACCACTTCCCCACACACAGAAACCCTTCCCTACACGCTGAAACCCCTTCCCCACAGGCTGAAACCCCTTCCACACACACTGAAAACCCTTCCACACACACTGAAACCTCTTCCACACACAATGAAACCCCTTCCCCACACGCTGAAACCCCTTCCACACACACTGAAGCCCCTTCCCCACATACTGAAACCCTTCACCACACACTGAAAACCCTTCTCCACACACTGAAACCTCTTCCCCACACACTGAAACATCTTTCACTCACACTGAAACCCATCCCCAGACACTGAAACCTCTTCCCCACACAATGAAACCTCTTCCCCACACACTGAAACCCCTTCCACACACACTGAAACCCCTTCCGCACACACTGAAACCCCTTGCACACACACTTAAACCTCTTCCACACATACTGAAACCTCTTCCCCACACACTGAAAGCATTCCCCACACACTGAAACCAATCCCCACACACAGAAACATCTTCCCCACACATTGAAACCCATCCCCACAGACTGAAAGCTCTTCCCCACTCACTGAAACCCATCCCCACACACTGACACCTCTTCCCCGCTGACTGAAACCTCTTCCCCACACACTGAAACCACTTCCCCACACACAGAAACCCTTCCCTACACGCTGAAACCCTTTCCCCACAGGCTGAAACCCCTTCCCCACAGGCTGAAACCCCTTCCACACACACTGAAAACCCTTCCACACACACTGAAACCTCTTCCACACACAATGAAACCCCTTCCCCACACGCTGAAACCCCTTCCACACACACTGAAGCTCCTTCCCCACATACTGAAACCCTTCACCACACACTGAAAACCCTTCCAAACACACTGAAACCTCTTCCACACACAATGAAACCTCTTCCCCACGCACTGAAACCCCTTCCCCACGCACTGAAACCTCTTCCCCACACACTGAAACCCATCCCCACACACTGAAACCTCTTCCCCGCTAACTGAAACCTCTTCCCCACACACTGAAACCACTTCCCCACACACAGAAACCCTTCCCTACACGCTGAAACCCCTTCCCCATAGGCTGAAACCCCTTCCACACACACTGAAACCCCTTCCACACACACTGAAGCCCCTTCCCCACATACTGAAACCCTTCACCACAAACTGAAAACCCTTCCACACACACTGAAACCTCTTCCACACACAATGAAACCCCTTCCCCACACGCTGAAATCCCTTCCACACACACTGAAGCCCCTTCCCCACATACAGAAACCCCTTCCCCACGCACTGAAACCCCTTCCCCACGCACTGAAACCTCTTCCACACACACTGAAACCTCTTCCCCACACTCTGAAACCTCTTCCCCACACACTGAATCTCCTTCCCCACACGCTGAAACTTCTTACACACCCACTGAAACCCATCCCCACACACTGAAACCTCTTCGCCACAGACTGAAACGCTTCCCCACACACTGAAACCACTTCCCCACACACTGAAACCTCTTCCCCACACACTGAAAACTCTTCCCCACACACTGAAACCTCTTCCCCACACACTGAAACCCCTTCCCCGCACACTGAAACCTCTTTCCCAAACACTGAAACCTCTTCCCCACACACGGAAACCACTTCCCCACACACTGAAAGCTCTTCCCTACAGACTGAAACCCTTCCCCAAACACTGAAACCTCTTCCCCACACACTGAAACCCCTTCCCCACGCACTGAAACCCCTTCCACACACACCAAAATCTCTTCCCCACACACTGAAACCTCTTCCCCACACACTGAAACTTCTTCCACACCCACTGAAACCCATCCCCACACACTGAAACCCCTTCCCCACACACTGAAACCCCTTCCACACACACTGTAACCCCTTCCCCACACACTGAAACCTCTTCCCCACACACTGAAACTTCTTCCACACCCACTGAAACCCATCCCCACACACTGAAACGTGTTCCCCCCACACTGAAACCTCTCCCCCACACATTGAAACTCCTTCCCCACGCACTGAAACCTCTTCCACTCACACTGAAACATATTCCCCACACACTGAAACCTCTTCCCCACACGCTGAAACTTCTTCCACACCCACTGAAACCCATCCCCACACACTGAAACCCCTTCCACACATACTGAAACCTCTTCCACACACACTGAAACCCCTTCCCCACACACTGAAACCCCTTCCCCACACACTGAAACCCCTTCCCCACACACTGAAACCCCTTCCACACACACTGAAACCCCTTCCCTGCACACTGAAAACCCTTCCCCGCACACTGAACCCCCTTCCCCACACGCTGAAACCCCTTCCCCACACTCTGAAACGCCTTCCACACACACTGAAACCGATTCCCCACACACTGAAACCCATCCCCACAGACTGAAACCTCTTCCCCACACACTGAAACCCATCCCCACACACTGAAACCTCTTCCCCGCTAACTGAAACCTCTTCCCCTCACACTAAAACCACTTCCCCACACACAGAAACCCTTCCCTACACGCTGAAACACCTTCCCCACAGGCTGAAACCCCTTCCACACACACTGAAACCTTTCCACACACACTGAAACCTTTCCACACACACTGAAACCTCTTCCACACACAATGAAACCCCTTCCCCACACGCTGAAACCCCTTCCACACACACTGAAGACCCTTCCCCACATACTGAAACCCTTCTCCACACACTGAAACCTCTTCCCCACACACTGAAACATCTTTCACTCACACTGAAACCCATCCCCAGACACTGAAACCCATCCCCACACACTGAAACCTCTTCCCCGCTAACTGAAACCCCTTCCACACACACTGAAGCCCCTTCCCCACATACTGGAACCCTTCACCACAAACTGAAAACCCTTCCACACACACTGAAACCTCTTCCACACACAATGAAACCCCTTCCCCACACGCTGAAATCCCTTCCACACACACTGAAACCACTTCCCCACAGACAGAAACCCCTTCCCCACGCACTGAAACCCCTTCCCCACTCACTGAAACCTCTTCCACACACACTGAATCCTCTTCCCCACACTCTGAAACCTCTTCCCCACACACTGAATCTCCTTCCCCACACGCTGAAACTTCTTACACACCCACTGAAACCCATCCCCACACACTGAAACCTCTTCGCCACAGACTGAAACCCTTCCCCACACACTGAAACCACTTCCCCACACACTGAAACCTCTTCCCCACACACTGAAACCCCTTCCCTGCAATCTGAAACCTCTTTCCCACACACTGAAACCTCTTCCTCACACACGGAAACCACTTCCCCACAGACTGATACCCCTTCCCCACACATTGAAACCCCTTCCCCACACACTGAAACCTCTTTCCCACACACTGAAAGCTCTTCCCTTAAGACTGAAACCCTTCCCCAAACACTGAAACCTCTTCCCCACACACTGAAACCCCTTCTCCACGCACTGAAACCCCTTCCACACACACCAAAATCTCTTCCCCACACACTGAAACCTCTTCCCCACACACTGAAACCTCTTCCACACCCACTGAAACCCATCCCCACACACTGAAACATCTTCCCCACACACTGAAACCTCTTCCACACACACTGAAACCCCTTCCCCACACACTGAAACCCCTTCCACACACACAGTAACCCCTTCCCCACACACTGACACCTCTTTTCCACACAGTGAAAGCTCTTCCCCCCAGACTGAAACCCTTCCCCACACACTGAAACCTCTTCCCCACACACTGAAACCCCTTCCCCACGCACTGAAACCCCTTCCCCACGCACTGAAACCCCTTGCACACACACTGAAAACTCTTCCCCACACAATGAAACCTCTTCCCCACACATTGAAACTCCTTCCCCACGCACTGAAACCTCTTCCACTCACACTGAAACATATTCCCCACACACTGAAACCTCTTCCCCACACGCTGAAACTTCTTCCACACCCACTGAAACCCATCCCCACACACTGAAACCCCTACCACACATACTGAAACCTCTTCCACACACACTGAAACCCCTTCCCCACACACTGAAACCCCTTCCCCACACACTGAAACGCCTTCCCCACACACTCAAACCCCTTCCACACACACTGAAACCCCTTCCCTGCACACTGAAAACCCTTCCCCGCACACTGAACCCCCTTCCCCACACGCTGAAACCCCTTCCCCACACTCTGAAACGCCTTCCACACACACTGAAACCGATTCCCCACACACTGAAACCCATCCCCAAGGACTGAAACCTCTTCCCCACACACTGAAACCCATCCCCACACACTGAAACCTCTTCCCCGCTAACTGAAACCTCTTCCCCTCACACTAAAACCACTTCCCCACACACAGAAACCCTTCCCTACACGCTGAAACACCTTCCCCACAGGCTCAAACCCCTTCCACACACAGTGAAACCTTTCCACACACACTGAAACCTCTTCCACACACAATGAAACCCCTTCCCCACACGCTGAAACCCCTTCCACACACACTGAAGCCCCTTCCCCACATACTGAAACCCTTCTCCACACACTGAAACCTCTTCCCCACTCACTGACACATCTTTCACTCACACTGAAACCCATCCCCAGACACTGAAACCTCTTCCCCACACAATGAAACCTCTTCCCCACACACTGAAACCCCTTCCGCACACACTGAAACCCCTTCCACACACACTGAAACGCCTTGCACACACACTTAAACCTCTTCCACACATACTGAAACCTCTTCCCCACACACTGAAAGCATTCCCCACACACTGAAACCAATCCCCACACACAGAAACATCTTCCCCACACATTGAAACCCATCCCCACAGAATGAAACCTCTTCCCCACACACTGAAACCCATCCCCACACACTGAAACCTCTTCCCCGCTAACTGAAACCTCTTCCCCACACACTGAAACGACTTCCCCACACACAGAAACCCTTCCCTACACGCTGAAACCCCTTCCCCACAGGCTGAAACCCCTTCCACACACACTGAAAACCCTTCCACACACACTGAAACCTCTTCCACACACAATGAAACCCCTTCCCCACACGCTGAAACCCCTTCCACACACACTGAAGCCCCTTCCCCACATACTGAAACACTTCACCACATACTGAAACCCTTCTCCACACACTGAATCCTCTTCCCCACGCACTGAAACATCTTTCACTCACACTGAAACCCATCCCAAGACACTGAAACCTCTTCCCCACACAATGAAACCTCTTCCCCACACACTGAAACCCCTTCCGCACACACTGAAACCCCTTCCACACACACTGAAATCCCTTGCACACACACTTAAACCACTTCCACACATACTGAAACCTCTTCCCCGCACACTGACATCTCTTCCCCACACACTGAAAACCCTTCCCCACAGACTGAAACCACTTCCCCACACACTAAAACCTCTTCCCCACACACTGAAAACTCTACCCAACACACTGAAACCCCTTATCCACACACTGAAACCCCTTCCACACACACTGAAACCTCTTCCCCACACACTGAAACCTCTTCCCCACAGGCAGAAACCCCTTCCACACACACTGAAACCCATCCCCACACACTGAAACCTCATCCCCGCACACTGAAACCCATCCCCACACAGTGAAACCCCTTCCCTACACACTGAAACCCATCCCCACACATTGAAAACCTTCCCCACACACTGAAACCCCTTCCCACGCACAGAAACCTCTTCCCCACAGACTGAAACCACTTCCCCACAAACTGAAACCTCGCACACTGAAACGTCTTCCCCACACACTGAATACCCTTCACCACACACTGAAACCCCTTCCCCACACACTGAAACCTCTTCCCCACACAGTGAAACCTCTTCCCCACAGACAGATACCCCTTCCCCACAATCTGAAACTTCTTCCCCACTCACTGAAACCCCTTCCCCACAAACTGAAAATCTTCCCCACACACTGAAACACTTCCCCACACCCTGAAACCTCTTCCCCACACCCTGAAACCTCTTCCCCACACACTGAAACCTCTTCGCCACAGACTGAAACCCTTCCGCACACACTGAAGCCTCTTCCCCACACACTGAAACCTCTTCCCCACACACTGAAACCCCTTCCCCGCACACTGAAACCCCTTCCCCGCACACTGAAACCTCTTCCCCACACACTGAATCCCCTTCCCCACACACTGAAACCCCTTCCCCGCACACTGAAACCTCTTCCCCACACACTGAATCCCCTTCACCACACACTGAAACCCCTTCCCCACAGACTGAAACCCCTTCCCCACGCACTGAAACCCATCCCCACACACTGAAACCCATCCCCACACACTGTAATCTCTTCCCCACACACTGAAACCCCTTCCCCACACACTGAAACCCCTTCCCCACACACTGAAACCCCTTCCCCACGCACTGAAACCCATCCCAACACACTGGAACCTCTTCCCCCCACAGTGAAACCCCTTCCCCACACACTGAAACCCATCCCCACACACTGAAACCCATCCCCACACACTGAAACCACTTCCCCACACACTGAAAGCTCTTCCCCAAAGACTGAAACCCTTCCCCACATACAGAAACCTCTTCCCCACGCACTGACACCCCTTCCCCACGCACTGAAACCTCATCCACACACACTGAAACCTCTTTCCCCACACTCTGAAACCTCTTCCCCACACACTGAAGCTCCTTCCCCACACGCTGAAACATCTTCCACACCCAGTGAAACCCATCCCCACACACTGAAACCTCTTCGCCACAGACTGAAACCCTTCCCCACACACTGAAACCTTTTCCCCACACACTGAAACCTTTTCCCCACACACTGAAACCCCTTCCCCGCACACTGAAACCTCTTTCCCACACACTGTACCCCCTTCACCACGCACTGAAACCCCTTCCCCACACACTGAAACCTCTTCCCCACACACTGAAATCACTTCCCCACAGACTGATACCCCTTCCCCACACTCTGAAACCTCTTCCCCACACACTGAAACCACTTCCCCACACATTGAAACCCCTTCCCCACACACTGAAACCTCTTTCCCACACACTGAAAGATCTTCCCCACAGACTGAAACCCTTCCCCACACACTGAAACCTCTTCCCCACACACTGAAACCCCTTCCCCAGGCACTGAAACCCCTTCCACACACACCAAAACCTCTTCCCCACTCACTGAAACCTCTTCCCCACACACTGAAATTCCTTCCCCACGCACAGAAACCTCTTCCACACACACTGAAACATCTTCCCAGCACACTGAATCCTCTTCCCCACACGCTGAAACTTCTTCCACACCCACTGAAAACCATCCCCACACACTGAAACCCCTTCCACACACACTGAAACCCCTTCCACACACACTGAAACCTCTTCCCCCCACACTGAAACCTCTCCCCCACACATTGAAACTCCTTCCTCACGCACTGAAACCTCTTCCACTCACACTGAAACATCTTCCCCACACACTGAAACCTCTTCCCCACACGCTGAAACTTCTTCCACAACCACTGAAACCCATCCCCACACACTGAAACCCCTTCCACACACACTGAAACCTCTTCCACACACACTGAAACCCCTTCCCCACACACTGAAACCCCATCCACACACACTGTAACCCCTTCCCCGCACACTGAAACCCCTTCTCCACACACTGAAAACCCTTCCACACACACTGAAACCCCTTCCCTGCACACTGAAAACCCTTCCCCTCACACTGAACCCCCTTCCCCACACGCTGAAACCCCTTCCTCACACACTGAAACACCTTCCACACACACTGAAACCCATTCCCCACACACTGAAACCCGTCCCCACAGACTGAAACCTCTTCCGCACACACTGAAACCCATCCCCACACACTGAAACCTCTTCCCCGCTAACTGAAACCTCTTCCCCACACACTGAAACCTCTTCCCCACACACAGAAACCCTTCCCTACACGCTGAAACCCCTTCCCCACAGGCTGAAACCCCTTCCCCACAGGCTGAAACCCCTTCCACACACAATGAAACCTCTTCCACACACAATGAAACCCCTTCACCACACGCTGAAACCCCTTCCACACACACTGAAGCCCCTTCCCCACATACTGAAACCCTTCCCCACACACTGAAACCCTTCTCCACACACTGAAACCTATTCCCCACACACTGAAACATCTTTCACTCACACTGAAACCCATCCCCAGACACTGAAACCTCTTCCCCACACAATGAAACCTCTTCCCCACACACTGGGATGTGATAGAAATACGGGATGAGTGTAGGATTAGTATAAATGGGTGGTTGATGGTCGGCAAAGACTCGGTGGGCCGAAGGGCCTGTTTAAGTGCTGTGTCTCTAAACTAAACTAAATACTGACACCTAGTGTCACAGACACACACTGACACCAAGTAACAAAGACATACACTGATACCCAGTGACAAAGACACGCAATTACACCAAGTAACAAAGACAGACACTGATACCCAGTCACACAGACACACACTTGCACCAATTAACAAAGACATACACTTACACCAAGTAACAAAGACACACACTTACACCAAGGAACACAGACATACACTGACACCAAGTAACAAAGACATACACTTACACCAAGTAACAAAGACAGACAATTACACCAAGTAACAAAGACATACACTGACACCAAGTAACAAAGACATACACTGATACCCAGCAACACATACACACACTTACACCAAGTAACAAAGACATACACTGACACCCAGTAACAAAGACATACACTGACACCCAGTAACACAGACACACACGGACAGCAAGTAACAAAGTCACACACTGACACCCAGTAACACAAACAAACACACACTGACACCCAGTAACACAGAGAAACACTGATACACAGTAACAAAGACATACACTGACACCACGTAACACAGACACACACTGACACCCAGTAACAAAGACATACACTGACACCAAGTCACAAAGACATACATTGATACCAAGTCACAAAGACAGACACTGATACCCAGTAACACAGACACACACTTACACCAAGTAACACAGACATACACTGACAACAACTAACAAAGACATACACTGATACCCAGTAACACAGACACACACTCACACCAAGTAACAAAGACATACACTGATACCCAGTAACACAGACACATACTTACACCAAGTAACACAGACATACACTGACACCAAGTAACAAAGACATACACTGATACCCAGTGACAAAGACACGCAATTACAACAAGTCACAAAGACAGACACTGATACCCAGTAACACAGACACACACTTGCACCAATTAACAAAGACATACACTGAGACCCAGTACCAAAGACATACACTGACACCCAGTAACACAGACACACACGGACAGCAAGTAACAAAGACACACACTTACACCAAGTAACACAGACTCACACTGACACCCAGTAACACAGACACACACTTACACCAAGTAACAAAGACATACGCTTACACCAAGTAACAAAGACACACACTTACACCAAGGAACACAGACATACACTGACACCAAGTAACAAAGACATACACTTACACCAAGTAACAAAGACAGACAATTACACCAAGTAACAAAGACATACACTTACACCAAGTATTTTGACATACACTGACACCAAGTAACAAAGACATACACTGATACCCAGCAACACATACACACACTTACACCAAGTAACAAAGACATACATTGACACCAAGTCACAAAGACAAACACTGATACCCAGTAACACAGACACACACTTACACCAAGTAACAAAGACATACACTGACACCCAGTAACACAGACACAGACGGACACCAAGTAACAATGTCACACACTGACACCCAGTAACACAAACAAACACACACTGACACCCAGTAACACAGAGAAACACTGATACACAGTAACAAAGACATACACTGACACCAAGTAACACAGACACACACTGACACCAAGTAACAAAGACATACACTGAGACCCAGTACCAAAGACATACACTGACACCCAGTAACACAGACACACACGGACAGCAAGTAACAAAGACACACACTTACACCAAGTAACACAGACTCACACTGACACCCAGTAACACAGACACACACTTACACCAAGTAACAAAGACCGACGCTTACACCAAGTAACAAAGACACACACTTACACCAAGGATCACAGACATACACTGACACCAAGTAACAAAGACATACACTTACACCAAGTAAAAAAGACAGACAATTACACCAAGTAACAAAGACATACACTTACACCACGTATTTTGACATACACTGACACCAAGTCACAAAGACAAACACTGATACCCAGTAACACAGACACACACTTACACCAAGTAACAAAGACATACACTGACACCCAGTAACAAAGACATACACTGACACCCAGTAACACAGACACAGACGGACACCAAGTAACAAAGTCATACACTGACACCCAGTAACACAAACAAACACACACTGACACCCAGTAACACAGAGAAACACTGATACACAGTAACAAAGACATACACTGACACCAAGTAACACAGACACACACTGACACCATGTAACAAAGACATACACTGACACCCAGTAACACGGACACACACTGGGCGGCACAGTGGCGCAGTGGTTAGCACTGCAGCCTCACAGCTCCAGGGAGCCTGGTTCGATTCTGGGTACTGCCTGTGCGGAGTTTGCAAGTTCTCCCTGTGTCTGCGTGGGTTTCCTCCGGGTGCTCCGGTTTCCTCCCACATGCCAAAGACTTGCAGGTTGGTAGGTTAATTGGCCATTATAAATTGCCCCTAGTACAGGTAGGTGGTAGGGAAATATATAGGTGGGGATTTTATTGGAATATGGGATTCGTGTAGGATTAGTATAAATGTTTGGTTGATGGTCGGCACAGACTAGGTGGGCCGAAGGGCCTGTTTCAGTGCTGCATCTCGAAACTAAACTAAATACTGACAACTGGTGTCACTGACACCCAGTAACACAGAGAAACACTGATACACAGTGACAAAGACACACACTGACACCAAGTAACACAGACACACACTGACACCCAGTAACAAAGACATACACTGATACCAATTAACAAAGACACACACTTACACCAAGTAACAAAGACAGACACTGACACCATTTCACAAAGACATACACTGATACCCAGTAACACAGACACACACTTACACCAAGTAACACAGACATACACTGACAACAAGTAACAAAGACATACACTGATACCCAGTAACACAGACACACACTCACACCAAGTAACAAAGACATACACTGATACCCAGTAACACAGACACATACTTACACCAAGTAACACAGACATACACTGACACCAAGTAACAAAGACATACACTGATACCCAGTAACACAGACACATACTTACACCAAGTAACACAGACATACACTGAGACCCAGTACCAAAGACATACACTGACACCCAGTAACACAGACACACACGGACAGCAAGTAACAAAGACACACACTTACACCAAGTAATATAGACTCACACTGACACCCAGTAACACAGACACACACTTACACCAAGGAACAAAGACATACGCTTACACCAAGTAACAAAGACACACACTTACACCAAGGAACACAGACTTACACTGACACCAAGTAACAAAGACATACACTTACACCAAGTAACAAAGACAGACAATTACACCAAGTAACAAAGACATACACTTACACCAAGTATTTTGACATACACTGACACCATGTAACAAAGATATACACTGATACCCAGCAACACATACACACACTTACACCAAGTAACAAAGACATACATTGACACCAAGTCACAAAGACAAACACTGATACCCAGTCACACAGACACACACTTACACCAAGTAACAAAGACACACACTGACACCCAGTAACAAAGACATACACTGACACCCAGTAACACAGACACAGACGGACACCAAGTAACAAAGTCACACACTGACACCCAGTAACACAAACAAACACACACTGACACCCAGTAACACAGAGAAACACTGATACACAGTAACAAAGACATACACTGACACCAAGTAACACAGACACACACTGACACCAAGTAACAAAGACATACACTGAGACCCAGCACCAAAGACATACACTGACACCCAGTAACACAGACACACACGGACAGCAAGTAACAAAGACACACACTTACACCAAGTAACACAGACTCACACTGACACCCAGTAACACAGACACACACTTACACCAAGTAACAAAGACTGACGCTTACACCAAGTAACAAAGACACACACTTACACCAAGGATCACAGACATACACTGACACCAAGTAACAAAGACATACACTTACACCAAGTAACACAGACTCACACTTACACCAAGTAACAAAGACATACACTTACACCAAGTATTTTGACATACACTTACACCAAGTAACAAAGACATACACTGATACCCAGTAACACAGACACACACTGACAACCAGTTAGAAACACACACTGACCCCCAGTAACACAGAGACACTCTGACCCCCAGTAACACAGACATACACTGATACCCAGTAACAAAGACATACACTGACACCATTTCACAAAGACATACACTGATACCCAGTAACTCAGACACACACTTGCACCAAGTAACACAGACATACACTTACACCAAGTAACAAAGACATACACTGACACCCAGTAACACAGACACACACGGACACCAAGTAACAAAGACACACACTTACACCAAGTAAAGACAGACACACACTGACACCCAGGAACAAAGACATACACTGATACCCAATAACACAGACACTCACTTACACCAAGTAACAAAGACATACACTGACACCAATTAACAAAGACACACACTTACACCAAGTAACAAAGACAGACACTGATACCCAGTAACACAGACGCACACTTACACCAAGTAACAAAGACAGACACTGATACCCAGTAACACAGACACACACTTACACCAAGTAACACAGACATACACTTACAGCAAGTATTTTGACATACACTTACACCTAGTAACAAAGACATACACTGATACCCAGTAACACAGACACACACTGACACCCAGTTAGAAAAACACACTGACCCCCAGTAACACAGAGACACTCTGACCCCCAGTAACACAGACATACACTGATACCCAGTAACAAAGACATACACTGACACCATTTCACAAAGACATACACTGATACCCAGTAACACAGACACACACTTACACCAAGTAACACAGACATACACTTACACCAAGTAACAAAGACATACACTGACACCCAGTAACACAGACACACACGGACACCAAGTAACAAAGACACACACTTACACCAAGTAAAGACAGACACACACTGACACCCAGTAACAAAGACATACACTGATACCAATTAACAAAGACACACACTTACACCAAGTAACAAAGACAGACACTGACACCATTTCACAAAGACATACACTGATACCCAGTAACACAGACACACACTTACACCAAGTAACACAGACATACACTGACAACAAGTAACAAAGACATACACTGATACCAAGTAACACAGACACACACTCACACCAAGTAACAAAGACATACACTGATACCCAGTAACACAGACACATACTTACACCAAGTAACACAGACATACACTGACACCAAGTAACAAAGACATACACTGATACCCAGTAACACAGACACATACTTACACCAAGTAACACAGACATACACTGAGACCCAGTACCAAAGACATACACTGACACCCAGTAACACAGACACACACGGACAGCAAGTAACAAAGACACACACTTACACCAAGTAACATAGACTCACACTGACACCCAGTAACACAGACACACACTTACACCAAGGAACAAAGACATACGCTTACACCAAGTAACAAAGACACACACTTACACCAAGGAACACAGACTTACACTGACACCAAGTAACAAAGACATACACTTACACCAAGTAACAAAGACATACACTTACACCAAGTAACAAAGACAGACAATTACACCAAGTAACAAAGACATACACTTACACCAAGTATTTTGACATACACTGACACCATGTAACAAAGACATACACTGATACCCAGCAACACATACACACACTTACACCAAGTAACAAAGACATACATTGACACCAAGTCACAAAGACAAACACTGATACCCAGTCACACAGACACACACTTACACCAAGTAACAAAGACACACACTGACACCCAGTAACAAAGACATACACTGACACCCAGTAACACAGACACAGACGGACACCAAGTAACAAAGTCACACACTGACACCCAGTAACACAAACAAACACACACTGACACCCAGTAACACAGAGAAACACTGATACACAGTAACAAAGACATACACTGACACCAAGTAACACAGACACACACTGACACCAAGTAACAAAGACATACACTGAGACCCAGCACCAAAGACATACACTGACACCCAGTAACACAGACACACACGGACAGCAAGTAACAAAGACACACACTTACACCAAGTAACACAGACTCACACTGACACCCAGTAACACAGACACACACTTACACCAAGTAACAAAGACTGACGCTTACACCAAGTAACAAAGACACACACTTACACCAAGGATCACAGACATACACTGACACCAAGTAACAAAGACATACACTTACACCAAGTAACACAGACACACACTTACACCAAGTAACAAAGACATACACTTACACCAAGTATTTTGACATACACTTACACCAAGTAACAAAGACATACACTGATACCCAGTAACACAGACACACACTGACAACCAGTTAGAAACACACACTGACCCCCAGTAACACAGAGACACTCTGACCCCCAGTAACACAGACATACACTGATACCCAGTAACAAAGACATACACTGACACCATTTCACAAAGACATACACTGATACCCAGTAACACAGACACACACTTGCACCAAGTAACACAGACATACACTTACACCAAGTAACAAAGACATACACTGACACCCAGTAACACAGACACACACGGACACCAAGTAACAAAGACACACACTTACACCAAGTAAAGACAGACACACACTGACACCCAGGAACAAAGACATACACTGATACCCAATAACACAGACACTCACTTACACCAAGTAACAAAGACATACACTGACACCAATTAACAAAGACACACACTTACACCAAGTAACAAAGACAGACACTGATACCCAGTAACACAGACGCACACTTACACCAAGTAACAAAGACAGACACTGATACCCAGTAACACAGACACACACTTACACCAAGTAACACAGACATACACTTACAGCAAGTATTTTGACATACACTTACACCTAGTAACAAAGACACACACTGACACCCAGTTAGAAAAACACACTGACCCCCAGTAACACAGAGACACTCTGACCCCCAGTAACACAGACATACACTGATACCCAGTAACACAGACATACACTGACACCATTTCACAAAGACATACACTGATACCCAGTAACACAGACACACACTTACACCAAGTAACACAGACATACACTTACACCAAGTAACAAAGACATACACTGACACCCAGTAACACAGACACACACGGACACCAAGTAACAAAGACACACACTTACACCAAGTAAAGACAGACACACACTGACACCCAGTAACAAAGACATACACTGATACCCAGTAACACAGACACAAACTTACACCAAGTGACAAAGACGTACACTGACACCATTTCACAAAGACATACACTGATACCCAGTAACACAGACACACACTCACACCAAGTAACAAAGACATACACTGATACCCAGTAACACAGACACATACTTACACCAAGTAACACAGACATACACTGACACCAAGTAACAAAGACATACACTGATACCCAGTGACAAAGACACGCAATTACACCAAGTAACAAAGACAGACACTGATACCCAGTAACACAGACACACACTTGCACCAATTAACAAAGACATACACTGAGACCCAGTACCAAAGACATACACTGACACCCAGTAACACAGACACACACGGACAGCAAGTAACAAAGACACACACTTACACCAAGTAACATAGACTCACACTGACACCCAGTAACACAGACACACACATACACAAAGGAACAAAGACATACGCTTACACCAAGTAACAAAGACACACACTTACACCAAGGAACACAGACATACACTGACACCAAGTAACAAAGACATACACTTACACCAAGTAACAAAGACAGACAATTACACCAAGTAACAAAGACATACACTTACACCAAGTATTTTGACATACACTGACACCAAGTAACAAAGACATACACTGATACCCAGCAACACATACACACACTTACACCAAGTAACAAAGACATACATTGACACCAAGTCACAAAGACAAACACTGATACCCAGTCACACAGACACACACTTACACCAAGTAACAAAGACACACACTGACACCCAGTAACAAAGACATACACTGACACCCAGTAACACAGACACAGACGGACACCAAGTAACAAAGTCACACACTGACACCCAGTAACACAAACAAACACACACTGACACCCAGTAACACAGAGAAACACTGATACACAGTAACAAAGACATACACTGACACCAAGTAACACAGACACACACTGACACCAAGTAACAAAGACATACACTGAGACCCAGTACCAAAGACATACACTGACACCCAGTAACACAGACACACACGGACAGCAAGTAACAAAGACACACACTTACACCAAGTAACACAGACTCACACTGACACCCAGTAACACAGACACACACTTACACCAAGTAACAAAGACTGACGCTTACACCAAGTAACAAAGACACACACTTACACCAAGGATCACAGACATACACTGACACCAAGTAACAAAGACATACACTTACACCAAGTAAGACAGACACACACTTACACCAAGTAACAAAGACATACACTTACACCAAGTATTTTGACATACACTTACACCAAGTAACAAAGACATACACTGATACCCAGTAACACAGACACACACTGACAACCAGTTAGAAACACACACTGACCCCCAGTAACACAGAGACACTCTGACCCCCAGTAACACAGACATACACTGATACCCAGTAACAAAGACATACACTGACACCATTTCACAAAGACATACACTGATACCCAGTAACACAGACACACACTTGCACCAAGTAACACAGACATACACTTACACCAAGTAACAAAGACATACACTGACACCCAGTAACACAGACACACACGGACACCAAGTAACAAAGACACACACTTACACCAAGTAAAGACAGACACACACTGACACCCAGTACCAAAGACATACACTGATACCCAATAACACAGACACTCACTTACACCAAGTAACAAAGACATACACTGACACCAATTAACAAAGACACACACTTACACCAAGTAACAAAGACAGACACTGATACCCAGTAACACAGACGCACACTTACACCAAGTAACAAAGACAGACACTGATACCCAGTAACACAGACACACACTTACACCAAGTAACACAGACATACACTTACAGCAAATATTTTGACATACACTTACACCTAGTAACAAAGACATACACTGATACCCAGTAACACAGACACACACTGACACCCAGTTAGAAAAACACACTGACCCCCAGTAACACAGAGACACTCTGACCCCCAGTAACACAGACATACACTGATACCCAGTAACAAAGACATACACTGACACCATTTCACAAAGACATACACTGATACCCAGTAACACAGACACACACTTACACCAAGTAACACAGACATACACTTACACCAAGTAACAAAGACATACACTGACACCCAGTAACAAAGACACACACTTACACCAAGTAAAGACAGACACACACTGACACCCAGTAACAAAGACATACACTGATACCCAGTAACACAGACACAAACTTACACCAAGTGACAAAGACATACACTGACACCATTTCACAAAGACATACACTGATACCCAGTAACACAGACACACACTTACACCAAGTAACACAGACATACACTGACAACAAGTAACAAAGACATACACTGATACCCAGTAACACAGACACACACTCACACCAAGTAACAAAGACAGACACTGATACCCAGCAACACAGACACATACTTACACCAATTAACACAGACATACACTGACACCAAGTACCAAAGACATACACTGACACCCAGTAACACAGACACACACGGACAGCAAGTAACAAAGACACACACTTACACCAAGTAACATAGACTCACACTGACACCCAGTAACACAGACACACACATACACAAAGGAACAAAGACATACGCTTACACCAAGTAACAAAGACACACACTTACACCAAGGAACACAGACATACACTGACACCAAGTAACAAAGACATACACTTACACCAAGTAACAAAGACAGACAATTACACCAAGTAACAAAGACATACACTTACACCAAGTATTTTGACATACACTGACACCAAGTAACAAAGACATACACTGATACCCAGCAACACATACACACACTTACACCAAGTAACAAAGACATACATTGACACCAAGTCACAAAGACAAACACTGATACCCAGTCACACAGACACACACTTACACCAAGTAACAAAGACACACACTGACACCCAGTAACAAAGACATACACTGACACCCAGTAACACAGACACAGACGGACACCAAGTAACAAAGTCACACACTGACACCCAGTAACACAAACAAACACACACTGACACCCAGTAACACAGAGAAACACTGATACACAGTAACAAAGACATACACTGACACCAAGTAACACAGACACACACTGACACCAAGTAACAAAGACATACACTGAGACCCAGTACCAAAGACATACACTGACACCCAGTAACACAGACACACACGGACAGCAAGTAACAAAGACACACACTTACACCAAGTAACACAGACTCACACTGACACCCAGTAACACAGACACACACTTACACCAAGTAACAAAGACTGACGCTTACACCAAGTAACAAAGACACACACTTACACCAAGGATCACAGACATACACTGACACCAAGTAACAAAGACATACACTTACACCAAGTAACACAGACACACACTTACACCAAGTAACAAAGACATACACTTACACCAAGTATTTTGACATACACTTACACCAAGTAACAAAGACATACACTGATACCCAGTAACACAGACACACACTGACAACCAGTTAGAAACACACACTGACCCCCAGTAACACAGAGACACTCTGACCCCCAGTAACACAGACATACACTGATACCCAGTAACAAAGACATACACTGACACCATTTCACAAAGACATACACTGATACCCAGTAACACAGACACACACTTGCACCAAGTAACACAGACATACACTTACACCAAGTAACAAAGACATACACTGACACCCAGTAACACAGACACACACGGACACCAAGTAACAAAGACACACACTTACACCAAGTAAAGACAGACACACACTGACACCCAGTACCAAAGACATACTCTGATACCCAATAACACAGACACTCACTTACACCAAGTAACAAAGACATACACTGACACCAATTAACAAAGACACACACTTACACCAAGTAACAAAGACAGACACTGATACCCAGTAACACAGACGCACACTTACACCAAGTAACAAAGACAGACACTGATACCCAGTAACACAGACACACACTTACACCAAGTAACACAGACATACACTTACAGCAAATATTTTGACATACACTTACACCTAGTAACAAAGACATACACTGATACCCAGTAACACAGACACACACTGACACCCAGTTAGAAAAACACACTGACCCCCAGTAACACAGAGACACTCTGACCCCCAGTAACACAGACATACACTGATACCCAGTAACAAAGACATACACTGACACCATTTCACAAAGACATACACTGATACCCAGTAACACAGACACACACTTACACCAAGTAACACAGACATACACTTACACCAAGTAACAAAGACATACACTGACACCCAGTAACAAAGACACACACTTACACCAAGTAAAGACAGACACACACTGACACCCAGTAACAAAGACATACACTGATACCCAGTAACACAGACACAAACTTACACCAAGTGACAAAGACATACACTGACACCATTTCACAAAGACATACACTGATACCCAGTAACACAGACACACACTTACACCAAGTAACACAGACATACACTGACAACAAGTAACAAAGACATACACTGATACCCAGTAACACAGACACACACTCACACCAAGTAACAAAGACAGACACTGATACCCAGCAACACAGACACATACTTACACCAATTAACACAGACATACACTGACACCAAGTACCAAAGACATACACTGACACCCAGTAACACAGACACACACGGACAGCAAGTAACAAAGACACACACTTACACCAAGTAACATAGACTCACACTGACACCCAGTAACACAGACACACACTTACACCAAGGAACAAAGACATACGCTTACACCAAGTAACAAAGACACACACTTACACCAAGGAACACAGACATACACTGACACCAAGTAACAAAGACATACACTTACACCAAGTAACAAAGACAGACAATTACACCAAGTAACAAAGACATACACTTACACCAAGTATTTTGACATACACTGACACCAAGTAACAAAGACATACACTGATACCCAGCAACACATACACACACTTACACCAAGTAACAAAGACATACATTGACACCAAGTCACAAAGACAAACACTGATACCCAGTCACACAGACACACACTTACACCAAGTAACAAAGACACACACTGACACCCAGTAACAAAGACATACACTGACACCCAGTAACACAGACACAGACGGACACCAAGTAACAAAGTCACACACTGACACCAAGTAACAAAGACATACACTGAGACCCAGTACCAAAGACATACACTGACACCCAGTAACACAGACACACACGGACAGCAAGTAACAAAGACACACACTTACACCAAGTAACACAGACTCACACTGACACCCAGTAACACAGACACACACTTACACCAAGTAACAAAGACTGACGCTTATACCAAGTAACAAAGACACACACTTACACCAAGGATCACAGACATACACTGACACCAAGTAACAAAGACATACACTTACACCAAGTAACACAGACTCACACTGACACCCAGTAACACAGACACACACTTACACCAAGTAACAAAGACTGACGCTTACACCAAGTAACAAAGACACACACTTACACCAAGGATCACAGACATACACTGACACCAAGTAACAAAGACTTACACTTACACCAAGTAACAAAGACAGACAATTACACCAAGTAACAAAGACATACACTTACACCAAGTATTTTGACATACACTTACACCGAGTAACAAAGACATACACTGATACCCAGCAACACATACACACACTTACACCAGGTAACAAAGACATACATTGACACCAAGTCACAAAGACAAACACTGATACCCAGTAACACAGACACACACTTACACCAAGTAACAAAGACATACACTGACACCCAGTAACAAAGACATACATTGACACCCAGTAACACAGACACAGACGGACACCAAGTAACAAAGTCATACACTGACACCCAGTAACACAAACAAACACACACTGACACCCAGTAACACAGAGAAACACTGATACACAGTAACACAAACAAACACTGACACCAAGTAACACAGACACACACTGACACCATGTAACAAAGGCATACACTGACACCCAGTAACACGGACACACACTGGGCGGCACAGTGGCGCAGTGGTTAGCACTGCAGCCTCACAGCTCCAGGGAGCCTGGTTCGATTCTGGGTACTGCCTGTGCGGAGTTTGCAAGTTCTCCCTGTGTCTGCGTGGGTTTCCTCCGGGTGCTCCGGTTTCCTCCCACAGTTTGGTAGGTTAATTGGCCATTATAAATTGCCCCTAGTACAGGTAGGTGGTAGGGAAATATATAGGTGGGGATTTTATTGGAATATGGGATTCGTGTAGGATTAGTATAAATGTTTGGTTGATGGTCGGCACAGACTAGGTGGGCCGAAGGGCCTGTTTCAGTGCTGCATCTCGAAACTAAACTAAATACTGACACCTGGTGTCACTGACACCCAGTAACACAGAGAAACACTGATACACAGTGACAAAGACACACACTTACACCAAGTAACAAAGACATACACTGATACCCAGTAACACAGACACACACTGACAACCAGTTAGAAACACACACTGATCCCCAGTAACACAGAGACACTCTGACCCCCAGTAACACAGACATACACTGATACCCAGTAACAAAGACATACACTGACACCATTTCACAAAGACACACACTGACACCCAGTAACAAAGACATACACTGACACCATTTCACAAAGACATACACTGATACCCAGTAACACAGACACACACTTACACCAAGTAACACAGACATACACTTACACCAAGTAACAAAGACATACACTGACACCCAGTAACACAGACACACACGGACACCAAGTAACAAAGACACACACTTACACCAAGTAAAGACAGACACACGCTGACACCCAGTAACAAAGACATACACTGATACCCAGTAACACAGACACAAACTTACACGAAGTGACAAAGACATCCACTGACACCATTACACAAAGACATACACTGATACCCAGTAACACAGACACACACTTACACCATGAAACAACGACCGACACTTACACCAAGTAACAAAGACATACACTGACACCCAGTAACACAGACACACACGGACACCAAGTAACACAGACACATTTTGATACCCAGTAACACAGACACACACTGAAACCCAGTAACACAGACACAAACTTACACCAAGTGACAAAGACATACACTGACACCATTTCACAAAGACATACACTGATACCCAGTAACACAGACACACACTTACACCATGAAACAAAGACAGACACTTACACCAAGTAACAAAGACATACACTGACACCCAGTAACACAGACAAACACGGACACCAAGTAACAAAGACACACACTTACACCAAGTAACGACAGACACACACTGACACCCAGTAACAAAGACATACACTGATACCCAGTAACACAGACACTCACTTACACCAAGTAACAAAGACATACACTGACACCAATTAACAAAGACACACACTTACACCAAGTAACAAAGACAGACACTGATACCCAGTAACACAGACGCACAATTACACCAAGTAACAAAGACAGACACTGATACCCAGTAACACAGACACACACTTACACCAAGTAACACAGACATACACTTACAGCAAGTATTTTGACATACACTTACACCTAGTAACAAAGACATACACTGATACCCAGTAACACAGACACACACTGACATCCAGTTAGAAACACACACTGACCCCCAGTAACACAGAGACACTCTGACCCCCAGTAACACAGACATACACTGATACCCAGTAACAAAGACATACACTGACACCAAGTCACAAAGACACACACTGACACCCAGTAACAATGACATACACTGACACCATTTCACAAAGACATACGCTGATACCCAGTAACACAGACACACACTTACACCAAGTAACACAGACATACACTTAAACCAAGTAACAAAGACATACACTGACACCCAGTAACACAGACACACACGGTCACCAAGTAACAAAGACACACACTTACACCAAGTAAAGACAGACACACACTGACACCCAGTAACAAAGACATACACTGATACCCAGTAACACAGACACAAACTTACACCAAGTGACAAAGACATACACTGACACCATTTCACAAAGACATACACTGATACCTAGTAACACAGACACACACTTACACCATGAAACAAAGACAGACACTTACACCAAGTAACAAAGACATACACTGACACCCAGTAACACAGACACACACGGACACCAAGTAACACAGACACATTTTGATACCCAGTAACACAGACACACACTGAAACCCAGTAACACAGACACAAACGTACACCAAGTAACAAAGACAGACAATTACACCAAGTAACAAAGACATACACTTACACCAAGTATTTTGACATACACTGACACCAAGTAACAAAGGCATACACTGATACCCATTAACACAGACACACACTTACACCAAGTAACAAAGACATACACTGACACCAAGCAACAAAGACACACACTTACACCAAGTAACACAGACATACAGTGACACCCAGTAACAAAGACATGCACTGATACCCATTCACACAGACACACATTTACACCAAGTAACAAAGACATACACTTCCACCAAGTAACACAGACATACACTTACGTCAAGTATTTTGACATACACTGACACCAAGTTACAAAGACATACACTGACACCCAGTAACAAAGACATCCACTGACAACAAGTCAAAAACACATACACTGACACCAAGTAACAAAGACATACACTTACACCAAGTAACACAGACACACACTGACACCGAGTAACAAAGACATACACTGATACCCAGTAACACAGACACACACTTCCACCAAGTAACAAAGACATACATTGACACCAAGTAACAAAGACATACACTGACACCTGTAACACAAAACACACACTGACACCCAGTAACAAAGACATACACTGATACCCAGTAACACAGACACAAACTTACACCAAGTAACAAAGACATACACCTGCACCAAGTAACAAAGACATACACTTACACCAAGTATTTTGACATACACTGACACCAAGTAACAAAGACATACACTGATACCCAGTAACACAGACATACACTTACACCAAGTAACAAAGACATACACTGACACCAAGTAAAGACAGACACACACTGACACCCAGTAACAAAGACATACACTGATACCCGGTAACACAGACACAAACTTACACCAAGTGACAAAGACATACACTGACACCATTTCACAAAGACATACACTGATACCCAGTAACACAGACACACACTTACACCAAGTAACAAAGACAGACACTTACACCAAGTAACAAAGACATACACTGACACCCAGTAACAAAGACATACACTGATACCCAGTAACACAGACACAAACTTACACCAAGTAACAAAGACATACACTTACACCAAGTAACAAAGACAGACAATTACACGAAGGAACAGAGACATACACTTACACCAAGTATTTTGACATACACTGACACCAAGTAACAAAGACATACACTGATACCCATTAACACAGACACACACTTACACCAAGTAACAAAGAAATACACTGACACCAAGCAACAAAGACACACACTGATACCCAGTCACACAGACACACTTTTACACCAAGTAACAAAGACATACACTTACACCAAGTAACAAAGACATACACTTACACCAAGTATTTTGACATACACTGACACCAAGTAACAAAGACATGCACTGATACCCAGTAACACAGACATACACTGATACCAAGTCACAAAGACATACACTGATACCCAGTAACACAGACACACACTGACACCAAGTAACAAAGACATACACTGACACCAAGTAACAAAGACATACGCTTACACCAAGTAACAAAGACACAAACTTACACCAAGGAACACAGACATACACTGACACCAAGTAACAAAGACATACACTTACACCAGGTAACAAAGACATACAATTACACCAAGTGTTTTGACATACGCTGACACCAAGTAACAAAGACATACACTGATATCCAGCAACACATACACACGCTTACACCAAGTAACAAAGACATAAGACTGACACCAATTAACAAAGACACACACTTACACCAAGTAACACAGACATACGCTGACACCCAGTAACAAAGACACACACTGACACCATTTCACAAAGACAGACACTGATACCCAGTAACACAGACACACACTTACACCAAGTAACAAAGACAGACATTTACACCAAGTAACAAAGACATACACTGACACCCAGTAACACAGACACACACGGACACCAAGTAAAGACAGACACACACTGACACCCAGTAACAAAGACATACACTTACACCAAGTAACAAAGACAGACAATTACACCAAGTAACAAAGACATACACTTACACCAAGTATTTTGACATACACTGACACCAAGTAACAAAGACATACACTGATACCCAGTAACACTGATACACTGATAACAAGTCACAAAGACATACACTGATACCCAGTAACACAGACACACACTGACACCCAGTAACAAAGACATACACTGATACCAAGTCACAAAGACATACGCTTACACCAAGTAACAAAGTCGCACACTTACACCAAGTAACAAAGACATACAATGACACCAAGTAACAAAGACACACACTGATACCCAGTAACACAGACACACACTTACACCAAGTAACAAATACATACACTGACACCACGTCACAAAGACATACACTGATGCTCAGTAACAAAGACATACACTGACACCAAGTAACAAAGACACACACTTACACCAAGTTACACAGACATACACTGACACCAAGTATTTTGACATACACTGAATCCAAGTAACAAAGACAGACACTGATACACAGTAACACAGACACACACTTCCACCTAGTAACAAAGACATACGCTGACACCAAGTCACAAAGACACACACTGACACCCAGTAACAAAGACATACACTGATACCCAGGAGCGCAGACAAACACTTACACCAAGTAACACAGACATACACTGACACCAAGTAACAAAGACAGACACTGATACCCAGTAACACAGACACACACTTGCACCAATTAACAAAGACATACACTGAGACCCAGTAACAAAGACATACACTGACACCCAGTAACACAGACACACACGGACAGCAAGTAACAAAGACACACACTTACACCAAGTAACACAGACTCACACTGACACCCAGTAACACAGACACACACTTACACCAAGTAACAAAGACATACGCTTACACCAAGTAACAAAGACACACACTTACACCAAGGAACACAGACATACACTGACACCAAGTAACAAAGACATACACTTACACCAAGTAACAAAGACAGACAATTACACAAAGTAACAAAGGCATACACTTACACCAAGTAACAAAGACACACACTTACACCAAGGAACACAGACATACACTGACACCAAGTAACAAAGACATACACTTACACCAAGTAACAAAGACAGACAATTACACCAAGTAACAAAGACATACACTGATACCCAGCAACACATACACACACTTACACCAAGTAACAAAGACATACATTGACACCAAGTCACAAAGACAAACACTGATACCCAGTAACAAAGACACACACTTACACCAAGTAACAAAGACATACACTGACACCCAGTAACAAATACATACACTGACACCCAGTAACACAAACAAACACGCACTGACACCCAGTAACACAGAGAAACAATGATACACAGTAACAAAGACATACACTGACACCAAGTAACACAGACACACACTGACACCCAGTAACAAAGACATACACTGACACCAAGTCACAAAGACATACATTGATATCAAGTCACAAAGACATACACTGATACCCAGGAACACAGACACACAATGACACCAAGTAACAAAGACATACACTGTTACCCAGTAACACAGACACACACTTCCACCGAGTAACAAAGACATACACTGACACCAAGTCACAAAGACACACACTGACACCCAGTAACAAAGACATACACTGACACCAAGTCACAAAGACATACACCGATACTCAGTAACACAGACACACACTTACACCAAGTAAGACAGACATACAATTACACCAAGTAACAAAGACATACACTGACACCAATAACAAAGACATACACTGATACCCAGTAACACAGACACATACTTGCACCAAGTAACAAAGACATACACTGTTACCCAGTAACACAGACACACACTTACACCAAGTAACACAGACATACACTGTCACCAATTAACAAAGACATACACTGATACCCAGTAACGCTGATACACTGATAACAAGTCACAAAGACATACACTGATACCCAGTAACACAGACACACACTGACACCCAGTAACAAAGACATACACTGATACCAAGTCACAAAGACATACGCTTACACCAAGTAACAAAGTCACACACTTACACCAAGTAACAAAGACATACAATGACACCAAGTAACAAAGACACACACTGATACCCAGTAACACAGACACACACTTACACCAAGTATCAAAGACATACACTGACACCCAGTAACACAGAAACACACTGACACCCAGTAACAAATACATACACTGACACCACGTCACAAAGACATACACTGATGCTCAGTAACAAAGACATACACTGACACCAAGTAACAAAGACACACACTTACACCAAGTTACACAGACATACACTGACACCAAGTATTTTGACATACACTGAATCCAAGTAACAAAGACATACACTGATACACAGTAACACAGACACACACTTCCACCTAGTAACAAAGACATACGCTGACACCAAGTCACAAAGACACACACTGACACCCAGTAACAAAGACATACACTGATACCCAGTAGCGCAGACAAACACTTACACCAAGTAACACAGACATACACTGACACCAAGTAACAAAGACAGACACTGATACCCAGTAACACAGACACACACTTGCACCAATTAACAAAGACATACACTGAGACCCAGTAACAAAGACATACACTGACACCCAGTAACACAGACACACACGGACAGCAAGTAACAAAGACACACACTTACACCAAGTAACACAGACTCACACTGACACCCAGTAACACAGACACACACTTACACCAAGTAACAAAGACATACGCTTACACCAAGTAACAAAGACACACACTTACACCAAGGAACACAGACATACACTGACACCAAGTCACAAAGACATACATTGATATCAAGTCACAAAGACATACACTGATACCCAGGAACACAGACACACAATGACACCAAGTAACAAAGACATACACTGTTACCCAGTAACACAGACACACACTTCCACCGAGTAACAAAGACATACACTGACACCAAGTCACAAAGACACACACTGACACCCAGTAACAAAGACATACACTGACACCAAGTCACAAAGACATACACCGATACTCAGTAACACAGACACACACTTACACCAAGTAAGACAGACATACAATTACACCAAGTAACAAAGACATACACTGACACCAATAACAAAGACATACACTGATACCCAGTAACACAGACACATACTTGCACCAAGTAACAAAGACATACACTGTTACCCAGTAACACAGACACACACTTACACCAAGTAACACAGACATACACTGTCACCAATTAACAAAGACATACACTGATACCCAGTAACGCTGATACACTGATAACAAGTCACAAAGACATACACTGATACCCAGTAACACAGACACACACTGACACCCAGTAACAAAGACATACACTGATACCAAGTCACAAAGACATACGCTTACACCAAGTAACAAAGTCACACACTTACACCAAGTAACAAAGACATACAATGACACCAAGTAACAAAGACACACACTGATACCCAGTAACACAGACACACACTTACACCAAGTATCAAAGACATACACTGACACCCAGTAACACAGAAACACACTGACACCCAGTAACAAATACATACACTGACACCACGTCACAAAGACATACACTGATGCTCAGTAACAAAGACATACACTGACACCAAGTAACAAAGACACACACTTACACCAAGTTACACAGACATACACTGACACCAAGTATTTTGACATACACTGAATCCAAGTAACAAAGACATACACTGATACACAGTAACACAGACACACACTTCCACCTAGTAACAAAGACATACGCTGACACCAAGTCACAAAGACACACACTGACACCCAGTAACAAAGACATACACTGATACCCAGTAGCGCAGACAAACACTTACACCAAGTAACACAGACATACACTGACACCAAGTAACAAAGACAGACACTGATACCCAGTAACACAGACACACACTTGCACCAATTAACAAAGACATACACTGAGACCCAGTAACAAAGACATACACTGACACCCAGTAACACAGACACACACGGACAGCAAGTAACAAAGACACACACTTACACCAAGTAACACAGACTCACACTGACACCCAGTAACACAGACACACACTTACACCAAGTAACAAAGACATACGCTTACACCAAGTAACAAAGACACACACTTACACCAAGGAACACAGACATACACTGACACCAAGTAACAAAGACATACACTTACACCAAGTAACAAAGACAGACAATTACACAAAGTAACAAAGACATGCACTTACACCAAGTAACAAAGACACACACTTACACCAAGGAACACAGACATACACTGACACCAAGTAACAAAGACATACACTTACACCAAGTAACAAAGACAGACAATTACACCAAGTAACAAAGACATACACTGATACCCAGCAACACATACACACACTTACACCAAGTAACAAAGACATACATTGACACCAAGTCACAAAGACATACACTGACACCCAGTAACAAATACATACACTGACACCCAGTAACACAAACAAACACGCACTGACACCCAGTAACACGGAGAAACAATGATACACAGTAACAAGGACATACACTGACACCAAGTAACACAGACACACACTGACACCCAGTAACAAAGACATACACTGACACCAAGTCACAAAGACATACATTGATATCAAGTCACAAAGACATACACTGATACCCAGGAACACAGACACACAATGACACCAAGTAACAAAGACATACACTGTTACCCAGTAACACAGACACACACTTCCACCTAGTAACAAAGACATACACTGACACCAAGTCACAAAGACACACACTGACACCCAGTAACAAAGACATACACTGACACCAAGTCACAAAGACATACACCGATACTCAGTAACACAGACACACACTTACACCAAGTAAGACAGACATACACTTACACCAAGTAACAAAGACATACACTGACACCAATAACAAAGACATACACTGATACCCAGTAACACAGACACATACTTGCACCAAGTAACAAAGACATACACTGTTACCCAGTAACACAGACACACACTTACACCAAGTAACACAGACATACACTGTCACCAATTAACAAAGACATACACTGATACCCAGTAACACAGGCACACACTGGGGGCGGGGGGCACATTGGCGCAGTGGTTAGCACCGCAGCCTCACAGCTCCAGGGACCCGGGTCTGATTCTGGGTACTGCCTGTGCGGAGTTTGCAAGTTCTCCCTGTGTCTGCGTGAGTTTCCTCCGGGTGCTCCGGTTTACTCCCACATGCCAAAGACTTGCAGGTTGATAGGTTAATTGGCCATCATAAATTCCCCCTAGTATAGGTAGGTGGTAGGGAAATATATAGGGACAGGTGGGGATGTGATAGAAATACGGGATTAGTGTAGGATTAGTATAAATGGGTGGTTGATGGTCGGCACAGACTCGGTGGGCCGAAGGGCCTGTTTAAGTGCTGTATCTCTAAACTAAACTAAATACTGACAGCTAGTGTCACAGACACACACTGACACCCAGTAACACAAACAAACACACACTGACAACCAGTAACACAGATAAGCACTGATACAAAGTAACAAAGACATACACTGACACCAAGTAACACAGAGACACACTGACACCCAGTAACAAAGACATACACTGACACCAAGTCACAAAGACATACATTGATACCAAGTCACAAAGACATACACTGATACCAAGTAACAAAGACACACAATGACACCAAGTAACAAAGACATACACTGATACCGAGTAACACAGACACACACTTACACCAAGTAACACAGACAGACACTGACACCAAGTAACAAAGACATACACTGATACCCAGTAACACAGACACACACTCACACCAAGTAACAAAGACATACACTGATACCCAGTAGCACAGACAAACACTTACACCAAGTAACACAGACATATACTGACACCAAGTAACAAAGACTCACACTGACACCCAGTAACACAGACACACACTTACACCAAGTAACAAAGACATACGCTTACACCAAGTAACAAAGACAGACAATTACACCAAGTAACAAAGACATACACTTACACCAAGTATTTTGACATACACTGACACCAAGTAACAAAGACATACACTGATACCCAGCAACACATACACACACTTACACCAAGTAACAAAGACATACATTGACACCAAGTCACAAAGACAAACACTGATACCCAGTAACACAGACACACACTTACACCAAGTACCAAAGACATACACTGACACCCAGTAACACAGACACACACGGACACCAAGTAACAAAGTCACACACTGACACCCAGTAACACAAACAAACACACACTGACACCCAGTAACACAGAGAAAAACTGATACACAGTAACAAAGACATACACTGACACCAAGTAACACAGACACACACTGACACCCAGTAACAAAGACATACACTGACACTAAGTCACAAAGACATACATTGATACCAAGTCACAAAGACATACACTGACACCCAGTAACACAGAGAAACACTGATACACAGTAACAAAGACATACACTGACACCAAGTAACACAGACATACACTGACACCAAGTAACAAAGACATACACTGATACCCAGTAACACAGACACACACTCACACCAAGTAACAAAGACATACACTGATACCCAGTAGCACAGACAAACACTTACACCAAGTAACACAGACATACACTGACACCAAGTAACAAAGACATACACTGATACCCAGTGACAAAGATACGCAATTACACCAAGTAACAAAGACAGACACTGATACCCAGTAACACAGACACACACGGACAGCAAGTAACAAAGACACACACTTACACCAAGTAACACAGACTCACAGTGACACCCAGTAACACAGACACACACTTACACCAAGTAACAAAGACATACGCTTACACCAAGTAACACAGACTCACACTGACACCCAGTAACACAGACACACACTGACACCAAGTAACAAAGACATACACTGACACCAAGTAACAAAGACAGACGCTTACACCAAGTAACAAAGACACACACTTACACCAAGGAACACAGACATACACTGACACCAAGTAACAAAGACATACACTTACACCAAGTAACAAAGACAGACAATTACACCAAGTAACAAAGACATACAATTACACCAAGTGTTTTGACATATGCTGACACCAAGTAACAAAGACATACACTGATATCCAGCAACACATACACACGCTTACACCAAGTAGCAAAGACATACACTGACACCAATTAACAAAGACACACACTTACACCAAGTAACACAGACATACACTGACACCCAGTAACAACGACACACACTGACACCATTTCACAAAGACAGACACTGATACCCAGTAACACAGACACACACTTACACCAAGTAACAAAGACAGACATTTACACCAAGTAACAAAGACATACACTGACACCCAGTAACACAGACACACACGGACACCAAGTAAAGACAGACACACACTGACACCCAGTAACAAAGACATACACTTACACCAAGTAACAACGACAGACAATTACACCAAGTAACAAAGACATACACTTACACCAAGTATTTTGACATACACTGACACCAAGTAACAAAGACATACACTGATACCCAGTAACACTGATACACTGATAACAAGTCACAAAGACATACACTGATACCCAGTAACACAGACACACACTGACACCCAGTAACAAAGACATACACTGATACCAAGTCACAAAGACATACGCTTACACCAAGTAACAAAGTCACACACTTACACCAAGTAACAAAGACATACAATGACACCAAGTAACAAAGAAACACACTGATACCCAGTAACGCAGACACACACTTACACCAAGTATCAAAGACATACACTGACACCCAGTAACACAGAAACACACTGACACCCAGTAACAAATACATACACTGACACCACGTCACAAAGACATACACTGATGCTCAGTAACAAAGACATACACTGACACCAAGTAACAAAGACACACACTTACACCAAGTTACACAGACATACACTGACACCAAGTATTTTGACATACACTGAATCCAAGTAACAAAGACATACACTGATACACAGTAACACAGACACACACTTCCACCTAGTAACAAAGACATACGCTGACACCAAGTCACAAAGACACACACTGACACCCAGTAACAAAGACATACACTGATACCCAGGAGCGCAGACAAACACTTACACCAAGTAACACAGACATACACTGACACCAAGTAACAAAGACAGACACTGATACCCAGTAACACAGACACACACTTGCACCAATTAACAAAGACATACACTGAGACCCAGTAACAAAGACATACACTGACACCCAGTAACACAGACACACACGGACAGCAAGTAACAAAGACACACACTTACACCAAGTAACACAGACTCACACTGACACCCAGTAACACAGACACACACTTACACCAAGTAACAAAGACATACGCTTACACCAAGTAACAAAGACACACACTTACACCAAGGAACACAGACATACACTGACACCAAGTAGCAAAGACATACACTTACACCAAGTAACAAAGACAGACAATTACACAAAGTAACAAAGACATACACTTACACCAAGTAACAAAGACACACACTTACACCAAGGAACACAGACATACACTGACACCAAGTAACAAAGACATACACTTACACCAAGTAACAAAGACAGACAATTACACCAAGTAACAAAGACATACACTGATACCCAGCAACACATACACACACTTACACCAAGTAACAAAGACATACATTGACACCAAGTCACAAAGACAAACACTGATACCCAGTAACAAAGACACACACTTACACCAAGTAACAAAGACATACACTGACACCCAGTAACAAATACATACACTGACACCCAGTAACACAAACAAACACGCACTGACACCCAGTAACACAGAGAAACAATGACACACAGTAACAAAGACATACACTGACACCAAGTAACACAGACACACACTGACACCCAGTAACAAAGACATACACTGACACCAAGTCACAAAGACATACATTGATATCAAGTCACAAAGACATACACTGATACCCAGGAACACAGACACACAATGACACCAAGTAACAAAGACATACACTGTTACCCAGTAACACAGACACACACTTCCACCGAGTAACAAAGACATACACTGACACCAAGTCACAAAGACACACACTGACACCCAGTAACAAAGACATACACTGACACCAAGTCACAAAGACATACACCGATACTCAGTAACACAGACACACACTTACACCAAGTAAGACAGACATACAATTACACCAAGTAACAAAGACATACACTGACACCAATAACAAAGACATACACTGATACCCAGTAACACAGACACATACTTGCACCAAGTAACAAAGACATACACTGTTACCCAGTAACACAGACACACACTTACACCAAGTAACACAGACATACACTGTCACCAATTAACAAAGACATACACTGATACCCAGTAACGCTGATACACTGATAACAAGTCACAAAGACATACACTGATACCCAGTAACACAGACACACACTGACACCCAGTAACAAAGACATACACTGATACCACGTCACAAAGACATACGCTTACACCAAGTAACAAAGTCACACACTTACACCAAGTAACAAAGACATACAATGACACCAAGTAACAAAGACACACACTGATACCCAGTAACACAGACACACACTTACACCAAGTATCAAAGACATACACTGACACCCAGTAACACAGAAACACACTGACACCCAGTAACAAATACATACACTGACACCACGTCACAAAGACATACACTGATGCTCAGTAACAAAGACATACACTGACACCAAGTAACAAAGACACACACTTACACCAAGTTACACAGACATACACTGACACCAAGTATTTTGACATACACTGAATCCAAGTAACAAAGACAGACACTGATACACAGTAACACAGACACACACTTCCACCTAGTAACAAAGACATACGCTGACACCAAGTCACAAAGACACACACTGACACCCAGTAACAAAGACATACACTGATACCCAGGAGCGCAGACAAACACTTACACCAAGTAACACAGACATACACTGACACCAAGTAACAAAGACAGACACTGATACCCAGTAACACAGACACACACTTGCACCAATTAACAAAGACATACACTGAGACCCAGTAACAAAGACATACACTGACACCCAGTAACACAGACACACACGGACAGCAAGTAACAAAGACACACACTTACACCAAGTAACACAGACTCACACTGACACCCAGTAACACAGACACACACTTACACCAAGTAACAAAGACATACGCTTACATCAAGTAACAAAGACACACACTTACACCAAGGAACACAGACATACACTGACACCAAGTAACAAAGACATACACTTACACCAAGTAACAAAGACAGACAATTACACAAAGTAACAAAGACATACACTTACACCAAGTAACAAAGACACACACTTACACCAAGGAACACAGACATACACTGACACCAAGTAACAAAGACATACACTTACACCAAGTAACAAAGACAGACAATTACACCAAGTAACAAAGACATACACTGATACCCAGCAACACATACACACACTTACACCAAGTAACAAAGACATACATTGACACCAAGTCACAAAGACATACACTGACACCCAGTAACAAATACATACACTGACACCCAGTAACACAAACAAACACGCACTGACACCCAGTAACACGGAGAAACAATGATACACAGTAACAAAGACATACACTGACACCAAGTAACACAGACACACACTGACACCCAGTAACAAAGACATACACTGACACCAAGTCACAAAGACATACATTGATATCAAGTCACAAAGACATACACTGATACCCAGGAACACAGACACACAATGACACCAAGTAACAAAGACATACACTGTTACCCAGTAACACAGACACACACTTCCACCTAGTAACAAAGACATACACTGACACCAAGTCACAAAGACACACACTGACACCCAGTAACAAAGACATACACTGACACCAAGTCACAAAGACATACACCGATACTCAGTAACACAGACACACACTTACACCAAGTAAGACAGACATACACTTACACCAAGTAACAAAGACATACACTGACACCAATAACAAAGACATACACTGATACCCAGTAACACAGACACATACTTGCACCAAGTAACAAAGACATACACTGTTACCCAGTAACACAGACACACACTTACACCAAGTAACACAGACATACACTGTCACCAATTAACAAAGACATACACTGATACCCAGTAACACAGACACACACTTACACCAAGTAACAAAGACATACACTGACACCAAGTCACAAAGACATACACCGATACTCAGTAACACAGACACACACTTACACCAAGTAAGACAGACATACACTTACACCCAGTAACACAGACACACACGGACAGCAAGTAACAAAGACACACACTTACACCAAGTAACACAGACTCACACTGACACCCAGTAACACAGACACACACTGACACCAAGTAACAAAGACATACGCTTACACCAAGTAACACAGACTCACACTGACACCCAGTAACACAGGCACACACTTACACCAAGTAACAAAGACATACGCTTACACCAAGTAACAAAGACAGACAATTACATCAAGTAACAAAGACATACACTTACACCAAGTATTTTGACATACACTGACACCAAGTAACAAAGACATACACTGATACCCAGCAACACATACACACACTTACACCAAGTAACAAAGACATACATTGACACCAAGTCACAAAGACAAACACTGACACCCAGTAACACAGACACACACGGACAGCAAGTAACAAAGACACACACTTACACCAAGTAACACAGACTCACACTGACACCCAGTAACACAGACACACACTTACACCAAGTAACAAAGACATACGCTTACACCAAGTAACAAAGACAGACAATTACATCAAGTAACAAAGACATACACTTACACCAAGTATTTTGACATACACTGACACCAATTAACAAAGACATACACTGATACCCAGCAACACATACACACACTTACACCAAGTAACAAAGACATACATTGACACCAAGTCACAAAGACAAACACTGATACCCAGTAACACAGACACACACTTACACCAAGTAACAAAGACATACACTGACACCCAGTAACACAGACACACACGGACAGCAAGTAACAAAGACACACACTTACACCAAGTAACACAGACTCACACTGACACCAAGGAACACAAACATACACTGACACCAAGTAACAAAGACATACACTTACACCAAGTAACAAAGACAGACAATTACACCAAGTAACAAAGACATACACTTACACCAAGTATTTTGACATACACTGACACCAAGTAACAAAGACATACACTGATACCCAGCAACACATAAACACACTTACATAAGTAACAAAGACATACATTGACACCAAGTCACAAAGACAAACACTGAAACCCAGTAACACAGACACACACTTACACCAAGTAACAAAGTCATACACTGACAACCAGTAACAAAGACATGCACTGACACCCAGTAACACAGACACACACGGACACCAAGTAACAAAGTCACACACTGACACCCAGTAACACAAACCAACACACACTGACACCCAGTAACACAGAGAAACACTGGTACACAGTAACAAAGACATACACTGACACCAAGTAACACAGACACACACTGACACCCAGTAACAAAGACATACACTGACACCAAGTCACAAAGACATACATTGATACCAAGTCACAAAGACATACACTGACACCCAGTAACACAGAGAAACACTGATACACAGTAACAAAGACATACACTGACACCAAGTAACACAGACATACACTGACACCAAGTAACAAAGACATACACTGATACCCAGTGACAAAGATACGCAATTACACCAAGTAACAAAGACAGACACTGATACCCAGTAACACAGACACACACGGACAGCAAGTAACAAAGACACACACTTACACCAAGTAACACAGACTCACACTGACACCCAGTAACACAGACTCACACTGACACCAAGTAACAAAGACATACGCTTACACCAAGTAACACAGACTCACACTGACACCCAGTAACACAGACACACACTTACACCAAGTAACAAAGACATACGCTTACACCAAGTAACAAAGACAGACAATTACATCAAGTAACAAAGACATACACTTACACCAAGTATTTTGACATACACTGACACCAAGTAACAAAGACATACACTGATACCCAGCAACACATACACACACTTACACCAAGTAACAAAGACATACATTGACACCAAGTCACAAAGACAAACACTGACACCCAGTAACACAGACACACACGGACAGCAAGTAACAAAGACACACACTTACACCAAGTAACACAGACTCACACTGACACCCAGTAACACAGACACACACTTACACCAAGTAACAAAGACATACGCTTACACCAAGTAACAAAGACACACACTTACACCAAGGAACACAAACATACACTGACACCAAGTAACAAAGACATACACTTACATCAAGTAACAAAGACAGACAATTACACCAAGTAACAAAGACATACACATACATCAAGTATTTTGACATACACTGACACCAAGTAACAAAGACATACACTGATACCCAGCAACACATACACACACTTACACCAAGTAACAAAGACATACATTGACACCAAGTCACAAAGACAAACACTGATACCCAGTAACACAGACACACACTTACACCAAGTAACAAAGACATACACTGACACCCAGTAACAAAGACATGCACTGACACCCAGTAACACAGACACACACGGACACCAAGTAACAAAGTCACACACTGACACCCAGTAACACAAACAAACACACACTGACACCCAGTAACACGGAGAAACACTGATACACAGTAACAAAGACATACACTGACACCAAGTAACACAGACACACACTGACACCCAGTAACAAAGACATACACTGACACCAAGTCACAAAGACATACATTGATACCAAGTCACAAAGACATACACTGATACCCAGTAACACAGACACACAATGACACCAAGTAACAAAGACATGCACTGATACCCAGTAACACAGACACACACTTACACCAAGTAACACAGACATACACTGACACCAAGTAACAAAGACATACACTGATACCCAGTAACACAGACACACACTCACACCAAGTAACAAAGACATACACTGATACCCAGTAACACAGACACATACTTACACCAAGTAACACAGACATACACTGACACCAAGTAACAAAGACAGACACTGATACCCAGTAACACAGACACACACTTGCACCAATTAACAAAGACATACACTGAGACCCAGTAACAAAGACATACACTGACACCCAGTAACACAGACACACACGGACAGCAAGTAACAAAGACACACACTTACACCAAGTAACACAGACTCACACTGACACCCAGTAACACAGACACACACTTACACCAAGTAACAAAGACATACACTGATACAAAGCAACACAGACACACTCTTACACCAAGTAAGAAAGACAGACACTGATACCAAGTAACAAAGACAAACACTGATACCCAGTAACAAAGACATACACTGATACCCAGTAACAAAGACATACACTTACACCAAATAACAAAGACAAACACTGACACCAAGTAACAAAGACATACACTGATACCCAGTAACACAGGCACACACCTACACCAAGTAACAAAGACATACACTGATACCCAGTAACAAAGACACACACTTACACCAAGAAACAAAGACATACACTGACACCAAGTAACAAAGACATACACTTACACCAAGTAACAAAGACATACACTGACACCAAGTAACATAGACATACACTGACACCAAGTAACAAAGACATACACTGATACCCAGTAACACAGACACACACTTACAACAAGTAAAAAAGACATACACTGACACCAAGTAACAAAGACATACACTTACACCAAGTAACAAAGACATACACTGACACCAAGTAACAAAGACATACACTGACACCCAGTAACACAGGCACACACCTACACCAAGTAACAAAGACATACACTGATACCCAGTAACACAGACACACACTTACACCAAGTAACACAGACATACACTGACACCAAGTAACAAAGACATATACTGACACCCAGGAACACAGATACACACTGACACCCAGTAACACAGAGAAACACTGACACCAAGTAACAAAGACATCCACTTACACCAAGTACAAAGAAATACACTGACACCAAGTAACAAAGACATGCACTTACACCAAGTAACAAAGACATACACTGATACCCAGTAACACAGACACACTCTTTCACCAATTAACAAAGACAGACACTGATACCAAATAACACAGACACACACTTACACCAAGGATCAAAGACATACACTGACACCAAGTAACAAAGACATACACTGACACCAAGTAACAAAGACATACACTTACACCAAGTAACAAAGACATACACTGACACCAAGTAACAAAGACATACAAAGATACCCAGTAACACAGACACACACTTACACCAAGTAACAAAGACATACACTGACACCAAATAACAAAGACATACACTTACACCAAGTAACACAGACATACACTGACACCAAGTAACAAAGACATATACTGACACCCAGAAACACAGATGCACACTGACACCCAGTAACACAGAGAAACACTGACAGCAAGTAACAAAGACACTCACTGACACCAAGTAACACAGACATACACTGACACCAAGTAACAAAGACATCCACCTTCACCAAGTACAATGACATACACTGACACCAAGTAACAAAGACATGCACTTACACCAAGTAACAAAGACATACACTGATACCCAGTAACACAGACACACACTTTCACCAAGTAACAAAGACAGACACTGATACCCAGTAACACAGACACACCTTTACACCAAGTATCAAAGACATACACTGACAACAAGTATCAAAGGCATACACTTACACCAAATAACAAAGACATATACTGACACCAAGTAACAAAGACATACACGTACACGAAGTCTCAAAGACATGCACTGACACCAAGTAAGAAAGACACACACTTACACCAAGTAACACAGACCTACACTGACACCAAGTAACAAAGACATACACTGATACCCAGCAACACAGACACACTCTTGCACAATGTAACAAAGACAGACACTGATACCCAGTAACACAGACACACACTTACACCAAGTATCAAAGACATACACTGACACCAAGTAACAAAGACATACACTTACACCAAGTAACAAAGACATACACTGACACCAAGTAACAAAGAGATACACTTACACCAAGTCACAAAGACATACACTGACACCAAGTAAAAAAAACATACACTTACACCAGGTAACACAGACATAAACTTACACCAAGTAACAAAGACACAGACTTACACCAAGTAACACAGAGATACACTGACACCAAGTAACAAAGACATACACTGATACCCAGTAACACAGACACACACTTACACCAAGTAACAAAGACTGACACTGATACCCAGTAACACAGACACACACTTACACCAGCTCACAAAGACACACACTGACACACAGGAACAAAGACAGACACTGATACCCAGTAACACAGACACACACCTACACCAAGTAACAAAGACAGACACTGATACCCAGTAACACAGACACACACTTACACCAAGTCACAAAGACATACACGGACACCCAATAACAAAGACATACACTTACACCAAGTAACAAAGACACACACTTACACCTAGTAACAATGACATACACTGACACCAAGTAACAAAGACATACACTTACACCAAGTAACACAGACATACACTGACACCAAGGAACAAATACATACACTGACACCAAGTAACAAAGACATACACTTAAACCAAGTAACAAAGACATACACTGACACCAAGTAACAAAGACATACACTGATACCCAGTAACACAGGCACACACCTACACCAAGTAACAAAGACAGACACTGACACCAAGTAACAAAGACATACACTTACACCAAGTAACAAAGACATACACTGACACCAAGTAACAAAGACATACACCGATACCCAGTAACACAGGCACACACCTACACCAAGTAACAAAGACATACACTGATACCCAGTAACACAGACACACACTTACACCAAGTAACACAGACATACACTGACACCAAGTAACAAAGACATACACTGATACCCAGTATCACAGGCAGACACCTACACCAATTAACAAAGACATACACTGATACCCAGTAACACAGACACTCACTTACAACAAGTAACAAAGACATACACTGACACCAAGTAACAAAGACATACACTTACAGCAAGTAACAAAGACAGACACTTACACCAAGTCTCAAAGACATGCACTTACACCAAGTAAGAAAGACACACACTTACACCAAGTAACACAGACCTACACTGACACCAAGTAACAAAGACATACACTGATACCCATCAACACAGACACACTCTTACACCAAGTAACAAAGACAGACACTGATACCCAGTAACACAGACACACACTTACACCAAGTATCAGAGACGTACACTGACACCAAGCAACAAAGTCATACACTGACACCAAGTAACAAAGACATACACTTACACCAAGTAACAAAGACATACACTGACACCAAGTAACAAAGACATCCACTGATACCCAGTAACACAGGCACACCCCTACACCAAGTAACAAAGACATACACTGACACCAAGTAACAAAGACATACACTTACACCAAGTAACAAAGACATACACTGACACCAAGTAACAAAGACATACACTGATACCCAGTAACACAGGCACACACCTACACCAAGTAAAAAAGACATACACTGATACCCAGTAACACAGACACACACTTACACCATGTAACACAGACATACACTGACACCAAGTAACAATGACATACCCTGATACCCAGTAACACCGACACACACTTACACCAAGTAACAAAGACATACACTGACACCAAGTAACAAAGTCATACACTTACACCAAGTAACACAGACATACACTGATACCCATCAACACAGACACACGCTTACACCAAGTAACAAAGACAGACACTGATACCCAGTAACACAGACGCACACTTACACCAAGTATCAAAGACGTACACTGACACCAAGTAACAAAGACATCCACTGATACCCAGTAACACAGGCACACCCCTACACCAAGTAACAAAGACATACACTGACACCAAGTAACAAAGACATACACTTACACCAAGTAACAAAGACATACACTGACACCAAGTAACAAAGACATACACTGACACTAAGTAACAAAGACATACACTGATACCCAGTAACACAGGCACACACCTACACCACGTAAAAAAGACATACACTGATACCCAGTAACACAGACACACTCTTACACCAAGTAACACAGACATACACTGACACCAAGAAACAAAGACATACACTTACACCAAGTAACAAAGACATACACTGACACCAAGTAACAAAGACATACACTGACACCAAGTAACAAAGACATACACTGATACCCAGTAACGCAGGCACACACCTACACCACGTAAAAAAGACATACACTGATGCCCAGTAACACAGACACACTCTTACACCAAGTAACACAGACATACACTGACACCAAGTAACAAAGACATACACTGAAACCCAGTAACACCGACAAACACTTACACCAAGTAACAAAGACATACACTGACACCAAGTAACAAAGACATACACTTACACCAAGTAACAGAGACATACACTGACACCAAGTAACAAAGACATACACTGATACCCAGTAACACAGGCACACACCTACACCTAGTAACAAAGACATACACTGATACCCAGTAACACAACACACACTTACGCCAAGTATCACTGACATACACTGACACCAAGTAACAAAGACATATACTGACACCCAGGAACACAGATACACACTGACACCCAGTAACACAGAGAAACACTGACACCAAGTAACAAAGACACACACTGACACCAAGTAACAAAGACATCCACTTGCACCAAGTACAAAGACATACACTGACACCAAGTAACAAAGACATGCACTTACACCAAGTAACAAAGACATACACTGATACCCAGTAACACAGACACGCACTTTCACCAAGTAACAAAGACTGACACTGATACCCAGTAACACAGACACACACTTACACCAAGTAACAAAGACATACACTGACACCAAGTAACAAAGACATACACTGATACCCAGTAACACAGGCACACACCTACACCAAGTCAAAAAGACATACACTGATACCCAGTAACACAGACACACACTTACACCAAGTATCAAAGACGTACACTGACACCAAGCAACAAAGTCATACACTGACACCAAGTAACAAAGACATACACTTACACCAAGTAACAAAGACATACACTGACACCAAGTAACAAAGACATACACTTACACCAAGTAACACAGACATACACTGACACCAAGGAACAAATACATACACTGACACCAAGTAACAAAGACATACACTTAAACCAAGTAACAAAGACATACTTTGACACCAAGTAACAAAGACATACACTGATACCCAGTAACACAGGCACACACCTACACAAAGTAACAAAGACATACACTGACACCAAGTAACAAAGACATACACTTACACCAAGTAACAAAGACATACACTGACACCAAGTAACAAAGACATACACCGATACCCAGTAACACAGGCACACACCTACACCAAGTAACAAAGACATACACTGATACCCAGTAACACAGACACACACTTACACCAAGTAACACAGACATACACTGTCACCAAGTAACAAAGACATACACTGATACCCAGTATCACAGGCACACACCTACACCAATTAACAAAGACATACACTGATACCCAGTAACACAGACACACACTTACAACAAGTATCAAAGACATACACTGACACCAAGTAACAAAGACATACACTTACAGCAAGTAACAAAGACATACACTTACACCAAGTCTCAAAGACATGCACTTACACCAAGTATGAAAGACACACACTTACACCAAGTAACACAGACCTACACTGACACCAAGTAACAAAGACATACACTGATACCCATCAACACAGACACACTCTTACACCAAGTAACAAAGACAGACACTGATACCCAGTAACACAGACACACACTTACACCAAGTATCAAAGACGTACACTGACACCAAGCAACAAAGTCATACACTGACACCAAGTAACAAAGACATACACTGACACCAAGTAACAAAGACATCCACTGATACCCAGTAACACAGGCACACCCCTACACCAAGTAACAAAGACATACACTGACACCAAGTAACAAAGACATACACTTACACCAAGTAACAAAGACATACACCGACACCAAGTAAAAAAGACATACACTGATACCCAGTAACACAGACACACACTTACACCATGTAACACAGACATACACTGACACCAAGTAACAAAGACATACACTGATACCCAGTAACACCGACACACACTTACACCAAGTAACAAAGACATACACTGACACCAAGTTACAAAGACATACACTTACACCAAGTAACACAGGCATACACTGATACCCATCAACACAGACACACTCTTACACCAAGTAACAAAGACAGACACTGATACCCAGTAACACAGACACACACTTACACCAAGTATCAAAGACGTACACTGACACCAAGCAACAAAGTCATACACTGACACCGAGTAACAAAGACATACACTTACACCAAGTAACAAAGACATACACTGACACCAAGTAACAAAGACATCCACTGATACCCAGTAACACAGGCACACCCCTACACCAAGTAACAAAGACATACACTGACACCAAGTAACAAAGACATACACTTACACCAAGTAACAAAGACATACACTGACACCAAGTAACAAAGACATACACTGATACCCAGTAACACAGGCACACACCTACACCACGTAAAAAAGACATACACTGATACCCAATAACACAGACACACTCTTACACCAAGTAACACAGACATACACTGACACCAAGTAACAAAGACATACACTGAATCCCAGTAACACCGATACACACTTACACCAAGTAACAAAGACATACACTGACACCAAGTAACAAAGACATACACTTACACCAAGTAACAGAGACATACACTGACACCAAGTAACAAAGACATACACTGATACCCAGTAACACAGGCACATACCTACACATAGTAACAAAGACAATCACTGATACCCAGTAACACAGACACACACTTGCACCAAGTACCACAGACATACACTGACACCAAGTAACAAAGACATATACTGACACCCAGGAACACAGATACACACTGACACCCAGTAATACAGAGAAACACTGACACCAAGTAACAAAGACACACACTGACACCAAGTAACACACACATACACTGACACCAAGTAACAAAGACATCCACTTGCACCAAGTACAAAGACATACACTGACACCAAGTAACAAAGACATGCACTTACACCAAGTAACAAAGACATACACTGATACCCAGTAACACAGACACACACTTTCACCAAGTAACAAAGACAGACACTGATACCCAGTAACACAGACACACACTTACACCAAGTAACAAAGACATACACTGACACCAAGTAACAAAGACACACGCTGATACCCAGTAACACAAGCACACACCTACACCAGGTAAAAAAGACATACACTGATACCCAGTAACACAGACACACACTTACACCAAGTAACACAGACATATACTGCCACCAGGTAACAAAGACATACACTTACACCAAGTAACAAAGACACACACTGACACCAAGTAACAAAGACATACACTTACACCAAGTCACAAAGACATGCACTTACACCAAGTAAGAAATACACACACTTACACCAAGTAACACAAACCTACACTGACACCAAGTAACAAAGACATACACTGATACCCAGCAACACAGACACACTCTTACACCAAGTAACAAAGACAAACACTGATACCCAGTAACACAGACACACACTTACACCAAGTATCAAATACATACACTGACACCAAGTAACAAAGACATACAATTACACCAAGTAACAAAGACATACACTGACACCAAGTAACAAAGACAGACACTTACACCAAGTAACACAGACATACACTGACACCAAATAACAAAGACATACACTGATACCCAGTAACACAGACACACACTTACACCAAGTAACAAAGACAGACACTGATACCCAGTAACACAGACACACATTTACACCAGCTCACAAAGACACACACTGACACCCAGTAACAAAGACATACACTGATACCCAGTAACACAGGCACACACCTACACCAAGTAACAAAGACATACACTGACACCAAGTAACAAAGACATACACTTACACCAAGTAACAAAGACATACACTGACACCAAGTAACAAAGACATACATCGATACCCAGTAACACAGGCACACACCTACACCAAATAACAAAGACATACACTGATACCCAGTAACACAGACACACACTTACACCAAGTAACACAGACATACACTGACACCAAGTAACAAAGACATACACTGATACCCAGTAACACAGGCACACACCTACACCAAGTAACAAAGACATAAACTGATACCCAGTAACACAGACACACACTTACACCAAGTAACAAAGACATACACTGACACCAAGTAACAAAGACATACACTTACAGCAAGTAACAAAGACATACACTGAAACCAAGTAACAAAGACATACACTTACACCAAGTCTCAAAGACATACACTGACACCAAGTAACAAAGACATACACTGATACCCAGAAACACAGACACACACTTACACCAAGTAACAAAGACATACACTGACACCAAGTAACAAAGACATACACTTACACCAAGTAACAAAGACATACACTGACACCAAGTAACAAACACATACACTGATACCCAGTAACACAGGCACACACCTACACCAAGTAACAAAGTCATACACTGATACCCAGTAACACAGACACACACTTCCACCAAGTAACACAGACATACAATGACACCAAGTAACAAAGACATATACTGACACCCAGTAACACAGAGAAACACTGACACCAAGTAACAAAGACACACACTGACACCAAGTAACACAGACATACACTGACACCAAGTAACAAAGAGATCCACTTACACCAAGTACAAAGACATACACTGATACCCAGTAACACAGCCACACACTTTCACCAAGTAACAAAGACAGACACTGATACCCAGTAACACAGACACACACTTACACCAAGTATCAAAGACATACACTGACACCAGGTAACAAAGACATACACTGACACCAAGTAAGAAAGACATACACTTACCCCAAGTCACAAAGACATGCACTTACACCAAGTAAGAAAGACACACACTTACACCAAGTAACACAGACCTACACTTACACCAAGTAACAAAGACATACACTGATACCCAGCAACACAGACACACTCTTACACCAGGTAACAAAGACAGACTCTGATACCAAGTAACAAAGACAAACACTGATACCCAGTAACAAAGACTACACTGATACCCAGTAACAAAGGCATACACTTACACCAAGTAACAAAGACAAACACTGACACCAAGTAACAAATACATACACTGATACCCATGTAACACAGGCACACCCCTACACCAAGTAACAAAGACATACACTGATACCCAGTAACACAGACACACACTTACACCAAGTAACAAACACACACACTTACACCAAGTAACACAGACATACACTGACACCAAGTAACAAAGACATACACTGACACCAAGTAACAAAGACACACACTGACACCAAGTAACACAGACATACACTGACACCAAGTAACAAAGACATCCACTTACACCAAGTACTAAGAAATACACTGACACCAAGTAACAAAGACATGCACTTACACCAAGTAACAACGACATACACTGATACCCAGTAACACAGACACACACTTACACCAAGGATCAAATACATACACTGACACCAAGTAACAGACATACACTGACACCAAGTAACAAAGACATGCACTTACACCAAGTAACAAAGACATACACTGACACCAAGTAACAAAGACATACAAAGATACCCAGTAACACAGACACACACTTACACCAAGTAACAAAGACATACACTGACACCAAGTAACAAAGACATACACTTACGCCAAGTAACAAAGACATACACTGACACCAAGTAACAAAGACATACACTGATACCCAGTAACACAGGCACACTCCTACACCAAGTAACAAAGAAATACACTGATACCCAGTAACACAGACACACACTTACGCCAAGTAACAAAGACATACACTGACACCAAGTAACACAGACATACACTGACACCAAGTAACAAAGGCATACACGTACACCAAGTCTGAAAGACATGCACTTCCACGAAGTAAGAAAGACACACATTTACACCAAGTAACACAGACCTACACTGACACCAAGTAACAAAGACATACACTGATACCCAGTAACACAGACACACACTTACACCAAGTACCACAGACATACACTGACACCAAGTAACAAAGACATATACTGACACCCAGGAACACAGATACACACTGACACCCAGTAACACAGAGAAACACTGACACCAAGTAACAAAGACACACACTGACACCAAGTAACACACACATACACTGACACCAAGTAACAAAGACATCCACTTGCACCAAGTACAAAGACATACACTGACACCAAGTAACAAAGACATGCACTTACACCAAATAACAAAGACATACACTGATACCCAGTAACACAGACACACACTTTCACCAAGTAACAAAGACAGACACTGATACCCAGTAACACAGACACACACTTACACCAAGTAACAAAGACATACACTGACACCAAGTAACAAAGACACACGCTGATACCCAGTAACACAGGCACACACCTACACCAGGTAAAAAAGACATACACTGATACCCAGTAACACAGACACACACTTACACCAAGTAACACAGACATATACTGCCACCAGTTAACAAAGACATACACTTACACCAAGTCTGAAAGACATGCACTTACACGAAGTAAGAAAGACACACATTTACACCAAGTAACACAGACCTACACTGACACCAAGTAACAAAGACATACATCCCCAAAGACACATTGTACAGCGAGCTCGCCACTGGTATCAGACCCACCGGCCGTCCATGTCTCCGTTATAAAGACGTCTGCAAACGCGACATGAAATCGTGTGACATTGATCACAAGTCGTGGGAGTCTGTTGCCAGCATTCGCCAGAGCTGGCGGGCAGGCATAAAGACAGGGCTAAATTGTGGCGAGTCGAAGAGACTTAGTAGTTGGCAGGAAAAAAGACAGAGGCGCAAGGGGAGAGCCAACTGTGCAACAGCCCCAACAAACAAATTTCTCTGCAGCACCTGTGGAAGAGCCTGTCACTCCAGAATTGGCCTTTATAGCCACTCCAGGCGCTGCTTCACAAACCACTGACCACCTCCAGGCGCGTATCCATTGTCTCTCGAGATAAGGAGGCCCAAAAGAAAGAACACTTACACCAAGTAACAAAGACACACACTGACACCAAGTAACAAAGACATAGACTTACACCAAGTCACAAAGACATGCACTTACACCAAGTAAGAAAGACACACACTTACACCAAGTAACACAAACCTACACTGACACCAAGTAACAAAGACATACACTGATACCCAGCAACACAGACACACTCTTACACCAAGTAACAAAGACAAACACTGATACCCAGTAACACAGACAAACACTTACACCAAGTATCAAATACATACACTGACACCAAGTAACAAAGACATACACTTACACCAAGTAACAAAGACACACACTGACACCAAGTAACAAAGACAGACACTTACACCAAGTAACACAGACATACACTGACACCAAATAACAAAGACAGACACTGATACCCAGTAACACAGACACACACTTACACCAAGTAACAAAGACAGACACTGATACCCAGTAACACAGACACACACTTACACCAGCTCACAAAGACACACACTGACACCCAGTAACAAAGACATACACTGATACCCAGTAACACAGGCACACACCTACACCAAGTAACAAAGACATACACTGACACCAAGTAACAAAGACATACACTTACACCAAGTAACAAAGACATACACTGACACCAAGTAACAAAGACATACATCGATACCCAGTAACACAGGCACACACCTACACCAAGTAACAAAGACATACACTGATACCCAGTAACACAGACACACACTTACACCAAGTAACACAGACATACACTGACACCAAGTAACAAAGACATACACTGATACCCAGTAACACAGGCACACACCTACACCAAGTAACAAAGACATACACTGATACCCAGTAACACAGACACACACTTACACCAAGTAACAAAGACATACACTGACACCAAGTAACAAAGACATACACTTACAGCAAGTAACGAAGACATACACTGAAACCAAGTAACAAAGACATACACTTACACCAAGTCTCAAAGACATACACTGACACCAAGTAACAAAGACATACACTGATACCCAGAAACACAGACACACACTTACACCAAGTAACAAAGACATACACTGACACCAAGTAACAAAGACATACACTTACACCAAGTAACAAAGACATACACTGACACCAAGTAACAAAGACATACACTGATACCCAGTAACACAGGCACACACCTACACCAAGTAACAAAGACATACACTGATACCCAGTAACACAGACACACACTTACACCAAGTAACACAGACATACAATGACACCAAGTAACAAAGACATATACTGACACCCAGGAACACAGATACACACTGACACCCAGTAACACAGAGAAACACTGACACCAAGTAACAAAGACACACACTGACACCAAGTAACACAGACATACACTGACACCAAGTAACAAAGACATCCACTTACACCAAGTACAAAGACATACACTGATACCCAGTAACACAGCCACACACTTTCACCAAGTAACAAAGACAGACACTGATACCCAGTAACACAGACACACACTTACACCAAGTATCAAAGACATACACTGACACCAGGTAACAAAGACATACACTGACACCAAGTAAGAAAGACATACACTTACACCAAGTAACACAGACCTACACTTACACCAAGTAACAAAGACATACACTGAAACCCAGCAACACAGACACACTCTTACACCAAGTAACAAAGACAGACTCTGATACCAAGTAACAAAGACAAACACTGATACCCAGTAACAAAGACATACACTGATACCCAGTAACAAAGGCATACACTTACACCAAGTAACAAAGACAAACACTGACACCAAGTAACAAATACATACACTGATACCCATGTAACACAGGCACACCCCTACACCAAGTAACAAAGACATACACTGATACCCAGTAACACAGACACACACTTACACCAAGTAACAAAGACATACACTGACACCAAGTAACAAAGACATTCACTTACACCAAGTAACAAAGACATACACTTACACCAAGTAACAAAGACATACACTGACACCAAGTAACATAGACATACACTGACACCAAGTAACAAAGACATACACTGATACCCAGTAACACAGACACACACTTACAACAAGTAAAAAAGACATACACTGACACCAAGTAACAAAGACATACACTTACACCAAGTAGCAAAGACATACACTGACACCAAGTAACAAAGACATACACTGACACCCAGTAACACAGGCACACACCTACACCAAGTAACAAAGACATACACTGATACCCAGTAACACAGACACACACTTACACCAAGTAACACAGACATACACTGACACCAAGTAACAAAGACATATACTGACACCCAGGAACACAGATACACACTGACACCCAGTAACACAGAGAAACACTGACACCAAGTAACAAAGACACACACTGACACCAAGTAACACAGACATACACTGACACCAAGTAACAAAGACATCCACTTACACCAAGTACAAAGAAATACACTGACACCAAGTAACAAAGACATGCACTTACACCAAGTAACAACGACATACACTGATACCCAGTAACACAGACACACACTTACACCAAGGATCAAATACATACACTGACACCAAGTAACAGACATACACTGACACCAAGTAACAAAGACATGCACTTACACCAAGTAACAAAGACATACACTGACACCAAGTAACAAAGACATACAAAGATACCCAGTAACACAGACACACACTTACACCAAGTAACAAAGACATACACTGACACCAAGTAACAAAGACATACACTTACGCCAAGTAACAAAGACATACACTGACACCAAGTAACAAAGACATACACTGATACCCGGTAACACAGGCACACTCCTACACCAAGTAACAAAGAAATACACTGATACCCAGTAACACAGACACACACTTACGCCAAGTAACACAGACATACACTGACAGCAAGTAACAAAGACACACACTGACACCAAGTAACACAGACATACACTGACACCAAGTAACAAAGACATCCACCTTCACCAAGTACAAAGACATACACTGACACCAAGTAACAAAGACATGCACTTACACCAAGTAACACTGACCTACACTGACACCAAGTAACAAAGACATACACTGATACCCATCAACACAGAGACACTCTTACACCAAGTAACAAAGACAGACACTGATACCCAGTAACACAGACACACACTTACACCAAGTATCAAAGACGTACACTGACACCAAGCAACAAAGTCATACACTGACACCAAGTAACAAAGACATACACTTACACCAAGTAACAAAGACATACACTGACACCAAGTAACAAAGACATCCACTGATATCCAGTAACACAGGCACACCCCTACACCAAGTAACAAAGACATACACTGACACCAAGTAACAAAGACATACACTTGCACCAAGTAACAAAGACATACATTGACACCAAGTAACAAAGACATACACTGATACCCAGTAACACAGGCACACACCTACACCAAGTAAAAAAGACATACACTGATACCCAGTAACACAGACACACACTTACACCAAGTAACACAGACATATACTGACACCAAGTAACAAAGACATACACTGATACCCAGTAACACCGACACACACTTACACCAAGTAACAAAGACATACACTGACACCAAGTAACAAAGACATACACTTACACCAAGTAACACAGACATACACTGATACCCATCAACACAGACACACTCTTACACCAAGTAACAAAGACAGACAATGATACCCAGTAACACAGACACACACTTACACCAAGTATCAAAGCCGTACACTGACACCAAGCAACAAAGTCATACACTGACACCAAGTAACAAAGACATACACTGACACCAAGTAACAAAGACATCCACTGATACCCAGTAACAAAGGCACACCCCTACACCAAGTAACAAAGACATACACTGACACCAAGTAACAAAGACATACACTTACACCAAGTAACAAAGACATACACTGACACCAAGTAACAAAGATATACACTGATACCCAGTAACACAGGCACACACCTACACCAAGTAAAAAAGACATACACTGATACCCAGTAACACAGAGACACACTTACACCAAGTAACACAGACATACACTGACACCAAGTAACAAAGACATACACTGAAACCCAGTAACACTGACACACACTTACACCAAGTAACAAAGACATACACTGACACCAAGTAACAAAGACATACACTTACACCAAGTAACAGAGAGATGCACTGACACCAAGTAACAAAGACATGCAATGATACCCAGTAACACAGGCACACACCTACACCTAGTAACAAAGACAATCACTGATACCCAGTAACACAGACACACACTTACACCAAGTAACAAAGACATACACTGACACCAAGTAACAAAGACATATACTGACACCCAGGATCACAGATACACACTGACACCCAGTAACACAGAGAAACACTGACACCAAGTAACAAAGACACACACTGACACCAAGTAACACAGACATACAATGACACCAAGTAACAAAGACATCCACTTGCACCAAGTGCAAAGACATACACTGACACCAAGTAACAAAGACATGCACTTACACCAAGTAACAAAGACATACACTGATACCCAATAACACAGCCACACACTTTCACCAAGTGCCAAAGACAGACACTGATACCCAGTAACACAGGCACACACTTACACCAAGTAACAAAGACATACACTGACACCAAGTAACAAAGACTTACACTGATACCCAGTAACACAGGCACACACCTACACCAAGTAAAAAAGACATACACTGATACCCAGTAACACAGACACACACTTACACCAAGTAACAAAGACAGACACTGATACCCAGTAACACAGACACACACTTACACCAAGTATCAAAGACATACACTGACACCAGGTAACAAAGACATACACTGACACCAAGTAAGAAAGACATACACTTACACCAAGTCACAAAGACATGCACTTACACCAAGTAAGAAAGACACACACTTACACCAAGTAACACAGACCTACACTTACACCAAGTAACAAAGACATACACTGATACCCAGCAACACAGACACACTCTTACACCAAGTAACAAAGACAGACTCTGATACCAAGTAACAAAGACAAACACTGATACCCAGTAACAAAGACATACACTGATACCCAGTAACAAAGGCATACACTTACACCAAGTAACAAAGACAAACACTGACACCAAGTAACAAATACATACACTGATACCCATGTAACACAGGCACACCCCTACACCAAGTAACAAAGACATACACTGATACCCAGTAACACAGACACACACTTACACCAAGTAACAAAGACATACACTGACACCAAGTAACAAAGACATTCACTTACACCAAGTAACAAAGACATACACTTACACCAAGTAACAAAGACATACACTGACACCAAGTAACATAGACATACACTGACACCAAGTAACAAAGACATACACTGATACCCAGTAACACAGACACACACTTACAACAAGTAAAAAAGACATACACTGACACCAAGTAACAAAGACATACACTTACACCAAGTAGCAAAGACATACACTGACACCAAGTAACAAAGACATACACTGACACCCAGTAACACAGGCACACACCTACACCAAGTAACAAAGACATACACTGATACCCAGTAGCACAGACACACACTTACACCAAGTAACACAGACATACACTGACACCAAGTAACAAAGACATATACTGACACCCAGGAACACAGATACACACTGACACCCAGTAACACAGAGAAACACTGACACCAAGTAACAAAGACACACACTGACACCAAGTAACACAGACATACACTGACACCAAGTAACAAAGACATCCACTTACACCAAGTACAAAGAAATACACTGACACCAAGTAACAAAGACATGCACTTACACCAAGTAACAACGACATACACTGATACCCAGTAACACAGACACACACTTACACCAAGGATCAAATACATACACTGACACCAAGTAACAGACATACACTGACACCAAGTAACAAAGACATGCACTTACACCAAGTAACAAAGACATACACTGACACCAAGTAACAAAGACATACAAAGATACCCAGTAACACAGACACACACTTACACCAAGTAACAAAGACATACACTGACACCAAGTAACAAAGACATACACTTACGCCAAGTAACAAAGACATACACTGACACCAAGTAACAAAGACATACACTGATACCCAGTAACACAGGCACACTCCTACACCAAGTAACAAAGAAATACACTGATACCCAGTAACACAGACACACACTTACGCCAAGTAACACAGACATACACTGACAGCAAGTAACAAAGACACACACTGACACCAAGTAACACAGACATACACTGACACCAAGTAACAAAGACATCCACCTTCACCAAGTACAAAGACATACACTGACACCAAGTAACAAAGACATGCACTTACACCAAGTAACACTGACCTACACTGACACCAAGTAACAAAGACATACACTGATACCCATCAACACAGACACACTCTTACACCAAGTAACAAAGACAGACACTGATACCCAGTAACACAGACACACACTTACACCAAGTATCAAAGACGTACACTGACACCAAGCAACAAAGTCATACACTGACACCAAGTAACAAAGACATACACTTACACCAAGTAACAAAGACATACACTGACACCAAGTAACAAAGACATCCACTGATATCCAGTAACACAGGCACACCCCTACACCAAGTAACAAAGACATACACTGACACCAAGTAACAAAGACATACACTTGCACCAAGTAACAAAGACATACATTGACACCAAGTAACAAAGACATACACTGATACCCAGTAACACAGGCACACACCTACACCAAGTAAAAAAGACATACACTGATACCCAGTAACACAGACACACACTTACACCAAGTAACACAGACATATACTGACACCAAGTAACAAAGACATACACTGATACCCAGTAACACCGACACACACTTACACCAAGTAACAAAGACATACACTGACACCAAGTAACAAAGACATACACTTACACCAAGTAACACAGACATACACTGATACCCATCAACACAGACACACTCTTACACCAAGTAACAAAGACAGACACTGATACCCAGTAACACAGACACACACTTACACCAAGTATCAAAGACGTACACTGACACCAAGCAACAAAGTCATACACTGACACCAAGTAACAAAGACATACACTGACACCAAGTAACAAAGACATCCACTGATACCCAGTAACACAGGCACACCCCTACACCAAGTAACAAAGACATACACTGACACCAAGTAACAAAGACATACACTTACACCAAGTAACAAAGACATACACTGACACCAAGTAACAAAGATATACACTGATACCCAGTAACACAGGCACACACCTACACCAAGTAAAAAAGACATACACTGATACCCAGTAACACAGAGACACACTTACACCAAGTAACACAGACATACACTGACACCAAGTAACAAAGACATACACTGAAACCCAGTAACACTGACACACACTTACACCAAGTAACAAAGACATACACTGACACCAAGTAACAAAGACATACACTTACACCAAGTAACAGAGAGATGCACTGACACCAAGTAACAAAGACATGCAATGATACCCAGTAACACAGGCACACACCTACACCTAGTAACAAAGACAATCACTGATACCCAGTAACACAGACACACACTTACACCAAGTAACAAAGACATACACTGACACCAAGTAACAAAGACATATACTGACACCCAGGATCACAGATACACACTGACACCCAGTAACACAGAGAAACACTGACACCAAGTAACAAAGACACACACTGACACCAAGTAACACAGACATACAATGACACCAAGTAACAAAGACATTAACTTGCACCAAGTGCAAAGACATACACTGACACCAAGTAACAAAGACATGCACTTACACCAAGTAACAAAGACATACACTGATACCCAATAACACAGACACACACTTTCACCAAGTAACAAAGACAGACACTGATACCCAGTAACACAGGCACACACTTACACCAAGTAACAAAGACATACACTGACACCAAGTAACAAAGACGTACACTGATACCCAGTAACACAGGCACACACCTACACCAAGTAAAAAAGACATACACTGATACCCAGTAACACAGACACACACTTACACCAAGTAACATAGACATACACTAACACCAAGTAACAAAGACATACACTTACACCAAGTAACAAAGACATACACTGACACCAAGTAACAAAGACATACACTTACACCAAGTCACAAAGACATGCACTTACACCAAGTAAGAAAGACACACACTTACACCAAGTAACACAAACCTACACTGACACCAAGTAACAAAGACATACACTGATAGCCAGCAACACAGACACACTCTTACACCAAGTAACAAAGACAAACACTGACACCCAGTAACACAGACCCACACTTACACCAAGTATCAAATACATACACTGACACCCAGTAACAAAGACATACACTTACACCAAGAAACAAAGACACACACTTACACCAAGTAACAAAGACATACACTGACACCAAGTAACAAAGACAGACACTTACACCAAGTAACACAGACATACACTGACACCAAGTAACAAATACATACACTGACACCAAGTAACAAAGACATACACTTAAACCAAGTAACAAAGACATACACTGACACCAAGTAACAAAGACATACACTGATACCCAGTAACACAGGCACACACCTACACCAAGTAACAAAAACATACACTGATACCCAGTAACACAGACACACACTTACACCAAGTAACACAGACATACACTGACACCAAGTAAAAAATACATAAACTGATACCCAGTATCACAGGCACACACCTACACCAATTAACAAATACATACACTGATACCCAGTAACACAGACTCACACTTACAACAGGTATCAAAGACATACACTGACACCAAGTAACAAAGACATACACTTATAGCAAGTAACAAAGACATACACTGACACCAAGTAACAAAGACATACACTTACACGAAGTCTCAAAGACATGCACTTACACCAAGTAAGAAAGACACACACTTACACCAAGTAACACTGACCTAGACTGACACCAAGTAACAAAGACATACTCTGATACCCATCAACACAGACACACTCTTACACCAAGTAACAAAGACAGACACTGATTCCCAGTAACACAGACACACACTTACACCAAGTATCAAAGACGTACACTGACACCAAGCAACAAAGTCATACACTGACACCAAGTAACAAAGACATACACTTACACCAAGTAACAAAGACATACACTGACACCAAGTAACAAAGACATCCACTGATATCCAGTAACACAGGCACACCCCTACACCAAGTAACAAAGACATACACTGACACCAAGTAACAAAGACATACACTTGCACCAAGTAACAAAGACATACATTGACACCAAGTAACAAAGACATACACTGATACCCAGTAACACAGGCACACACCTACACCAAGTAAAAAAGACATACACTGATACCCAGTAACACAGACACACACTTACACCAAGTAACACAGACATATACTGACACCAAGTAACAAAGACATACACTGATACCCAGTAACACCGACACACACTTACACCAAGTAACAAAGACATACACTGACACCAAGTAACAAAGACATACACTTACACCAAGTAACACAGACATACACTGATACCCATCAACACAGACACACTCTTACACCAAGTAACAAAGACAGACACTGATACCCAGTAACACAGACACACACTTACACCAAGTATCAAAGACGTACACTGACACCAAGCAACAAAGTCATACACTGACACCAAGTAACAAAGACATACACTGACACCAAGTAACAAAGACATCCACTGATACCCAGTAACACAGGCACACCCCTACACCAAGTAACAAAGACATACACTGACACCAAGTAACAAAGACATACACTTACACCAAGTAACAAAGACATACACTGACACCAAGTAACAAAGATATACACTGATACCCAGTAACACAGGCACACACCTACACCAAGTAAAAAAGACATACACTGATACCCAGTAACACAGAGACACACTTACACCAAGTAACACAGACATACACTGACACCAAGTAACAAAGACATACACTGAAACCCAGTAACACTGACACACACTTACACCAAGTAACAAAGACATACACTGACACCAAGTAACAAAGACATACACTTACACCAAGTAACAGAGAGATGCACTGACACCAAGTAACAAAGACATGCAATGATACCCAGTAACACAGGCACACACCTACACCTAGTAACAAAGACAATCACTGATACCCAGTAACACAGACACACACTTACACCAAGTAACAAAGACATACACTGACACCAAGTAACAAAGACATATACTGACACCCAGGATCACAGATACACACTGACACCCAGTAACACAGAGAAACACTGACACCAAGTAACAAAGACACACACTGACACCAAGTAACACAGACATACAATGACACCAAGTAACAAAGACATCCACTTGCACCAAGTGCAAAGACATACACTGACACCAAGTAACAAAGACATGCACTTACACCAAGTAACAAAGACATACACTGATACCCAATAACACAGACACACACTTTCACCAAGTAACAAAGACAGACACTGATACCCAGTAACACAGGCACACACTTACACCAAGTAACAAAGACATACACTGACACCAGGTAACAAAGACGTACACTGATACCCAGTAACACAGGCACACACCTACACCAAGTAAAAAAGACATACACTGATACCCAGTAACACAGACACACACTTACACCAAGTAACACAGACATACACTAACACCAAGTAACAAAGACATACACTTACACCAAGTAACAAAGACATACACTGACACCAAGTAACAAAGACATACACTTACACCAAGTCACAAAGACATGCACTTACACCAAGTAAGAAAGACACACACTTACACCAAGTAACACAAACCTACACTGACACCAAGTAACAAAGACATACACTGATAGCCAGCAACACAGACACACTCTTACACCAAGTAACAAAGACAAACACTGACACCCAGTAACACAGACACACACTTACACCAAGTATCAAATACATACACTGACACCAAGTAACAAAGACATACACTTACACCAAGTAACAAAGACATACACTGACACCAAGTAACAAAGACAGACACTTACACGAAGTAACACAGACATACACTGACACCAAATAACAAAGACATACACTGATACCCAGTAACACAGACACACACTTACACCAAGTAACAAAGACAGACACTGATACCCAGTAACACAGACACACACTTACACCAGCTCACAAAGACACACACTGACACCCAGTAACAAAGACAGACACTGATACCCAGTAACACAGACACACACTTACACCAAGTAACAAAGACATACACTGACACCAATTAACAAAGACATAGACTGACACCAAGTAACAAAGACATACACTGATACACAGTAACACAGGCACACACCTACACCAAGTAACAAAGACATACACTGACACCAAGTAACAAAGACATACACTTACACCAAGTAACAAAGACATACACTGACACCAAGTAACAAAGACATACACCGATACCCAGTAACACAGACACACACTTACACCAAGTATCAAAGACATACACTGATACCCAGTAACACAGACACACACTTACACCAGCTCACAAAGACACACACTGAAACCCAGTAACAAAGACAGACACTGACACCATGTAACAAATGCATACACTGACACCAAGTAACAAATACATACACTTAAACCAAGTAACAAAGACATACACTGACACCAAGTAACAAAGACATACACTGATACACAGTAACACAGGCACACACCTACACCAAGTAACAAAGACATACACTGACACCAAGTAACAAAGACATACACTTACACCAAGTAACAAAGACATACACTGACACCAAGTAACAAAGACATACACCGATACCCAGTAACACAGACACACACTTACACCAAGTATCAAAGACATACACTGACACCAAGTAACAAAGACATACACTTACAGCAAGTAACAAAGACATACACTGACACCAAGTAACAAAGACATACACTGATACCCAGTAACACAGACACACACTTACACCAAGTAACACAGACATAAACTGACACCAAGTAACAAAGACATAGACTGATACCCAGTAACACAGACACACACTTACACCAAGTAACAAAGACATACAATGACACCAAGTAACACAGACATACACTTACACCAAGTAACACAGACATACACTGACACCAAGTAACAAAGACATATACTGACACCCAGGAACACAGATACACACTGACACCCAGTAACACAGAGAAACACTGACACCAAGTAACAAAGACACACACTGACACCAAGTAACACAGACATACACTGACACCAAGTAGCAAAGACATCCACTTGCACCAAGTACAAAGACATACACTGACACCAAGTAACAAAGACATGCACTTACACCAAGTAACAAAGACATACACTGATACCCAGTAACACAGACACACACTTTCACCAAGTAACAAAGACAGACACTGAGACCCAGTAACACAGACACACACTTACACCAAGTATCAAACACATACACTGACACCAAGTAACAAAGACATACACTTACACCGAGTAACAAAGACATACACTGACACCAAGTAACAAAGACATACAATTACAAAAAGTCACAAAGACATGCACTTACACCAAGTAAGAAAGACAGACACTTACACCAAGTAACACAAACCTACACTGACTCCAAGTAACAAAGACATACACTGATACCCAGCAACACAGACACACTCTAACATCAAGTAACAAAGACAGACACTGATACCCAGTAACACAGACACACACTTACACCAAGTATCAAAGACATACACTGACACCAAGTAACAAAGACATACACTTACACCAAGTAACAAAGACATACACTTACACCAAGTCACAAAGACATACACTGACACCAAGTAACAAAGACATACACTTACACCAAGTAACACAGACATACACTGACACCAAATAACAAAGACATACACTGATACCCAGTAACACAGACACACACTTACACCAAGTAACAAAGACAGACACTGATACCCAGTAACACAGACACACACTTACACCAGCTCACAAAGACGCACACTGACACCCAGGAACAAAGACAGACACTGATACCCAGTAACACAGACACACACTTACACCAAGTTACAAAGACAGACACTGATACCCAGTAACACAGACACACACTTACACCAATTCACAAAGACATACACTGACACCCAGTAACAAAGACATACACTTACACCAAGTAACAAAGGCACACACTTACACCAAGTAACAAAGACATACACTGACACCAAGTAACAAAGACATACACTTACACCAAGTAACACAGACATACACTGACACCAAGTAACAAATACATACACTGACACCAAGTAACAAAGACATACTCTTAAACCAAGTAACAAAGACATACACTGACACCAAGTAACAAAGACATACACTGATACACAGGAACACAGGCACACACCTACACCAAGTGACAAAGACATACACTGACACCAAGTAACAAAGACATACACTTACACCAAGTAACAAAGACATACACTGACACCAAGTAACAAAGACATACACCGATACCCAGTAACACAGGCACACACCTACACCAAGTAACAAAGACTTACACTGATACACAGTAACACAGCCACACACTTACACCAAGTAACACAGACATACACTGACACCAAGTAACAAAGACATACACTGATACCCAGTAACACAGACACACCGACACCAAGTAACAAAGACATACACTGATACCCAGTAACACAGACACACACTTACACCAAGTATCAAAGACATACACTGACACCAAGTAACAAAGACATACACTTACAGCAAGTAACAAAGACATACACTGACACCAAGTAACAAAGACATACACTTACACCAAGTCTCAAAGACATGCACTTACACCAAGTAAGAAAGACACACACTTACACCAAGTAACACAGACCTACACTGACACCAAGTAACAAAGACATACACTGATACCCTTCAACACAGACACACTCTTACACCAAGTAACAAAGACAGACACTGATACCCAGTAACACAGACACACACTTACACCATGTATCAAAGTCATACACTGACACCAAGTAACAAAGACATACACTGACACCAAGTAACAAAGACATACACTTACACCAAGTAAAAAAGACATACACTGACACCAAGTAACAAAGACATACACTTACACCAAGTAACACAAACATACACTTACACCAAGGAACAAAGACAGACACTTACACCAAGTAACACAGACATACACTGACACCAAATAACAAAGACATACACTGATACCCAGTAACACAGACACACACTTACACCAGCTCACAAAGACGCACACTGACACCCAGTAACAAAGACAGACACTGATACCCAGTAACACAGACACACACTTACACCAAGTTTCAAAGACAGACACTGATACCCAGTAACACAGACACACACTTACACCAATTCACAAAGACATACACTGACACCCAGTAACAAAGACATACACTTACACAATGTAACAAAGACACACACTTACACCAAGTAACAAAGACACACACTGACACCAAGTAACACAGACATACACTGACACCAAGTAACAAAGACATCCACTTGCACCAAGTACAAAGACATACACTGACACCAAGTAACAAAGACATGCACTTACACCAAGTAACAAAGACATAAACTGATACCCAGTAACACAGACACACACTTTCACCAAGTAACAAAGACAGACACTGAGACACAGTAACACAGACACACACTTACACCAAGTATCAAACACATACACTGACACCAAGTAACAAAGACATACACTTACACCGAGTAACAAAGACATACACTGACACCAAGTAACAAAGACATACAATTACAAAAAGTCACAAAGACATGCACTTACACCAAGTAAGAAAGACAGACACTTACACCAAGTAACACAAACCTACACTGACTCCAAGTAACAAAGACATACACTGATACCCAGCAACACAGACACACTCTTACACCAAGTATCAAAGACATACACTGACACCAAGTAACAAAGACATACACTTACACCAAGTAACAAAGACATACACTTACACCATGTCACAAAGACATACACTGACACCAAGTAACAAAGACATACACTTACACCAAGTAACACAGACACACACTTACACCAAGTATCAAAGACATGCACTGACACCAAGTAACAAAGACATACACTTACACCAAGGAACAAAGACAGACACTTACACCAACTAACACAGACATACACTGACACCAAATAACAAAGACATACACTGATACCCAGTAACACAGACACACACTTTCACCAAGTAACAAAGACAGACACTGATACCCAGTAACACAGACACACACTTACACCAGCTCACAAAGACGCACACTGACACCCAGTAACAAAGACAGACACTGATACCCAGTAACACAGACACACACTTACACCAAGTTTCAAAGACAGACACTGATACCCAGTAACACAGACAAACACTTACACCAATTCACAAAGACATACACTGACACCCAGTAACAAAGACATACACTTACACCAAGTAACAAAGACACACACTTACACCAAGTAACAAAGACATACACTGACACCAAGTAACAAAGACATACACTTACACCAAGCAACACAGAAATACACTGACACCAAGTAACAAATACATACACTGACACCAAGTAACAAAGACATACTCTTAAACCAAGTAACAAAGACATACACTGACACCAAGAAACAAAGACATACACTGATACACAGTAACACAGGCACACACCTACACCAAGTAACAAAGACATACACTGACACCAAGTAACAAAGACATACACTTACACCAAGTAACAAAGACATACACTGACACCAAGTAACAAAGACATACACTGATACCCAGTAACACAGGCACACACCTACACCAAGTAACAAAGACATACACTGATACACAGTAACACAGCCACACACTTACACCAAGTAACACAGACATACACTGACACCAAGTAACAAAGACATACACTGATACCCAGTAACACAGACACACCTACACCAAGTAACAAAGACATACACTTACACCAAGTCTCAAAGACATGCACTAACACCAAGTAAGAAAGACACACACTTACACCAAGTAACACAGACCTACACTGACACCAAGTAACAAAGACATACACTGATACCCTTCAACACAGACACACTCTTACACCAAGTAACAAAGACAGACACTGATACCCAGTAACACAGACACACACTTACACCATGTATCAAAGACGTACACTGACACCAAGTAACAAAGACATACACTGACACCAAGTAACAAAGACATACACTGATACCCAGTAACACAGGCACACCCCGACAGCAAGTAACAAAGACATACACTGACACCAAGTAACAAAGACATACACTTACACCAAGTAAAAAAGAAATACACTGACACCAAGTAACAAAGACATACACTTACACCAAGTAACACAGACATACACTTACACCAAGGAACAAAGACAGACACTTACACCAAGTAACACAGACATACACTGACACCAAATAACAAAGACATACACTGATACCCAGTAACACAGACACACACTTACACCAAGTAACAAAGACTGACACTGATACCCTGTAACACAGACACACACTTACACCAGCTCACAAAGACGCACACTGACACCCAGTAACAAAGACAGACACTGATACCCAGTAACACAGACACACACTTACACCAAGTTTCAAAGACAGACACTGATACCAAGTAACACAGACACACACTTACACCAATTCACAAAGACATACACTGACACCCAGTAACAAAGACATACACTTACACAATGTAACAAAGACACACACTTACACCAAGTAACAAAGACACACACTTACACCAAGTAACAAAGACATACACTGACACCAAGTAACAAAGACATACACTTACACCAAGTAACACAGATATACACTGACACCAAGTAACAAATACATACACTGACACCAAGTAACAAAGACATACTCTTAAACCAAGTAACAAGGACATACACTGACACCAAGTAACAAAGACATACACTGATACACAGTAACATAGGCACACACCTACACCAAGTAACAAAGACATACACTGACACCAAGTAACAAAGACATACACTTACACCAAGTAACAAAGACATACACTGACACCAAGTAACAAAGACATACACCGATACCCAGTAACACAGGCACACACCTACACCAAGTAACAAAGACATACACTGATACACAGTAACACAGCCACACACTTACACCAAGTAACACAGACATACACTGACAACAAGTAACAAAGACATACACTGATACCCAGTAACACAGACACACCTACACCAAGTAACAAAGACATACACTGATACCCAGTAACACAGACACACACTTACACCAAGTATCAAAGACATACACTGACACCAAGTAACAAAGACATACACTTACAGCAAGTAACACAGACATACACTGACACCAAGTAACAAATACATACACTGACACCAAGTAACAAAGACATACTCTTAAACCAAGTAACAAGGACATACACTGACACCAAGTAACAAAGACATACACTGATACACAGTAACATAGGCACACACCTACACCAAGTAACAAAGACATACACTGACACCAAGTAACAAAGACATACACTTACACCAAGTAACAAAGACATACACTGACACCAAGTAACAAAGACATACACCGATACCCAGTAACACAGGCACACACCTACACCAAGTAACAAAGACATACACTGATACACAGTAACACAGCCACACACTTACACCAAGTAACACAGACATACACTGACAACAAGTAACAAAGACATACACTGATACCCAGTAACACAGACACACCTACACCAAGTAACAAAGACATACACTGATACCCAGTAACACAGACACACACTTACACCAAGTATCAAAGACATACACTGACACCAAGTAACAAAGACATACACTTACAGCAAGTAACAAAGACATACACTTACACCAAGTAACAAAGACATACACTTACACCAAGTCTCAAAGACATGCACTTACACCAAGTAAGAAAGACACACACTTACACCAAGTAACACAGACCTACACTGACACCAAGTAACAAAGACATACACTGATACCCTTCAACACAGACACACTCTTACACCAAGTAACAAAGACAGACACTGATACCCAGTAACACAGACACACACTTACACCATGTATCAAAGACGTACACTGACACCAAGTAACAAAGACATACACTGACACCAAGTAACAAAGACATACACTGATACCCAGTAACACAGGAACACCCCGACACCAAGTAACAAAGACATGCACTGACACCAAGTAACAAAGACATACACTTACACCAAGTAAAAAAGACATACACTGACACCAAGTAACAAAGACATACACTGATAACCAGTAACACATGCACATACCTACACCAAGTAACAAAGACATACACTGATACCCAGTAACACAGACACACACTTACACCAAGTAACACAGACATACACTGACACCAAGTAACAAAGACACACATTGATACACAGTAACACAGACACACACTTACACCAAGTAACAAAGACATACACTGACACCAAGTAACAAAGACATACACTTACAACAAGTAACAAAGACATACACTGACACCAAGTAACAAAGACATACACTGATACCCAGTAACACAGGCACACACCTACACCTAGTAACAAAGACATACACAGACACCCAGTAACACAGACACACACTTACACCAAGTAACACAGACATACACTGACACCAAGTAACAAAGACATATACTGACACCCAGGAACACAGACACACACAGACACCCAGTAACACAGAGAAACACTGACACAAAGTAACAAAGACATACACTGACACCAAGTAACACAGACATACACTGACACCAAGTAACAAAGACATCCACTCACACCAAGTAACAAAGACATACACTTACACCAAGTAACAAAGACATACACTGACACCAAGTAACAAAGACATACACTGACACCAAGTAACAAAGGCATACACTTACACGAAGTCACAAAGACATACACTGACACCACGTAACAAAGACACACTCTTACACCAAGTAACACAGGCATACACTGACACCAAGTAACAAAGACATACACTGATACCCAGTAACACAGACATACACTTACACCAAGTAACAAAGACAGACACTGATACCCAGTAACACAGACACACACTTACACCAGCTCACAAATACACACCCTGACACCCAGTAACAAAGACAGACACTGATACCCAGTAACACAGACACACACTTACACCAAGTAACAAAGACAGACACTGATACCCAGTAACACAGACACACACTTACACCAAGTAACAAAGACAGACACTGATACCCAGTAACACAGACACACACTTACACCAAGTAACAACGATACACACTTACACCAAGTAACAAAGACATACACTGACACCAAGTAACAAAGACATACACTTACACCAAGTAACACAGACATACACTGACACCAAGTAACAAATACTTACACTGACACCAAGTAACAAAGACACAAACTTACACCAAGTAACACAGACATACATTGACACCAAGTAACAAAGACTTACACTGATACCAAGTCACAAAGACACACACTGACACCAAGTAACAAAGACATACACTGACACCAAGTAACAAAGACATACACTTACACCAAGTCACAAAGACATGCACTTACACCAAGTCAGAAAGACACACACTTACACCAAGTAACACAGACCTACACTGACACCAAGTAACAAAGACATACACTGATACCCAGCCACACAGACACACTCTTACACCAAGTAACAAAGACAGACACTGATACCCAGTAACACAGACACACACTTACACCAAGTATCAAAGACAGACACTGACACGAAGTAACAAAGACTTACACTGACACCAAGTAACAAAGACATACACTGATACCCAGAAACACAGGCACACACCTACACCAAGTAACAAAGACATACACTGACACCAAGTAACAAAGACATACACTTCCACCAAGTAACAAAGACATACACTGACACCAAGTAACAAAGACATACATTGATACCCAGTAACACAGACACACACTTACACCAAGTAACACTGACATACACTGACACCAAGTAACAAAGACACACATTGATACACAGTAACACAGCCACACTCTCACCAAGTAACAAAGACATACACTGACACCAAGTAACAAAGACATACACTTACACCAAGTAACAAAGACATACACTGACACCAAGTAACAAAGACATACACTGATACCCAGTAACACAGGCACACACCTACACCTAGTAACAAAGACATACACAGACACCCAGTAACACAGACACACACTTACACCAAGTAACACAGACATACACTGACACCAAGTAGCAAAGACATATACTGACACCCAGGAACACAGATACACACAGACACCGAGTAACACAGAGAAACACTGACACCAAGTAACAAAGACATACACTGACACCAAGTAACACAGACATACACTGACACCAAGTAACAAAGACATCCACTTACACCAAGTAACAAAGACATACACTTACACCAAGTAACAAAGACATACACTGACACCAAGTAACAAAGGCATACACTTACACGAAGTCACAAAGACATACACTGACACCAAGTAACAAAGACATACACTTACACTAAGTAACACAGACATACACTTACCCCAAGTAACAAAGACACACTCTTACACCAAGTAACACAGGCATACACTGACACCAAGTAACAAAGACATACACTGATACCCAGTAACACAGACACACACTTACACCAAGTAACAAAGACAGACACTGACACCAAGTAACAAAGACATACACTTACACCAAGTAACAAAGACATACACTTACACCAAGTAACACAGACATACACTGACACCAAGTAACAAATACATACACTGACACCTGGTAACAAAGACATACTCTTAAACCAAGTAACAAAGACATACACTGACACCAAGTAACAAAGACATACACTGATACACAGTAACACAGGCACACACCTACACCAAGTAACAAAGACATACACTGACACCAAGTAACAAAGACATACACTTACACCAAGTAACAAAGACATACACTGACACCAAGTAACAAAGACATACACCGATACCCAGTAACACAGGCACACACCTACACCAAGTAACAAAGACATACACTGACACCAAGTAACACAGGCACACACCTACACCAAGTAACACAGACATACACTGACACCAAGTAACAAAGACATACACTGATACCCAGTAACACAGACACACCTACACCAAGTAACAAAGACATACACTGATACCCAGTAACACAGACACACACTTACACCAAGTATCAAAGACATACACTGACACCAAGTAACAAAGACATACACTTACAGCAAGTAACAAAGACATACACTGACACCAAGTAACAAAGACATACACTTACACCAGGTCTCAAAGACATGCACTTACACCAAGTAAGAAAGACACACACTTACCCCAAGTAACACAGACCTACACTGACACCAAGTAACAAAGACATACACTGATACCCTTCAACACAGACACACTCTTACACCAAGTAACAAAGACAGACACTGATACCCAGTAACACAGACACACACTTACACCATGTATCAAAGACGTACACTGACACCACGTAACAAAGACATACACTGACACCAAGTAACAAAGACATACACTGATACCCAGTAACACAGACACACCCCTACACCAAGTAACAAAGACATACACTGACACCAAGTAACAAAGACATACACTTACACCAAGTAAAAAAGACATACACTGACACCAAGTAACAAAGACATACACTGATACCCAGTAACACATGCACATACCTACACCAAGTAACAAAGACATACACTGATACCCAGTAACACAGCCACACACTTACACCAAGTAACACAGACATACACTGACACCAAGTAACAAAGACACACATTGATACACAGTAACACAGACACACACTTACACCAAGTAACAAAGACATACACTGACACCAAGTAACAAAGACATACACTTACACCAAGTAACATAGACATACACTGACACCAAGTAACAAAGACATACACTGATACCCAGTAACACAGGCACACACCTACACCTAGTAACAAAGACATACACAGACACCCAGGAACACAGACACACACTTACACCAAGTAACACAGACATACACTGAAACCAAGTAACAAAGACATACACTTACACCAAGTAAAAAAGACATACACTGACACCAAGTAACAAAGACATACACTTACACCAAGTAACAAAGACATACACTGACACCAAGTAACACAGACATACACTGACACCAAGTAACAAAGACATACTCTTAAACCAAGTAACAAAGACATACACTGACACCAAGTAACAAAGACATACATTGATACACAGTAAAACAGGCACACGCCTGCACCAAGTAACAAAGACATACACTGACACCAAGTAACAAAGACATACACTTACACTAAGTAACACAGACATACACTTACCCCAAGTAACAAAGACACACTCTTACACCAAGTAACACAGGCATACACTGACACCAAGTAACAAAGACATACACTGATACCCAGTAACACAGACACACACTTACACCAAGTAACAAAGACAGACACTGACACCAAGTAACAAAGACATACACTTACACCAAGTAACAAAGACATACACTTACACCAAGTAACACAGACATACACTGACACCAAGTAACAAATACATACACTGACACCTGGTAACAAAGACATACTCTTAAACCAAGTAACAAAGACATACACTGACACCAAGTAACAAAGACATACACTGATACACAGTAACACAGGCACACACCTACACCAAGTAACAAAGACATACACTGACACCAAGTAACAAAGACATACACTTACACCAAGTAACAAAGACATACACTGACACCAAGTAACAAAGACATACACCGATACCCAGTAACACAGGCACACACCTACACCAAGTAACAAAGACATACACTGACACCAAGTAACACAGGCACACACCTACACCAAGTAACACAGACATACACTGACACCAAGTAACAAAGACATACACTGATACCCAGTAACACAGACACACCTACACCAAGTAACAAAGACATACACTGATACCCAGTAACACAGACACACACTTACACCAAGTATCAAAGACATACACTGACACCAAGTAACAAAGACATACACTTACAGCAAGTAACAAAGACATACACTGACACCAAGTAACAAAGACATACACTTACACCAAGTCTCAAAGACATGCACTTACACCAAGTAAGAAAGACACACACTTACCCCAAGTAACACAGACCTACACTGACACCAAGTAACAAAGACATACACTGATACCCTTCAACACAGACACACTCTTACACCAAGTAACAAAGACAGACACTGATACCCAGTAACACAGACACACACTTACACCATGTATCAAAGACGTACACTGACACCACGTAACAAAGACATACACTGACACCAAGTAACAAAGACATACACTGATACCCAGTAACACAGACACACCCCTACACCAAGTAACAAAGACATACACTGACACCAAGTAACAAAGACATACACTTACACCAAGTAAAAAAGACATACACTGACACCAAGTAACAAAGACATACACTGATACCCAGTAACACATGCACATACCTACACCAAGTAACAAAGACATACACTGATACCCAGTAACACAGCCACACACTTACACCAAGTAACACAGACATACACTGACACCAAGTAACAAAGACACACATTGATACACAGTAACACAGACACACACTTACACCAAGTAACAAAGACATACACTGACACCAAGTAACAAAGACATACACTTACACCAAGTAACATAGACATACACTGACACCAAGTAACAAAGACATACACTGATACCCAGTAACACAGGCACACACCTACACCTAGTAACAAAGACATACACAGACACCCAGGAACACAGACACACACTTACACCAAGTAACACAGACATACACTGAAACCAAGTAACAAAGACATACACTTACACCAAGTAAAAAAGACATACACTGACACCAAGTAACAAAGACATACACTTACACCAAGTAACAAAGACATACACTGACACCAAGTAACACAGACATACACTGACACCAAGTAACAAAGACATACTCTTAAACCAAGTAACAAAGACATACACTGACACCAAGTAACAAAGACATACATTGATACACAGTAAAACAGGCACACGCCTGCACCAAGTAACAAAGACATACACTTACAGCAAGTAACAAAGACATACACTGACACCAAGTAACAAAGACATACACTTACACCAAGTCTCAAAGACATGCACTTACACCAAGTAAGAAAGACACACACTTACCCCAAGTAACACAGACCTACACTGATTCCAAGTAACAAAGACATACACTGACACCAAGTAACACAGACATACACTGACACCAAGTAACAAAGACATACTCTTAAACCAAGTAACAAAGACATACACTGACACCAAGTAACAAAGACATACATTGATACACAGTAAAACAGGCACACGCCTGCACCAAGTAACAAAGACATACACTGACACCAAGTAACAAAGACATACACTTACACCAAGTAAAAAAGACATACACTGACACCAAGTAACAAAGACATACACTGATACCCAGTAACACATGCACATACCTACACCAAGTAACAAAGACATACACTGATACCCAGTAACACAGACACACACTTACACCAAGTAACACAGACATACACTGACACCAAGTAACAAAGACACACATTGATACCCAGTAACACAGACACACACTTACACCAAGTAACAAAGACATACACTGACACCAAGTAACAAAGACATACACTTACACCAAGTAACAAAGACATACACTGACACCAAGTAACAAAGACATACACTGATACCCAGTAACACAGGCACACACCTACACCTAGTAACAAAGACATACACAGACACCCAGTAACACAGACACACACTTACACCAAGTAACACAGACATACACTGACACCAAGTAACAAAGACATATACTGACACCCAGGAACACAGATACACACAGACACCCAGTAACACAGAGAAACACTGACACCAAGTAACAAAGACATACACTGACACCAAGTAACACAGACATACACTGACACCAAGTAACAAAGACATCCACTTACACCAAGTAACAAAGACATACACTTACACCAAGTAACAAAGACATACACTGACACCAAGTAACAAAGACATACACTGACACCAAGTAACAAAGGCATACACTTACACGAAGTCACAAAGACATACACTGACACCAAGTAACAAAGACATACACTTACACCAAGTAACAAAGACATACACTTACACCAAGTCTCAAAGACATGCACTTACACCAAGTAAGAAAGACACACAATTACCCCAAGTAACACAGACCTACACTGACACCAAGTAACAAAGACATACTCTGATACCCTTCAACACAGACACACTCTTACACCAAGTAACAAAGACAGACACTGATACCCAGTAACACAGACACACACTTACACCATGTATCAAAGACGTACACTGACACCAAGTAACAAAGACATACACTGACACCAAGTAACAAAGACATACACTGATACCCAGTAACACAGGCACACCCCTACACCAAGTAACAAAGACATACACTGACACCAAGTAACAAAGACATACACTTACACCAAGTAAAAAAGACATACACTGACACCAAGTAACAAAGACATACACTGATACCCAGTAACACATGCACATACCTACACCAAGTAACAAAGACATACACTGATACCCAGTAACACAGCCACACACTTACACCAAGTAACACAGACATACACTGACACCAAGTAACAAAGACACACATTGATACACAGTAACACAGACACACACTTACACCAAGTAACAAAGACATACACTGACACCAAGTAACAAAGACATACACTTACACCAAGTAACATAGACATACACTGACACCAAGTAACAAAGACATACACTGATACCCAGTAACACAGGCACACACCTACACCTAGTAACAAAGACATACACAGACACCCAGGAACACAGACACACACTTACACCAAGTAACACAGACATACACTGAAACCAAGTAACAAAGACATACACTTACACCAAGTAAAAATGACATACACTGACACCAAGTAACAAAGACATACACTTACACCAAGTAACAAAGACATACACTGACACCAAGTAACACAGACATACACTGACACCAAGTAACAAAGACATACTCTTAAACCAAGTAACAAAGACATACACTGACACCAAGTAACAAAGACATACACTGATACACAGTAACACAGGCACACACCTACACCAAGTAACAAAGACATACACTGACACCAAGTAACAAAGACATACACTTACACCAAGTAAAAAAGACATACACTGACACCAAGTAACAAAGACATACACTGATACCCAGTAACACATGCACATACCTACACCAAGTAACAAAGACATACACTGATACCCAGTAACACAGACACACACTTACACCAAGTAACACAGACATACACTGACACCAAGTAACAAAGACACACATTGATACACAGTAACACAGACACACACTTACACCAAGTAACAAAGAAATACACTGACACCAAGTAACAAAGACATACACTTACACCAAGTAACAAAGACATACACTGACACCAAGTAACAAAGACATACACTGATACCCAGGAACACAGGCACACACCTACACCTAGTAACAAAGACATACACAGACACCCAGTAACACAGACACACACTTACACCAAGTAACACAGACATACACTGACACCAAGTAACAAAGACATATACTGACACCCAGGAACACAGATACACACAGACACCCAGTAACACAGAGAAACACTGACACCAAGTAACAAAGACATACACTGACACCAAGTAACACAGACATACACTGACACCAAGTAACAAAGACATCCACTTACACCAAGTAACAAAGACATACACTTACACCAAGTAACAAAGACATACACTGACACCAAGTAACAAAGACATACACTGACACCAAGTAACAAAGGCATACACTTACACGAAGTCACAAAGACATACACTGACACCAAGTAACAAAGACATACACTTACACCAAGTAACACAGTCATACACTTACCCCAAGTAACAAAGACACACTCTTACACCAAGTAACACAGGCATACACTGACACCAAGTAACAAAGACATACACTGATACCCAGTAACACAGACACACACTTACACCAAGTAACAAAGACAGACACTGATACCCAGTAACACAGACACACACTTACACCAGCTCACAAAGACACACCCTGACACCCAGTAACAAAGACATACTCTTACACCAAGTAACAACGACACACACTTACACCAAGTAACAAAGACATACACTGACACCAAGCAACAAAGACATACACTTACACCAAGTAACACAGACATACACTGACACCAAGTAACAAATACATACACTGACACCAAGTAACAAAGACACAAACTTACACCAAGTAACACAGACATACATTGACACCAGGTAACAAAGACATACACTGATACCAAGTCACAAAGACACACACTGACACCAAGTAACAAAGACATACACTGACACCAAGTAACAAAGACATACACTTACACCAAGTCACAAAGACATGCACTTACACCAAGTCAGAGAGACACACACTTACACCAAGTAACACAGACCTACACTGACACCAAGTAACAAAGACATACACTGATACCCAGCAACACAGACACACTCTTACACCAAGTAACAAAGACAGACACTGATACCCAGTAACACAGACACACACTTACACCAAGTATCGAAGACATACACTGACACGAAGTAACAAAGACTTACACTGACACCAAGTAACAAAGACATACACTGATACCCAGTAACACAGACACACACTTACACCAAGTAACAAAGACATACACTGACACCAAGTAACAAAGACATACACTGATATCCAGAAACACAGGCACACACCTACACCAAGTAACAAAGACATACACTGATACCCAGTAACACAGACACACACTTACACCAAGTAACAAAGACATACACTGACAGCAAGTAACAAAGACATACACTTACACCAAGTAACAAAGACATACACTGACACCAAGTAACAAAGACATACACTTACACCAAGTAACAAAGACATACACTGACACCAAGTAACAAAGACATACACTGATACTCAGTAACACAGAGACACACTTACACCAAGTAACAAAGGCATACACTGACACCAAGTAACAAAGACATACACTTGCACCAAGTAACAAAGACATACACTGACACCAAGTAACAAAGACATACACTGATACCCAGTAACACAGGCACACACCTACACCAAGTAACAAAGACATACACTGATACCCAGTAACACAGACACACACTTACACCAAGTAAGACAGACATACACTGACACCAAGTAACAAAGACATATACTGACACCCAGGAACACAAATACACACTGACACCCAGTAACACAGAGAAACACTGACACCAAGTAACAAAGACACACACTGACACCAAGTAACACAGACATACACTGACACCAAGTAGAAAAGACATCCACTTACACCAAGTACAAAGACATACAATGACACCAAGTAACAAAGACATGCACTTACAACAAATAACAAAGACATACACTGATACCCAGTAACACAGACACACACTTTCACCAAGTAACAAAGACAGACACTGATACCCAGTAACACAGACACACACTTACACCAAGTATCAAAGACATACACTGACACCAAGTAACAAAGACATACACTGACACCAAGTAACAAAGGCATACACTGATACCCAGCAACACAGACACACTCTTACACCAAGTAGCAAAGACAGACACTGATACCCAGTAACAAAGACAAACACTGACACCAAGTAACCAATACATACACTGACACCAAGTAACAAAGACATACATTTACACCAAGTAACAAAGACAAACACTGACACCAAGTAACAAAGACATAAACTGATACCCAGTAACACAGGCACACACCTACGCCAAGTAACAAAGACATACACTGATACCCAGTAACACAGACACACACTTACACCAAGTAACAAAAACATACACTGACACCAAGTAACAAAGACATACACTTACACCAAGTAACAAAGACATACTCTGACACCAAGTAACAAAGACATACACTGGCACCAAGTAACAAAGACATACACTTACACCAAGTAACAAAGACATACACTGACACCAAGTAACAAAGACATACACTGATACCCAGTAACACATACAAACACTTACAACAAGTAACAAAGACATACACTGACACCAAGTAACAAAGACATACACTGATACCCAGTAACACAGACACACACTTACACCAAGTAACAAAGACAGACACTGATACCAAGTAACAAAGACAAACACTGACACCAAGTAACAAAGACATACACTGACACCAAGTAACAAAGACATACACTGATACCCAGTTACACAGACACACACTTACACCAAGTAACAAAGACATACACTGACACCAAGTAACAAAGACATACACGTACACCAAGTAACAAAGACATACACTGACACCAAGTAACAAAGACATGCACTTACACCAAGTAACAAAGACATACACTGATACCCAGTAACACAGACACACACTTTCAGCAAGTAACAAAGACAGACACTGATACCCAGTAACACAGACACACACTTACACCAAGTAACAAAGACATACACTGACACCAAGTAACAAAGACATACACTGATACACAGTAACACAGGCACACACCTATACCAAGTAAAAAAGACATACACTGATACCCAGTAACACAGACACACACTTACACCAAGTAACAAAGACATACACTGACACCAAGTAACAAAGCATACACTGATACCCAGTTACACAGACACACACTTACACCAAGTAACAAAGACATACACTGACACCAAGTAACAAAGACATACACGTACACCAAGTAACAAAGACATACACTGACACAAAGTAACAAAGACATGCACTTACACCAAGTAACAAAGACATACACTGATACCCAGTAACACAGACACACACTTTCACCAAGTAACAAAGACAGACACTGATACCCAGTAACACAGACACACACTTACACCAAGTAACAAAGACATACACTGACACCAAGTAACAAAGACATACACTGATACCCAGTAACACAGGCACACACCTATACCAAGTAAAAAAGACATACACTGATACCCAGTAACACAGACACACACTTACACCAAGTAACACAGACATACACTGACACCAAGTAACAAAGACATACACTTACACCAAGTAACAAAGACATACACTTACACCAAGTCACAAAGACATGCACTTACACCAAGTAAGAAAGACACACACTTACACCAAGTAACACAAACCTACACTGACACCAAGTAACAAAGACATACACTGATACCCAGCAACACAGACACACTCTTACACCAAGTAACAAAGACAAACACTGACACACAGTAACACAGACACACACTTACACCAAGTATCAAATACATACACTGACACCAAGTAACAAAGACATACACTTACACCAAGTAACAAAGACATACACTGACACCAAGTAACAAAGACAGACACTTACACCAAGTAACACAGACATACACTGACACCAAATAACAAAGACATACACTGATACCCAGTAACACAGACACACACTTACACCAAGTAACAAAGACAGACACTGATACCCAGTAACACAGACACACACTTACACCAGCTCACAAAGACACACACTGACACCCAGTAACAAAGACAGACACTGATACCCAGTAACACAGACACACACTTACACCAAGTAACAAAGACAGACACTGATACCCAGTAACACAGACACACACCTACACCAAGTAACAAAGACATACACTGACGGCAAGTAACAAAGACATACACTTACACCAAGTAACAAAGACATACACTGACACCAAGTAACAAAGACATACACCGATACCCAGTAACACACGCACACACCTACACCAAGTAACAAAGACATACACTGATACCCAGTAACACAGACACACACTTACACCAAGTAACACAGACATACACTGACACCAAGTAACAAAGACATACACTGATACCCAGTAACACAGGCACACACCTACACCAAGTAACAAAGACATACACTGATACCCAGTAACACAGACACACACTTACACCAAGTATCAAAGACATACACTGACACCAAGTAACAAAGACATACACTTACAGCAAGTAACAAAGACATACACTGACACCAAGTAACAAAGACATACACTGACACCATGTAACAAATGCATACACTGACACCAAGTAACAAAGACATACACTTAAACCAAGTAGCAAAGACATAAACTGACACCAAGTAACAAAGACATACACTGATACACAGTAACAGAGGCACACACCTACACCAAGTAACAAAGACATACACTGACGCCAAGTAACAAAGACATACACTTACACCAAGTAACAAAGACATACACTGACACCAAGTAACAAAGACATACACCGATACCCAGTAACACACGCACACACCTACACCAAGTAACAAAGACATACACTGATACCCAGTAACACAGACACACACTTACACCAAGTAACACAGACATACACTGACACCAAGTAACAAAGACATACACTGATACCCAGTAACACAGGCACACACCTACACCAAGTAACAAAGACATACACTGATACCCAGTAACACAGACACACACTTACACCAAGTATCAAAGACATACACTGACACCAAGTAACAAAGACATACACTTACAGCAAGTAACAAAGACATACACTGACACCAAGTAACAAAGACACACACTGACACCAAGTCTCAAAGACATGCACTTACACCAAGTAAGAAAGACACACACTTACACCAAGTAACACAGACCTACACTGACACCAAGTAACAAAGACATACACTGATACCCATCAACACAGACACACTCTTACACCAAGTAACAAAGACAGACACTGATACCCAGTAACACAGACACACACTTACACCAAGTATCAAAGACGTACACTGACACCAAGTAACAAAGACATACACTGACACGAAGTAACAAAGACATACACTGATACCCAGAAACACAGGCACACCCCTACACCAAGTAACAAAGACATACACTTACACCAAGTAACAAAGACATACACTGACACCAAGTAACAAAGACATACACTGATACCCAGTAACACATGCACACACCTACACCAAGTAACACAGACATACACTGAACCCAAGTAACAAAGACATACACTGATACCCAGTAACACAGACACACACTTACACCAAGTAACAAAGACATACACTGACACCAAGTAATAAAGACATACACTTACACCACGTAACAAAGACATACACTGACACAAAGTAACAAAGACATACTTTGATACCCAGTAACACAGGCACACACCTACACCTAGTAATAAAGTCATACACTGATACCCAGTAACACAGACACACACTTACACCAAGTAACACAGACATACACTGACACCAAGTAACAAAGACACATACTGACACCAAGTAACACAGACATACACTGACACCAAGCAACAGAGACATCCAATTACACCAATTACAATGACATACACTGACACCAAGTAACAAAGACATACACTGATACCCAGCAACACAGACACACACTTACACCAAGTAACAAAGACAGACACTGATTCCCGGTAACACAGACACACACTTACACCAAGTATCAAAGACATACACTGACAACAAGTAACAAAGACATACACTTACACCAAGTAACAAAGACATACACTGACTCGAAGTAACAAAGACATACACTGACACCAAGTAACAAAGACATACACTTACACCAGGTAACAAAGACATACACTGACACCAAGTAACAAAGACATACAAAGATACCCTGTAACACAGTCACACAATAACACCAAGTAACAAAGACATACACTGACACCAAGTAACAAAGACATACACTTACACCAAGTAACAAAGACATACACTGACACCAAGTAACAAAGACATACACTGATACCCAGTTGCACAGGCACACACCTACACCAAGTAACAAAGACATACACTGATACCCAGGAACACAGACACACACTTACACCAAGTAACACAGACATACACTGACACCAAGTAACAAAGACATATACTGACACCCAGGAACACAGATGCACACTGACACCCAGTAACACAGAGAAACACAGACACCAAATAACAAAGACACACACTGACACCAAGTAACACAGACATACACTGACACCAAGTAACAGAGACATGCTCTTACACCAAGTAACAAAGACATACACTGATACCCTGTAACACAGACACACACTTTCACCATGTAACAAAGACAGACACTGATACCCAGTAACACAGACACACACTTACACCAAGTATCAAAGACATACACTGACACCAAGTAACAAAGAGATACACTTCCACCAAGTCACAAAGACATACACTGACACCAAGTAACAAAGACATACACTGACACCAAGTAACAAAGACATACACTGAAACCCAGTAACACAGACACACACTTACACCAAGTAACAAAGACAGACACTGATACCCAGTAACACAGACACACACTTACACCAAGTCACAAAGACATACACTGACACCCAGTAACAAAGACATACACTTACACCAAGTAACAAAGACACACACTTACACCAAGTAACAAAGACTTACACTGACACCAAGTAACAAAGACATACACTTACACCAAGTAACAAAGACATACACTGACACCAAGTAACAAATACATACACTGACACCAAGTAACAAAGACATACACTGATACCCAGTAACACAGGCACACACCTACACCAAGTAACAACGACATAAACTGACACCAAGTAACAAAGACATACACTTACACCAAGTAACAAAGACATACACTGACACCAAGTAACAAAGACATACACCGATACCCAGTAACACAGGCACAAACCTACACCAAGTAACAAAGACAGACACTGATACCCAGTAACACAGACACACACTTACACCAAGTCACAAAGACATACACTGACACCCAGTAACAAAGACATACACTTACACCAAGTAACAAAGACACACACTTACACCAAGTAACAAAGACTTACACTGACACCAAGTAACAAAGACATACACTTACACCAAGTAACAAAGACATACACTTAAACCAAGTAACAAAGACATACAATGACACCAAGTAACAAAGACATACACTGATACCCAGTAACACAGGCACACACCTACACCAAGTAACAAAGACATAAACTGACACCAAGTAACAAAGACATACACTTACACCAAGTAACAAAGACATACACTGACACCAAGTAACAAAGACATACACCGATACCCAGTAACACAGGCACAAACCTACACCAAGTAACAAAGACATACACTGATACCCAGTAACACAGACACCCACTTACACCAAGTAACACAGACATACGCTGACACCAAGTAACAAAGACATACACTGATACCCAGTAACACAGGCACACACCTACACCAAGTAACAAAGACATACACTGATACCCAGTAACACAGACACACACTTACAACAAGTATCAAAGACATACACTGACACCAAGTAACAAAGACATACCTTACAGCAAGTAACAAAGACATACACTGACACCAAGTAACAAAGACATACACTTACACCAAGTCTCAAAGACATGCACTTACACCAAGAAAGAAAGACACACACTTACACCAAGTAACACAGACCTACACTGACACCAATTAACAAAGACAGACACTGATACCCATCAACACAGACACACTCTTACACCATGTAACAAAGACAGACACTGATACCCAGTAACACAGACACACACTTACACCAAGTAACACAGACATACACTGACACCAAGTAACAAAGACATGCACTTACACCAAGTAACAAAGACATACACTGACACCAAGTAACAAAGACATCCACTGATACCCAGTAACACATGCACACCCCTACACCAAGTAACAAAGACATACACTGACACCAAGTAACAAAGACATACACTTACACCAAGTAACAAAGACATACACTGACACCAAGTAACAAAGACATACACTGATACCCAGTAACACAGGCACACACCTACACCAAGTAACAAAGACATACACTGATACCCAGTAACACAGACACACACTTACACCAAGTAACACAGACATACACTGACACCAAGTAACAAAGACATAGACTGATACCCAGTAACACAGACACACACTTACACCAAGTAACAAAGACATACAATGACACCAAGTAACAAAGACATACACTTACACCAAGTAACAGAGACATACACTGACACCAAGTAACAAAGACATACACTGATACCCAGTAACACAGGCACACACCTACACCTAGTAACAAAGACATACACTGATACCCAGTAACACAGACATACACTTACACCAAGTAACACAGACATACACTGACACCAAGTAACAAAGACATATACTGACACCCAGGAACACAGATACACAATGACACCCAGTAACACAGAGAAACACTGACACCAAGTAACAAAGACACACACTGACACCAAGTAACACAGACATACACTGACACCAAGTAACAAAGACATCCACTTACACCAAGTACAAAGACATACACTGACACCAAGTAACAAAGACATGCACTTACACCAAGTAACAAAGGCATACACTTACCCGAAGTCACAAAGACATACACTGATACCCAGTAACACAGACACACACTTTCACCAAGTAACAAAGACGGACACTGATACCCAGTAACACAGACACACACTTACACCAAGTATCAAACGCATACACTGACACCAAGTAACAAAGACATACACTTACACCGAGTAACAAAGACATACACTGACACCAAGTAACAAAGACATACAATTACAAAAAGTCACAAAGACATGCACTTACACCAAGCAAGAAAGACATACACTTACACCAAGTAACAAAGACATACACTTACACCAAGTAACAAAGACATACACTTACACCAAGTAACACAGACATACACTGATACCCAGTAACACAGACACACACTTACACCAAGTAACAAAGACAGACACTGACACCAAGTAACAAAGACATACACTTACACCAAGTAACACAGACATACACTGACACCAAGTAACAAATACATACACTGACACCAAGTAACAAAGACATACACTGATACACAGTAACACAGGCACACACCTACACCAAGTAACAAAGACATACACTGACACCAAGTAACAAAGACATACACTTACACCAAGTAACAAAGACATACACTGACACCAAGTGACAAAGACATACACCGATACCCAGTAACACAGGCACACACCGACACCAAGTAACAAAGACATACACTTACACCAAGTAACAAAGACATACACTGACACCAAGTAACAAAGACATACACCGATACCCAGTAACACAGCCACACACTTACACCAAGTAACACAGACATACACTGACACCAAGTAACAAAGTCATACACTGATACCCAGTAACACAGACACACCTACACCAAGTAACAAAGACATACACTGATACCCAGTAACACAGACACACTCTTACACCAAGTATCAAAGACATACACTGACACCAAGTAACAAAGACATACACTTACAGCAAGTAACAAAGACATACACTGACACCAAGTTACAAAGACATACACTTACACCAAGTCTCAAAGACATGCACTTACACCAAGTAAGAAAGACACACACTTACACCAAGTAACACAGACCTACACTGACACCAAGTAACAAAGACATACACTGATACCCTTCAACACAGACACACTCTTACACCAAGTAACAAAGACAGACACTGATACCCAGTAACACAGACACACACTTGCACCATGTATCAAAGACGTACACTGACACCAAGTAACAAAGACATACACTGACACCAAGTAACAAAGACATACACTGATACCCAGTAACACAGGCACACCCCTACACCAAGTAACAAAGACACACACTGACTCCAAGTAACAAAGACATACACTTACACCAAGTAAAAAAGACATACACTGACACCAAGTAACAAAGACATACACTGATACCCAGTAACACATGCACATACCTACACCAAGTAACAAAGACATACACTGATACCCAGTAACACAGACACACACTTACACCAAGTAACACAGACAGACACTGACACCAAGTAACAAAGACACACATTGATACACAGTAACACAGACACACACTTACACCAAGTAACAAAGACATACACTGACACCAAGTAACAAAGACATACACTTACACCAAGTAACAAAGACATACACTGACACCAAGTAACAAAGACATACACTGATACCCAGTAACACAGGCACACACCTACACCTAGTAACAAAGACATACACAGACACCCAGTAACACAGACACACACTTACACCAAGTAACACAGACATACACTGACACCAAGTAACAAAGACATACACTTACACCAAGTAACAAAGACATACACTGACACCAAGTAACAAAGACATACACCGATACCCAGTAACACAGGCACACACCGACACCAAGTAACAAAGACATACACTTACACCAAGTAACAAAGACATACACTGACACCAAGTAACAAAGACATACACCGATACCCAGTAACACAGCCACACACTTACACCAAGTAACACAGACATACACTGACACCAAGTAACAAAGTCATACACTGATACCCAGTAACACAGACACACCTACACCAAGTAACAAAGACATACACTGATACCCAGTAACACAGACACACTCTTACACCAAGTATCAAAGACATACACTGACACCAAGTAACAAAGACATACACTTACAGCAAGTAACAAAGACATACACTGACACCAAGTTACAAAGACATACACTTACACCAAGTCTCAAAGACATGCACTTACACCAAGTAAGAAAGACACACACTTACACCAAGTAACACAGACCTACACTGACACCAAGTAACAAAGACATACACTGATACCCTTCAACACAGACACACTCTTACACCAAGTAACAAAGACAGACACTGATACCCAGTAACACAGACACACACTTGCACCATGTATCAAAGACGTACACTGACACCAAGTAACAAAGACATACACTGACACCAAGTAACAAAGACATACACTGATACCCAGTAACACAGGCACACCCCTACACCAAGTAACAAAGACACACACTGACTCCAAGTAACAAAGACATACACTTACACCAAGTAAAAAAGACATACACTGACACCAAGTAACAAAGACATACACTGATACCCAGTAACACATGCACATACCTACACCAAGTAACAAAGACATACACTGATACCCAGTAACACAGACACACACTTACACCAAGTAACACAGACAGACACTGACACCAAGTAACAAAGACACACATTGATACACAGTAACACAGACACACACTTACACCAAGTAACAAAGACATACACTGACACCAAGTAACAAAGACATACACTTACACCAAGTAACAAAGACATACACTGACACCAAGTAACAAAGACATACACTGATACCCAGTAACACAGGCACACACCTACACCTAGTAACAAAGACATACACAGACACCCAGTAACACAGACACACACTTACACCAAGTAACACAGACATACACTGACACCAAGTAACAAAGACATACACTTACACCAAGTAAAAAAGACATACACTGACACCAAGTAACAAAGACATACACTTACACCAATTAACAAAGACAAACACTGACACCAAGTAACACAGACATACACTGACACCAAGTAACAAATACATACACTGACACCAAGTAACAAAGACATACACTGATACACAGTAACACAGGCACACACCTACACCAAGTAACAAAGACATACACTGACACCAAGTAACAAAGACATACACTTACACCAAGTAACAAAGACATACACTGACACCAAGTAACAAAGACATACACCGATACCCAGTAACACAGGCACACACCTACACCAAGTAACAAAGACATACACTTACACCAAGTAACAAAGACATACACTGACACCAAGTAACAAAGACATACACCGATACCCAGTAACACAGCCACACACTTACACCAAGTAACACAGACATACACTGACACCAAGTAACAAAGTCATACACTGATACCCAGTAACACAGACACACCTACACCAAGTAACAAAGACATACACTGATACCCAGTAACACAGACACACTCTTACACCAAGTATCAAAGACATACACTGACACCAAGTAACAAAGACATACACTTACAGCAAGTAACAAAGACATACACTGACACCAAGATACAAAGACATACACTTACACCAAGTCTCAAAGACATGCACTTACACCAAGTAAGAAAGACACACACTTACACCAAGTAACACAGACCTACACTGACACCAAGTAACAAAGACATACACTGATACCCTTCAACACAGACACACTCTTACACCAAGTAACAAAGACAGACACTGATACCCAGTAACACAGACACACACTTACACCATGTATGAAAGACGTACACTGACACCAAGTAACAAAGACATACACTGACACCAAGTAACAAAGACATACACTGATACCCAGTAACACAGGCACACCCCTACACCAAGTAACAAAGACACACACTGACTCCAAGTAACAAAGACATACACTTACACCAAGTAAAAAAGACATACACTGACACCAAGTAACAAAGACATACACTGATACCCAGTAACACATGCACATACCTACACCAAGTAACAAAGACATACACTGATACCCAGTAACACAGACACACACTTACACCAAGTAACACAGACAGACACTGACACCAAGTAACAAAGACACACATTGATACACAGTAACACAGACACACACTTACACCAAGTAACAAAGACATACACTGACACCAAGTAACAAAGACATACACTTACACCAAGTAACAAAGACATACACTGACACCAAGTAACAAAGACATACACTGATACCCAGTAACACAGGCACACACCTACACCTAGTAACAAAGACATACACAGACACCCAGTAACACAGACACACACTTACACCAAGTAACACAGACATACACTGACACCAAGTAACAAAGACATACACTTACACCAAGTAAAAAAGACATACACTGACACCAAGTAACAAAGACATACACTTACACCAATTAACAAAGACAAACACTGACACCAAGTAACACAGACATACACTGACACCAAGTAACAAAGACATACTCTTAAACCAAGTAACAAAGACATACACTGACACCAAGTAACAAAGACATACACTGATACACAGTAACACAGGCACACACCTACACCAAGTAACAAAGACATACACTGACACCAAGTAACAAAGACATACACTAACACCAAGTAAAAAAGACATACACTGACACCAAGTAACAAAGACATACACTGATACCCAGTAACACATGCACATACCTACACCAAGTAACAAAGACATACACTGATACCCAGTAACACAGACACACACTTACACCAAGTAACACAGACATACACTGACACCAAGTAACAAAGACACACATTGATACACAGTAACACAGACACACACTTACACCAAGTAACAAAGACATACACTGACACCAAGTAACAAAGACATACACTTACACCAAGTAACAAAGACATACACTGACACCAAGTAACAAAGACATACACTGATACCCAGTAACACAGGCACACACCTACACCTAGTAACAAAGACATACACAGACACCCAGTAACACAGACACACACTTACACCAAGTAACACAGACATACACTGACACCAAGTAACAAAGACATATACTGACACCCAGGAACACAGATACACACAGACACCCAGTAACACAGAGAAACACTGACACCAAGTAACACAGACATACACTGACACCAAGTAACAAAGACATCCACTTACACCAAGTAACAAAGACATGCACTGACACCAAGTAACAAAGACATACACTGATACCCAGTAACACAGACACACACTTACACCAAGTAACAAAGACAGACACTGATACCCAGTAACACAGACACACACTGACACCAAGTCACAAAGACATACACTGACACCCAGTAACAAAGACATACACTTACACCAAGTAACAAAGACACACACTTACACCAAGTAACAACGACACACACTTACACCAAGTAACAAAGAAATACACTGACACCAAGTAACAAAGACATACACTTACACCAAGTAACACAGACATACACTGACACCAAGTAACAAATACATACACTGACACCAAGTAACAAAGACACAAACTTACACCAAGTAACACAGACATACATTGACACCAAGTAACAAAGACATACACTGATACCAAGTAACAAAGACATACACTGACACCAAGTAACAAAGACATACACTTACACCAAGTCACAAAGACATGCACTAACACCAAGTCAGAAAGACACACACTTACACCAAGTAACACAGACCTACACTGACACCAAGTAACAAAGAGATACACTGATACCCAGAAGCACAGGCACACACCTACACCAAGTAACAAAGACATACACTGATACCCAGTAACACAGACACACACTTACACCAAGTAACAAAGACATACACTTACACCAAGTAACAAAGACATACACTGACACCAAGTAACAAAGACATACACTGATACCCAGTAACACAGACACACACTTACACCAAGTAACACAGACGTACACTGACACCAAGTAACAAAGACACACATTGATACACAGTAACACAGACACACACTTACACCAAGTAACAAAGACTTACACTGACACTCAGGAACACAGATACACACAGACACCCAGTAACACAGAGAAACACTGACACCAAGTAACAAAGACATACACTGACACCAAGTAACACAGACATACACTGACACCAAGTAACAAAGACAACCACTTACACCAAGTAACAAAGACATACACTTACACCAAGTAACAAAGACATACACTGACGCCAAGTAACAAAGGCATACACTGACACCAAGTAACAAAGACATACACTGATACCCAGTAACACAGACACACACTTACACCAAGTAACAAAGACAGACACTGACACCAATTAACACAGACATACACTTACACCAAGTAACAAAGACATAGACTTACACCAAGTAACAACAGGCATACACTGAAACCAAGTAACAAAGACATACACTGACACCAAGTAACAAAGACATACACTGACACCAAGTAACAAAGACATACACTGACACCAAGTAACAAAGACATACACTGATACACAGTAACACAGGCACACACCTACACCAAGTAACAAAGACATACACTGACACCAAGTAACAAAGACATACACTGACACCAAGTAACAAAGACATACACCGATACCCAGTAACACAGGCACACACCTACACCAAGTAACAAAGACATACACTGACACCAAGTAACAAAGACATACACTTACACCAAGTAACAAAGACATACACTGACACCAAGTAACAAAGACATACACCGATACCCAGTAACAGAGCCACACACTTACACCAAGTAACACAGACATACACTGACAACAAGTAGCAAAGTCATACACTGATACTCAGTAACACAGACACACCTACACCAAGTAACAAAGACATACACTGATACCCAGTAACACAGACACACACTGACACCAAGTAACAAAGACATACACTGACACCAAGTAACACAGACATACACTGACACCAAGTAACACAGACATACACTGACACCAAGTAACAAAGACATCCACTTACACCAAGTAACAAAGACATATACTTACACCAAGTAACAAAGACATACACTTAAACCAAGTAACAAAGACATACACTGACACCAAGTAACAAAGGCATACACTTACACGAAGTCACAAAGACATACACTGACACCAAGTAACAAAGACATACACTTACCCCAAGTAACACAGTCATACACTTACCCCAAGTAACAAAGACACACTCTTACACCAAGTAACACAGGCATACACTGACACCAAGTAACAAAGAGATACACTGATACCCAGTAACACAGACACACACTTACACCAAGTAACAAAGACAGACACTGATACCCAGTAACACAGACACACACTTACACCAGCTCACAAAGACACACCCTGACACCCAGTAACAAAGACAGACACTGATACCCAGTAACAAAGACACACACTTACACCAAGTAACAAAGACATACACTGATACCCACTAACACAGTCACACACTTACACCAAGTCACAAAGACATACACTGACACCCAGTAACAAAGACATACTCTTACACCAAGTAACAACGACACACACTTACACCAAGTAACAAAGACATACACTGACACCAAGCAACAAAGACATACACTTACACCAAGTAACACAGACATACACAGACACCAAGTAACAAATACATACACTGACACCAAGTAACAAAGACACAAACTTCCACCAAGTAACACAGACATACATTGACACCAAGTAACAAAGACATACACTGATACCAAGTCACAAAGACAAACACTGACACCAAGTAGCAAAGACATACACTGACACCAAGTAACAAAGACATACACAAACACCAAGTCACAAAGACATGCACTTACACCAAGTCAGAAAGACACACACTTACACCAAGTAACACAGACCTACACTGACACCAAGTAACAAAGGCATACACTGATACCCAGCAACACAGACACACTCTTACACCAAGTAACAAAGACAGACACTGATACCCAGTAACAAAGACAAACACTGACACCAAGTAACAAAGACATACACTGACACCAAGTAACAAAGACATACATTTACACCAAGTAACAAAGACATACATTTACACCAAGTAACAAAGACAAACACTGACACCAAGTAACAAAGACATACACTGATACCCAGTAACACAGACACACACTTACACCAAGTAACAAAAACATACACTGACACCAAGTAACAAAGACATACACTTACACCAAGTAACAAAGTCATACTCTGACACCAAGTAACAAAGACATACACTGGCACCAAGTAACAAAGACATACACTTACACCAAGTAACAAAGACATACACTGACACCAAGTAACAAAGACATACACTGATACCCAGTAACACATACAAACACTTACAACAAGTCACAAAGACATACACTGACACCAAGTAACAAAGACATACACTGATACCCAGTAACACAGACACACACTTACACCAAGTAACAAAGACAGACACTGACACCAAGTAACAAAGACAAACACTGACACCAAGTAACAAAGACATACACTGACACCAAGTAACAAAGACATACAGTTACACCAAGTAACAAAGTCAAACACTGACACCAAGTAACAAAGACATACACTGATACCCAGTTACACAGACACACACTTACACCAAGTAACAAAGACATACACTGACACCAAGTAACAAAGACATACACTAACACCAAGTAACAAAGACATACACTGACACCAAGTAACAAAGACATACACTGACACCAAGTAACAAAGACAAACACTGACACCAAGTAACAAAGACATACACTGATACCCAGTAACACAGACACACACTTACACCAAGTAACACAGACATACACTGACACCAAGTAACAAAGACATACACTGATACCCAGTAACACAGACACACACTTACACCAAGTAACAAAGACAGACACTGACACCAAGTAACAAAGACATACTCTTAAACCAAGTAACAGAGACATACACTGACACCAAGTAACAAAGACATACACTGATACCCAGTAACACAGGCACACACCTACACCTAGTAACAAAGACATACACTGATACCCAGTATCACAGACATACACTTACACCAAGTAACACAGACATACACTGACACCAAGTAACAAAGACATATACTGACACCCAGGAACACAGATACACACTGACACCCAGTAACACAGAGAAACACTGACACCAAGTAACAAAGACACACACTGACACCAAGTAACACAGACATACACTGACACCAAGTAACAAAGACATCCACTTACACCAAGCACAAAGACATACACTGACACCAAGTAACAAAGACATGCACTTACACCAAGTAACAAAGACATACACTGATACCCAGTAACACAGACACACACTTTCACCAAGTAACAAAGACAGACACTGATACCCAGTAACACAGACACACACTTGCACCAAGTATCAAACACATACACTGACACCAAGTAACAATGACATACACTTACACCGAGTAACAAAGACATACACTGACACCAAGTAACAAAGACATATACTGACACCCAGGAACACAGATACACACTGACACCCGGTAACACAGAGAAACACTGACACCAAGTAACAAAGACACACACGGACACCAAGTAACACAGACATACACTGACACCAAGTAAAAAAGGCATCCACTTACACCAAGTACAAAGACATACACTGACACCAAGTAACAAAGACATGCACTTACACCAAGTAACAAAGACATACACTGATACCCAGTAACACAGACACACACTTTCACCAAGTAACAAAGACAGGCACTGATACCCAGTAACACAGACACACACTTACACCAAGTATCAAAGACATACACTGACACCAAGTAACAAAGACATACACTGACACCAAGTAACAAAGACATACACTGACAACAAGTAACAAAGACATACACTTATACCAAGTCTCTAAGACAAGCACTTACACCATGTAAGAAAGACACACACTTACACCAAGTAACACAGACATACACTGACACCAAGTAACAAAGACATACACTGATACCCAGCAACACAGACACACACTTACACCAAGTAACAAAGGCATACACTGACACCAAGTAACAAAGACATACACTTACACCAAGTAACAAAGACATACACTGACACCAAGTAACAAAGACATACACTGATACCCAGTAACACAGGCACACACCTACACCAAGTAACAAAGACATACACTGATACCCAGTAACACAGACACACACTTACAGCAAGTAACACAGACATACACTGACACCAAGTAACAAAGACATACACTTACACCAAGTAACAAAGACATACACTGACACCAAGTAACAAAGACATACACTGATACCCAGTAACACAGACACACACTTACACCAAGTAACACAGACGTACACTGACACCAAGTAACAAAGACACACATTGATACACAGTAACACAGACACACACTTACACCAAGTAACAAAGACTTACACTGACACTCAGGAACACAGATACACACAGACACCCAGTAACACAGAGAAACACTGACACCAAGTAACAAAGACATACACTGACACCAAGTAACACAGACATACACTGACACCAAGTAACAAAGACAACCACTTACACCAAGTAACAAAGACATACACTTACACCAAGTAACAAAGACATACACTGACGCCAAGTAACAAAGGCATACACTTACACGAAGTCACAAAGACATACACTGACACCAAGTAACAAAGACATACACTTACACTAAGTAACACAGTCATACACTTACCCCAAGTAACAAAGACACACTCTTACACCAAGTAACACAGGCATACACTGACACCAAGTAACAAAGACATACACTGATACCCAGTAACACAGACACACACTTACACCAAGTAACAAAGACAGACACTGACACCAAGTAACACAGACATACACTTACACCAAGTAACAAAGACATAGACTTACACCAAGTAACAACAGGCATACACTGAAACCAAGTAACAAAGACATACACTGACACCAAGTAACAAAGACATACTCTTAAACCAAGTAACAAAGACATACACTGACACCAAGTAACAAAGACATACACTGATACACAGTAACACAGGCACACACCTACACCAAGTAACAAAGACATACACTGACACCAAGTAACAAAGACATACACTGACACCAAGTAACAAAGACATACACCGATACCCAGTAACACAGGCACACACCTACACCAAGTAACAAAGACATACACTGACACCAAGTAACAAAGACATACACTTACACCAAGTAACAAAGACATACACTGACACCAAGTAACAAAGACATACACCGATACCCAGTAACAGAGCCACACACTTACACCAAGTAACACAGACATACACTGACAACAAGTAGCAAAGTCATACACTGATACCCAGTAACACAGACACACCTACACCAAGTAACAAAGACATACACTGATACCCAGTAACACAGACACACACTGACACCAAGTAACAAAGACATACACTGACACCAAGTAACACAGACATACACTGACACCAAGTAACACAGACATACACTGACACCAAGTAACAAAGACATCCACTTACACCAAGTAACAAAGACATATACTTACACCAAGTAACAAAGACATACACTTAAACCAAGTAACAAAGACATACACTGACACCAAGTAACAAAGGCATACACTTACACGAAGTCACAAAGACATACACTGACACCAAGTAACAAAGACATACACTTACACCAAGTAACACAGTCATACACTTACCCCAAGTAACAAAGACACACTCTTACACCAAGTAACACAGGCATACACTGACACCAAGTAACAAAGAGATACACTGATACCCAGTAACACAGACACACACTTACACCAAGTAACAAAGACAGACACTGATACCCAGTAACACAGACACACACTTACACCAGCTCACAAAGACACACCCTGACACCCAGTAACAAAGACAGACACTGATACCCAGTAACAAAGACACACACTTACACCAAGTAACAAAGACATACACTGATACCCACTAACACAGTCACACACTTACACCAAGTCACAAAGACATACACTGACACCCAGTAACAAAGACATACTCTTACACCAAGTAACAACGACACACACTTACACCAAGTAACAAAGACATACACTGACACCAAGCAACAAAGACATACACTTACACCAAGTAACACAGACATACACAGACACCAAGTAACAAATACATACACTGACACCAAGTAACAAAGACACAAACTTCCACCAAGTAACACAGACATACATTGACACCAAGTAACAAAGACACACATTGATACACAGTAACACAGACACACACTTACACCAAGTAACAAAGACTTACACTGACACTCAGGAACACAGATACACACAGACACCCAGTAACACAGAGAAACACTGACACCAAGTAACAAAGACATACACTGACACCAAGTAACACAGACATACACTGACACCAAGTAACAAAGACAACCACTTACACCAAGTAACAAAGACATACACTTACACCAAGTAACAAAGACATACACTGACGCCAAGTAACAAAGGCATACACTGACACCAAGTAACAAAGACATACACTGATACCCAGTAACACAGACACACACTTACACCAAGTAACAAAGACAGACACTGACACCAAGTAACACAGACATACACTTACACCAAGTAACAAAGACATAGACTTACACCAAGTAACAACAGGCATACACTGAAACCAAGTAACAAAGACATACACTGACACCAAGTAACAAAGACATACACTGACACCAAGTAACAAAGACATACACTGACACCAAGTAACAAAGACATACACTGATACACAGTAACACAGGCACACACCTACACCAAGTAACAAAGACATACACTGACACCAAGTAACAAAGACATACACTGACACCAAGTAACAAAGACATACACCGATACCCAGTAACACAGGCACACACCTACACCAAGTAACAAAGACATACACTGACACCAAGTAACAAAGACATACACTTACACCAAGTAACAAAGACATACACTGACACCAAGTAACAAAGACATACACCGATACCCAGTAACAGAGCCACACACTTACACCAAGTAACACAGACATACACTGACAACAAGTAGCAAAGTCATACACTGATACTCAGTAACACAGACACACCTACACCAAGTAACAAAGACATACACTGATACCCAGTAACACAGACACACACTGACACCAAGTAACAAAGACATACACTGACACCAAGTAACACAGACATACACTGACACCAAGTAACACAGACATACACTGACACCAAGTAACAAAGACATCCACTTACACCAAGTAACAAAGACATATACTTACACCAAGTAACAAAGACATACACTTAAACCAAGTAACAAAGACATACACTGACACCAAGTAACAAAGGCATACACTTACACGAAGTCACAAAGACATACACTGACACCAAGTAACAAAGACATACACTTACACCAAGTAACACAGTCATACACTTACCCCAAGTAACAAAGACACACTCTTACACCAAGTAACACAGGCATACACTGACACCAAGTAACAAAGAGATACACTGATACCCAGTAACACAGACACACACTTACACCAAGTAACAAAGACAGACACTGATACCCAGTAACACAGACACACACTTACACCAGCTCACAAAGACACACCCTGACACCCAGTAACAAAGACAGACACTGATACCCAGTAACAAAGACACACACTTACACCAAGTAACAAAGACATACACTGATACCCACTAACACAGTCACACACTTACACCAAGTCACAAAGACATACACTGACACCCAGTAACAAAGACATACTCTTACACCAAGTAACAACGACACACACTTACACCAAGTAACAAAGACATACACTGACACCAAGCAACAAAGACATACACTTACACCAAGTAACACAGACATACACAGACACCAAGTAACAAATACATACACTGACACCAAGTAACAAAGACACAAACTTCCACCAAGTAACACAGACATACATTGACACCAAGTAACAAAGACATACACTGATACCAAGTCACAAAGACACACACTGACACCAAGTAGCAAAGACATACACTGACACCAAGTAACAAAGACATACACAAACACCAAGTCACAAAGACATGCACTTACACCAAGTCAGAAAGACACACACTTACACCAAGTAACACAGACCTACACTGACACCAAGTAACAAAGGCATACACTGATACCCAGCAACACAGACACACTCTTACACCAAGTAACAAAGACAGACACTGATACCCAGTAACAAAGACAAACACTGACACCAAGTAACAAAGACATACACTGACACCAAGTAACAAAGACATACATTTACACCAAGTAACAAAGACATACATTTACACCAAGTAACAAAGACAAACACTGACACCAAGTAACAAAGACATACACTGATACCCAGTAACACAGACACACACTTACACCAAGTAACAAAAACATACACTGACACCAAGTAACAAAGACATACACTTACACCAAGTAACAAAGTCATACTCTGACACCAAGTAACAAAGACATACACTGGCACCAAGTAACAAAGACATACACTTACACCAAGTAACAAAGACATACACTGACACCAAGTAACAAAGACATACACTGATACCCAGTAACACATACAAACACTTACAACAAGTCACAAAGACATACACTGACACCAAGTAACAAAGACATACACTGATACCCAGTAACACAGACACACACTTACACCAAGTAACAAAGACAGACACTGACACCAAGTAACAAAGACAAACACTGACACCAAGTAACAAAGACATACACTGACACCAAGTAACAAAGACATACAGTTACACCAAGTAACAAAGTCAAACACTGACACCAAGTAACAAAGACATACACTGATACCCAGTTACACAGACACACACTTACACCAAGTAACAAAGACATACACTGACACCAAGTAACAAAGACATACACTAACACCAAGTAACAAAGACATACACTGACACCAAGTAACAAAGACATACACTGACACCAAGTAACAAAGACAAACACTGACACCAAGTAACAAAGACATACACTGATACCCAGTAACACAGACACACACTTACACCAAGTAACACAGACATACACTGACACCAAGTAACAAAGACATACACTGATACCCAGTAACACAGACACACACTTACACCAAGTAACAAAGACAGACACTGACACCAAGTAACAAAGACATACTCTTAAACCAAGTAACAGAGACATACACTGACACCAAGTAACAAAGACATACACTGATACCCAGTAACACAGGCACACACCTACACCTAGTAACAAAGACATACACTGATACCCAGTATCACAGACATACACTTACACCAAGTAACACAGACATACACTGACACCAAGTAACAAAGACATATACTGACACCCAGGAACACAGATACACACTGACACCCAGTAACACAGAGAAACACTGACACCAAGTAACAAAGACACACACTGACACCAAGTAACACAGACATACACTGACACCAAGTAACAAAGACATCCACTTACACCAAGCACAAAGACATACACTGACACCAAGTAACAAAGACATGCACTTACACCAAGTAACAAAGACATACACTGATACCCAGTAACACAGACACACACTTTCACCAAGTAACAAAGACAGACACTGATACCCAGTAACACAGACACACACTTGCACCAAGTATCAAACACATACACTGACACCAAGTAACAATGACATACACTTACACCGAGTAACAAAGACATACACTGACACCAAGTAACAAAGACATATACTGACACCCAGGAACACAGATACACACTGACACCCGGTAACACAGAGAAACACTGACACCAAGTAACAAAGACACACACGGACACCAAGTAACACAGACATACACTGACACCAAGTAAAAAAGGCATCCACTTACACCAAGTACAAAGACATACACTGACACCAAGTAACAAAGACATGCACTTACACCAAGTAACAAAGACATACACTGATACCCAGTAACACAGACACACACTTTCACCAAGTAACAAAGACAGGCACTGATACCCAGTAACACAGACACACACTTACACCAAGTATCAAAGACATACACTGACACCAAGTAACAAAGACATACACTGACACCAAGTAACAAAGACATACACTGACAACAAGTAACAAAGACATACACTTATACCAAGTCTCTAAGACAAGCACTTACACCATGTAAGAAAGACACACACTTACACCAAGTAACACAGACATACACTGACACCAAGTAACAAAGACATACACTGATACCCAGCAACACAGACACACACTTACACCAAGTAACAAAGGCATACACTGACACCAAGTAACAAAGACATACACTTACACCAAGTAACAAAGACATACACTGACACCAAGTAACAAAGACATACACTGATACCCAGTAACACAGGCACACACCTACACCAAGTAACAAAGACATACACTGATACCCAGTAACACAGACACACACTTACAGCAAGTAACACAGACATACACTGACACCAAGTAACAAAGACATACACTTACACCAAGTAACAAAGACATACACTGACACCAAGTAACAAAGACATACACTGATACCCAGTAACACAGACACACACTTACACCAAGTAACACAGACGTACACTGACACCAAGTAACAAAGACACACATTGATACACAGTAACACAGACACACACTTACACCAAGTAACAAAGACTTACACTGACACTCAGGAACACAGATACACACAGACACCCAGTAACACAGAGAAACACTGACACCAAGTAACAAAGACATACACTGACACCAAGTAACACAGACATACACTGACACCAAGTAACAAAGACAACCACTTACACCAAGTAACAAAGACATACACTTACACCAAGTAACAAAGACATACACTGACGCCAAGTAACAAAGGCATACACTTACACGAAGTCACAAAGACATACACTGACACCAAGTAACAAAGACATACACTTACACTAAGTAACACAGTCATACACTTACCCCAAGTAACAAAGACACACTCTTACACCAAGTAACACAGGCATACACTGACACCAAGTAACAAAGACATACACTGATACCCAGTAACACAGACACACACTTACACCAAGTAACAAAGACAGACACTGACACCAAGTAACACAGACATACACTTACACCAAGTAACAAAGACATAGACTTACACCAAGTAACAACAGGCATACACTGAAACCAAGTAACAAAGACATACACTGACACCAAGTAACAAAGACATACTCTTAAACCAAGTAACAAAGACATACACTGACACCAAGTAACAAAGACATACACTGATACACAGTAACACAGGCACACACCTACACCAAGTAACAAAGACATACACTGACACCAAGTAACAAAGACATACACTGACACCAAGTAACAAAGACATACACCGATACCCAGTAACACAGGCACACACCTACACCAAGTAACAAAGACATACACTGACACCAAGTAACAAAGACATACACTTACACCAAGTAACAAAGACATACACTGACACCAAGTAACAAAGACATACACCGATACCCAGTAACAGAGCCACACACTTACACCAAGTAACACAGACATACACTGACAACAAGTAGCAAAGTCATACACTGATACCCAGTAACACAGACACACCTACACCAAGTAACAAAGACATACACTGATACCCAGTAACACAGACACACACTGACACCAAGTAACAAAGACATACACTGACACCAAGTAACACAGACATACACTGACACCAAGTAACACAGACATACACTGACACCAAGTAACAAAGACATCCACTTACACCAAGTAACAAAGACATATACTTACACCAAGTAACAAAGACATACACTTAAACCAAGTAACAAAGACATACACTGACACCAAGTAACAAAGGCATACACTTACACGAAGTCACAAAGACATACACTGACACCAAGTAACAAAGACATACACTTACACCAAGTAACACAGTCATACACTTACCCCAAGTAACAAAGACACACTCTTACACCAAGTAACACAGGCATACACTGACACCAAGTAACAAAGAGATACACTGATACCCAGTAACACAGACACACACTTACACCAAGTAACAAAGACAGACACTGATACCCAGTAACACAGACACACACTTACACCAGCTCACAAAGACACACCCTGACACCCAGTAACAAAGACAGACACTGATACCCAGTAACAAAGACACACACTTACACCAAGTAACAAAGACATACACTGATACCCACTAACACAGTCACACACTTACACCAAGTCACAAAGACATACACTGACACCCAGTAACAAAGACATACTCTTACACCAAGTAACAACGACACACACTTACACCAAGTAACAAAGACATACACTGACACCAAGCAACAAAGACATACACTTACACCAAGTAACACAGACATACACAGACACCAAGTAACAAATACATACACTGACACCAAGTAACAAAGACACAAACTTCCACCAAGTAACACAGACATACATTGACACCAAGTAACAAAGACATACACTGATACCAAGTCACAAAGACACACACTGACACCAAGTAGCAAAGACATACACTGACACCAAGTAACAAAGACATACACAAACACCAAGTCACAAAGACATGCACTTACACCAAGTCAGAAAGACACACACTTACACCAAGTAACACAGACCTACACTGACACCAAGTAACAAAGGCATACACTGATACCCAGCAACACAGACACACTCTTACACCAAGTAACAAAGACAGACACTGATACCCAGTAACAAAGACAAACACTGACACCAAGTAACAAAGACATACACTGACACCAAGTAACAAAGACATACATTTACACCAAGTAACAAAGACATACATTTACACCAAGTAACAAAGACAAACACTGACACCAAGTAACAAAGACATACACTGATACCCAGTAACACAGACACACACTTACACCAAGTAACAAAAACATACACTGACACCAAGTAACAAAGACATACACTGGCACCAAGTAACAAAGACATACACTTACACCAAGTAACAAAGACATACACTGACACCAAGTAACAAAGACATACACTGATACCCAGTAACACATACAAACACTTACAACAAGTCACAAAGACATACACTGACACCAAGTAACAAAGACATACACTGATACCCAGTAACACAGACACACACTTACACCAAGTAACAAAGACAGACACTGACACCAAGTAACAAAGACAAACACTGACACCAAGTAACAAAGACATACACTGACACCAAGTAACAAAGACATACAGTTACACCAAGTAACAAAGTCAAACACTGACACCAAGTAACAAAGACATACACTGATACCCAGTTACACAGACACACACTTACACCAAGTAACAAAGACATACACTGACACCAAGTAACAAAGACATACACTAACACCAAGTAACAAAGACATACACTGACACCAAGTAACAAAGACATACACTGACACCAAGTAACAAAGACAAACACTGACACCAAGTAACAAAGACATACACTGATACCCAGTAACACAGACACACACTTACACCAAGTAACACAGACATACACTGACACCAAGTAACAAAGACATACACTGATACCCAGTAACACAGACACACACTTACACCAAGTAACAAAGACAGACACTGACACCAAGTAACAAAGACATACTCTTAAACCAAGTAACAGAGACATACACTGACACCAAGTAACAAAGACATACACTGATACCCAGTAACACAGGCACACACCTACACCTAGTAACAAAGACATACACTGATACCCAGTATCACAGACATACACTTACACCAAGTAACACAGACATACACTGACACCAAGTAACAAAGACATATACTGACACCCAGGAACACAGATACACACTGACACCCAGTAACACAGAGAAACACTGACACCAAGTAACAAAGACACACACTGACACCAAGTAACACAGACATACACTGACACCAAGTAACAAAGACATCCACTTACACCAAGCACAAAGACATACACTGACACCAAGTAACAAAGACATGCACTTACACCAAGTAACAAAGACATACACTGATACCCAGTAACACAGACACACACTTTCACCAAGTAACAAAGACAGACACTGATACCCAGTAACACAGACACACACTTGCACCAAGTATCAAACACATACACTGACACCAAGTAACAATGACATACACTTACACCGAGTAACAAAGACATACACTGACACCAAGTAACAAAGACATATACTGACACCCAGGAACACAGATACACACTGACACCCGGTAACACAGAGAAACACTGACACCAAGTAACAAAGACACACACGGACACCAAGTAACACAGACATACACTGACACCAAGTAAAAAAGGCATCCACTTACACCAAGTACAAAGACATACACTGACACCAAGTAACAAAGACATGCACTTACACCAAGTAACAAAGACATACACTGATACCCAGTAACACAGACACACACTTTCACCAAGTAACAAAGACAGGCACTGATACCCAGTAACACAGACACACACTTACACCAAGTATCAAAGACATACACTGACACCAAGTAACAAAGACATACACTGACACCAAGTAACAAAGACATACACTGACAACAAGTAACAAAGACATACACTTATACCAAGTCTCTAAGACAAGCACTTACACCATGTAAGAAAGACACACACTTACACCAAGTAACACAGACATACACTGACACCAAGTAACAAAGACATACACTGATACCCAGCAACACAGACACACACTTACACCAAGTAACAAAGGCATACACTGACACCAAGTAACAAAGACATACACTTACACCAAGTAACAAAGACATACACTGACACCAAGTAACAAAGACATACACTGATACCCAGTAACACAGGCACACACCTACACCAAGTAACAAAGACATACACTGATACCCAGTAACACAGACACACACTTACAGCAAGTAACACAGACATACACTGACACCAAGTAACAAAGACATACACTTACACCAAGTAACAAAGACATACACTGACACCAAGTAACAAAGACATACACTGATACCCAGTAACACAGACACACACTTACACCAAGTAACACAGACGTACACTGACACCAAGTAACAAAGACACACATTGATACACAGTAACACAGACACACACTTACACCAAGTAACAAAGACTTACACTGACACTCAGGAACACAGATACACACAGACACCCAGTAACACAGAGAAACACTGACACCAAGTAACAAAGACATACACTGACACCAAGTAACACAGACATACACTGACACCAAGTAACAAAGACAACCACTTACACCAAGTAACAAAGACATACACTTACACCAAGTAACAAAGACATACACTGACGCCAAGTAACAAAGGCATACACTTACACGAAGTCACAAAGACATACACTGACACCAAGTAACAAAGACATACACTTACACTAAGTAACACAGTCATACACTTACCCCAAGTAACAAAGACACACTCTTACACCAAGTAACACAGGCATACACTGACACCAAGTAACAAAGACATACACTGATACCCAGTAACACAGACACACACTTACACCAAGTAACAAAGACAGACACTGACACCAAGTAACACAGACATACACTTACACCAAGTAACAAAGACATAGACTTACACCAAGTAACAACAGGCATACACTGAAACCAAGTAACAAAGACATACACTGACACCAAGTAACAAAGACATACTCTTAAACCAAGTAACAAAGACATACACTGACACCAAGTAACAAAGACATACACTGATACACAGTAACACAGGCACACACCTACACCAAGTAACAAAGACATACACTGACACCAAGTAACAAAGACATACACTGACACCAAGTAACAAAGACATACACCGATACCCAGTAACACAGGCACACACCTACACCAAGTAACAAAGACATACACTGACACCAAGTAACAAAGACATACACTTACACCAAGTAACAAAGACATACACTGACACCAAGTAACAAAGACATACACCGATACCCAGTAACAGAGCCACACACTTACACCAAGTAACACAGACATACACTGACAACAAGTAGCAAAGTCATACACTGATACCCAGTAACACAGACACACCTACACCAAGTAACAAAGACATACACTGATACCCAGTAACACAGACACACACTGACACCAAGTAACAAAGACATACACTGACACCAAGTAACACAGACATACACTGACACCAAGTAACACAGACATACACTGACACCAAGTAACAAAGACATCCACTTACACCAAGTAACAAAGACATATACTTACACCAAGTAACAAAGACATACACTTAAACCAAGTAACAAAGACATACACTGACACCAAGTAACAAAGGCATACACTTACACGAAGTCACAAAGACATACACTGACACCAAGTAACAAAGACATACACTTACACCAAGTAACACAGTCATACACTTACCCCAAGTAACAAAGACACACTCTTACACCAAGTAACACAGGCATACACTGACACCAAGTAACAAAGAGATACACTGATACCCAGTAACACAGACACACACTTACACCAAGTAACAAAGACAGACACTGATACCCAGTAACACAGACACACACTTACACCAGCTCACAAAGACACACCCTGACACCCAGTAACAAAGACAGACACTGATACCCAGTAACAAAGACACACACTTACACCAAGTAACAAAGACATACACTGATACCCACTAACACAGTCACACACTTACACCAAGTCACAAAGACATACACTGACACCCAGTAACAAAGACATACTCTTACACCAAGTAACAACGACACACACTTACACCAAGTAACAAAGACATACACTGACACCAAGCAACAAAGACATACACTTACACCAAGTAACACAGACATACACTGACACCAAGTAACAAATACATACACTGACACCAAGTAACAAAGACACAAACTTCCACCAAGTAACACAGACATACATTGACACCAAGTAACAAAGACATACACTGATACCAAGTCACAAAGACACACACTGACTCCAAGTAGCAAAGACATACACTGACACCAAGTAACAAAGACATACACAAACACCAAGTCACAAAGACATGCACTTACACCAAGTCAGAAAGACACACACTTACACCAAGTAACACAGACCTACACTGACACCAAGTAACAAAGGCATACACTGATACCCAGCAACACAGACACACTCTTACACCAAGTAACAAAGACAGACACTGATACCCAGTAACAAAGACAAACACTGACACCAAGTAACAAAGACATACACTGACACCAAGTAACAAAGACATACATTTACACCAAGTAACAAAGACATACATTTACACCAAGTAACAAAGACAAACACTGACACCAAGTAACAAAGACATACACTGATACCCAGTAACACAGACACACACTTACACCAAGTAACAAAAACATACACTGACACCAAGTAACAAAAACATACACTGACACCAAGTAACAAAGACATACACTTACACCAAGTAACAAAGTCATACTCTGACACCAAGTAACAAAGACATACACTGGCACCAAGTAACAAAGACATACACTTACACCAAGTAACAAAGACATACACTGACACCAAGTAACAAAGACATACACTGATACCCAGTAACACATACAAACACTTACAACAAGTCACAAAGACATACACTGACACCAAGTAACAAAGACATACACTGATACCCAGTAACACAGACACACACTTACACCAAGTAACAAAGACAGACACTGACACCAAGTAACAAAGACAAACACTGACACCAAGTAACAAAGACATACACTGACACCAAGTAACAAAGACATACAGTTACACCAAGTAACAAAGTCAAACACTGACACCAAGTAACAAAGACATACACTGATACCCAGTTACACAGACACACACTTACACCAAGTAACAAAGACATACACTGACACCAAGTAACAAAGACATACACTGACACCAAGTAACAAAGACAAACACTGACACCAAGTAACAAAGACATACACTGATACCCAGTAACACAGACACACACTTACACCAAGTAACACAGACATACACTGACACCAAGTAACAAAGACATACACTGATACCCAGTAACACAGACACACACTTACACCAAGTAACAAAGACAGACACTGACACCAAGTAACAAAGACATACTCTTAAACCAAGTAACAGAGACATACACTGACACCAAGTAACAAAGACATACACTGATACCCAGTAACACAGGCACACACCTACACCTAGTAACAAAGACATACACTGATACCCAGTATCACAGACATACACTTACACCAAGTAACACAGACATACACTGACACCAAGTAACAAAGACATATACTGACACCCAGGAACACAGATACACACTGACACCCAGTAACACAGAGAAACACTGACACCAAGTAACAAAGACACACACTGACACCAAGTAACACAGACATACACTGACACCAAGTAACAAAGACATCCACTTACACCAAGCACAAAGACATACATTGACACCAAGTAACAAAGACATGCACTTACACCAAGTAACAAAGACATACACTGATACCCAGTAACACAGACACACACTTTCACCAAGTAACAAAGACAGACACTGATACCCAGTAACACAGACACACACTTGCACCAAGTATCAAACACATACACTGACACCAAGTAACAATGACATACACTTACACCGAGTAACAAAGACATACACTGACACCAAGTAACAAAGACATATACTGACACCCAGGAACACAGATACACACTGACACCCGGTAACACAGAGAAACACTGACACCAAGTAACAAAGACACACACGGACACCAAGTAACACAGACATACACTGACACCAAGTAAAAAAGGCATCCACTTACACCAAGTACAAAGACATACACTGACACCAAGTAACAAAGACATGCACTTACACCAAGTAACAAAGACATACACTGATACCCAGTAACACAGACACACACTTTCACCAAGTAACAAAGACAGGCACTGATACCCAGTAACACAGACACACACTTACACCAAGTATCAAAGACATACACTGACACCAAGTAACAAAGACATACACTGACACCAAGTAACAAAGACATACACTGACAACAAGTAACAAAGACATACACTTATACCAAGTCTCTAAGACAAGCACTTACACCATGTAAGAAAGACACACACTTACACCAAGTAACACAGACATACACTGACACCAAGTAACAAAGACATACACTGATACCCAGCAACACAGACACACACTTACACCAAGTAACAAAGGCATACACTGACACCAAGTAACAAAGACATACACTTACACCAAGTAACAAAGACATACACTGACACCAAGTAACAAAGACATACACTGATACCCAGTAACACAGGCACACACCTACACCAAGTAACAAAGACATACACTGATACCCAGTAACACAGACACACACTTACAGCAAGTAACACAGACATACACTGACACCAAGTAACAAAGACATACACTTACACCAAGTAACAGAGACATACACTGACACCAAGTAACAAAGACATACACTGATAGCCAGTAACACAGGCACACACCTACACCTAGTAACAAAGACATACACTGATACCCAGTAACACAGACATACACTTACACCAAGTAACACAGACATACACTGACACCAAGTAACAAAGACATATACTGACACCCAGGAACACAGATACACACTGACACCCAGTAACACAGAGAAACACTGACACCAAGTAACAAAGACACACACTGACACCATGTAACACAGACATACACTGACACCAAGTAACAAAGACATCCACTTACACCAAGTACAAAGACATACACTGACACCAAGTAACAAAGACATGCACTTACACCAAGTAACAAAGACATACACTGATACCCAGTAACACATACAAACACTTACAACAAGTCACAAAGACATACACTGACACCAAGTAACAAAGACATACACTGATACCCAGTAACACAGACACACACTTACACCAAGTAACAAAGACAGACACTGATACCAAGTAACAAAGACAAACTCTGACACCAAGTAACAAAGACATACACTGACACCAAGTAACAAAGACATACAGTTACACCAAGTAACAAAGTCAAACACTGACACCAAGTAACAAAGACATACACTGATACCCAGTTACACAGACACACAGTTACACCAAGTAACAAAGACATACACTGACACCAAGTAACAAAGACATACACTTACACCAAGTAACAAAGACATACACTGACACCAAGTAACAAAGACATACACTGACACCAAGTAAGAAAGACAAACACTGACACCAAGTAACAAAGACATACACTGATACCCAGTAACACAGACACACACTTACACCAAGTAACACAGACATACACTGACACCAAGTAACAAAGACATACACTGATACCCAGTAACACAGACACACACTTACACCAAGTAACAAAGACAGACACTGACACCAAGTAACAAAGACATACTCTTAAACCAAGTAACAGAGACATACACTGACACCAAGTAACAAAGACATACACTGATACCCAGTAACACAGGCACACACCAACACCTAGTAACAAAGACATACACTGATACCCAGTATCACAGACATACACTTACACCAAGTAACACAGACATACACTGACACCAAGTAACAAAGACATATACTGACACCCAGGAACACAGATACACACTGACACCCAGTAACACAGAGAAACACTGACACCAAGTAACAAAGACACACACTGACACCAAGTAACACAGACATACACTGACACCAAGTAACAAAGACATCCACTTACACCAAGCACAAAGACATACACTGACACCAAGTAACAAAGACATGCACTTACACCAAGTAACAAAGACATACACTGATACCCAGTAACACAGACACACACTTTCACCAAGTAACAAAGACAGACACTGATACCCAGTAACACAGACACACACTTGCACCAAGTATCAAACACATACACTGACACCAAGTAACAATGACATACACTTACACCGAGTAACAAAGACATACACTGACACCAAGTAACAAAGACATATACTGACACCCAGGAACACAGATACACACTGACACCCGGTAACACAGAGAAACACTGACACCAAGTAACAAAGACACACACGGACACCAAGTAACACAGACATACACTGACACCAAGTAAAAAATACATCCACTTACACCAAGTACAAAGACATACACTGACACCAAGTAACAAAGACATGCACTTACACCAAGTAACAAAGACATACACTGATACCCAGTAACACAGACACACACTTTCACCAAGTAACAAAGACATACACTGACACCAAGTAACAAAGACATACACTGACAACAAGTAACAAAGACATACACTTATACCAAGTCACTAAGACATGCACTTACACCATGTAAGAAAGACACACACTTACACCAAGTAACACAGACATACACTGACACAAAGTAACAAAGACATACACTGATACCCAGCAACACAGACACACTCTTACACCAAGTAAGAAAGACAGACACTGATACCAAGTAACAAAGACAAACACTGACACCAAGTAACAAAGACATACACTTACACCAAGTAACAAAGACATACACTGACACCAAGTAACAAAGACATACACTGATACCCAGTAACACAGGCACACACCTACACCAAGTAACAAAGACATACACTGATACCCAGTAACACAGACACACACTTACACCAAGTAACACAGACATACACTGACACCAAGTAACAAAGACATACACTTACACCAAGTAACAGAGACATACACTGACACCAAGTAACAAAGACATACACTGATCGCCAGTAACACAGGCACTCACCTACACCTAGTAACAAAGACATACACTGATACCCAGTAACACAGACATACACTTACACCAAGTAACACAGACATACACTGACACCAAGTAACAAAGACATATACTGACACCCAGGAACACAGATAGACACTGACACCCAGTAACACAGAGAAACACTGACACCAAGTAACAAAGACACACACTGACACCATGTAACACAGACATACACTGACACCAAGTAACAAAGACATCCACTTACACCAAGTACAAAGACATACACTGACACCAAGTAACAAAGACATGCACTTACACCAAGTAACAAAGACATACACTGATACCCAGTAACACAGACACACACTTTCACCAAGTAACAAAGACAGACACTGATACCCAGTAACACAGACACACACTTACACCAAGTATCAAACACATACACTGAAACCAAGTAACAAAGACATACAATTACACCAAGTCACAAAGACATGCACTTACACCAAGTAAGAAAGACAGACACTTACACCAAGTAACACAAACCTACACTGACTCCAAGTAACAAAGACATACACTGATACCCAGCAACACAGACACACTCTAACATCAAGTAACAAAGACAGACACTGATACCCAGTAACACAGACACACACTTACACCAAGTATCAAAGACATACACTGACACCAAGTAACAAAGACATACACTTACACCAAGTAACAAAGACATACACTTACACCAAGTCACAAAGACATACACTGACACCAAGTAACAAAGACATACACTTACACCCAGTAACACAGACATACACTTACACCAAGGAACAAAGACAGACACTTACACCAAGTAACACAGACATACACTGACACCAAATAACAAAGACATACACTGATACCCAGTAACACAGACACACACTTACACCAAGTAACAAAGACAGACACTGATACCCAGTAACACAGACACACACTTACACCAGCTCACAAAGACGCACACTGACACCCAGTAACAAAGACAGACACTGATACCCAGTAACACAGACACACACTTACACCAAGTTCCAAAGACAGACACTGATACCCAGTAACACAGACACACTTACACCAATTCACAAAGACATACACTGACACCCAGTAACAAAGACATACACTTACACCAAGTAACAAAGACACACACTTACACCAAGTAACAAAGACATACACTGACACCAAGTAACAAAGACATACACTTACACCAAGTAACACAGACATACACTGACACCAAGTAACAAATACATACACTGACACCAAGTAACAAAGACATACTCTTAAACCAAGTAACAAAGACATACACTGACACCAAGTAACAAAGACATACACTGATACACAGTAACACAGGCACACACCTACACCAAGTAACAAAGACATACACTGACACCAAGTAACAAAGACATACACTTACACCAAGTAACAAAGACATACACTGACACCAAGTAACAAAGACATACACCGATACCCAGTAACACAGGCACACACCTACACCAAGTAACAAAGACATACACTGATACCCAGTAACACAGCCACACACTTACACCAAGTAACACAGACATACACTGACACCAAGTAACAAAGACATACACTGATACCCAGTAACACAGACACACCTACACCAAGTAACAAAGACATACACTGATACCCAGTAACACAGACACACACTTACACCAAGTATCAAAGACATACACTGACACCAAGTAACAAAGACATACACTTACAGCAAGTAACTAAGACATACACTGACACCAAGTAACAAAGACATACACTTACACCAAGTCTCAAAGACATGCACTTACACCAAGTAAGAAAGACACACACTTACACCAAGTAACACAGACCTACACTGACACCAAGTAACAAAGACAGACACTGATACCCAGTAACACAGACACACACTTTCACCAAGTAACAAAGACAGGCACTGATACCCAGTAACACAGACACACACTTACACCAAGTATCAAAGACATACACTGACACCAAGTAACAAAGACATACACTGACACCAAGTAACAAAGACATACACTGACAACAAGTAACAAAGACATACACTTATACCAAGTCTCTAAGACAAGCACTTACACCATGTAAGAAAGACACACACTTACACCAAGTAACACAGACATACACTGACACCAAGTAACAAAGACATACACTGATACCCAGCAACACAGACACACACTTACACCAAGTAACAAAGGCATACACTGACACCAAGTAACAAAGACATACACTTACACCAAGTAACAAAGACATACACTGACACCAAGTAACAAAGACATACACTGATACCCAGTAACACAGGCACACACCTACACCAAGTAACAAAGACATACACTGATACCCAGTAACACAGACACACACTTACAGCAAGTAACACAGACATACACTGACACCAAGTAACAAAGACATACACTTACACCAAGTAACAGAGACATACACTGACACCAAGTAACAAAGACATACACTGATAGCCAGTAACACAGGCACACACCTACACCTAGTAACAAAGACATACACTGATACCCAGTAACACAGACATACACTTACACCAAGTAACACAGACATACACTGACACCAAGTAACAAAGACATATACTGACACCCAGGAACACAGATACACACTGACACCCAGTAACACAGAGAAACACTGACACCAAGTAACAAAGACACACACTGACACCATGTAACACAGACATACACTGACACCAAGTAACAAAGACATCCACTTACACCAAGTACAAAGACATACACTGACACCAAGTAACAAAGACATGCACTTACACCAAGTAACAAAGACATACACTGATACCCAGTAACACATACAAACACTTACAACAAGTCACAAAGACATACACTGACACCAAGTAACAAAGACATACACTGATACCCAGTAACACAGACACACACTTACACCAAGTAACAAAGACAGACACTGATACCAAGTAACAAAGACAAACACTGACACCAAGTAACAAAGACATACACTGACACCAAGTAACAAAGACATACAGTTACACCAAGTAACAAAGTCAAACACTGACACCAAGTAACAAAGACATACACTGATACCCAGTTACACAGACACACAGTTACACCAAGTAACAAAGACATACACTGACACCAAGTAACAAAGACATACACTTACACCAAGTAACAAAGACATACACTGACACCAAGTAACAAAGACATACACTGACACCAAGTAACAAAGACAAACACTGACACCAAGTAACAAAGACATACACTGATACCCAGTAACACAGACACACACTTACACCAAGTAACACAGACATACACTGACACCAAGTAACAAAGACATACACTGATACCCAGTAACACAGATACACACTTACACCAAGTAACAAAGACAGACACTGACACCAAGTAACAAAGACATACTCTTAAACCAAGTAACAGAGACATACACTGACACCAAGTAACAAAGACATACACTGATACCCAGTAACACAGGCACACACCAACACCTAGTAACAAAGACATACACTGATACCCAGTATCACAGACATACACTTACACCAAGTAACACAGACATACACTGACACCAAGTAACAAAGACATATACTGACACCCAGGAACACAGATACACACTGACACCAAGTAACAAAGACATCCACTTACACCAAGCACAAAGACATACACTGACACCAAGTAACAAAGACATGCACTTACACCAAGTAACAAAGACATACACTGATACCCAGTAACACAGACACACACTTTCACCAAGTAACAAAGACATACACTGACACCAAGTAACAAAGACATACACTGACAACAAGTAACAAAGACATACACTTATACCAAGTCACTAAGACATGCACTTACACCATGTAAGAAAGACACACACTTACACCAAGTAACACAGACATACACTGACACCAAGTAACAAAGACATACACTGATACCCAGCAACACAGACACACTCTTACACCAAGTAAGAAAGACAGACACTGATACCAAGTAACAAAGACAAACACTGACACCAAGTAACAAAGACATACACTGATACCCAGTAACACAGGCACACACTTACACCAAGTAACAAAGGCATACACTGACACCAAGTAACAAAGACATACACTTACACCAAGTAACAAAGACATACACTGACACCAAGTAACAAAGACATACACTGATACCCAGTAACACAGGCACACACCTACACCAAGTAACAAAGACATACACTGATACCCAGTAACACAGACACACACTTACACCAAGTAACACAGACATACACTGACACCAAGTAACAAAGACATACACTTACACCAAGTAACAGAGACATCCACTGACACCAAGTAACAAAGACATACACTGATCGCCAGTAACACAGGCACTCACCTACACCTAGTAACAAAGACATACACTGATACCCAGTAACACAGACATACACTTACACCAAGTAACACAGACATACACTGACACCAAGTAACAAAGACATATACTGACACCCAGGAACACAGATAGACACTGACACCCAGTAACACAGAGAAACACTGACACCAAGTAACAAAGACACACACTGACACCATGTAACACAGACATACACTGACACCAAGTAACAAAGACATCCACTTACACCAAGTACAAAGACATACACTGACACCAAGTAACAAAGACATGCACTTACACCAAGTAACAAAGACATACACTGATACCCAGTAACACAGACACACACTTTCACCAAGTAACAAAGACAGACACTGATACCCAGTAACACAGACACACACTTACACCAAGTATCAAACACATACACTGAAACCAAGTAACAAAGACATACAATTACACCAAGTCACAAAGACATGCACTTACACCAAGTAAGAAAGACAGACACTTACACCAAGTAACACAAACCTACACTGACTCCAAGTAACAAAGACATACACTGATACCCAGCAACACAGACACACTCTAACATCAAGTAACAAAGACAGACACTGATACCCAGTAACACAGACACACACTTACACCAAGTATCAAAGACATACACTGACACCAAGTAACAAAGACATACACTTACACCAAGTAACAAAGACATACACTTACACCAAGTCACAAAGACATACACTGACACCAAGTAACAAAGACATACACTTACACCCAGTAACACAGACATACACTTACACCAAGGAACAAAGACAGACACTTACACCAAGTAACACAGACATACACTGACACCAAATAACAAAGACATACACTGATACCCAGTAACACAGACACACACTTACACCAAGTAACAAAGACAGACACTGATACCCAGTAACACAGACACACACTTACACCAGCTCACAAAGACGCACACTGACACCCAGTAACAAAGACAGACACTGATACCCAGTAACACAGACACACACTTACACCAAGTTCCAAAGACAGACACTGATACCCAGTAACACAGACACACTTACACCAATTCACAAAGACATACACTGACACCCAGTAACAAAGACATACACTTACACCAAGTAACAAAGACACACACTTACACCAAGTAACAAAGACATACACTGACACCAAGTAACAAAGACATACACTTACACCAAGTAACACAGACATACACTGACACCAAGTAACAAATACATACACTGACACCAAGTAACAAAGACATACTCTTAAACCAAGTAACAAAGACATACACTGACACCAAGTAACAAAGACATACACTGATACACAGTAACACAGGCACACACCTACACCAAGTAACAAAGACATACACTGACACCAAGTAACAAAGACATACACTTACACCAAGTAACAAAGACATACACTGACACCAAGTAACAAAGACAAACACCGATACCCAGTAACACAGGCACACACCTACACCAAGTAACAAAGACATACACTGATACCCAGTAACACAGCCACACACTTACACCAAGTAACACAGACATACACTGACACCAAGTAACAAAGACATACACTGATACCCAGTAACACAGACACACCTACACCAAGTAACAAAGACATACACTGATACCCAGTAACACAGACACACACTTACACCAAGTATCAAAGACATACACTGACACCAAGTAACAAAGACATACACTTACAGCAAGTAACTAAGACATACACTGACACCAAGTAACAAAGACATACACTTACACCAAGTCTCAAAGACATGCACTTACACCAAGTAAGAAAGACACACACTTACACCAAGTAACACAGACCTACACTGACACCAAGTAACAAAGACATACACTGATACCCTTCAACACAGACACACTCTTACACCAAGTAACAAAGACAGACACTGATACCCAGTAACACAGACACACACTTACACCATGTATCAAAGACGTACACTGACACCAAGTAACAAAGACATACACTGACACCAAGTAACAAAGACATACACTGATACCCAGTAACACAGGCACACCCCTACACCAAGTAACAAAGACATACACTGACACCAAGTAACAAAGACATACACTTACACCAAGTAAAAAAGACATACACTGACATCAAGTAACAAAGACATACACTGATACCCAGTAACACATGCACATACCTACACCAAGTAACAAAGACATACACTGATACCCAGTAACACAGACACACACTTACACCAAGTAACACAGACATACACTGACACCAAGTAACAAAGACACACATTGATACACAGTAACACAGACACACACTTACACCAAGTAACAAAGACATACACTGACACCAAGTAACAAAGACATACACTTACACCAAGTAACAAAGACATACACTGACACCAAGTAACAAAGACATACACTGATACCCAGTAACACAGGCACACACCTACACCTAGTAATAAAGACATACACAGACACCCAGTAACACAGACACACACTTACACCAAGTAACACAGACATACACTGACACCCAGGAACACAGATACACACAGACACCCAGTAACACAGAGAAACACTGACACCAAGTAACAAAGACATACACTGACACCAAGTAACACAGACATACACTGACACCAAGTAACAAAGACATACACTTAGACCAAGTAACAAAGACATACACTTACACCAAGTAACAAAGACATACACTGACATCAAGTAACAAAGACATACACTGACACCAAGTAACAAAGGCATACACTTACACGAAGTCACAAAGACATACACTGACACCAAGTAACAAAGACATACACTTACACAAAGTAACACAGTCATACACTTACCCCAAGTAACAAAGACACACTCTTACACCAAGTAACACAGGCATACACTGACACCAAGTAACAAAGACATACACTGATACCCAGTAACACAGACACACACTTACACCAAGTAACAAAGACAGACACTGATACCCAGTAACACAGACACACACTTACACCAGCTCACAAAGACACACCCTGACACCCAGTAACAAAGACAGACACTGATACCCAGTAACACAGACACACACTTACACCAAGTAACAAAGACAGACACTGATACCCAGTAACAAAGACACACTCTTACAACAAGTCACAAAGACATACACTGACACCCAGTAACAAAGACATACTCTTACACCAAGTAACAACGACACACACTTGCACCAAGTAACAAAGATATACACTGACACCAAGTAACAAAGACATACACTTACACCAAGTAACATAGACATACACTGACACCAAGTAACAAATACATACACTGACACCAAGTAACAAAGACACAAACTTACACCAAGTAACACAGACATACATTGACACCAAGTAACAAAGACATACACTGATACCAAGTCACAAAGACACACACTGACACCAAGTAACAAAGACATACACTGACAGCAAGTAACAAAGACATACACTTAGACCTAGTCACAAAGACATGCACTTACACCAAGTCAGAAAGACACACACTTACACCAAGTAACACAGACCTACACTGACACCAAGTAACAAAGACATACACTGACAACCAGCAACACAGACACACTCTTACACCAAGTAACAAAGACAGACACTGATACCCAGTAACACAGACACACACTTACACCAAGTATCAAAGACATACACGGACACGAAGTAACAAAGACTTACACTGACACCAAGTAACAAAGACATACACTTACGCCAAGTAACAAAGACATACACTGACACCAAGTAACAAAGACATACACTGATACCCAGAAACACAGGCACACACCTACACCAAGTAACAAAGACATACACTGATACCCTGTAACACAGACACACACTTACACCAAGTAACAAAGACATACACTGACACCAAGTAACAAAGACATACACTTACACCAAGTAACAAAGACACACACTGACACCAAGTAACAAAGACATACACTTACACCAAGTAACAAAGACATACACTGACACCAAGTAACAAAGACATACACTGATACCCAGTAACACAGAGACACACTTACACCAAGTAACAAAGGCATACACTGACACCAAGTAACAAAGACATACACTTGCACCAAGTAACAAAGACATACACTGACACTAAGTAACAAAGACATACACTGATACCCAGTAACACAGACACACACTTACACCAAGTATCAAAGACATACACTGACACCAAGTAACAAAGACATACACTGACACCAAGTAACAAAGACATACACTGACAACAAGTAACAAAGACATACACTTATACCAAGTCTCTAAGACAAGCACTTACACCATGTAAGAAAGACACACACTTACACCAAGTAACACAGACATACACTGACACCAAGTAACAAAGACATACACTGATACCCAGCAACACAGACACACACTTACACCAAGTAACAAAGGCATACACTGACACCAAGTAACAAAGACATACACTTACACCAAGTAACAAAGACATACACTGACACCAAGTAACAAAGACATACACTGATACCCAGTAACACAGGCACACACCTACACCAAGTAACAAAGACATACACTGATACCCAGTAACACAGACACACACTTACAGCAAGTAACACAGACATACACTGACACCAAGTAACAAAGACATACACTTACACCAAGTAACAGAGACATACACTGACACCAAGTAACAAAGACATACACTGATAGCCAGTAACACAGGCACACACCTACACCTAGTAACAAAGACATACACTGATACCCAGTAACACAGACATACACTTACACCAAGTAACACAGACATACACTGACACCAAGTAACAAAGACATATACTGACACCCAGGAACACAGATACACACTGACACCCAGTAACACAGAGAAACACTGACACCAAGTAACAAAGACACACACTGACACCATGTAACACAGACATACACTGACACCAAGTAACAAAGACATCCACTTACACCAAGTACAAAGACATACACTGACACCAAGTAACAAAGACATGCACTTACACCAAGTAACAAAGACATACACTGATACCCAGTAACACATACAAACACTTACAACAAGTCACAAAGACATACACTGACACCAAGTAACAAAGACATACACTGATACCCAGTAACACAGACACACACTTACACCAAGTAACAAAGACAGACACTGATACCAAGTAACAAAGACAAACACTGACACCAAGTAACAAAGACATACACTGACACCAAGTAACAAAGACATACAGTTACACCAAGTAACAAAGTCAAACACTGACACCAAGTAACAAAGACATACACTGATACCCAGTTACACAGACACACAGTTACACCAAGTAACAAAGACATACACTGACACCAAGTAACAAAGACATACACTTACACCAAGTAACAAAGACATACACTGACACCAAGTAACAAAGACATACACTGACACCAAGTAACAAAGACAAACACTGACACCAAGTAACAAAGACATACACTGATACCCAGTAACACAGACACACACTTACACCAAGTAACACAGACATACACTGACACCAAGTAACAAAGACATACACTGATACCCAGTAACACAGATACACACTTACACCAAGTAACAAAGACAGACACTGACACCAAGTAACAAAGACATACTCTTAAACCAAGTAACAGAGACATACACTGACACCAAGTAACAAAGACATACACTGATACCCAGTAACACAGGCACACACCAACACCTAGTAACAAAGACATACACTGATACCCAGTATCACAGACATACACTTACACCAAGTAACACAGACATACACTGACACCAAGTAACAAAGACATATACTGACACCCAGGAACACAGATACACACTGACACCCAGTAACACAGAGAAACACTGACACCAAGTAACAAAGACACACACTGACACCAAGTAACACAGACATACACTGACACCAAGTAACAAAGACATCCACTTACACCAAGCACAAAGACATACACTGACACCAAGTAACAAAGACATGCACTTACACCAAGTAACAAAGACATACACTGATACCCAGTAACACAGACACACACTTTCACCAAGTAACAAAGACATACACTGACACCAAGTAACAAAGACATACACTGACAACAAGTAACAAAGACATACACTTATACCAAGTCACTAAGACATGCACTTACACCATGTAAGAAAGACACACACTTACACCAAGTAACACAGACATACACTGACACCAAGTAACAAAGACATACACTGATACCCAGCAACACAGACACACTCTTACACCAAGTAAGAAAGACAGACACTGATACCAAGTAACAAAGACAAACACTGACACCAAGTAACAAAGACATACACTGATACCCAGTAACACAGGCACACACTTACACCAAGTAACAAAGGCATACACTGACACCAAGTAACAAAGACATACACTTACACCAAGTAACAAAGACATACACTGACACCAAGTAACAAAGACATACACTGATACCCAGTAACACAGGCACACACCTACACCAAGTAACAAAGACATACACTGATACCCAGTAACACAGACACACACTTACACCAAGTAACACAGACATACACTGACACCAAGTAACAAAGACATACACTTACACCAAGTAACAGAGACATACACTGACACCAAGTAACAAAGACATACACTGATCGCCAGTAACACAGGCACTCACCTACACCTAGTAACAAAGACATACACTGATACCCAGTAACACAGACATACACTTACACCAAGTAACACAGACATACACTGACACCAAGTAACAAAGACATATACTGACACCCAGGAACACAGATAGACACTGACACCCAGTAACACAGAGAAACACTGACACCAAGTAACAAAGACACACACTGACACCATGTAACACAGACATACACTGACACCAAGTAACAAAGACATCCACTTACACCAAGTACAAAGACATACACTGACACCAAGTAACAAAGACATGCACTTACACCAAGTAACAAAGACATACACTGATACCCAGTAACACAGACACACACTTTCACCAAGTAACAAAGACAGACACTGATACCCAGTAACACAGACACACACTTACACCAAGTATCAAACACATACACTGAAACCAAGTAACAAAGACATACAATTACACCAAGTCACAAAGACATGCACTTACACCAAGTAAGAAAGACAGACACTTACACCAAGTAACACAAACCTACACTGACTCCAAGTAACAAAGACATACACTGATACCCAGCAACACAGACACACTCTAACATCAAGTAACAAAGACAGACACTGATACCCAGTAACACAGACACACACTTACACCAAGTATCAAAGACATACACTGACACCAAGTAACAAAGACATACACTTACACCAAGTAACAAAGACATACACTTACACCAAGTCACAAAGACATACACTGACACCAAGTAACAAAGACATACACTTACACCCAGTAACACAGACATACACTTACACCAAGGAACAAAGACAGACACTTACACCAAGTAACACAGACATACACTGACACCAAATAACAAAGACATACACTGATACCCAGTAACACAGACACACACTTACACCAAGTAACAAAGACAGACACTGATACCCAGTAACACAGACACACACTTACACCAGCTCACAAAGACGCACACTGACACCCAGTAACAAAGACAGACACTGATACCCAGTAACACAGACACACACTTACACCAAGTTCCAAAGACAGACACTGATACCCAGTAACACAGACACACTTACACCAATTCACAAAGACATACACTGACACCCAGTAACAAAGACATACACTTACACCAAGTAACAAAGACACACACTTACACCAAGTAACAAAGACATACACTGACACCAAGTAACAAAGACATACACTTACACCAAGTAACACAGACATACACTGACACCAAGTAACAAATACATACACTGACACCAAGTAACAAAGACATACTCTTAAACCAAGTAACAAAGACATACACTGACACCAAGTAACAAAGACATACACTGATACACAGTAACACAGGCACACACCTACACCAAGTAACAAAGACATACACTGACACCAAGTAACAAAGACATACACTTACACCAAGTAACAAAGACATACACTGACACCAAGTAACAAAGACAAACACCGATACCCAGTAACACAGGCACACACCTACACCAAGTAACAAAGACATACACTGATACCCAGTAACACAGCCACACACTTACACCAAGTAACACAGACATACACTGACACCAAGTAACAAAGACATACACTGATACCCAGTAACACAGACACACCTACACCAAGTAACAAAGACATACACTGATACCCAGTAACACAGACACACACTTACACCAAGTATCAAAGACATACACTGACACCAAGTAACAAAGACATACACTTACAGCAAGTAACTAAGACATACACTGACACCAAGTAACAAAGACATACACTTACACCAAGTCTCAAAGACATGCACTTACACCAAGTAAGAAAGACACACACTTACACCAAGTAACACAGACCTACACTGACACCAAGTAACAAAGACATACACTGATACCCTTCAACACAGACACACTCTTACACCAAGTAACAAAGACAGACACTGATACCCAGTAACACAGACACACACTTACACCATGTATCAAAGACGTACACTGACACCAAGTAACAAAGACATACACTGACACCAAGTAACAAAGACATACACTGATACCCAGTAACACAGGCACACCCCTACACCAAGTAACAAAGACATACACTGACACCAAGTAACAAAGACATACACTTACACCAAGTAAAAAAGACATACACTGACATCAAGTAACAAAGACATACACTGATACCCAGTAACACATGCACATACCTACACCAAGTAACAAAGACATACACTGATACCCAGTAACACAGACACACACTTACACCAAGTAACACAGACATACACTGACACCAAGTAACAAAGACACACATTGATACACAGTAACACAGACACACACTTACACCAAGTAACAAAGACATACACTGACACCAAGTAACAAAGACATACACTTACACCAAGTAACAAAGACATACACTGACACCAAGTAACAAAGACATACACTGATACCCAGTAACACAGGCACACACCTACACCTAGTAATAAAGACATACACAGACACCCAGTAACACAGACACACACTTACACCAAGTAACACAGACATACACTGACACCCAGGAACACAGATACACACAGACACCCAGTAACACAGAGAAACACTGACACCAAGTAACAAAGACATACACTGACACCAAGTAACACAGACATACACTGACACCAAGTAACAAAGACATACACTTACACCAAGTAACAAAGACATACACTTACACCAAGTAACAAAGACATACACTGACATCAAGTAACAAAGACATACACTGACACCAAGTAACAAAGGCATACACTTACACGAAGTCACAAAGACATACACTGACACCAAGTAACAAAGACATACACTTACACAAAGTAACACAGTCATACACTTACCCCAAGTAACAAAGACACACTCTTACACCAAGTAACACAGGCATACACTGACACCAAGTAACAAAGACATACACTGATACCCAGTAACACAGACACACACTTACACCAAGTAACAAAGACAGACACTGATACCCAGTAACACAGACACACACTTACACCAGCTCACAAAGACACACCCTGACACCCAGTAACAAAGACAGACACTGATACCCAGTAACACAGACACACACTTACACCAAGTAACAAAGACAGACACTGATACCCAGTAACAAAGACACACTCTTACAACAAGTCACAAAGACATACACTGACACCCAGTAACAAAGACATACTCTTACACCAAGTAACAACGACACACACTTGCACCAAGTAACAAAGATATACACTGACACCAAGTAACAAAGACATACACTTACACCAAGTAACATAGACATACACTGACACCAAGTAACAAATACATACACTGACACCAAGTAACAAAGACACAAACTTACACCAAGTAACACAGACATACATTGACACCAAGTAACAAAGACATACACTGATACCAAGTCACAAAGACACACACTGACACCAAGTAACAAAGACATACACTGACAGCAAGTAACAAAGACATACACTTAGACCTAGTCACAAAGACATGCACTTACACCAAGTCAGAAAGACACACACTTACACCAAGTAACACAGACCTACACTGACACCAAGTAACAAAGACATACACTGACAACCAGCAACACAGACACACTCTTACACCAAGTAACAAAGACAGACACTGATACCCAGTAACACAGACACACACTTACACCAAGTATCAAAGACATACACGGACACGAAGTAACAAAGACTTACACTGACACCAAGTAACAAAGACATACACTTACGCCAAGTAACAAAGACATACACTGACACCAAGTAACAAAGACATACACTGATACCCAGAAACACAGGCACACACCTACACCAAGTAACAAAGACATACACTGATACCCTGTAACACAGACACACACTTACACCAAGTAACAAAGACATACACTGACACCAAGTAACAAAGACATACACTTACACCAAGTAACAAAGACACACACTGACACCAAGTAACAAAGACATACACTTACACCAAGTAACAAAGACATACACTGACACCAAGTAACAAAGACATACACTGATACCCAGTAACACAGAGACACACTTACACCAAGTAACAAAGGCATACACTGACACCAAGTAACAAAGACATACACTTGCACCAAGTAACAAAGACATACACTGACACTAAGTAACAAAGACATACACTGATACCCAGTAACACAGGCACACACCTACACCAAGTAACAAAGATATACACTGATACCCAGTAACATAGACACACACTTACACCAAGTAACACAGACATACACTGACACCAAGTAACAAAGACATATACTGACACCCAGGAACACAAATACACACTGACACCCAGTAACACAGAGAAACACTGACACCAAGTAACAAAGACACACACTGACACCAAGTAACACAGACATACACTGACACCAAGTAAAAAAGACATCCACTTACACCAAGTACAAAGACATACACTGACACCAAGTAACAAAGACATCCACTTACACCAAGTACAAAGACATACACTGACACCAAGTAACAAAGACATGCACTTACAACAAATAACAAAGACATACACTGATACCCAGTAACACAGACACACACTTTCACCAAGTAACAAAGACAGACACTGATACCCAGTAACACAGACACACACGTACACCAAGTATCAAAGACATACACTGACACCAAGTAACAAAGACATGCACTGACACCAGGTAACAAAGACATACACTTACACCAATTCACAAAGACATGCACTTACATCAAGTAAGAAAGACACACACTTACACCAAGTAACACAGACATACACTGACACCAAGTAACAAAGACAGACACTGATACCCAGTAACAAAGACAAACACTGACACCAAGTAACAAAGACATACACTGACACCAAGTAACAAAGACATACATTTACACCAAGTAACAAAGACAAACACTGACACCAAGTAACAAAGACATAAACTGATACCCAGTAACACAGGCACACACCTACACCAAGTAACAAAGACATACACTGATACCCAGTAACACAGACACACACTTACACCAAGTAACAAAAACATACACTGACACCAAGTAACAAAGACATACACTTACACCAAGTAACAAAGACATACTCTGACACCAAGTAACAAAGACATACACTGATACCCAGTAACACAGACACACACTTACACCAAGTAACAAAGACAGACACTGATACCAAGTAACAAAGACAAACACTGACACCAAGTAACAAAGACATACACTGACACCAAGTAACAAAGACATACAGTTACACCAAGTAACAAAGACCAACACTGACACCAAGTAACAAAGACATACACTGATACCCAGTTACACAGACACACACTTACACCAAGTAACAAAGACATACACTTACACCAAGTAACAAAGACATACACTGACACCAAGTAACAAAGACAAACACTGACACCAAGTAACAAAGACATACACTGATACCCAGTAACACAGACACACACTTACACCAAGTAACACAGACATACACTGACACCAAGTAACAAAGACATACACTGACACCCAGGAACACAGATACACACTGACACCCAGTAACACAGAGAAACACTGACACCAAGTAACAAAGACACACACGGACACCAAGTAACACAGAGATACACTGACACCAAGTAAAAAAGACATCCACTTACACCAAGTACAAAGACATGCACTTACACCAAGTAACAAAGACATACACTGATACCCAGTAACACAGACACACACTTTCACCAAGTCAAAAAGACATACACTGACACCAAGTAACAAAGACATACACTGACACCAGGTAACAAAGACATACACTGACAACAAGTAACAAAGACATACACTTATACCAAGTCACTAAGACATGCACTTACACCAAGTAACACAGACATACACTGACACAAAGTAACAAAGACATACACTGATACCCAGCAACACAGACACACTCTTACACCAAGTAAGAAAGACAGACACTGATACCAAGTAACAAAGACAAACACTGACACCAAGTAACAAAGACATACACTGATACCCAGTAACACAGGCACACACCTACACCAAGTAACAAAGACATACACTGATACCCAGTAACACCGACACACACTTACACCAAGTAACAAAGACATACACTGACACCAAGTAACAAAGACATACACTTACACCAAGTAACAAAGACATACACTGACACCAAGTAACAAAGACATACACTGATACCCAGTAACACAGGCACACACTTACAACAAGTAACAAAGACATACCCTGACACCAAGTAACAAAGACATACACTTACACCAAGTAACAAAGACATACACTGACACCAAGTAACAAAGACATACACTGATACACAGTAACACAGGCACACACCTACACCAAGTAACAAAGACATATACTGATACCCAGTAACACAGACACACACTTACACCAAGTAACACAGACATACACTGACACCAAGTAACAAAGACATATACTGACACCCAGGAACACAGATACACACTGACACCCAGACATACAAAGATACCAAGCAACACAGACACACACTTACACCAAGTAACAAAGACAGACACTGATACCAAGTAACAAAGAGAAACACTTACACCAAGTCACAAAGACATGCACTTACACCAAGTAAGAGAGACACACACTTACACCAAGTAACACAGACCTACACTGACACCAAGTAACAAAGACATACAAAGATACCCAGCAACACAGACACACTCTTACATCAGGTAACAAAGACAGACACTGATACCCAGTAACACAGACACACACTGACACCAAGTATCAAAGACATACACTGACACCAAGTAACAAAGACATACACTTACACCAAGTAACAAAGACATACACTGACCCCAAGTAACAAAGTCATAAACTGACACCAAGTAACAAAGACATAAACTTACACTAAGTAACAAACACATACACTGACACCAAGTAACAAAGACATACAAAGATACCGAGTAACACAGACACACACTTACACCAAGTAACAAAGACATACACTGACACCAAGTAACAAAGACATACACTTACACCAAGTAACAAAGGCATACACTGACACCAAGTAACAAAGACATACACTGATACCCAGTAACACAGGCACACACCTACACCAAGGAACAAAGACATACACTGATACCTAGTAACACAGACACACACTTTCACCAAGTAACACAGACATACACTGACACCAAGTAACAAAGACATATACTGACACCCAGGAACACAGATACACACTGACACCCAGTAACAAAGAGAAACACTGACACCAAGTAACAAAGACACACACTGACACCAAGTAACACAGACATACACTGACACCAAGTAACAAAGACATCCACTTACACCAAGTACAAAGAAATACACTGACACCAAGTAACAAAGACATGCACTTACACCAAGTAACAAAGACATACACTGATACCCAGTAACACAGACACACACTTTCACCAAGGAACAAAGAGAGAAAATGATACCCAGTAACACAGACACACACTTACACCAAGTAACAAAGACAGACGCTGATACCCAGTAACACAGACACACACTTACACAAAGTCACAAAGACATGCAATGACACCCAGTAACAAAGACATACACTTACACCAAGTAACAAAGACACACACTTACACCAAGTAACAAAGACATACACTGACACCAAGTAACAAAGACATACACTTACACCAAGTAACACAGACATACACTGACACCAAGTAACAAATACATACACTGACACCAAGTAACAAAGACACAAACTTACACCAAGTAACACAGACATACACTGACACCAAGTATCAAAGACATACACTTACACCAAGTAACAAAGACATACACTGACCCCAAGTAACAAAGTCATAAACTGACACCAAGTAACAAAGACATAAACTTACACTAAGTAACAAAGACATACACTGACACCAAGTAACAAAGACATACAAAGATACCCAGTAACACAGACACACACTTACACCAAGTAACAAAGACATACACTGACACCAAGTAACAAAGACATACACTTACACCAAGTAACAAAGGCATACACTGACACCAAGTAACAAAGACATACACTGATACCCAGTAACACAGGCACACACCTACACCAAGGAACAAAGACATACACTGATACCTAGTAACACAGACACACACTTTCACCAAGTAACACAGACATACACTGACACCAAGTAACAAAGACATATACTGACACCCAGGAACACAGATACACACTGACACCCAGTAACAAAGAGAAACACTGACACCAAGTAACAAAGACACACACTGACACCAAGTAACACAGACATACACTGACACCAAGTAACAAAGACATCCACTTACACCAAGTACAAAGAAATACACTGACACCAAGTAACAAAGACATGCACTTACACCAAGTAACAAAGACATACACTGATACCCAGTAACACAGACACACACTTTCACCAAGGAACAAAGAGAGAAAATGATACCCAGTAACACAGACACACACTTACACCAAGTAACAAAGACAGACGCTGATACCCAGTAACACAGACACACACTTACACAAAGTCACAAAGACATGCAATGACACCAAGTAACAAAGACATACACTTACACCAAGTAACAAAGACACACACTTACACCAAGTAACAAAGACATACACTGACACCAAGTAACAAAGACATACACTTACACCAAGTAACACAGACATACACTGACACCAAGTAACAAATACATACACTGACACCAAGTAACAAAGACACAAACTTACACCAAGTAACACAGACATACACTGACACCAAGTATCAAAGACATACACTGACACCAAGTAACAAAGACATACACTGATACCCAGTAACACAGACACACACTTACACCCAGTAAGACAGACACACACTGACACCCAGTAACACAGACACACACTTACACCAAGTAATAAAGACAGACACTGATACCCAGTAACACAGACACACACTTACACCAGCTCACAAAGACACACACTGACACCCAGTAACAAAGACAGACACTGATACCCAGTAACACAGACACACACTTGCACCAAGTAACAAAGACAGACACTGATACCCAGTAACACAGACACACACTTACACCAAGTCACAAAGACATACACTGACAGCCAGTAACAAAGACATACACTTACACCAAGTAACAAAGACACACACTTACACCAAGTAACAAAGACATACACTGCCACCAAGTAACAAAGACATACACTTACACAAAGTAACACAGACATACACTGACACCAAGTAACAAAGACATACACTGATGCCAAGTCACAAAGACACACACTGACACCAAGTAACAAAGACATACACTGAGACCCAGTAACAAAGACATACACTGACACCCAGTAACACAGACACACACGGACACCAAGTAACAAAGACACACACTTACACCAAGTAACACAGACACACACTGACACCCAGTAACACAAACAAACACACTGACACCCAGGAACACAGACACACACTGACACCAAGTTACAAAGACATACACTGACACCCAGTAACACAGACACAAACTGGGAGGCACAGTGGCGGAGTGGTTAGAACCGCAGCCTCACAGCTCCAGGGACCCGGGTTCTATTCTGGGTACTGCCTGTGCGGAGTTTGCAAGTTCTCCCTGTGTCTGAGTGTGTTTCCTCCGGGTGCTTCGGTTTCCTCCCACATGCCAAAGACTTGCCGTTTGATTAGTTAATAGGCCATCATAAATGGCCCCTATTATAGGTAGGTGGTAGGGAAATATATAGGGACAGGTGGGGATGTGATAGGATGACAGGATTAGTGTAGGATTAGTATAAATGGGTGGTTGATGGTCGGCACAGACACGGTGGGCCGAAGGGCCTATTAAAGTGCAGCATCTCTAAACTAAACTAAATACTGACACCTAGTGTCACAGTTACACACTGACACCCAGTAACGCAAACAAACACACACTGACAACCAGTAACACAGAGAAACACTAATAAACAGTAACAAAGACATACACTGACACAAAGTCTCAAACACATACACTGACACCAAGTAACAAAGACATACACTGATACCCAGTAACAGAGACACACACTGACACCCAGTTGGAAACACACACTGACCCCCAGTAACACAGACATACACTGACACCAAGTCACAAAGACACACACTGACAACCAGTAACAAAGACATACACTGACACCAAGTCACAAAGACATACACTGATACCAAGTCACAAAGACATCCACTGATACGCAGCAACACAGACACACACTGACACCAAGTAACAAAGGCAGACAATTACACCAAGTAACAAAGACATACACTTACACCAAGTAACAAAGACACACACTTACACCAAGTAACAAAGACAGACAATTACACCAAGTAACAAGGACACACACTTACACCAATTATTTTGACATACACTGACACCAAGTAACAAAGACATACACTGATACCCAGTAACAGAGACACACACTGACACCCAGTTAGAAACACACACTGACCCCCAGTAACACAGACACACACTGACCCCCAGTAACACAGACATACACTGACACCAAGTCACAAAGACACACACTGACACCCAGTAACACAGAGAAACACTGGTACACAGTAACAAAGACATACACTGACACCAAGTAACACAGACACACACTGACACCCAGTAACAAAGACATACACTGACACCAAGTCACAAAGACATACACTGATACCAAGTAACAAAGACATACACTGATACGCAGCAACACAGACACACACTGACACCAAGTAACAAAGACAGACAATCACACCAAGTAACAAAGACATACACTTACACCAAGTAACAAAGACACTCACTTACACCAAGTAACAAAGACAGACAATTACACCTAGTAACAAAGACATACACTTACACCAATTATTTTGACATACACTGACACCAAGTAACAAAGACATAAACTGATACCCAGTAACACAGACACACACTTACACCAAGTAACAAAGACATACACTGACACCGAATCACAAAGACATACACTGACACCCAGTAACAAAGAAATGCACTGACACCCAGTCACAAAGACATACACTGATACCCAGTAACACAGACACACACTGACACCAAGTAACAAAGACAGACACTGATACCCAAAAAAACAGACACACACTTACACCAAGTAACAAAGACACACACTGACACCCAGTAACAAGGACATACACTGATACCAAGTGATAAAGAAATACACTGATACCCAGTAACACAAACAAACACACACTGACACCCAGTAACACAGAGAAACACTGATACACAGTAACAAAAGACATACACTGACACCAAGTAACACAGACACACACTGACACCCAGTAAAAAAGACATAAACTGACACCAAGTCACAAAGACATACACTGATACGAAGTAACAAAGACATACACTGACACCAAGAAACACAGACACACACTGACACCCAGTAAAAATGACATACACTGACACCAAGTCACAAAGCCATACACTGACACCAAGTAACAAAGAATTACACTTACACCAAGTAAAAAAGACAGACAATTACTCCTAGTAACAAAGACATACACTTACACCAAGTATTTTGGCATACACTGACACCAAGTAACACAGACATACACTGACACCAAGTAAGACAGACACACACTGACACCCAGTAACACAGACACACACTTGCACCAAGTAACACAGACACACACTGACACCCATTAACACAGACACATACTTACAACAAGTAACAAAGACATACACTGACACCAAGTTAGAAAGACATACACTTACACCAAGTAACAAAGGCATACACTTACACCAAGTAACACAGACACACACTGACACCCAGTGACAAAGAATTACACTTACACCAAGTAAAAAAGACAGACAATTACACCTAGTAACAAAGACATACACTTACACCAAGTATTTTGACATACACTGACACCAAGTAACACAGACATACACTTATACCCAGTAACACAGACATACACTTATACCCAGTAACACAGACACACACTTACACCCAGTAAGACAGACACACACTGACACCCAGTAACACAGACACACACTTGCGCCAAGTAACACAGACATACACTGATACCCAGTAACACAGACACACACTGACACCAAGTAACAAAGACAGACACTGAGACCCAGTAACACAGACACACACTTACACCAAGTAACAAAGACACACACTGACACCCAGTAACAAGGATATACACTGATACCAAGTGACAAAGAAATACACTGATACCCAGTAACACAAACAAACACACACTGACACCCAGTAACACAGAGAAACACTGATACACAGTAACAAAAGACATACACTGACACCAAGTAACACAGACACACACTGACACCAAGTAACAACGACATACACTGATACCCAGTAACAAAGACACACACTGACACCCAGTAACAAAGACATACACTGACACCAAGTCACAAAGACATACACTGATACCAAGTCACAAAGACATACACTGATACGCAGAAACACAGACACACACAGACATCAAGTAACAAAGACATACACTGACACCCAGTAACACAGGCACACACTGGGGGAGGGGGGGGGGGCACATTGGCGCAGTGGTTAGCACCGCAGCCTCACAGCTCCAGCGACCCGGGTTCTATTCTGGGTACTGCCTGTGCGGAGTTTGCAAGTTCATCTGTGTCTGCGTGGGTTTCCTCCGGGTGCTTCGGTTTCGTCCCACATGCCAAAGACTTGCAGGTTGATAGATTAATTGGCCATCATAAATGGCCCCTAGTATAGGTAGGTGGTAGGGAAATTTTTAGGGACAGGTGGGGACGTGATAGGAATACAGGATTAGTGTAGGATTAGTATAAAAGGGTGGTTGATGGTCGTCAAAGACTCGGTGGGCCGAAGGGCCTGTTAAAGTGCAGCATCACTAAACTAAACTAAATACTGACAACTAGTGTCACAGTTACACACTGACAGCCAGTAACACAAACAAACACACACTGACACCCAGTAACACAGAGAAACACTAATAAACAGTAACAAAGACATACAATGACACCAAGTCACAAACACATACACTGACACCAAGTAACAAAGACATACACTGATACCCAGTAACAGAAACATACACTGACACCCAGTTAGAAACACACACTGACCCCCAGTCACACAGACACACACAGACCCCCAGTAACACAGACATACACCGACACCAAGTCACAAAGACACACACTGACACCCAGTAACACAGAGAAACACTGGTACACAGTCACAAAGACATACACTGACACAAAGTAACACAGACACACACTGATACCCAGTAACAAAGACATACACTGACACCAAGTCACAAAGACATACGCTGATACCAAGTAACACAGACAAACACTGACACCCAGTAACACAGACAGAAACTTACACCAAGTAACAAAGACATACACGGACACCAAGTAACAAAGACATACACTGATACCCAGTAACACAGACACACACTTACACCAAGTAACACAGACATACACTGACACCAAGTAACAGAGACAGACACTGATACCCAGGAAAACATACACACACTTACACCAAGTGACACAGACACACACTTACACCAAGTAACAAAGACATACACTTACACCAAGTAACACAGACATACACTGACACCAAGTAACAAAGACATACAATTACACCAAGTAACAAAGACACACACTTACACCAAGTAACACAGATATACACTGACACCAAGTAACAAAGACATACACTGACACCCAGGAACACAGACACACACGGACACCAAGTAACAAAGACACACACTTACACCAAGTAACACAGACACACACTGACACCCAGTAAAACAGACACACACTTACACCAAGTAACACAGACATACACTGACACCAAGTAACAAATACATACAATGACACCCAGTAACACAGACACACACGGACACCAAGTAACAAAGACACACACTTACACCAAGGAACACAGACACACACTGACACCCAGTAAAACAGACACACACTTACACCAAGTAGCACAGACATACACTGACACCAAGTCTCAAAGACATACACTGATACCAAGTCAGAAAGACATACACTGATACCCAGTAACACAGACACACACAGACACCCAGTAACAAAGACATAGACTGAAACCAATCACAAAGACATTCACTGATACCCAGTAACACAGACACACACTGTCACCAAGTAACAAAGACATGCACTGACACCAAGTAACACAGACATACACTTACACCAAGTAACAAAGACACACACTTACACCAAGTAACAAAGACAGACAATTACACCAAGTAACAAATACATACACTTACACCAAGTATTTTGACATACACTGACACCAAGTAACAAAGACATACACTGATACCCAGTAACACAGACACACACTTACAACAAGTAACAAAGACATACACTGACACCATGTCTCAAAGACACACACTGACACCCAGTAACAAAGTCATATACTGACACCAAGTCACAAAGACATACACTGATACCCAGTAACACAGACACACACTTACACCAATTAACACAGACATACACTGACACCAAGTAACAAAGACAAACACAGATACCCAGTAACACAGACACACACTTACACCAAGTAACAAAGTCAGACACTGATACCCAGTAACACAGACACACACTTACACCAAGTAACAAAGACATACACTGACACCCTGGAACAAAGACATGCACTGACACCCAGTAACACAGGCACACACTGATACCCAGTAACACAGACACACACTTACACCAAGGAACACAGACACACACTGACACCCAGTAAAACAGACACACACTTACACCAAGTAGCACAGACATACACTGACACCAAGTAACAAAGACATACACTGATACCCAGCAACACAGACACACACTTACACCAAGTAACACAGACACACACTTTCACCAAGTAACAAAGACATACACTGACACCAAGTAACACAGACATACACTGACACCAAGTAACAAAGACATACAATTACACCAAGTAACAAAGACACACACTTACACCAAGTAACAAAGACAGACACTGATAACCAGTAACACAAACACACACTTACACCAAGTAACAAAGACATACACTGACACCCAGTAACACAAACAAACACACACAGACACCCAGTAACACGGAGAAACACTAATAAACAGTAACAAAGACATTCACTGACACCAAGTAACACAGACACACACTGACACGCAGTAACAAAGACATACACTGACACCAAGTCTCAAAGACATACACTGATACCAAGTCAGAAAGACATACACTGATACCCAGTAACACAGACACACACAGACACCCAGTAACAAAGACATAGACTGATACCAATCACAAAGACATTCACTGATACCCAGTAACACAGACACACACTGTCACCAAGTAACAAAGACATGCACTGACACCAAGTAACACAGACATACATTTACACCAAGTAACAAAGACACACACTTACACCAAGTAACAAAGACAGACAATTACACCAAGTAACAAAGACATACACTTACACCAAGTATTTTGACATACACTGACACCAAGTAACAAAGACATACACTGATACCCAGTAACACAGACACACACTTACAACAAGTAACAAAGACATACACTGACACCAAGTCTCAAAGACACACACTGACACCCAGTAACAAAGACATATACTGACACCAAGTCACAAAGACATACACTGATACCCAGTAACACAGACACACACTTACACCAATTAACACAGACATACACTGACACCAAGTTAGAAAGACAAACACAGATACCCAGTAACACAGACACACACTTACACCAAGTAACAAAGACAGACACTGATACCCAGTAACACAGACACACACTGACACCAAGTAACAAAGACATACACTGACACCCAGTAACAAAGACAAGCACTGACACCCAGTAACACAGACACACACGGACACCAAGTAACAAAGACACACACTTCCACCAAGTAACACAGACACACACTGATACCCCGTAACACAGACACACACTGTCACCAAGTAACAAAGACATGCACTGACACCAAGTAACACAGACATACACTGATACCCAGTAACACAGACACACACTTCCAACAAGTAACAAAGACATACACTGACACCAAGTCACAAAGACACACACTGACACCCAGTAACAAAGACGTATACTGACACCAAGTCACAAAGACATACACTGATACCCAGTAACACAGACACACACTTACACCAAGTAACACAGACATACACTGACACCAAGTAACAAAGACAAACACTGATACCCAGTAGCACAGACACACACTTACACCAAGTAACAAAGACAGACACTGATACCCAGTAACAAAGACACACACTTACACCAAGTGACAAAGACATACACTGACACACAGTAACAAAGACATGCACTGACAACCAGTAACACAGACACACACGTACACCAAGTAACAAAGACACACACTTACACCAAGTAACACAGACACACACTGACACCCAGTAAAACAGACACACACTTACACCAAGTTGCACAGACATACACTGACACCAAGTAACAAAGACATACACTGATACCTAGTAACACAGACACACACTTACACCAAGTAAAACAGACATACACTGACACCAAGTCGCAAAGACATACAATGATACCCAGGAACACAGACACACACTTACACCAAGTAACACAGACATACAATTACACCAAGTAGCAAAGACACACACTTACACCAAGTAACAAAGACAGACACTGATACCCAGTAACACAGACACACACTTACACCAAGTAACAAAGACATACACTGACACCCAGTAACACAAACAAACACACACAGACACCCAGTAACACAGAGAAACACTAATATACAGTAACAAAGACCTACACTGACACCAAGTAACACCGACACACACTGACACCCAGTAACAAAGACATACACTGACACCAAGTCACAAAGACACACACTGACACCCAGTAACAAAGACATATACTGACACCAAGTCACAAATACATAAACTGATACCCAGTAACACAGACACACACTTACACCAAGTAACACAGACATACACTGACACCAAGTAACAAAGACAAACACTGATACCCAGTAACACAGACAAACAATTACACCGAGTAACAAAGACAGACACTGATACCCAGTAACACAGACACACACTTACACCAAGTAACAAAGACGTACAGTGACACCCAGCAACAAAGACATGCACTGACACCCAGTAACACAGACAAACACGGACACCAAGTAACAAAGAAACACACTTACACCAAGTAACACAGACACACACTGACACCCAGTAAAACAGACACACACTTACACCAAGTAACACAGACATACACTGACACCAAGTAACAAAGACATAGACTGATACCCAGTAACACAGACACACACTTACACCAAGTAACACAGACATACACTGACACCAAGTAACAAAGACATACAATGATACCCAGGAACACAGACACACACTTACACCAAGTAACACAGACACACACTTACACCAAGTAACAAAGACATACACTGACACCAAGTAACAAAGACATACAATTACACCAAGTAACAAAGACACACACTTACACCAAGTAACAAAGACAGACACTGATACCCAGTAACACAGTCACACACTTACACCAAGTAACAAAGACATACACTGACACCCAGTAACACAAACAAACACACACAGACACACAGTGACACAGAGAAACACTAATAAACAGTAACAAAGACATACACTGACACCCAGTAACACAGACACACACTGACACCCAGTAACAAAGACATACACTGACACCAAGTCTCAAAGACATACACTGATAACAAGTCAGAAAGACATACACTGATACCAAGTAACACAGACACACACAGACACCCAGTAACAAAGACATAGACTGATACCAATCACAAAGACATTCACTGATACCCAGTAACACAGACACACACTGACACCAAGAAACAAAGACATGCACTGACACCAAGTAACACAGACATACACTTACACCAAGTAACAAAGACACACACTTACACCAAGTAACACAGACATACAATGACACCAAGTAACAAAGACATACACTGACACCAAGTAACAAAGACACACACTTACACCAAGTAACAAAGACAGACAATTACACCAAGTAACAAAGACATACACGTACAACAAGTATTTTGACATACACTGACACCAAGTAACAAAGACATACACTGATACCCAGTAACAAAGACATATACTGACACCAAGTCACAAAGACAAACACTGATGCCCAGTAACACAGACACACACTTACACCAAGTAACAAAGACAGACACTGATACCCAGTAACACAGACACACACTTACACCAAGTAACAAAGACATACACTGACACCAAGTCACAAAGACACACACTGACACCCAGTAACAAAGACATATACTGACACCAAGTCACAAAGACAAACACTGATGCCCAGTAACACAGACACACACTTACACCAAGTAACAAAGACAGACACTGATACCCAGTAACACAGACACACACTTACACCAAGTAACAAAGACATACACTGACACCCAGTAACAAAGACACACACGGACACCAAGTAACAAAGACATACACTGACACCCAGTAACAAAAACATACACTGACGCCAAGTAACAAAGGCACACACTGACACCAAGTAACAATGACATACATTGATACCCAGTAACACAGACACACACTTACACCAAGTAACAAAGACATTCACTGACACCAAGTAACAAAGACACACAATGACACCAAGTAACAAAGGCACACACTGACACCAAGTAACAATGACATACACTGATACCCAGTAACACAGACACACACTTACACGAAGTAACAAAGACATTCACTGACACCAAGTAACAAAGACATTCACTGACACCAAGTAACAAAGATATTCACTGATACCCAGTAACACAGACATACACTGACACCAAGTAACAAAGACACACACTTACACCAAGTACACAGACATACACTGACACCAAGTAACACAGACACACACTTACACCAAGTAACACAGACGCACACTGACACCCAGTAACACAAACAAACACACTGACACCAAGTAACACAGACACACACTTACACCAAGTAACACAGACACACACTGACACCCAGTAACACAGACACACACTTACACCAAGTAACACAGACATACACTGACACCAAGTAACAAAGACATACAATGATACCCAGTAACACAGACACACACTTACACCAAGTAACACAGACATACACTGACACCAAGTAACAAAGTCAGACACTGATACCCAGGAAAACAGACACAGACTTACACCAAGTAACACAGACACACGCTTCGCTTACACCAAGTAACAAAGACATACACTTACACCAAGTAACACAGACATACAGTGACACCAAGTAACAAAGACATACAATTACACCAAGTAACAAAGACAGACACTTACATCAAGTAACACAGATATACACTGACAGCAAGTAACAAAGACATGCACTGACACCCTGTAACACAGACACACACGGACACCAAGTAACAAAGACACACACTTACACCAAGTAACACAGACACACACTGACACCCAGTAAAACAGACACACACTTACACCATGTAGCACAGACATACACTGACACCAAGTAACAAAGACATACACTGCTACCCAGTAACACAGACACACACTTACACCAAGTAACACAGACATACACTGACACCAAGTAACAAAGAGATACAATGATACCCAGGAACACAGACACACACTTACACCAAGTAACACAGACACACACTTACACCAAGTAACAAAGACATACACTTACACCAAGTAACACAGACATACACTGACACCAAGTAACAAAGACACACACTTCCGCCAAGTAACAAAGACAGACACTGATACCCAGTAACACAGACACACACTGACACCTAGTCACAAAGACATACACTGATACCCAGTATCACAGACACACACTTACACCAGGGAACAAAGACATACACTGACACTCAGTCACAAAGACACACACTGACACCCAGTAACAAAGACATACACTGACACCAAGTCACAAAGACATACACTGATATCCAGGAACACAGACACACACTGACACCCAGTAACAAAGACATACACTGATACAAAGTCACAAAGACATACACTGATACCCAGTAACACAGACACACACTGACACCCAGTAACAAAGACATACACTGATACCAAGTCAGAAAGACATACACTGATACCCAGTAACACAGACACACACTGACACCCAGTAAAAAAGACATACACTGATACCAATCACAAAGACATTCACTGATACCCAGTAACACAGACACACAATGACACCAAGTAACAAAGACATGCACTGACACCAAGTAACAAAGACATACACTTACACCAAGTAACAAAGACACACACTTACACCAAGTAACACAGACATACACTGACACCAAGTAACAAATACATACACTGATACCAAGTAACAAAGACATACACTTACACCAAGTAACAAAGACAGACAATTACACCAAGTAACAAAGACATACACTTACACCAAGTATTTTGACACACACTGACACCAAGTAACAAAGACATACACTGATACCCAGTAACAAAGACATGCACTGACACCCAGTAACACAGACACACACGGACACCAAGTAACAAAGACACACACTTTCACCAAGTAACGCAGACACACACTGATACCCAGTAACACAGACACACACTGTCACCAAGTAACAAAGACATGCACTGACACCAAGTAACACAGACATACACTGATACCCAGTAACACAGACACACACTTACAACAAGTAACAAAGACATACACTGACACCAAGTCACAAAGACACACACTGACACCCAGTAACAAAGACATATACTGACACCAAGTAACACAGACATACACTGACACCAAGTAACAAAGACAAACACTGATACCCAGTAGCACAGACACACACTTACACCAAGTAACAAAGACAGACACTGATACCCAGTAACACAGACACACACTTACACCAAGTAACAAAGACATACACTGACACCTAGTCACAAAGACATACACTGATACCCAGTATCACAGACACACACTTACACCAGGGAACAAAGACATACACTGACACCAAGTCACAAAGACACACACTGACACCCAGTAACAAAGACATACACTGACAAAAAGTCACAAAGACATACACTGATATCCAGGAACACAGACACACACTGACACCCAGTAACAAAGACATACACTGATACAAAGTCAGAAAGACATACACTGATACCCAGTAACACAGACACACACTGACACCCAGTAAAAAAGACATGCACTGATACCAATCACAAAGACATTCACTGATACCCAGTAACACAGACACACAATGATACCAAGTAACAAAGACATGCACTGACACCAAGTAACAAAGACATACACTTACACCAAGTAACAAAGACACACACTTACACCAAGTAACACAGACATACACTGACACCAAGTAACAAAGACATACACTGATACCAAGTAACAAAGACATACACTTACACCAAGTAACAAAGACAGACAATTACACCAAGTAACAAAGACATACACTTACACCAAGTATTTTGACATACACTGACACCAAGTAACAAAGACATGCACTGATACCAAGTAACAAAGACATACACTTACACCAAGTAACAAAGACAGACAATTACACCAAGTAACAAAGACGTACACTTACACCAAGTATTTTGACATACACTGACACCAAGTAACAAAGACATACACTGATACCCAGTAACAAAGACATGCACTGACACCCAGTAACACAGACACACACGGACACCAAGTAACAAAGACACACACTTTCACCAAGTAACACAGACACACACTGATACCCAGTAACACAGACACACACTGTCACCAAGTAACAAAGACATGCACTGACACCAAGTAACACAGACATACACTGATACCCAGTAACACAGACACACACTTACAACAAGTAACAAAGACATACACTGCCACCAAGTCACAAAGACACACACTGACACCCAGTAACAAAGACATATACTGACACCAAGTAACGCAGACATACACTGACACCAAGTAACAAAGACAAACACTGATACCCAGTAGCACAGACACACACTTACACCAAGTAACAAAGACAGACACTGATACCCAGTAACACAGACACACACTTACACCAAGTAACAAAGACATACACTGACACCTAGTCACAAAGACATACACTGATACCCAGTATCACAGACACACACTTACACCAGGGAACAAAGACATACACTGACACCAAGTCACAAAGACACACACTGACACCCAGTAACAAAGACATACACTGACACCAAGTCACAAAGACATACACTGATATCCAGGAACACAGACACACACTGACACCCAGTAACAAAGACATACACTGATACAAAGTCACAAAGACATACACTGATACCCAGTCACACAGACACACACTGACACCCAGTAACAAAGACATACACTGATACCAAGTCAGAAAGACATACGCTGATACCCAGTAACACAGACACACACTGACACACAGTAAAAAAGACATGCACTGATACCAATCACAAAGACATTCACTGATACCCAGTAACACAGACACACAATGATACCAAGTAACAAAGACATGCACTGACACCAAGTAACAAAGACATACACTTACACCAAGTAACAAAGACACACACTTACACCAAGTAACACAGACATACACTGACACCAAGTAACACAGACATACACTGACACCAAGTAACAAAGACATACACTGATACCAAGTAACAAAGACATACACTTACACCAAGTAACAAAGACAGACAATTACACCAAGTAACAAAGACATACACTTACACCAAGTATTTTGACATACACTGACACCAAGTAACAAAGACATGCACTGATACCAAGTAACAAAGACATACACTTACACCAAGTAACAAAGACAGACAATTACACCAAGTAACAAAGACATACACTTACACCAAGTATTTTGACATACACTGACACCAAGTAACAAAGACATACACTGATACCCAGTAACAAAGACATGCACTGACACCCAGTAACACAGACACACACGGACACCAAGTAACAAAGACACACACTTTCACCAAGTAACACAGACACACATTGATACCCAGTAACACAGACACACACTGTCACCAAGTAACAAAGACATGCACTGACACCAAGTAACACAGACATACACTGATACCCAGTAACACAGACACACACTTACAACAAGTAACAAAGACATACACTGCCACCAAGTCACAAAGACACACACTGACACCCAGTAACAAAGACATATACTGACACCAAGTAACACAGACATACACTGACACCAAGTAACAAAGACAAACACTGATACCCAGTAGCACAGACACACACTTACACCAAGTAACAAAGACAGACACTGATACCCAGTAACACAGACACACACTTACACCAAGTAACACTGACACACACTTACACCAAGTAACAAAGACATACACTTACACCAAGTAACACAGACATACACTGACACCAAGTAACAAAGACATACAATTACACCAATTAACAAAGACACACACTTACACCAAGTAACAAAGACAGACACTGATACCCAGTAAACAAAGACACACACTTACACCAAGTAACAAAGACATACACTGACACCCAGTAGCACAAACAAACACACACAGACACACAGTAAAACAGAGAAACACTAATAAACAGTAACAAAGACATACACTGACACCAAGTAACACAGACACACACTGACACCCAGTAACAAAGACATACACTGACACCAAGTCTCAAAGACATACACTGATAACAAGTCAGAAAGACATACACTGATACCCAGTAACACAGACACACACAGACACCCAGTAACAAAGACATAGACTGATACCAATCACAAACACATTCACTGATACCCAGTAACACAGACACACACTGACACCAAGTAACAAAGACATGCACTGACACCAAGTAACACAGACATACAATGACACCAAGTAACAAAGACATACACTGACACCAAGTAACAAAGACACACACTTAAACCAAGTAACAAAGACAGACAATTACACCATGTAACAAAGACATACACTTACACCAAGTATTTTGACATACACTGACACCAAGTAACAAAGACATACACTGATACCCAGTAACACAGACACACACTTACAACAAGAAACAAAGACATAGACTGACACCAAGTCACAAAGACACACACTGATACCAAGTAACAAAGACATATACTGACACCAAGTCACAAAGACATACACTGATACCCAGTAACACAGACACACACTTACACCAAGTAACACAGACATACACTGACACCAAGTAACAAAGACAGACACTGATACGCAGTAACACAGACACACACTTACACCAAGTCACAAAGACATACACTGATACCCAGTAACACAGACACACACTTACACCAAGTAACACAGACATACACTGACACCAAGTAACAAAGACAGACACTGATACGCAGTAACACAGACACACACTTACACCAAGTAACACAGACATACACTGACACCAAGTAACAAAGACAGACACTGATGCCCAGTAACACAGACACACACTTACACCAAGTAACAAAGACAGACACTGATACGCAGTAACACAGACACACACTTACACCAAGTAACAAAGACATACACTGACACCCAGTAACAAAGACATATACTGACACCCAATAACACAGACACACAGGGACACCAAGGAACAAAGACACACACTTACACCAAGTAACACAGACACACACTGACACCCAGTAACACAGACACACACTTACACCAAGTAACACAGACATACACTGACACCAAGTAACAAAGTCTGACACTGATACCCAGGAAAACAGACACACACTTACACCAAGTAACACAGACACACGCTTCGCTTACACCAAGTAACAAAGACATACACTTACACCAAGTAACACAGACATACAGTGACACCAAGTAACAAAGACATACAATTACACCAAGTAACAAAGACAGACACTTACATCAAGTAACACAGATATACACTGACACCAAGTAACAAAGTCTGACACTGATACCCAGGAAAACAGACACACACTTACACCAAGTAACACAGACACACGCTTCGCTTACACCAAGTAACAAAGACATACACTTACACCAAGTAACAAAGACACACACTTACACCAAGTAACACAGACATACACTGACACCAAGTAACAAAGACATACACTGATACCAAGTAACAAAGACATACACTTACACCAAGTATTTTGACATACACTGACACCAAGTAACAAAGACATACACTTTCACCAAGTAACACAGACACACACTGATACCCAGTAACACAGACACACACTAACAACAAGTAACAAAGACATACACTGACACCAAGTCACAAAGACACACACTGACACACAGTAACAAAGACATATACTGACACCAAGTAACACAGACATACACTCACACCAAGTAACAAAGACAAACACTGATACCCAGTAGCACAGACACACACTTACACCAAGTAACAAAGAGAGACACTGATACCCAGTAACACGGACACACACTTACACCAAGTAACAAAGACATACACTGACACCCAGTAACAAAGACATGCACTGACACCCAGTAACACAGACACACACGGACACCAAGTAACAAAGACACACACTTACACCAAGTAACACAGACACACACTGACACCCAGTAAAACAGACACACACTTACACCAAGTAGCACAGACATACACTGACACCAAGTAACAAAGACATACACTGATACCTAGTAACACAGACACACACTTACACCAAGTAACACAGACATACACTGACACCAAGTAGCAAAGACATACAATGATCCCCAGGAACACAGACACACAATTACACCAAGTAACAAAGACGTACACTTACACCAAGTAACACAGACATACTCTGACAACAAGTAATAAAGACATACAATTACACCAAGTAACAAAGACACACACTTACACCAAGTAACAAAGACAGACACTGATACCCAGTAACACAGACACACACTTACATCAAGTAACAAAGACATACACTGACACCCAGTAACACAAACAAACACACACAGACACCCAGTAACACAGAGAAACACTAATATACAGTAACAAAGACATACACTGATACCAAGTAACACAGACACACACTGACACCCAGTAACAAAGACATACACTGACACCAAGTCACAAAGACAAACACTGATACCCAGTAACACAGACAAACAATTACACCAAGTAACAAAGACAGACACTGATACCCAGTAACACAGACACACACTTACACCAAGTAACAAAGACATACAGTGACACCCAGTAACAAAGACATGCACTGACACCCAGTAACACAGACACACACGGACACCAAGTAACAAAGAAACACACTTACACCAAGTAACATAGACACACACTGACACCCAGTAAAACAGACACACACTTACACCAAGTAACACAGACATACACTGACACCAAGTAACAAAGACATAGACTGATACCCAGTAACACAGACACACACTTACACCAAGTAACACTGACACACACTTACACCAAGTAACAAAGACATACACTTACACCAAGTAACACAGACATACACTGACACCAAGTAACAAAGACATACAATTACACCAATTAACAAAGACACACACTTACACCAAGTAAGAAAGACAGACACTGATACCCAGTAAACAAAGACACACACTTACACCAAGTAACAAAGACATACACTGAAACCCAGTAACACAAACAAACACACACAGACACACAGTAAAACAGAGAAACACTAATAAACAGTAACAAAGACATACACTGACACCAAGTAACACAGACACACACTGACACCCAGTAACAAAGACATACACTGACACCAAGTCTCAAAGACATACACTGATAACAAGTCAGAAAGACATACACTGATACCCAGTAACACAGACACACACAGACACCCAGTAACAAAGACATAGACTGATACCAATCACAAACACATTCACTGATACCCAGTAACACAGACACACACTGACACCAAGTAACAAAGACATGCACTGACACCAAGTAACACAGACATACACTTACACCAAGTAACAAAGACATACAATGACACCAAGTAACAAAGACATACACTGACACCAAGTAACAAAGACCCACACTTAAACCAAGTAACAAAGACAGACAATTACACCATGTAACAAAGACATACACTTACACCAAGTATTTTGACATACACTGACACCAAGTAACAAAGACATACACTGATACCCAGTAACACAGACACACACTTACAACAACAAACAAAGACATAGACTGACACCAAGTCACAAAGACACACACTGACACCCAGTAACAAAGACATATACTGACACCAAGTCACAAAGACATACACTGATACCCAGTAACACAGACACACACTTACACCAAGTAACACAGACATACACTGACACCAAGTAACAAAGACAAACACTGATGCCCAGTAACACAGACACACACTTACACCAAGTAACAAAGACAGACACTGATACGCAGTAACACAGACACACACTTACACCAAGTAACAAAGACATACACTGACACCCAGTAACAAAGACATATACTGACACCCAATAACACAGACACACAGGGACACCAAGGAACAAAGACACACACTTACACCAAGTAACACAGACACACACTGACACCCAGTAACACAGACACACACTTACACCAAGTAACACAGACATACACTGACACCAAGTAACAAAGTCTGACACTGATACCCAGGAAAACAGACACACACTTACACCAAGTAACACAGACACACGCTTCGCTTACACCAAGTAACAAAGACATACACTTACACCAAGTAACACAGACATACAGTGACACCAAGTAACAAAGACATACAATTACACCAAGTAACAAAGACAGACACTTACATCAAGTAACACAGATATACACTGACACCAAGTAACAAAGTCTGACACTGATACCCAGGAAAACAGACACACACTTACACCAAGTAACACAGACACACACTTCGCTTACACCAAGTAACAAAGACATACACTTACACCAAGTAACGCAGACATACAGTGACACCAAGTAACAAAGACATACAATTACACCAAGTAACAAAGACAGACACTTACATCAAGTAACACAGATATACACTGACAGCAAGTAACAAAGACATGCACTGACACCCTGTAACACAGACACACACGGACACCAAGTAACAAAGACACACACTTACACCAAGTAACACAGACACACACTGACACCCAGTAAAGCAGACACACACTTACACCATGTAGCACAGACATACACTGACACCAAGTAACAAAGACATACACTGCTACCCAGTAACACAGACACACACTTACACCAAGTAACACAGACATACACTGACACCAAGTAACAAAGAGATACAATGATACCCAGGAACACAGACACACACTTACACCAAGTAACACAGACACACACTTACACCAAGTAACAAAGACATACACTTACACCAAGTAACACAGACATACACTGACACCAAGTTACAAAGACATACAATTACACCAAGTAACAAAGACACACACTTCCGCCAAGTAACAAAGACAGACACTGATACCCAGTAACACAGACACACACTGACACCTAGTCACAAAGACATACACTGATACCCAGTATCACAGACACACACTTACACCAAGTAACACAGACACACACTGACACCCAGTAAAACAGACACACACTTACACCAAGTAGCACAGACATACAATGTCACCAAGTAACAAAGACATACACTGATACCCAGTCACACAGACACACACTTACACCAAGTAACCCAGACATACACTGACACCAAGTAACAAATACATACAATGATACCAAGGAACACAGACACACACTTACACCAAGTAACACAGACACACACTTACACCAAGTAACAAAGACATACACTTACACAAAGTAACACAGACATACACTGACGCCAAGTTACAAAGACATACAATTACACCAAGTAACAAAGACACACTTCCGCCAAGTAACAAAGACAGACACTGATACCCAGTTACACAGACACACACTGACACCCAGTTAGAAACACACACTGAACCCCAGTAACACAGACACACACTGACCCGCAGTAACACAGACACACACTGACACCCAGGAACAAAGACATACACTGACACCAAGTCAGAAAGACATACACTGATACCCAGTAACACAGACACACACTGACTCCCAGTAAAAAAGACAGACACTGATACCAATCACAAACACATTCACTGATACCCAGTAACACAGACACACACTGACACCAAGTAACAAAGACATGCACTGACACCTAGTAACATAGACATACACTTACACCAAGTAACAAAGACACACACTTACACCATGTAACACAGACACACAATGACACCAAGTAACAAAGACATACACTGACACCAAGTAATTTAGACACACACTTAAACCAAGTAACAAAGACAGACAATTACACCAAGTAACAAAGACATACACTGATACCCAGTAACACAGACACACACTTACAACAAGAAACAAAGACATAGACTGACACCAAGTCACAAAGACACACACTGACACCCAGTAACAAAGACATATACTGACACCAAGTCACAAAGTCATACACTGATACCCAGTAACACAGACACACACTTACACCAAGTAACACAGACATACACTGACACCAAGTAACAAAGACAAACACTGATGCCCAGTAACACAGACACACACTTACACCAAGTAACAAAGACATACACTGACACCCAGTAACAAAGACATATACTGACACCCAATAACACAGACACACAGGTACACCAAGTAACAAAGACACACACTTACACCAAGTAACACAGACACACACTGACACCCAGTAACACAGACACACACTTACACCAAGTAACACAGACATACACTGACACCAAGTAACAAAGACATACACTGATACCCAGTAACACAGACACACACTTACACCAAGTAACAAAGACATACACTTACACCAAGTAACACAGACATACAGTGACACCAAGTAACAAAGACATACAATTACACCAAGTAACAAAGACAGACACTTACATCAAGTAACACAGATATACACTGACAGCAAGTAACAAAGACATGCACTGACACCCAGTAACACAGACACACACGGACACCAAGTAACAAAGACACACACTTACACCAAGTAACACAGACACACACTGACACCCAGTAAAACAGACACACACTTAAACCAAGTAGCACAGACATACAATGACACCAAGTAACAAAGACATACACTGATACCCAGTCACACAGACACACACTTACACCAAGTAACCCAGACATACACTGACACCAAGTAACAAATACATACAATGATACCAAGGAACACAGACACACACTTACACCAAGTAACACAGACACACACTTACACCAAGTAACAAAGACATACACTTACACAAAGTAACACAGACATACACTGACGCCAAGTTACTAAGACATACAATTAGACCAAGTAACAAAGACACACTTCCGCCAAGTAAGAAAGACAGACACTGATACCCAGTTACACAGACACACACTGACACCCAGTTAGAAACACACACTGAACCCCAGTAACACAGACACACACTGACCCGCAGTAACACAGACATACACTGACACCAAGTCACAAAGACACACAATGGCACCCAATAACAAAGACATACACTGACACCTAGTCACAAAGACATACACTGATACCCAGTATCACAGACACACACTTACACCAGGGAACAAAGACATACACTGACACCAAGTCACAAAGACACACACTGACACCCAGTAACAAAGACATACACTGACACCAAGTCACAAAGACATACACTGATACCCAGGAACACAGACACACACTGACACCCAGTAACAAAGACATACACTGATACAAAGTCACAAAGACATACACTGATACCCAGTAACACAGACACACACTGACACCCAGTAACAAAGACATACACTGATACCAAGTCAGAAAGACATACACTGATACCCAGTAACACAGACACACACTGACACCCAGTAACAAAGACATACACTGATACCAAGTCACAAAGACACACACTGACACCCAGTAACAAAGACATACACTGACACCAAGTCACAAAGACATACACTGATATCCAGGAACACAGACACACACTGACACCCAGTAACAAAGACTTACACTGATACAAAGTCACAAAGACATACACTGATACCCAGTAACACAGACACACACTGACACCCAGTAACAAAGACATACACTGATACCAAGTCAGAAAGTCATACACTGATACCCAGTAACACAGACACACACTGACACCCAGTAAAAAAGACATACACTGATACCAATCACAAAGACATTCATTGATACCCAGTAACACAGACACACAATGACACCAAGTAACAAAGACATGCACTGACACCAATCACAAAGACATACACTGATACCCAGTATCACAGACACACACTTACACCAGGGAACAAAGACATACACTGACACCAAGTCACAAAGACACACACTGACACCCAGTAACAAAGACATACACTGACACCAAGTCACAAAGACATACACTGATATCCAGGAACACAGACACACACTGACACCCAGTAACAAAGACTTACACTGATACAAAGTCACAAAGACATACACTGATACCCAGTAACACAGACACACACTGACACCCAGTAACAAAGACATACACTGATACCAAGTCAGAAAGACATACACTGATACCCAGTAACACAGACACACACTGACACCCAGTAAAAAAGACATACACTGATACCAATCACAAAGACATTCATTGATACCCAGTAACACAGACACACAATGACACCAAGTAACAAAGACATGCACTGACACCAAGTAACAAAGACATACACTTACACCAAGTAACAAAGACACACACTTACACCAAGTAACACAGACATACACTGACACCAAGTAACAAAGACATACACTGATACCAAGTAACAAAGACATACACTTACACCAAGTATTTTGACATACACTGACACCAAGTAACAAAGACATACACTTATACCCAGTAACAAAGACATGCACTGACACCCAGTAACACAGACACACACGGACACCAAGTAACAAAGACACACACTTTCACCAAGTAACACAGACACACACTGATACCCAGTAACACAGACACACACTTCCAACAAGTAACAAAGACATACACTGACACCAAGTCACAAAGACTCACACTGACACCCAGTAACAAAGACATATAGTGACACCAAGTAACACAGACATACACTGACACCAAGTAACAAAGAGAGACACTGATACCCAGTAACACGGACACACACTTACACCAAGTAACAAAGACATACACTGACACCCAGTAACAAAGACATGCACTGACACCCAGTAACACAGACACACACGGACACCAAGTAACAAAGACACACATTTACACCAAGTAACACAGACACACACTGACACCCAGTAAAACAGACACACACTTACACCAAGTAGCACAGACATACACTGACACCAAGTAACAAAGACATACACTGATACCTAGTAACACAGACACACACTTACACCAAGTAACACAGACATACACTGACACCAAGTAGCAAAGACATACAATGATACCCAGGAACACAGACACACAATTACACCAAGTAACACAGACACACACTTACACCAAGTAACAAAGACATACACTTACACCAAGTAACACAGACATACACTGACAACAAGTAACAAAGACATACAATTACACCAAGTAACAAAGACACACACTTACACCAAGTAACAAAGACAGACACTGATACCCAGTAACACAGACACACACTTACATCAAGTAACAAAGACATACACTGACACCCAGTAACACAAACAAACACACACAGACACCCAGTAACACAGAGAAACACTAATATACAGTAACAAAGACATACACTGATACCAAGTAACACAGACACACACTGACACCCAGTAACAAAGACATACACTGACACCAAGTCACAAAGACAAACACTGATACCCAGTAACACAGACAAACAATTACACCAAGTAACAAAGACAGACATTGATACCCAGTAACACAGACACACACTTACACCAAGTAACAAAGACATACAGTGACACGCAGTAACAAAGACATGCACTGACACCCAGTAACACAGACACACACGGACACCAAGTAACAAAGAAACACACTTACACCAAGTAACATAGACACACACTGACACCCAGTAAAACAGACACACACTTACACCAAGTAACACAGACATACACTGACACCAAGTAACAAAGGCATAGACTGATACCCAGTAACACAGACACACACTTACACCAAGTAACACTGACACACACTTACACCAAGTAACAAAGACATACACTTACACCAAGTAACACAGACATACACTGACACCAAGTAACAAAGACATACAATTACACCAAGTAACAAAGACACACACTTACACCAAGTAACAAAGACAGACACTGATACCCAGTAAACAAAGACACATACTTACACCAAGTAACAAAGACATACACTGACACCCAGTAACACAAACAAACACACACAGACACACAGTAACACAGAGAAACACTAATAAACAGTAACAAAGACATACACTGACACCAAGTAACACAGACACACACTGACACCCAGTAACAAAGACATACACTGACACCAAGTCTCAAAGACATGCACTGACAACAAGTCAGAAAGACATACACTGATACCCAGTAACACAGACATGCACTGACACCAAGTAACAAAGACAAACACTGATAACCAGTAGCACAGACTCACACTTACACCAAGTAACAAAGACAGACACTGATACCCAGTAACACAGACACACACTTACACCAAGTAACAAAGACATACACTGACACCTAGTCACAAAGACATACACTGATACCCAGTATCACAGACACACACTTACACCAGGGAACAAAGACATACACTGACACCAAGTCACAAAGACACACACTGACACCCAGTAACAAAGACATACACTGACACCAAGTCACAAGGACATACACTGATATCCAGGAACACAGACACACACTGACACCCAGTAACAAAGACATACACTGATACAAAGTCACAAAGACATACACTGATACCCAGTAACACAGACACACACTGACACCCAGTAACAAAGACATACACTGATACCAAGTCAGAAAGACATACACTGATACCCAGTAACACAGACACACACTGACACCCAGTAAAAAAGACATACACTGATACCAATCACAAAGACATTCACTGATACCCAGTAACACAGACACACAATGACACCAAGTAACAAAGACATGCACTGACACCAAGTAACAAAGACATACACTTACACCAAGTAACAAAGACACACACTTACACCAAGTAACACAGACATACACTGACACCAAGTAACAAAGACATACACTGATACCAAGTAACAAAGACATACACTTACACCAAGTAATAAAGACAGACAATTACACCAAGTAACACAGACATACACTGACACCAAGTAACAAAGACATACACTGATACCAAGTAACAAAGACATACACTTACACCAAGTAACAAAGACAGACAATTACACCAAGTAACAAAGACATACACTTACACCAAGTAACAAAGACAGACAATTACACCAAGTAACAAAGACATACACTTACACCAAGTATTTTGACATACACTGACACCAAGTAACAAAGACATACACTGATACCCAGTAACAAAGACATGCACTGACACCCAGTAACACAGACACACACGGACACCAAGTAACAAAGACACACACTTTCACCAAGTAACACAGACACACACTGATACCCAGTAACACAGACACACACTGTCACCAAGTAACAAAGACATGCACTGACACCAAGTAACACAGACATACACTGATACCCAGTAACACAGACACACACTTACAACAAGTAACAAAGACATACACTGACACCAAGTCACAAAGACATACACTGACACCCAGTAACAAAGACATATACTGACACCAAGTAACACAGACATACACTGACACCAAGTAACAAAGACAAACACTGATACCCAGTAGCACAGACACACACTTACACCAAGTAACAAAGACAGACACTGATACCCAGTAACACAGACACACACTTACACCAAGTAACACAGACACACGCTTCGCATACACCAAGTAACAAAGAAATACACTTACACCAAGTAACACAGACATACAGTGACACCAAGTGACAAAGACATACAATTACACCAAGTAACAAAGACAGACACTTACATCAAGTAACACAGATATACACTGACAGCAAGTAACAAAGACATGCACTGACACCCAGTAACACAGACACACACGGACACCAAGTAACAAAGACACACACTTACACCAAGTAACACAGACACACACTGACACCCAGTAAAACAGACACACACTTACACCAAGTAGCACAGACATACACTGACACCAAGTAACAAAGACATACACTGATACCCAGTCACACAGACACACACTTACACCAAGTAACCCAGAAATACACTGACACCAAGTAACAAATACATACAATGATACCAAGGAACACAGACACACACTTACACCAAGTAACACAGACACACACTTACACCAAGTAACAAAGACATACACTTACACAAAGTAACACAGACATACACTGACGCCAAGTTACAAAGACATACAATTACACCAAGTAACAAAGACACACTTCCGCCAAGTAACAAAGACAGACACTGATACCCAGTTACACAGACACACACTGACACCCAGTTAGAAACACACACTGAACCCCAGTAACACAGACACACACTGACCCGCAGTAACACAGACATACACTGACACCAAGTCACAAAGACACACAATGGCACCCAATAACAAAGACATACACTGACACCTAGTCACAAAGACATACACTGATACCCAGTATCACAGACACACACTTACACCAGGGAACAAAGACATACACTGACACCAAGTCACAAAGACACACACTGACACCCAGTAACAAAGACATACACGGACACCAAGTCACAAAGACATACACTGATACCCAGGAACACAGACACACACTGACACCCAGTAACAAAGACATACACTGATACAAAGTCACAAAGACATACACTGATACCCAGTAACACAGACACACACTGACACCCAGTAACAAAGACATACACTGATACCAAGTCAGAAAGACATGCACTGATACCCAGTAACACAGACACACACTGACACCCAGTAAAAAAGACATACACTGATACCAATCACAAAGACATTCACTGATACCCAGTAACACAGACAAACACTGACACCAAGTAACAAAGACATGCACTGACACCAAGTAACAAAGACATACACTTACACCAAGTAACAAAGACACACACTTACACCAAGTAACACAGACATACACTAACACCAAGTAACAAAGACATACACTGATACCAAGTAACAAAGACATACACTTACACCAAGTAACAAAGACAGACAATTACACCAAGTAACAAAGACATACACTTACACCAAGTATTTTGACATACACTGACACCAAGTAACAAAGACATACACTGATACCCAGTAACACAGACACACACTTACACCAAGTAACAAAGACATACACTGACACGAAGTCACAAAGACACACACTGACACCCAGTAACAAAGACATACACTGACACCAAGTGACAAAGACATACACTGACACCCAGTAACACAGACACACACTTACACCAAGTAACACAGACATACACTGACACCAAGTAACAAAGACATACACTGATACTCAGTTACACAGACACACACTTACACCAAGTAACAAAGTCAGACACTGATATCCAGTAACACAGACACACACTTACACCAAGTAACAAAGACATACACTGACACCCAGTAACACAGACACACACGGACACCAAGTAACAAAGACTCACACTTACTCCAAGTAACACAGACACACACTGACACCCAGTAACACAGACACACACTTACACCAAGTAACACAGACATACACTGACACCAAGTAACAAGGACATACACTGATACCCAGTAACACAGACACACACTTACACCAAGTAACACAGACATACACTGACACCAAGTAACAAAGACATACACTTACACCAAGTAACACAGACATATACTGACACCAAGTAACAAAGACATACAATTACACCAAGTAACAAAGACACACACTTACACCAAGTAACACAGTTATACCCTGACACCAAGTAACAAAGACATGCACTGACACCCAGTAACACAGACACACACGGACACCAAGTAACAAAAAGACACACTTACACCAAGTAACACAGACACACACTGACACCAAGTAAAACAGACACACACTTACACCAAGTAACACAGTCATTCACTGACACCAAGTAACAAAGACATACACTGATACCCAGTAGCACAGACACACACTTACACCTAGTAACACAGACATACACTGACACCAAGTAACAAAGACATACAATGATAACCAGGAACACAGACACACACTTACACCAAGTAACACAGACACACACTTACACCAAGTAACAAAGACATACACTTACACCAAGTAACACAGACATACACTGACACCAAGTAACAAAGACATACAATTACATCAAGTAACAAAGACACACACTTACACCAAGTAACAGAGACAGACACTGATACCCATTAACACAGACATACACTTACACCAAGTAACAAAGACATACACTGACACCCAGTAACACAAACAAACACACACAGACACCCAATAACACAGAGAAACACTAATAAACAGTATCAAAGACATACACTGACACCAAGTAACACAGACTCGCACTGACACCCAGTAACAAAGACAGACACTGACACAAAGTCACAAAGACATACACTGATACCAAGTCCCAAAGACATACACTGATACCCAGTAACACAGACACACACTGACACCAAGTAACAAAGACATACACTGACACCAAGTAACAAAGACATACACTTACACCAAGTAACAAAGAAATACACTGACACCAAGTAACAAAGACATCCACCGATACCCAGTAACACAGGCACACACCTACACCAAGTCACAAAGACATACACTGACACCAAGTAACAAAGACATACACTGATACCCAGTAACACAGACACACACTTACACCAAGTAACAAAGACATACACTGACCCCAAGTCACAACGACACACACTGACACCCAGTAACAAAAACATACACTGACACCAAGTCACAAAGACATACACTGATACCTAGGAACACAGACACACACTTACACCAAGTAACACAGACACACACTTACACCAAGTAACAAAGACATACACTTACACAAAGTAACACAGACATACACTGACACCAAGTTACAAAGACATACAATTACACCAAGTAACAAAGACAGACACTTACATCAAGTAACACAGATATACACTGACACCCAGTAACACAGACACACACGGACACCAAGTAACAAAGACACACACTTACACCAAGTAACACAGACACACACTGACACCCAGTAAAACAGACACACACTTACACCAAGTAGCACAGACGTACACTGACACCAAGTAACAAAGACATACACTGATACCCAGTAACACAGACACACACTTACACCAAGTAACACAGACACACACTTACACCAAGTAACAAAGACATACACTTACACAAAGTAACACAGACATACACTGACACCAAGTTACAAAGACATACAATTACACCAAGTAACAAAGACAGACACTTACATCAAGTAACACAGATATACACTGACACCCAGTAACACAGACACACACGGACACCAAGTAACAAAGACACACACTTACACCAAGTAACACAGACACACACTGACACCCAGTAAAACAGACACACACTTACACCAAGTAGCACAGACGTACACTGACACCAAGTAACAAAGACATACACTGATACCCAGTAACACAGACACACACTTACACCAAGTAACCCAGACATACACTGACACCAAGTCACAAAGACATACAATGATACCCAGGAACACAGACACACACTTACACCAAGTAACACAGACACACACTTACACCAAGTAACAAAGACATACACTTACACAAAGTAACACAGACATACACTGACACCAAGTTACAAAGACATACAATTACACCAAGTAACAAAGACACACACTTCCGCCAAGTAACAAAGACAGACACTGATACCCAGTAACACAGACACACACTGACACCCAGTTAGAAACACACACTGAACCCCAGTAACACAGACACACACTGACCCGCAGTAACACAGACATACACTGACACCAAGTCACAAAGACACACAATGACACCCAATAACAAAGACATACACTGACACCTAGTCACAAAGACATACACTGATACCCAGTATCACAGACACACACTTACACCAGGGAACAAAGACATACACTGACACCAAGTCACAAAGACACACACAGACACCCAGTAACAAAGACATACACTGACACCAAGGCACAAAGACATACACTGATACCCAGGAACACAGACACACACTGACACCCAGTAACAACGACATACACTGATACAAAGTCACAAAGACATACACTGACACCCAGTAACACAGACACACACTGACACCCAGTAACAAAGACATACACTGATACCAAGTCAGAAAGACATACACTGATACCCAGTAACACAGACACACACTGACACCCAGTAAAAAAGACATACACTGATACCAATCACAAAGACATTCACTGATACCCAGTAACACAGACACACACTGACACCAAGTAACAAAGACATGCACTGACACCAAGTAACAAAGACATACACTTACACCAAGTAACAAAGACACACACTTACACCAAGTAACACAGACATACACCGACACCAAGTAACAATGACATACACTGATACCAAGTAACAAAGACATACACTTACACCAAGTAACAAAGACAGACAATTACACCAAGTAACAAAGACATACACTTACACCAAGTATTTTGACATACACTGACACCAAGTAACAAAGACATACACTGATACCCAGTAACACAGACACATACTTACACCAAGTAACAAAGACATGCACTGACACCAAGTGACAAAGACATACACTGATACCCAGTAACACAGACACACACTTACACCAAGTAACACAGACATACACTGACACCAAGTAACAAAGACATACACTGATACTCAGTAACACAGACACACACTTACACCAAGTAACAAAGTCAGACACTGATACCCAGTAACACAGACACACACTTACACCAAGTAACAAAGACATACACTGACACCCAGTAACACAGACACACACGGACACCAAGTAACAAAGACCCACACTTACTCCAAGTAACACAGACACACACTGACACCCAGTAACACAGACACACACTTACACCAAGTAACACAGACATACACTGACACCAAGTAACACAGACATATACTGACACCAAGTAACAAAGACATACAATTACACCAAGTAACAAAGACACACACTTACACCAAGTAACACAGTTATACCCTGACACCAAGTAACAAAGACATGCACTGACACCCAGTAACACAGACACACACGGACACCAAGTAACAAAAAGACACACTTACACCAAGTAACACAGACACACACTGACACCCAGTAAAACAGACACACACTTACACCAAGTAACACAGTCATTCACTGACACCAAGTAACAAAGACATACACTGATACCCAGTAGCACAGACACACACTTACACCTAGTAACACAGACATACACTGACACCAAGTAACAAAGACATACAATGATAACCAGGAACACAGACACACACTTACACCAAGTAACACAGACACACACTTACACCAAGTAACAAAGACATACACTTACACCAAGTAACACAGACATACACTGACACCAAGTAACAAAGACATACAATTACATCAAGTAACAAAGACACACACTTACACCAAGTAACAGAGACAGACACTGATACCCATTAACACAGACATACACTTACACCAAGTAACAAAGACATACACTGACACCCAGTAACACAAACAAACACACACAGACACCCAATAACACAGAGAAACACTAATAAACAGTATCAAAGACATACACTGACACCAAGTAACACAGACTCGCACTGACACCCAGTAACAAAGACAGACACTGACACAAAGTCACAAAGACATACACTGATACCAAGTCCCAAAGACATACACTGATACCCAGTAACACAGACACACACTGACACCAAGTAACAAAGACATACACTGACACCAAGTAACAAAGACATACACTTACACCAAGTAACAAAGAAATACACTGACACCAAGTAACAAAGACATCCACCGATACCCAGTAACACAGGCACACACCTACACCAAGTCACAAAGACATACACTGACACCAAGTAACAAAGACATACACTGATACCCAGTAACACAGACACACACTTACACCAAGTAACAAAGACATACACTGACCCCAAGTCACAACGACACACACTGACACCCAGTAACAAAAACATACACTGACACCAAGTCACAAAGACATACACTGATACCTAGGAACACAGACACACACTTACACCAAGTAACACAGACACACACTTACACCAAGTAACAAAGACATACACTTACACAAAGTAACACAGACATACACTGACACCAAGTTACAAAGACATACAATTACACCAAGTAACAAAGACAGACACTTACATCAAGTAACACAGATATACACTGACACCCAGTAACACAGACACACACGGACACCAAGTAACAAAGACACACACTTACACCAAGTAACACAGACACACACTGACACCCAGTAAAACAGACACACACTTACACCAAGTAGCACAGACGTACACTGACACCAAGTAACAAAGACATACACTGATACCCAGTAACACAGACACACACTTACACCAAGTAACACAGACACACACTTACACCAAGTAACAAAGACATACACTTACACAAAGTAACACAGACATACACTGACACCAAGTTACAAAGACATACAATTACACCAAGTAACAAAGACAGACACTTACATCAAGTAACACAGATATACACTGACACCCAGTAACACAGACACACACGGACACCAAGTAACAAAGACACACACTTACACCAAGTAACACAGACACACACTGACACCCAGTAAAACAGACACACACTTACACCAAGTAGCACAGACGTACACTGACACCAAGTAACAAAGACATACACTGATACCCAGTAACACAGACACACACTTACACCAAGTAACCCAGACATACACTGACACCAAGTCACAAAGACATACAATGATACCCAGGAACACAGACACACACTTACACCAAGTAACACAGACACACACTTACACCAAGTAACAAAGACATACACTTACACAAAGTAACACAGACATACACTGACACCAAGTTACAAAGACATACAATTACACCAAGTAACAAAGACACACACTTCCGCCAAGTAACAAAGACAGACACTGATACCCAGTAACACAGACACACACTGACACCCAGTTAGAAACACACACTGAACCCCAGTAACACAGACACACACTGACCCGCAGTAACACAGACATACACTGACACCAAGTCACAAAGACACACAATGACACCCAATAACAAAGACATACACTGACACCTAGTCACAAAGACATACACTGATACCCAGTATCACAGACACACACTTACACCAGGGAACAAAGACATACACTGACACCAAGTCACAAAGACACACACTTACACCAAGTAACACAGACATACACTAACACCAAGTAACAAAGACATACACTGATACCAAGTAACAAAGACATACACTTACACCAAGTATTTTGACATACACTGACACCAAGTAACAAAGACATACACTGATACCCAGTAACACAGACACACACTTACACCAAGTAACAAAGACATACACTGACACGAAGTCACAAAGACACACACTGACACCCAGTAACAAAGACATACACTGACACCAAGTGACAAAGACATACAATGATACCCAGTAACACAGACACACACTTACACCAAGTAACACAGACATACACTGACACCAAGTAACAAAGACATACACTGATACTCAGTTACACAGACACACACTTACACCAAGTAACAAAGTCAGACACTGATACCCAGTAACACAGACACACACTTACACCAAGTAACAAAGACATACACTGACACCCAGTAACACAGACACACACGGACACCAAGTAACAAAGACTCACACTTACTCCAAGTAACACAGACACACACTGACACCCAGTAACACAGACACACACTTACACCAAGTAACACAGACATACACTGACACCAAGTAACAAGGACATACACTGATACCCAGTAACACAGACACACACTTACACCAAGTAACACAGACATACACTGACACCAAGTAACAAAGACATACACTTACACCAAGTAACACAGACATATACTGACACCAAGTAACAAAGACATACAATTACACCAAGTAACAAAGACACACACTTACACCAAGTAACACAGTTATACCCTGACACCAAGTAACAAAGACATGCACTGACACCCAGTAACACAGACACACACTGACACCCAGTAAAACAGACACACACTTACACCAAGTAACACAGTCTTTCACTGACACCAAGTAACAAAGACATACACTGATACCCAGTAGCACAGACACACACTTACACCTAGTAACACAGACATACACTGACACCAAGTAACAAAGACATACAATGATAACCAGGAACACAGACACACACTTACACCAAGTAACACAGACACACACTTACACCAAGTAACAAAGACATACACTTACACCAAGTAACACAGACATACACTGACACCAAGTAACAAAGACATACAATTACATCAAGTAACAAAGACACACACTTACACCAAGTAACAGAGACAGACACTGATACCCATTAACACAGACATACACTTACACCAAGTAACAAAGACATACACTGACACCCAGTAACACAAACAAACACACACAGACACCCAATAACACAGAGAAACACTAATAAACAGTATCAAAGACATACACTGACACCAAGTAACACAGACTCGCACTGACACCCAGTAACAAAGACAGACACTGACACAAAGTCACAAAGACATACACTGATACCAAGTCCCAAAGACATACACTGATACCCAGTAACACAGACACACACTGACACCAAGTAACAAAGACATACACTGACACCAAGTAACAAAGACATACACTTACACCAAGTAACAAAGAAATACACTGACACCAAGTAACAAAGACATCCACCGATACCCAGTAACACAGGCACACACCTACACCAAGTCACAAAGACATACACTGACACCAAGTAACAAAGACATACACTGATACCCAGTAACACAGACACACACTTACACCAAGTAACAAAGACATACACTGACCCCAAGTCACAACGACACACACTGACACCCAGTAACAAAAACATACACTGACACCAAGTCACAAAGACATACACTGATACCTAGGAACACAGACACACACTTACACCAAGTAACACAGACACACACTTACACCAAGTAACAAAGACATACACTTACACAAAGTAACACAGACATACACTGACACCAAGTTACAAAGACATACAATTACACCAAGTAACAAAGACAGACACTTACATCTAGTAACACAGATATACACTGACACCCAGTAACACAGACACACACGGACACCAAGTAACAAAGACACACACTTACACCAAGTAACACAGACACACACTGACACCCAGTAAAACAGACACACACTTACACCAAGTAGCACAGACGTACACTGACACCAAGTAACAAAGACATACACTGATACCCAGTAACACAGACACACACTTACACCAAGTAACCCAGACATACACTGACACCAAGTCACAAAGACATACAATGATACCCAGGAACACAGACACACACTTACACCAAGTAACACAGACACACACTTACACCAAGTAACAAAGACATACACTTACACAAAGTAACACAGACATACACTGACACCAAGTTACAAAGACATACAATTACACCAAGTAACAAAGACACACACTTCCGCCAAGTAACAAAGACAGACACTGATACCCAGTAACACAGACACACACTGACACCCAGTTAGAAACACACACTGAACCCCAGTAACACAGACACACACTGACCCGCAGTAACACAGACATACACTGACACCAAGTCACAAAGACACACAATGACACCCAATAACAAAGACATACACTGACACCTAGTAACAAAGACATACACTGATACCCAGTATCACAGACACACACTTACACCAGGGAACAAAGACATACACTGACACCAAGTCACAAAGACACACACAGACACCCAGTAACAAAGACATACACTGACACCAAGGCACAAAGACATACACTGATACCCAGGAACACAGACACACACTGACACCCAGTAACAACGACATACACTGATACAAAGTCACAAAGACATACACTGATACCCAGTAACACAGACACACACTGACACCCAGTAACAAAGACATACAGTGATTCCAAGTCAGAAAGACATACACTGATACCCAGTAACACAGACACACACTGACACCCAGTAAAAAAGACATACACTGATACCAATCACAAAGACATTCACTGATACCCAGTAACACAGACACACACTGACACCAAGTAACAAAGACATGCACTGACACCAAGTAACAAAGACATACACTTACACCAAGTAACACAGACATACACCGACACCAAGTAACAATGACATACACTGATACCAAGTAACAAAGACATACACTTACACCAAGTAACAAAGACAGACAATTACACCAAGTAACAAAGACATACACTTACACCAAGTATTTTGACATACACTGACACCAAGTAACAAAGACATACACTGATACCCAGTAACACAGACACATACTTACACCAAGTAACAAAGACATACACTGACACCAAGTGACAAAGACATACACTGATACCCAGTAACACAGACACACACTTACACCAAGTAACACAGACATACACTGACACCAAGTAACAAAGACATACACTGATACTCAGTAACACAGACACACACTTACACCAAGTAACAAAGTCAGACACTGATACCCAGTAACACAGACACACACTTACACCAAGTAACAAAGACATACACTGACACCCAGTAACACAGACACACACGGACACCAAGTAACAAAGACTCACACTTACTCCAAGTAACACAGACACACACTGACACCCAGTAACACAGACACACACTTACACCAAGTAACACAGACATACACTGACACCAAGTAACAAGGACATACACTGATACCCAGTAACACAGACACACACTTACACCAGGTAACACAGACATACACTGACACCAAGTAACAGAGACAGACACTGATACCCAGGAAAACATACACGCACTTACACCAAGTAACACAGACACACACCTACACCAAGTAACAAAGACATACACTTACACCAAGTAACACAGACATATACTGACACCAAGTAACAAAGACATACAATTACACCAAGTAACAAAGACACACACTTACACCAAGTAACACAGTTATACCCTGACACCAAGTAACAAAGACATGCACTGACACCCAGTAACACGGACAGCAAGTAACAAAAACACACACTTACACCACGTAACACAGACACACACTGACACCCAGTAAAACAGACACACACTTACACCAAGTAACACAGACATACACTGACACCAAGTAACAAAGACATACACTGATACCCAGTAGCACAGACACACACTTACACCTAGTAACACAGACATACACTGACACCTAGTAACAAAGACATACAATGATACCCAGGAACACAGACACACACTTACACCAAGTAACAAAGACACACACTTACACCAAGTAACAAAGACATACACTTACACCAAGTAACACAGACATACACTGACACCAAGTAACAAAGACATACAATTACATCAAGTAACAAAGACACACACTTACAACAAGTAACAGAGACAGACACTGATACCCATTAACACAGACACACACTTACACCAAGTAACAAAGACATACACTGACACCCAGTAACACAAACAAACACACAGAGACACCCAATAACACAGAGAAACACTAATAAACAGTATCAAAGACATACACTGACACCAAGTAACACAGACTCGCACTGACACCCAGTAACAAAGACAGACACTGACACCAAGTCACAAAGACATACACTGATACCAAGTCCCAAAGACATACACTGATACCCAGTAACACAGACACACACTGACACCAAGTAACAAAGACATACACTGACACCAAGTAACAAAGACATACACTTACACCAAGTAACAAAGACATACACTTACATCAAGTAACAAAGACATACACTGACACCAAGTAACAAAGACATCCACCGATACCCAGTAACACAGGCACACACCTACACCAAGTCACAAAGACATACACTGACACCAAGTAACAAAGACATACACTGATATCCAGTAACACAGACACACACTTACACCAAGTTACAAAGACATACACTGACCCCAAGTCACAACGACACACACTTACACCAAGTAACAAAGACATACACTGTCACCCAGTAACAAAGACATACACTGACACCCAGTGACACAGACACACACGGACACCAAGTAACAAAGACACAGACTTACACCAAGTAACACAGACACACACTGACCCCCAGTAACACAGACACACACTTACACAATGTAACACAGACATACACTGACACCAAGTAACAAAGACATACACTGATACCCAGTAACACAGACACACACTTACACAAAGTAACACAGACATACACTGACACCAAGTCACAAAGACACACACTGACACCAAGTCACACAGACATACACTGATACCCAGGAACACAGACACACACTGACACCCAGTAACAAAGACATACACTGATACCAAGTCACAAAGACGTACACTGATACCCAGTAACACAGACACAAACTGACACCCAGTAACAAAGACATACACTGATACCAAATGACAAAGACATACACTGATACCCAGTAACACAGACACACGCTGACACCCAGTAACAAAGACATACAATGATACCAAGTCACAAAGACATACACTGATACCCAGTAACACAGACACACACTGACACCAAGTTACAAAGACATACACAGACACCAAGTAACAAAGACACACACTTACACCAAGTAACACAGACACACACTGACACCCAGTAACACAGACACACACTTACACCAAGTAACACAGACATGCACTGACACCAAGTAACAAAGTCATAAACTGATACGCAGTAACACAGGCACACACTTACACCAAGTAACAAAGTCAGACACTGATACCCAGTATCACAGACACACACTTACACCAAGTATCAAAGACATACACTGACACCCAGTAACAAAGACATACACTGACACCCAGTAACACAGACACACACGGACACCAAGTAACAAAGACTCACACTTACACCAAGTAACACAGACACACACTGACACCCAGTAACAAGGACATACACTGAAACCCAGTAACACAGACACACACTTACACCAAGGAGCACAGACATACACTGACACCAAGTAACAGAGACAGACACTGATACCAAGGAAAACATACACACACTTACACCAAGTAATACAGACACACACTTACACCAAGTAACAAAGACATACACTTACACCAAGTAACACAGACATACACTGACACCAAGTAACAAAGACATACAATTACACCAAGTAACAAAGACACACACTTACACCAAGTAACACAGTTATACACTGACACCAAGTAACAAAGACATGCACTGACACCCAGTAACACAGACACACACGGACACCAAGTAACAAAGACACACACTTACACCAAGTAACACAGACACACACTGACACCCAGTAAAACAGACACACACTTACACCAAGTAACACAGACATGCACTGACACCAAGTAACAAATACATACACTGATACCCAGTAGCACTGACACACACTTACACCTAGTAACACTGACATACACTGACACCAAGTAACAAAGACATACAATGATACCCAGGAACACAGACACACACTTACACCAAGTAACACAGACATACACTGACACCAAGTAACAAAGACACACAATTACACCAAGTAACAAAGACACACACTTACACCTAGTAACAGAGACAGACAATGATACCCAGTAACACAGACACACACTTACACCAAGTAACAAAGACATACACTGACACCCAGTAACACAAACAAACACACACAGACACGCAGTAACACAGAGAAACACTAATAAACAGTAACAAAGACATACACTGACACCAAGTAACACAGACACACACTGACACCCAGTAACAAAGACAGACACTGACACCAAGTCACAAAGACATACACTGATACCAAGTCCCAAAGACATACACTGATACCCAGTAACACAGACACACACTGACACCAAGTAACAAAGACATACACTGACACCAAGTAACAAAGACATACACTTACACCAAGTAACAAAGACAGACAATTACACCAAATAACAAAGACATACACGGACACCAAGTCAAAAAGACATACACTGACACCAAGTAACAAAGACATACACTGATACCCAGTAACACAGACACACACTTACACCAAGTAACAAAGACATACACTGACACCAAGTCACAAAGACTACACTGAGACCTAGTAACACAGACACACACTTATACCAAGTAACACAGACATACACTGACACCCAGTAACACAGACGCACACTTACACCAAGTAACAAAGACATACACTGACACCCAGTCGCAAAGACATACACAGACACCCAGTGACACAGACACACACGGACACCAAGTAACAAAGACACAGACTTACACCAAGGAACACAGACACACACGGACACCATGTCACAAAGACACACACTTACACCAAGTAACACAGACACACACTGACACCCAGTAACACAGACACACACTTACACCAAGTAAATCAGACATACACTGACGCCAAGTGACAAAGACATACTCTGATACCCAGTAACACAGGCACACACTTACACCAAGTAAGACAGACATACACTGACACCAAGTATCAAAGACATACACAGACACCAAGTAACAAAGACATACACTTACACCAAGTAACAAAGACACACACTTACACCAAGTAACCCAGACATACACTGAAACCAAGTAACAAAGACAGACAATTACACCAAGTAACAAAGACATACACTTACACCAAGTATTTTGACATACACTGACACCAAGTAACAAAGACATACACTGATACCCAGTAACACAGACACACACATCCACCAAGTAACAAAGGCAGACAATTACACCAAGTATTTTGACATACACTGACGCCCAGTAACAAAGACATACACTGATACCCAGTAACACAGACACACACTTCCACCAAGTAACAAACAAATACACTGACATGAAGTCACAAAGAAACACACTGACACCCAGTAACAAAGACATACACTGACACCAAGTCACAAAGACACACACTGACACCCAGTAACAAAGACATACAGTGAAGCCAAGTCACAAAGACATACACTGTTACCCAGTAACACAGACACACACTTACACCAAGTAACAAAGAAAGACACTGATACCCAGTAACACAGACACACACTTCCACCAAGTAACAAAGACATACACTGACACCCAGTAACAAAGACATACACTGACACCCAGTAACACAGACACACAGGACACCAAGTAACAAAGACACACACTTACACCAAGTAACACAGACACACACTGACACCCAGTAACACAAACAAACACACTGACACCAAGTGACACAGACATACACTGACACCAAGTAACAAAGACATACACTGACACCAAGTAACACAGACACACACTTACACCAAGTAACACAAACACACACTGACACCAAGTAACAAAGACACACACTTACACCAAGTAACCCAGACATAGACCGACACCATATAACAAAGACATACACTTCCACCAAGTAACACAGACATACACTGACACCAAGTAACAAAGACATACACTCATACCCAGTAACACAGGCACACACTTACACCAAGTAACACAGCCATACACTGACATCAAGTAACAAAGACATACACTGACACCAAGTCACAAAGACATACACTTATACACAGTAACACAGACACACACTTACACCAAGTAACAAAGACATACTCTAAAACCCAGTAACACAGACACACACTGACACCCAGTAACACAGACACACACTTACACCACGTAAATCAGACATACACTGACACCAAGTGACAAAGACATACTCTGATACCCAGTAACACAGGCACACACTTGCACCAAGTAACACAGACATACACTGACACCAAGTAACAAAGACATACACTGACACCAAGTAACACAGACATACACTGACACCAAGTCACAAAGAAATACACTGATACCCAGTAACACATACACACACTTACACCAAGTAACACAGACATACACTGACACCAAGTAACAAAGACATACACTGATACCCAGTAACACAGACACACACTTACACCAAGTAAAAAAGACAGACACTGATAACCAGTAACACAGACACAAACTTACACCAAGTAACAAAGACATACACTGACACCCAGTAACACAGACACACACGGACACGAAGAAACAAAGACACACACTTACAACAAGTAACACAGACACACACTGACACCCAGTAACACAAACAAACACACTGACACCAAGTGACACAGACATACACTGACACCAAGCAACAAAGACATACACTGACACCAAGTAACACAGACACACACATAAACCAGGTAGCACAAACACACACTTACATCAAGTAACAAAGACATACACTGACACCAAGTAACAAAGACACACACTTACACCAAGTAACACAGACATACACTGACACCAAGTAACAAAGACATACACTGATACCCAGTAACAAAGACATACACTGACAACCAGTAACACAGACACACACGGACACCAAGTAACAAAGACACACACTTACACCAAGTAACACAGACACACACTGACACCCAGTAACACAGACACACACTTAGACCAAGTAACACAGACATACACTGACACCAAGTAACAAAGACATACACTGATAACCAGTAACACAGGCACACACTTACACCAAGTAACACAGACACACACTGACACGAAGTAACAAATACATACACTTACAACAAGTAACAAAGACACACACTTACACCAAGTAATCCAGACATACACTGAAACCAAGTAACAAAGACAGACAATTTCACCAAGTAACAGAGACATAAACTTACACCAAGTACTTTGACATACACTGACACCAAGTAACAAAGAAATACACTGATATCCAGTAACACAGACACACACTTACACCAAGTAACAAGACATACACTGACACCAAGTCTCAAAGAAACACACTGACACCAAGTAACAAAGACATACACTGACACCAAGTCACAAAGACATACACTGATACCCAGTAACACAGACACACACTTACACCAAGTAACAAAGACAGACACTGAAAACCAGTAACACAGACACACACTTACACCAAGTAACAAAGACATACACTGACACCCAGTAACACAGACATACACTGACACCCAGTAACACAGACACACACGGACACCAAGTAACAAAGACACACAATTACACCAAGTAACAAAGAGACACACTGACACCCAGTAACACAAACAAACACACTGACACCAAGTGACACAGACATACACAGACACCAAGCGACAAAGACATACACTGACTCCAAGTAACACAGACACACACTTACACCAAGTAACACAAACACACACTTACACCAAGTAACAAAGACATACACTGACACCAAGTAACAAAGACACACACTTACACCAAGTAACACAGACATAGACTGACACCAAGTAACAAAGACATACACTTACACCAAGTAACACAGACATACACTGACACCAAGTAACAATGACATACATTGATACCCAGTAACAATGGCACACACTTACACCAAGTAACACAGACACACACTGACACCCAGTAACACAGACACACACTTACACCAAGTAAAATAGACATACACTGACACCAAGTAACAAAGACATACACTGATACCCAGTAACACAGGCACACACTTACACCAAGTAACACAGACATTCACTGACACCAAGTAACAAAGACATACAATTACACCAAGTAACAAAGACACACACTTACACCAAGTAACCCAGACATAGACTGAAACCAAGTAACTAAGACAGACAATTACACCAAGCAACAAAGACATACACTGATACCCAGTAACACAGACACACACTTGCACCAAGTAACAAAGACATACATAGACACCAAGTCACAAATACACACACTGACACCCAGTAACAAAGACGTAGACTGAAACAAAGTCACAAAGACATACACTGATACCCAGTAACACAGACACACACTTACACCAAGTCACACAGACATACACTGACACCAAGTAACAAAGACATACACTGATACCCAGTAACACAGACACACACTTACACCAAGTAACAAAGACAGACACTGATACCCAGTAACACAGACACACACTTACACCAAGTAACAAAGACATACACTGACACCAAGTAACAAAGACATAAACTGACACCCAGTAACACAGACACACACTTGCACCTAGTTACACAGACACACACTGACACCCAGTAACACAGACACACGCTTACACCAAGTAACAAAGACATACACTGACACCAAGGAACAAAGACATACACTTACACCAAGTAACAAAGACATACACTGATACCCAGTAACACAGACACAAACTTACACCAAGTGACAAAGACATACACTGATACCCAGTGACACAGACACACACTTACACCAAGTAACACAGACATACACTGATACCCAGGAACACAGACACACACTTACACCAAGTAACACAGACACACACTTACACCAAGTAACAAAGTCATACACTTACACCAAGTAACACAGACATACACTGACACCAAGTAACAAAGACATACAATTACACCAAGTAACAAAGACACACACTTACACCAAGTAACACAGATATACACTGGCACCAAGTAACAAAGACATGCACTGACACCCAGTAACACAGACACACACGGACACCAAGTAACAAAGACACACACTTACACCAAGTAACACGGACACACACTGACACCAAGTAATACAGACACACACTTACACCAAGTAACACAGACGTACACTGACACCAAGTAACAAAGACATACACTGATACCCAGTAACACAGACACACACTTTCACCAAGTAACACAGACATACACTGACACCAAGTAACAAGGACATACAATGATACCCAGGAACACAGACACACACTTACACCAAGTAACCCAGACATACACTAAAACCAAGTAACAAAGACAGACAATTACACCAAGTAACAAAGACATACACTTAGACCAAGTATTTTGGCATATACTGACACCAAGTAACAAAGACATACACTGATACCCATTAACACAGACACACACTTCCACCAAGTAACAAAGACAGACAATTACACCAAGTATTTTGACATACACTGACACCCACTAACAAAGACATACACTGATACCCAGTAACACAGACACACGCTTCCACCAAGTAACAAAGAAATACACTGACATGAAGTCACAAAGAAACACACTGACACCCAGTAACAAAGACATACACTGACACCAAGTCACAAAGACATACACTGATACCCAATAACACAGACACACACTTACACCAAGTAAAAAAGACATACACTGACACCAAGTCACAAAGACACACACTGACACCCAGTAACAAAGACGTACACTGAAATCAAGTCACAAAGACATACAATGTTACCCAGAAACACAGACACACACTTAACCAAGTAACACAGACATACAATTACACCAAGTAACAAACAAACACACTGACACCAAGTGACACAGACATACACAGACACCAAGCGACCAAGACATACACTGACTCCAAGTAACACAGACACACACTTACACCAGGTAACACAAACACACACTTACACCAAGTAACAAAGACATACACTGACACCAAGTAACAAAGACACACACTTACACCAAGTATAACAGACATAGACTGACACCAAGTAACAAAGACACACACTTACACCAAGTAACACAGACATACACTGACACCAAGTAACAAAGACATACATTGATACCCAGTAACAAAGGCACACATTTACACCAAGTAACACAGACACACACTGACACCTAGTAACACAGACACACACTTACACCAAGTAAAATAGACATACACTGACACCAAGTAACAAAGACATACACTGATACCCAGTAACAGAGGCACACACTTACACCAAGTAACACAGACATACACTGACACCAAGTAACAAAGACATAGACTGACACCAAGTAACAAAGACATACACTTACACCAGGTAACAAAGACACACACTTACACCAAGTAACCCAGACATACACTGAAACCAAGTAACAAAGACAGACAATTACACCAAGTAACAAAGACATACACTTACACCAAGTAACACAAACACACACTGACACCAAGTAACAAAGACACACACTTACACCAAGTAACACAGACATACACTGAAATCAAGTATTTTGACATACACTGACGCCAAGTAACAAAGACATCCACTGATACCCAGTAACACAGACACACATTTACACCAAGCAACAAAGACGTACACTGACACCAAGTCACAAAGACATACACTGATACCCAGTAACACAGACACACACTTACACCAAGTAACACAGACATACACTGACACCAAGTAACAAAGTCATACACTGACACCCAGTAACACAGACACACACGGACACCAGGTAACAAAGACACACACTTACACCAAGTAACACAGACACACACTGACACCCAGTAACACAGACACACACTTACACCAAGTAACACAGACATACATTGACACCAAGTAACAAAGACATACACTTACACCAAGTAACACAGGCATACACTGACATCAAGTAACAAAGACATACACTGACACCAAGTCACAAAGACATACAGTGATACTCTGTAACACAGACACACACTTACACCAAGTAACAAAGACATACTCTGTATCCCAGTAACAAAGACATACACTCACACCCAGTAACACAGACACACACGGACACCATGTAACAAAGACACACACTTACACCAAGTAACACAGACACACACTGATACCCAGTAGCACAGACACACACTTACACCAAGTAACAAAGACAGACACTGATACACAGTAACACAGACACACACTTCCACCAAGTAACAAAGACATACACTGACACCCAGTAACAAAGACATACACTGACACCCAGTAACACAGACACACAGTACACCAAGTAACAAAGACACACACTTACACCAAGTAACACAGACACACACTGACACCCAGTAACACAAACAAACACACTGACACCAATTGACACAGACATACACTGACACCAAGTAACAAATACATACACTGACACCAAGTAACACAGACACACACTTACACCAAGTAACACAGGCATACACTGACATCAAGTGACAAAGACATACACTGACACCAAGTCACAAAGACATACACTGATACTCAGTAACACAGACACACACTTACACCAAGTAACAAAGACATACTCTGACACCCAGTAACAAAGACATACACTCACACCCAGTAACACAGACACACACGGACACCATGTAACAAAGACACACACATACACCAAGTAACACAGACACACACTGACACCCAGTAACACAGACACAAACTTACACCAAGTAAATCAGACATACACTGACGCCATGTGACAAAGACATACTCTGATGCCCAGTAACACAGGCACACACTTACACCAAGTAAGACAGACATAGACTGACACCAAGTAACAAAGACACACACTTACACCAAGTAACACAGACACACACTGACACCCAGTAACACAAACAAACACACTGACACCAAGTGACACAGACATACACTGACACCAAGTAACACAGACACACACTTGCACCAAGTAACACAAACACACACTGACACCAAGTAACAAAGACACACACTTACACCAAGTAACAAAGACACACACTTACACCAAGTAACACAGACATACACTGAAATCAAGTAACAAAGACATACAATTACACCAAGTAACAAAGACACACACTTACACCAAGTAACACAGATATACACTGGCACCAAGTAACAAAGACATGCACTGACACCCAGTAACACAGACACACACGGACACCAAGTAACAAAGAAATACACTGACATGAAGTCACAAAGAAACACACTGACACCCAGTAACAAAGACATACACTGACACCAAGTCACAAAGACATACACTGATACCCAATAACACAGACACACACTTACACCAAGTAACACAGACACACACTTACACCAAGTAACACAGACACACACATAAACCAGGTAGCACAAACACACACTTGCATCAAGTAACTAAGACATACACTGACACCAAGTAACAAAGACATACATAGACACCAAGTCACAAATACGCACACTGACACCCAGTAACAAAGACGTAGACTGAAACCAAGTCACAAAGACATACACTGATACCCTGTAACACAGACACACACTTACACCAAGTAACACAGACATACACTGACACCAAGTAACAAAGACATACACTGATACCCAGTAACACAGACACACACTTACACCAAGTAACAAAGACAGACACTGATACCCAGTAACACAGACACACACTTACACCAAGTAACAAAGACATACACTAACACCAAGTAACAAAGACATAAACTGACACCCAGTAAAACAGACACACACTTACACCAAGTTACACAGACACACACTGACACCCAGTAACACAGACACACGCTTACACCAAGTAACAAAGACATACACTGACACCAAGGAACAAAGACATACACTTACACCAAGTAACAAAGACATACACTGACACCAAGTAACAAAGACATACACTGATACCCAGTAACACAGACACAAACTTACACCAAGTGACAAAGACATACACTGATAAGCAGTGACACAGACACACACTTACACCAAGTAACACAGACATACACTGATACCCAGGAACACAGACACACACTGACACAAAGTAACAAAGACATACAATTACACCAAGTAACAAAGACACACACTTACACCAAGTAACACAGATATACACTGGCACCAAGTAACAAAGACATGCACTGACACCCAGTAACACAGACACACACGGACACCAAGTAACAAAGACACACACTTACACCAAGTAACACAGACACACACTGACACCCAGTAATACAGACACACACTTACACCAAGTAACACAGACATACACTGACACCAAGTAACAAAGACATACACTGATAACCAGTAACACAGACACACACTTACACCAAGTAACACAGACATACACTGACACCAAGTAACAAGGACATACAATGATACCCAGGAACACAGACACACACTTACACCAAGTAACCCAGACATACACTGAAACCAAGTAACAAAGACAGACAATTACACCAAGTAACAAAGACATACACTTACACCAAGTATTTTGACATATACTGACACCAAGTAACAAAGACATACACTGATACCCAGTAACACAGACACACACTTCCACCAAGTAACAAAGACAGACAATTACACCAAGTATTTTGACATACACTGACACCCAGTAACAAAGACATACACTGATACCCAGTAACACAGACACACACTTCCACCAAGTAACAAAGAAATACACTGACATGAAGTCACAAAGAAACACAATGACACCCAGTAACAAAGACATACACTGACACCAAGTCACAAAGACATACACTGATACCCAATAACACAGACACACACTGACACCCAGTAACAAAGACATACACTGAAACCAAGTCACAAAGACATACACTGTTACCCAGTAACACAGACACACACTTACACCAAGTAACACAGACATACAATTACACCAAGTAACAAAGACACACACTGACACCCAGTAACACAAACAAACACACTGACACCAAGTGACACAGACATACACAGACACCAAGCGACAAAGACATACACTGACTCCAAGTAACACAGACACACACTTACACCAGGTAACACAAACACACACTTACACCAAGTAACAAAGACATACACTGACACCAAGTAACAAAGACACAAACTTACACCAAGTATAACAGACATAGACTGACACCAAGTAACAAAGACACACACTTACACCAAGTAACACAGACACACACTGACACCCAGTAACACAAACAAACACACTGACACCAAGTGACACAGACATACACTGACACCAAGTAACAATGACATACACTGACACCAAGTAACACAGACACACACTTACACCAAGTAACACAAACACACACTGACACCAAGTAACAAAGACACACACTTACACCAAGTAACCCAGACATAGACTGACACCATATAACAAAGACATACACTTACACCAAGTAACACAGACTTACACTGACACCAAGTAACAAAGACATACACTCATACCCAGTAACACAGGCACACACTTACACCAATTAACACAGACATACACTGACATCAAGTAACAAAGACATACACTGACACCAGGTCAGAAAGACATACACTGATACACAGTAACACAGACACACACTTACACCAAGTAACAAAGACATACTCTGATACCCAGGAACACAGGCACACACTTACACCAAGTAACACAGACATACACTGACACCAAGTAACAAAGACATACACTGACACCAAGTAACACAGACATACACTGACACCAAGTCACAAAGACATACACTGATACCCAGTAACACATACACAGACTTACACCAAGTAACACAGACATACACTGATACCAAGTAACAAAGACAAACACTGATTCCCAGTAACACAGACACACACTTACACCAAGTAAAAAAGACAGACACTGATAACCAGTAACACAGACACACACTTACACCAAGTAACAAAGACATATACTGACACCCAGTAACACAGACACACACGGACACGAAGAAACAAAGACACACACTTACACCAAGTAACACAGACACACACTGACACCCAGTAACACAAACAAACACACTGACACCAAGTGACACAGACATACACTGACACCAAGCAACAAAGACATACACTGACACCAAGTAACACAGACACACACATAAACCAGGTAGCACAAACACACACTTACATCAAGTAACAAAGACATACACTGACACCAAGTAACAAAGACATAGACTGACACCAAGTAACAAAGACATACTCTTACACCAAGTAACACAGACATACACTGACACCAAGTAACAAAGACATACACTGATACCCAGTAACAAAGACATACTCTGACAACCAGTAACACAGACACACACGGACACCAAGTAACAAAGACACACACTTACACCAAGTAACACAGACACACACTGACACCCAGTAACACAGACACACACTTAGACCAAGTAACACAGACATACACTGACACCAAGTAACAAAGACATACACTGATAACCAGTAACACAGGCACACACTTACACCAAGTAACACAGACACACACTGACACGAAGTAACCCAGACATACACTGAAACCAAGTAACAAAGACAGACAATTTCACCAAGTAACAGAGACATAAACTTACACCAAGTATTTTGACATACACTGACACCAAGTAACAAAGACATACACTGATATCCAGTAGCACAGACACACACTTACACCAAGTAACAAAGACATACACTGACACCAAGTCTCAAAGAAACACACTGACACCAAGTAACAAAGACATACACTGACACCAAGTCACAAAGACATACACTGATATCCAGTAACACAGACACACACTTACACCAAGTAACAAAGACAGACACTGATAACCAGTAACACAGACACACACTTACACCAAGTAACAAAGACATACACTGAAACCCAGTAACAAAGACATACACTGACACCCAGTAACACAGACACACACGGACACCAAGTAACAAAGACACACAATTACACCAAGTAACAAAGACACACACTGACACCCAGTAACACAAACAAACACACTGACACCAAGTGACACAGACATACACAGACACCAAGCGACAAAGACATACACTGACTCCAAGTAACACAGACACACACTTACACCAAGTAACACAAACACACACTTACACCAAGTAACAAAGACACACACTTACACCGAGTAACACAGACATAGACTGACACCAAGTAACAAAGACATACACTTACACCAAGTAACACAGACATACACTGACACCAAGTAACAATGACATACATTGATACCCAGTAACAAAGGCACACACTTACACCAAGTAACACAGACACACACTGACACCCAGTAACACAGACACACACTTACACCAAGTAAAATGGACATACACTGACACCAAGTAACAAAGACATGCACTGATACCCAGTAACACAGGCACACTCATACACCAAGTAACACAGACATACACTGACACCAAGTAACAAAGACATACACTGACACCAAGTAACAAAGACATACACTTACACCAAGTCACAAAGACACACACTTACACCAAGTAACCCAGACATAGACTGAAACCAAGTAACTAAGACAGACAATTACACCAAGTAACAAAGACATACACTTGCACCAAGTATTTTGACATACACTGACACCAAGTAACAAAGACATACACTGATACCCAGTAACACAGACACACACTTGCACCAAGTAACAAAGACATACATAGACACCAAGTCACAAATACACACACTGACGCCCAGTAACAAAGACGTAGACTGAAACCAAGTCACAAAGACATACACTGATACCCAGTAACACAGACACACACTTACACCAAGTAACAAAGACAGACACTGATACCCAGTAACACAGACACACACTTACACCAAGTAACAAAGACATACACTGACACCAAGTAACAAAAACATACACTGACACCCAGTAACAAAGACATACACTGACACCCAGTAACACAGACACACACGGACACCAAGTAACAAAGACACACAATTACACCAAGTAACAAAGACACACACTGACACCCAGTAACACAAACAAACACACTGACACCAAGTGACACAGACATACACAGACACCAAGCGACAAAGACATACACTGACTCCAAGTAACACAGACACACACTTACACCAAGTAACAAAGACACACACTTACACCAAGTAACACAGACATAGACTGACACCAAGTAACAAAGACATACACTTACACCAAGTAACACAGACATACAATGACACCAAGTAACAATGACATACATTGATACCCAGTAACAAAGGCACACACTTACACCAAGTAACACAGACACACACTGGCACCCAGTAACACAGACACACACTTACACCAAGTAAAATAGACATGCACTGACACCAAGTAACAAAGACATACACTGATACCCAGTAACACAGGCACACACTTACACCAAGTAACACAGACATACACTGACACCAAGTAACAAAGACATACACTGACACCAAGTAACAAAGACATACACTTACACCAAGTCACAAAGACACACACTTACACCAAGTAACCCAGACATAGACTGAAACCAAGTAACTAAGACAGACAATTACACCAAGTAACAAAGACATACACTTGCACCAAGTATTTTGACATACACGGACACCAAGTAACAAAGACATACACTGATACCCAGTAACACAGACATACACTTGCGCCAAATAACAAAGACATACATAGACACCAAGTCACAAATACACACACTGACACCCAGTAACAAAGACGTAGACTGAAACCAAGTCACAAAGACATACACTGATACCCAGTAACACAGACACACACTTACACCAAGTAACACAGACATACACTGACACCAAGTAACAAAGACATACACTGATACCCAGTAACACAGACACACACTTACACCAAGTAACAAAGACAGACACTGATACCCAGTAACACAGACACACACTTACACCAAGTAACAAAGACATACACTGACACCAAGTAACAAAGACATAAACTGACACCCAGTAACACAGACACACACTTACACCAGTTACACAGACACACACTGACACCCAGTAACACAGACACACGCTTACACCAAGTAACAAAGACATACACTGACACCAAGGAACAAAGACATACACTTACACCAAGTAACAAAGACATACACTGACACCAAGTAACAAAGACATACACTGATACCCAGTAACACAGACACAAACTTACACCAAGTGACAAAGACATACACTGATACCCAGTGACACAGAGACACACTTACACCAAGTAACACAGACATACACTGATACCCAGGAACACAGACACACACTTACACCAAGTAACACAGACACACACTTACACCAAGTAACAAAGTCATACACTTACACCAAGTAACACAGACATACACTGACACCAAGTAACAAAGACATACAATTACACCAAGTAACAAAGACACACACTTACACCAAGTAACACAGATATACACTGGCACCAAGTAACAAAGACATGCACTGACACCCAGTAACACAGACACACACGGACACCAAGCAACAAAGACACACACTTACACCAAGTAACACAGACACACACTTACACCCAGTAATACAGACACACACTTACACCAAGTAACACAGACATACACTGACACCAAGTAACAAAGACATACATAGACAACAAGTCACAAATACACACACTGACACCCAGTAACAAATACGTAGACTGAAACCAAGTCACAAAGACACACACTGACACCCAGTAACAAAGACATACACTGAAACCAAGTCACAAAGACATACACTGTTACCCAGTAACACAGACACACACTTACACCAAGTAACACAGACATACAATTACACCAAGTAACAAAGACACACACTGACACCCAGTAACACAAACAAACACACTGACACCAAGTGACACAGACATACACAGACACCAAGCGACAAAGACATACACTGACTCCAAGTAACACAGACACACACTTACACCAGGTAACACAAACACACACTTACACCAAGTAACAAAGACATACACTGACACCAAGTAACAAAGACACACACTTACACCAAGTATAACAGACATAGACTGACACCAAGTAACAAAGACACACACTTACACCAAGTAACACAGACACACACTGACACCCAGTAACACAAACAAACACACTGACACCAAGTGACACAGACATACACTGACACCAAGTAACAAAGACATACACTGACACCAAGTAACACAGACACACACTTACACCAAGTAACACAAACACACACTGACACCAAGTAACAAAGACACACACTTACACCAAGTAACCCAGACATAGACTGACACCATATAACAAAGACATACACTTACACCAAGTAACACAGACATACACTGACACCAAGTAACAAAGACATACACTCATACCCAGTAACACAGGCACACACTTACACCAAGTAACACAGACATACACTGACATCAAGTAACAAAGACATACACTGACACCAAGTCAGAAAGACATACATTGATACACAGTAACACAGACACACACTTACACCAAGTAACAAAGACATACTCTGACACCCAGTAACACAGACACACACTGACACCCAGTAACACAGACACACACTTACACCACGTAAATCAGACATACACTGACACCAAGTGACAAAGACATACTCTGATACCCAGTAACACAGGCACACACTTACACCAAGTAACACAGACATACACTGACACAAAGTAACAAAGACATACACTGACACCAAGTAACACAGACATACACTGACACCAAGTCACAAAGACATACACTGATACCCAGCAACACATACACACACTTACACCAAGTAACAAAGACATACACTGATACCCAGTAACACAGACACACACTTACACCAAGTAAAAAAGACAGACACTGATAACCAGTAACACAGACGCACACTTACACCAAGTAACAAAGACATACACTGACACCCAGTAACAAAGACACACACGGACACGAAGAAACAAAGACACACACTTACACCAAGTAACACAGACACACACTGACACCCAGTAACACAAACAAACACACTGACACCAAGTGACACAGACATACACTGACACCAAGCAACAAAGACATACACTGACACCAAGTAACACAGACACACACATAAACCAGGTAGCACAAACACACACTTACATCAAGTAACAAAGACATACACTGACACCAAGTAACAAAGACACACACTTACACCAAGTAACACAGACATAGACTGACACCAAGTAACAAAGACATACTCTTACACCAAGTAACACAGACATACACTGACACCAAGTAACAAAGACATACACTGATACCCAGTAACAAAGACATACACTGACAACCAGTAACACAGACACACACGGACACCAAGTAACAAAGACACACACTTACACCAAGTAACACAGACACACACTGACACCCAGTAACACAGACACACACTTACACCAAGTAACACATACACACACTGACACGAAGTAACAAATACATACACTTACAACAAGTAACAAAGACACACACTTACACCAAGTAACCCAGACATACACTGAAACCAAGTAACAAAGACAGACAATTTCACCAAGGAACAGAGACATAAACTTACACCAAGTATTTTGACATACACTGACACCAAGTAACAAAGACATACACTGATATCCAGTAACACAGACACACACTTACACCAAGTAACAAAGACATACACTGACACCAAGTCTCAAAGAAACACACTGACACCAAGTAACAAAGACATACACTGACACCAAGTCACAAAGACATACACTGATACCCAGTAACACAGACACACACTTACATCAAGTAAGACAGTCATACACTGACACCAAGTAACAAAGACATACACAGACACCAAGTAACAAAGACATACACTTACACCAAGTAACAAAGACACACACTTACACCAAGTAACCCAGACATACACTGAAACCAAGTAACAAAGACAGACAATTACACCAAGTAACAAAGACATACACTTACACCAAGTATTTTGACATACACTGACACCAAGTAACAAAGACATACACTGATACCCAGTAACACAGACACACACTTCCACCAAGTAACAAAGACAGACAATTACACCAAGTATTTTGACATACACTGACACCCAGTAACAAAGACATACACTGATACCCAGTAACACAGACACACACTTCCACCAAGTAACAAACACATACACTGACATGAAGTCACAAAGAAACACACTGACACCCAGTAACAAAGACATACACTGACACCAATTCACAAAGACACACACTGACACCCAGTAACAAAGACATACACTGAAGCCAAGTCACAAAGACATACACTGTTACCCAGTAACACAGACACACACTTGCACCAAGTAACACAGACATACACTGACAACAAGTAACAAAGACATACACTGATACCCAGTAACACAGACACACACTTACACCAAGTAACAAAGACATACACTGATACCCAGTAACACAGATACACACTTAAACCAGGTAGCACAAACACACACTTACAGCAATTAACAAAGACATACACTGACACCAAGTAACAAAGACACACACTTACACCAAGTAACACAGAGATAGACAGACACCAAGTAACAAAGACATACACTTACACCAAGTAACACAGACATACACTGACACCAAGTAACAAAGACATACACTGATACCCATTAACAAAGACATACACTGACACCCAGTAACACAGACCCACACGGACACCAAGTGACAAGGACACACAATTACACCAAGTAACACAGACACACACTGACACCCAGTAACACAGACACACACTTAGACCAAGTAACACAGACATACACTGACACCAAGTAACAAAGACATACACTGATAACCAGTAACACAGGCACACACTTACACCAAGTAACACAGACACACACTTACACCAAGTATTTTGACATACACTGACACCAAGTAACAAAGACATACACTGATATCCAGTAACTCAGACACACACTTACACCAAGTAACAAAGACATACCCTGACACCAAGTCACAAAGAAACACACTGACACCAAGTAACAAAGACATACACTGACACCAAGTCACAAAGACATACACTGATACCCAGTAACACAGACACGTACTTACACCAAGTAACAAAGACAGACACTGATAACCAGTAACACAGACACACACTTACACCAAGTAACAAAGACATACACTGACACCCAGTAACAAAGACATACACTGACACCCAGTAACACAGACACACACGGACACCAAGTAACAAAGACACACACTGACACCCAGTAACACAAACAAACACAATGACACCAAGTGACACAGACATACACAGACACCAAGCAACAAAGACATACACTGACTCCAAGTAACACATACACACACTTGCACCAAGTAACACGAACACACACTTACACCAAGTAACAAAGACATACACTGACACCAAGTAACAAAGACACACACTTACACCAGGTAACACAGACATACACTGATACCAAGTCACAAAGACGCACACTGACACCCAGTAACACAGACACACACTGAAACCAAGTCACAAAGACATACACTGATACCCAGTAACACAGACACACACTTACACCAAGTAACAAAGACAGACACTGAAACCAAGTCACAAAGACATACACTGATACCCAGTAACACAGACACACACTTACACCAAGTAACAAAGACAGACACTGATACCCAGTAACACAGACACACACTTACACCAAGTAACAAAGACATACACTGACACCAAGTAACAAAAACATACACTGACACCCAGTAACAAAGACATACACTGACACCCAGTAACACAGACACACACGGACACCAAGTAACAAAGACACACAATTACACCAAGTAACAAAGACACACACTGACACCCAGTAACACAAACAAACACACTGACACCAAGTGACACAGACATACACAGACACCAAGCGACAAAGACATACACTGACTCCAAGTAACACAGACACACACTTACACCAAGTAACAAAGACACACACTTACACCAAGTAACACAGACATAGACTGACACCAAGTAACAAAGACATACACTTACACCAAGTAACACAGACATACAATGACACCAAGTAACAATGACATACATTGATACCCAGTAACAAAGGCACACACTTACACCAAGTAACACAGACACACACTGGCACCCAGTAACACAGACACACACTTACACCAAGTAAAATAGACATGCACTGACACCAAGTAACAAAGACATACACTGATACCCAGTAACACAGGCACACACTTACACCAAGTAACACAGACATACACTGACACCAAGTAACAAAGACATACACTGACACCAAGTAACAAAGACATACACTTACACCAAGTCACAAAGACACACACTTACACCAAGTAACCCAGACATAGACTGAAACCAAGTAACTAAGACAGACAATTACACCAAGTAACAAAGACATACACTTGCACCAAGTATTTTGACATACACGGACACCAAGTAACAAAGACATACACTGATACCCAGTAACACAGACATACACTTGCGCCAAATAACAAAGACATACATAGACACCAAGTCACAAATACACACACTGACACCCAGTAACAAAGACGTAGACTGAAACCAAGTCACAAAGACATACACTGATACCCAGTAACACAGACACACACTTACACCAAGTAACACAGACATACACTGACACCAAGTAACAAAGACATACACTGATACCCAGTAACACAGACACACACTTACACCAAGTAACAAAGACAGACACTGATACCCAGTAACACAGACACACACTTACACCAAGTAACAAAGACATACACTGACACCAAGTAACAAAGACATAAACTGACACCCAGTAACACAGACACACACTTACACCAGTTACACAGACACACACTGACACCCAGTAACACAGACACACGCTTACACCAAGTAACAAAGACATACACTGACACCAAGGAACAAAGACATACACTTACACCAAGTAACAAAGACATACACTGACACCAAGTAACAAAGACATACACTGATACCCAGTAACACAGACACAAACTTACACCAAGTGACAAAGACATACACTGATACCCAGTGACACAGAGACACACTTACACCAAGTAACACAGACATACACTGATACCCAGGAACACAGACACACACTTACACCAAGTAACACAGACACACACTTACACCAAGTAACAAAGTCATACACTTACACCAAGTAACACAGACATACACTGACACCAAGTAACAAAGACATACAATTACACCAAGTAACAAAGACACACACTTACACCAAGTAACACAGATATACACTGGCACCAAGTAACAAAGACATGCACTGACACCCAGTAACACAGACACACACGGACACCAAGCAACAAAGACACACACTTACACCAAGTAACACAGACACACACTTACACCCAGTAATACAGACACACACTTACACCAAGTAACACAGACATACACTGACACCAAGTAACAAAGACATACATAGACAACAAGTCACAAATACACACACTGACACCCAGTAACAAATACGTAGACTGAAACCAAGTCACAAAGACACACACTGACACCCAGTAACAAAGACATACACTGAAACCAAGTCACAAAGACATACACTGTTACCCAGTAACACAGACACACACTTACACCAAGTAACACAGACATACAATTACACCAAGTAACAAAGACACACACTGACACCCAGTAACACAAACAAACACACTGACACCAAGTGACACAGACATACACAGACACCAAGCGACAAAGACATACACTGACTCCAAGTAACACAGACACACACTTACACCAGGTAACACAAACACACACTTACACCAAGTAACAAAGACATACACTGACACCAAGTAACAAAGACACACACTTACACCAAGTATAACAGACATAGACTGACACCAAGTAACAAAGACACACACTTACACCAAGTAACACAGACACACACTGACACCCAGTAACACAAACAAACACACTGACACCAAGTGACACAGACATACACTGACACCAAGTAACAAAGACATACACTGACACCAAGTAACACAGACACACACTTACACCAAGTAACACAAACACACACTGACACCAAGTAACAAAGACACACACTTACACCAAGTAACCCAGACATAGACTGACACCATATAACAAAGACATACACTTACACCAAGTAACACAGACATACACTGACACCAAGTAACAAAGACATACACTCATACCCAGTAACACAGGCACACACTTACACCAAGTAACACAGACATACACTGACATCAAGTAACAAAGACATACACTGACACCAAGTCAGAAAGACATACATTGATACACAGTAACACAGACACACACTTACACCAAGTAACAAAGACATACTCTGACACCCAGTAACACAGACACACACTGACACCCAGTAACACAGACACACACTTACACCACGTAAATCAGACATACACTGACACCAAGTGACAAAGACATACTCTGATACCCAGTAACACAGGCACACACTTACACCAAGTAACACAGACATACACTGACACAAAGTAACAAAGACATACACTGACACCAAGTAACACAGACATACACTGACACCAAGTCACAAAGACATACACTGATACCCAGCAACACATACACACACTTACACCAAGTAACACAGACAGACACTGACACCAAGTAACAAAGACATACACTGATACCCAGTAACACAGACACACACTTACACCAAGTAAAAAATACAGACACTGATAACCAGTAACACAGACGCACACTTACACCAAGTAACAAAGACATACACTGACACCCAGTAACAAAGACACACACGGACACGAAGAAACAAAGACACACACTTACACCAAGTAACACAGACACACACTGACACCCAGTAACACAAACAAACACACTGACACCAAGTGACACAGACATACACTGACACCAAGCAACAAAGACATACACTGACACCAAGTAACACAGACACACACATAAACCAGGTAGCACAAACACACACTTACATCAAGTAACAAAGACATACACTGACACCAAGTAACAAAGACACACACTTACACCAAGTAACACAGACATAGACTGACACCAAGTAACAAAGACATACTCTTACACCAAGTAACACAGACATACACTGACACCAAGTAACAAAGACATACACTGATACCCAGTAACAAAGACATACACTGACAACCAGTAACACAGACACACACGGACACCAAGTAACAAAGACACACACTTACACCAAGTAACACAGACACACACTGACACCCAGTAACACAGACACACACTTACACCAAGTAACACATACACACACTGACACGAAGTAACAAATACATACACTTACAACAAGTAACAAAGACACACACTTACACCAAGTAACCCAGACATACACTGAAACCAAGTAACAAAGACAGACAATTTCACCAAGGAACAGAGACATAAACTTACACCAAGTATTTTGACATACACTGACACCAAGTAACAAAGACATACACTGATATCCAGTAACACAGACACACACTTACACCAAGTAACAAAGACATACACTGACACCAAGTCTCAAAGAAACACACTGACACCAAGTAACAAAGACATACACTGACACCAAGTCACAAAGACATACACTGATACCCAGTAACACAGACACACACTTACATCAAGTAAGACAGTCATACACTGACACCAAGTAACAAAGACATACACAGACACCAAGTAACAAAGACATACACTTACACCAAGTAACAAAGACACACACTTACACCAAGTAACCCAGACATACACTGAAACCAAGTAACAAAGACAGACAATTACACCAAGTAACAAAGACATACACTTACACCAAGTATTTTGACATACACTGACACCAAGTAACAAAGACATACACTGATACCCAGTAACACAGACACACACTTCCACCAAGTAACAAAGACAGACAATTACACCAAGTATTTTGACATACACTGACACCCAGTAACAAAGACATACACTGATACCCAGTAACACAGACACACACTTCCACCAAGTAACAAACACATACACTGACATGAAGTCACAAAGAAACACACTGACACCCAGTAACAAAGACATACACTGACACCAATTCACAAAGACACACACTGACACCCAGTAACAAAGACATACACTGAAGCCAAGTCACAAAGACATACACTGTTACCCAGTAACACAGACACACACTTGCACCAAGTAACACAGACATACACTGACAACAAGTAACAAAGACATACACTGATACCCAGTAACACAGACACACACTTACACCAAGTAACAAAGACATACACTGATACCCAGTAACACAGATACACACTTAAACCAGGTAGCACAAACACACACTTACAGCAATTAACAAAGACATACACTGACACCAAGTAACAAAGACACACACTTACACCAAGTAACACAGAGATAGACAGACACCAAGTAACAAAGACATACACTTACACCAAGTAACACAGACATACACTGACACCAAGTAACAAAGACATACACTGATACCCATTAACAAAGACATACACTGACACCCAGTAACACAGACCCACACGGACACCAAGTGACAAGGACACACAATTACACCAAGTAACACAGACACACACTGACACCCAGTAACACAGACACACACTTAGACCAAGTAACACAGACATACACTGACACCAAGTAACAAAGACATACACTGATAACCAGTAACACAGGCACACACTTACACCAAGTAACACAGACACACACTTACACCAAGTATTTTGACATACACTGACACCAAGTAACAAAGACATACACTGATATCCAGTAACTCAGACACACACTTACACCAAGTAACAAAGACATACCCTGACACCAAGTCACAAAGAAACACACTGACACCAAGTAACAAAGACATACACTGACACCAAGTCACAAAGACATACACTGATACCCAGTAACACAGACACGTACTTACACCAAGTAACAAAGACAGACACTGATAACCAGTAACACAGACACACACTTACACCAAGTAACAAAGACATACACTGACACCCAGTAACAAAGACATACACTGACACCCAGTAACACAGACACACACGGACACCAAGTAACAAAGACACACACTGACACCCAGTAACACAAACAAACACAATGACACCAAGTGACACAGACATACACAGACACCAAGCAACAAAGACATACACTGACTCCAAGTAACACAGACACACACTTGCACCAAGTAACACGAACACACACTTACACCAAGTAACAAAGACATACACTGACACCAAGTAACAAAGACACACACTTACACCAGGTAACACAGACATACACTGATACCAAGTCACAAAGACGCACACTGACACCCAGTAACACAGACACACACTGAAACCAAGTCACAAAGACATACACTGATACCCAGTAACACAGACACACACTTACACCAAGTAACAAAGACAGACACTGATACCCAGTAACACAGACACACACTTCCACCAAGTAACAAAGACATACACTGACACCCAGTAACAAAGACATACACTGACACCCAGTAACACAGACACACAGGACACCAAGTAACAAAGACACACACTTACACCAAGTAACACAGACACACACTTACACCAAGTAACAAAGACATACACTGACACCAAGTCACAAAGACACACACTGACACCCAGTAACACAGACACACACTGAAACCAAGTCACAAAGACATACACTGTTACCCAGTCACACAGACACACACTTACACCAAGTAACACAGACATACACTGACACCAAGTAACAAAGACATACACTGATACCCAGTAACACAGACACACACTGACACCAAGTAACAAAGACAGACACTGATACCCAGTAACACAGACACACACTTACACCAAGGAACACAGACATACACTGACACCAAGTAACAAAGACATACACTGATACCCAGTAACACAGACATACACTGACACCAAGTCACAAAGACATACACTGATACCCAGTAACACATACACACACTTACACCAAGGAACACAGACATACACTGACACCAAGTAACAAAGACATACACTGATACCCAGTAACACAGACACACACTTACACCAAGTAAAAAAGACAGACACTGATAACCAGTAACACAGACACACACTTACACCAAGTAACGAAGACATACACTGACACCCAGTATCACAGACACACACGGACACCAAGAAACAAAGAGACACACTTACACCAAGTAACACAGACACACACTGACACCCAGTAACACAAACAAACACACTGACACGAAGTGACACAGACATACACTGACAACAAGCAACAAAGACATACACTGACACCAAGTAACACAGATACACACTTAAACCAGGTAGCACAAACACACACTTACACCAAGTAACAAAGACATACACTGACACCAAGTAACAAAGACACACACTTACACCAAGTAACACAGAGATAGACAGACACCAAGTAACAAAGACATACACTTACACCAAGTAACACAGACATACACTGACACCAAGTAACAAAGACATACACTGATACCCATTAACAAAGACATACACTGACACCCAGTAACACAGGCACACACGGACACCAAGTGACAAGGACACACAATTACACCAAGTAACACAGACACACACTGACACCCAGTAACACAGACACACACTTAGACCAAGTAACACAGACATACACTGACACCAAGAAACAAAGACATACACTGATAACCAGTAACACAGGCACACACTTACACCAAGTAACACAGACACACACTGACACCAAGTAACAAATACATACACTTACACCAAGTAACAAAGACACACACTTACACCAAGTATTTTGACATACACTGACACCAAGTAACAAAGACATACACTGATATCCAGTAACACAGACACACACTTACACCAAGTAACAAAGACATACCCTGGCACCAAGTCACAAAGAAACACACTGACACCAAGTAACAAAGACATACACTGACACCAAGTCACAAAGACATACACTGATACCCAGTAACACAGACACGTACTTACACCAAGTAACAAAGACAGACATTGATAACCAGTAACACAGACACACACTTACACCAAGTAACAAAGACATACACTGACACCCAGTAACAAAGACATACACTGACACCCACTAACACAGACACACACGGACACCAAGTAACAAAGACACACAATTACACCAAGTAACAAAGACACACACTGACACCCAGTAACACAAACAAACACACTGACACCAAGTGACACAGACATACACAGACACCAAGCAACAAAGACATACACTGACTCCAAGTAACACAGACACACACTTGCACCAAGTAACACAAAAACACACTTACACCAAGTAACAAAGACATACACTGACACCAAGTAACAAAGACACACACTTACACCAAGTAACACAGACATACACTGACACCAAGTCACAAAGACACACACTGACACCCAGTAACACAGACACACACTGAAACCAAGTCACAAAGACATACACTGTTACCCAGTAACACAGACACACACTTACACCAAGTAACACAGACATACACTGACACCAAGTAACAAAGACATACACTGATACCCAGTAACACAGACACACACTTACACCAAGTAACAAAGACAGACACTGATACCCAGTAACACAGACACACACTTCCACCAAGTAACAAAGACATACACTGACACCCAGTAACAAAGACATACACTGACACCAAGTAACACAGACACACAGGACACCAAGTAACAAAGACACACACTTACACCAAGTAACACAGACACACACTTACACCAAGTAACACAAACACACACTGACACCAAGTAACAAAGAGACACACTTACACCAAGTAACCCAGACATAGACTGACACCAGATAACAAAGACATACACTTACACCAAGTAACACAGACATACACTGACACCAAGTCACAAAGACATACACTGATACCCAGTAACACATACACACACTTACACCAAGTAACACAGACATACACTGACACCAAGTAACAAAGACATACACTGATACCCAGTAACACAGACACACACTTACACCATGTAAAAAAGACAGACACTGATAACCAGTAACACAGACACACACTTACACCAAGTAACAAAGACATACACTGACACCCAGTATCACAGACACACACGGACACCAAGAAACAAAGACACACACTTACACCAAGTAACACAGACACACACTGACACCCAGTAACACAAACAAACACACTGACACGAAGTGACACAGACATACACTGACAACAAGCAACAAAGACATACACTGACACCAAGTAACACAGATACACACTTAAACCAGGTAGCACAAACACACACTTACACCAAGTAACAAAGACATACACTGACACCAAGTAACAAAGACACACACTTACACCAAGTAACACAGAGATAGACAGACACCAAGTAACAAAGACATACACTTACACCAAGTAACACAGACATACACTGACACCAAGTAACAAAGACATACACTGATACCCATTAACAAAGACATACACTGACACCCAGTAACACAGACACACACGGACACCAAGTGACAAGGACACACACTTACACCAAGTAACACAGACACACACTGACACCCAGTAACACAGACACACACTTAGACCAAGTAACACAGACATACACTGACACCAAGTAACAAAGACATACACTGATAACCAGTAACACAGGCACACACTTACACCAAGTAACACAGACACACACTGACACCAAGTAACAAATACAAACACTTACACCAAGTAACAAAGACACACACTTACACCAAGTATTTTGACATACACTGACACCAAGTAACAAAGACATACACTGATATCCAGTAACACAGACACACACTTACACCAAGTAACAAAGACATACCCTGACACCAAGTCACAAAGAAACACTCTGACACCAAGTAACAAAGACATACACTGACACCAAGTCACAAAGACATACACTGATACCCAGTAACACAGACACGTACTTACACCAAGTAACAAAGACAGACACTGATAACCAGTAACACAGACACACACTTACACCAAGTAACAAAGACATACACTGACACCAAGTAACAAAGACATGCACTGACACCCAGGAACACAGACACACACGGACACCAAGTAACAAAGACACACAATTACACCAAGTAACAAAGACACACACTGACACCCAGTAACACAAACAAACACACTGACAACAAGTGACACAGACATACACAGACACCAAGCAACAAAGACATACACTGACTCCAAGTAACGCAGACACACACTTGCACCAAGTAACACAAACACACACTTACACCAAGTAACAAAGACATACACTGACACCAAGTAACAAAGACACACACTTACACCAAGTAACACAGACATAGACTGACACCAAGTAACAAAGACATACACTTACACCAAGTAACACAGACATACACTGACACCAAGTAACAAAGACATACATTGATACCCAGTAACAAAGGCACACACTTACACCAAGTAACACAGACACACACTGACACTCAGTAACACAGACACACACTTACAACAAGTAAAATTGACATACACTGACACCAAGTAACAAAGACATACACTGATACCCAGTAACACAGGCACACACTTACACCAAGTAACACAGACATACACTGACACCAAGTAACAAAGACATACACTGACAGCCAAGTAACAAAGACATACACTTACACCAAGTAACAAAGACACACACTTACACCAAGTAACCCAGACATACACTGAAATCAAGTAACAAAGACAGACAATTACACCAAGTAACAAAGACATACACTTGCACCAAGTATTTTGACAGACACTGACACCAAGTAACAAAGACATACACTGATACCGAGTAACACAGGCACACACTTGCACCAAGTAACAAAGACATACATAGACACCAAGTCACAAAGACACACACTGACACCCAGTAACAAAGACGTAGACTGAAACCAAGTCACAAAGACATACAGTGATAACCAGTAACACAGACACACACTTACACCAAGTAACACAGACATACACTGACACCAAGTAACAAAGACATACACTGATACTCAGTAACACAGACACACACTTACGCCAAGTAACAAAGACAGACACTGATACCCAGTAACACAGACACACACTTACACCAAGTAACAAAGACATACACTGACACCAAGTAACAATGACATAAACTGACACCCAGTAACACAGACACACACTGACACCAAGTTACACAGACACACACTGACACCCAGTAACACAGACACACGCTTACACCAAGTAACAAAGACATACACTGACACCAAGTAACAAAGACATACACTTACACCAAGTAACAAAGACATACACTGACACCAAGTAACAAAGACATACACTGATACGCAGTAACACAGACACAAACTTACACCAAGTAACAAAGACATACACTGATACCCAGTAACACAGACACACACTTAAACCAAGTAACACAGACATACACTGATACCCAGGAACACAGACACACACTTACACCAAGTAACACAGACACACACTTACACCAAGTAACAAAGACATACACTTACACCAAGTAACACAGACATACACTGACACCAAGTAACAAAGACATACAATTACACCAAGTAACAAAGAAACACGCTTACACCAAGTAACACAGATATACACTGACACCCAGTAACAAATACGTAGACTGAAACCAAGTCACAAAGACATACACTGATACCCAGTAACACAGACACACACTTACACCAAGTAACACAGACATACACTGATACCCAGGAACACAGACACACACTTACACCAAGTAACACAGACACACACTTACACCAAGTAACAAAGACATACACTGATACCCATTAACAAAGACATACACTGATACCCAGGAACACAGACTCACACTTACACCAAGTAACACAGACACACACTTACACCAAGTAACAAAGACACACACTTACACCAAGTAACACAGACATACACTGACACCATGTAACACAGACATACACTGACACCAAGTAACAAAGACATACACTTACACCAAGTAACACAGACACACACTTAAACCAGGTAGCACAAAAACACACTTACACCAAGTAACAAAGACATACACTGACACCAAGTAACAAAGACACACACTTACACCAAGTAACACAGACATAGACAGACACCAAGTAACACAGACATACACTTACACCAAGTAACACAGACATACACTGACACCAAGTAACAAAGACATACACTGATACCCATTAACAAAGACATACACTGACACCCAGTAACACAGACACACACGGACACCAAGTGACAAAGACACACACTTACACCAAGTAACACAGACACACACTGACACCCAGTAACACAGACACACACTTAGACCAAGTAACACAGACATACACTGACACCAAGTAACAAAGACATACACTGATAACCAGTAACACAGGCACACACTTACACCAAGTAACACAGACACACACTGACACCAAGTAACAAATACATACACTTTCACCAAGTAACAAAGACACACACTTACACCAAGTATTTTGACATACACTGACGCCAAGTAACAAAGACATACACTGATATCCAGTAACACAGACACACACTTACTCCAAGTAACAAAGACATACCCTGACACCAAGTCACAAAGAAACACACTGACACCAAGTAACAAAGACATACACCGACACCAAGTCACAAAGACATACACTGATACCCAGTAACACAGACACATACTTACACCAAGTAACAAAGACAGACACTGATAACCAGTAACACAGACACACACTTACACCAAGTAACAAAGACATACACTGACACCCAGTAATAAAGACATACACTGACACCCAGTAACACAGACACACACGGACACCAAGTAACAAAGACACACACTGACACCCAGTAACACAAACAAACACACTGACACCAAGTGACACAGACATACACAGACACCAAGCAACAAAGACATACACTGACTCCAAGTAACACAGACACACACTTGCACCAAGTAACACAAACACACACTTACACCAAGTAACAAAGAAATACACTGACACCAAGTAACAAAGACACACACTTACACCAAGTAACACAGACATAGACTGACACCAAGTAACAAAGACATACACTTACACCAAGTAACACAGACATACACTGACACCAAGTAACAAAGACATACACTGATACCCAGTAACACAGACACAAACTTACACCAAGTAACAAAGTCATACACTGATACCCAGTAACACAGACACACACTTACACCAAGTAGCACAGACACACACTTACACCAAGTAACAAAGACATACACTTACACCAAGTAACACAGACATACACTGACACCAAGTAACAAAGACATACAATTACACCAAGTAACAAAGACACACACTTACACCAAGTAACACAGATATACACTGACACTCAGTCACAAGACGTAGACTGAAACCAAGTCACAAAGACATACACTGATACCCAGTAACACAGACACACACTTACACCAAGTAACACAGACATACACTGATACCCAGGAACACAGACTCACACTTACACCAAGTAACACAGACACACACTTACACCAAGTAACAAAGACACACACTTACACCAAGTAACACAGACATACACTGACACCAAGTAACAAAGACATACACTGACACCAAGTAACAAAGACATACACTTACACCAAGTAACACAGACATAGACAGACACCAAGTAACAAAGACATACACTTACACCAAGTAACACAGACATACACTGACACCAAGTAACAAAGACATACACTGATACCCATTAACAAAGACATACACTGACACCCAGTAACACAGACACACACGGACACCAAGTGACAAAGACACACACTTACACCAAGTAACACAGACACACACTGACACCCAGTAACACAGACACACACTTCGACCAAGTAACACAGACATACACTGACACCAAGTAACAAAGACATACACTGATAACCAGTAACACAGGCACACACTTACACCAAGTAACACAGACACACACTGACACCAAGTAACAAATACATACACTTACACCAAGTAACAAAGACACACACTTACACCAAGTATTTTGACATACACTGACACCAAGTAACGAAGACATACACTGATATCCAGTAACACAGACACACACTTACACCAAGTAACAAAGACATACCCTGACACCAAGTCACAAAGACATACACTGATACCCAGTAACACAGACACATACTTACACCAAGTAACAAAGACAGACACTGATAACCAGTAACACAGACACACACTTACACCAAGTAACACAAACACACACTTACACCAAGTAACAAAGAAATACACTGACACCAAGTAACAAAGACACACACTTACACCAAGTAACACAGACATAGACTGACACCAAGTAACAAAGACACACACTTACACCAAGTATTTTGACATACACTGACACCAAGTAACAAAGACATACACTGATATCCAGTAACACAGACACACACTTACACCAAGTAACAAAGACATACCCTGACACCAAGTCACAAAGACATACACTGATACCCAGTAACACAGACACATACTTACACCAAGTAACAAAGACAGACACTGATAACCAGTAACACAGACGCACACTTACACCAAGTAACACAAACACACACTTACACCAAGTAACAAAGAAATACACTGACACCAAGTAACAAAGACACACACTTACACCAAGTAACACAGACATAGACTGACACCAAGTAACAAAGACATACACTTACACCAAGTAACACAGACATACACTGACACCAAGTAACAAAGACATACACTGATACCCAGTAACACAGGCACACACTTACACCAAGTAACACAGACATACACTGACACCAAGTAACAAAGACATACGCTGACACCAAGTAACAAAGACATACACTTACACCAAGTAACAAAGACGCACACTTACACCAAGTAACCCAGACATACACTGAAAACAAGTAACAAAGACAGACAATTACACCAAGTAACAAAGACATACACTTGCACCAGGTATTTTGACATACACTGACACCAAGTAACAAAGACATACACTGATACCCAGTAACACAGACACACACTTGCACCAAGTAACAAAGACATACATAGACACCAAGTCACAAAGACACACACTGACACCCAGTAACAAAGACGTAGACTGAAACCAAGTCACAAAGACATACACTGATACCCAGTAACACAGACACACACTTACACCAAGTAACACAGACATACACTGACACCAAGTAACAAAGACATACACTGATACTCAGTAACACAGACACACACTTACACCAAGTAACAAAGACAGACACTGATACCCAGTAACACAGACACACACTTACACCAGGTAACAAAGACGTACACTGACACCAAGTAACAAAGACATAAACTGACACCCAGTAACACAGACACACACTTACACCAAGTTACACAGACACACACTGACACCCAGTAACACAGACACACGCTTACACCAAGTAACAAAGACATACACTGACACCAAGTAACAAAGACATACACTTACACCAAGTAACAAAGACATACACTGACACCAAGTAACAAAGACATACACTGACACCCAGTAACAAAGACGTAGACTGAAACCAAGTCACAAAGACATACACTGATACCCAGTAACACAGACGCACACTTACACCAAGTAACACGGACATACACTGACACCAAGTAACAAAGACATACACTTACACCAAGTAACAAAGACATACACTGACACCAAGTAACAAAGACATACACTGATACCCAGTAACACAGACACAAACTTACACCAAGTAACAAAGACATACACTGATACCCAGTAACACAGACACACACTTACACCAAGTAACACAGACATACACTGATACCCAGGAACACAGACACACACTTGCACCAAGTAACACAGACACACACTTACACCAAGTAACACAGACACACACTTACACCAAGTAACAAAGACATACACTTACAACAAGTAACACAGACATACACTGACACCAAGTAACAAAGACATACAATTACACCAAGTAACAAAGACACACACTTACACCAAGTAACACAGATATACACTGACACCCAGTAACAAAGACGCAGACTGAAACCAAGTCACAAAGACATACACTGATACCCAGTAACACAGACACACACTTACACCAAGTAACACAGACATACACTGATACCCAGGAGCACAGACACACACTTACACCAGGTAACAAAGACACACACTTACACCAAGTAACCCAGACATACACTGAAACCAAGTAACAAAGACAGACAATTACACCAAGTAACAAAGACACACACTTACACCAAGTAACACAGATATACACTGACACCCAGTAACAAAGACGTAGACTGAAACCAAGTCACAAAGACATACACTGATACCCAGGAACACAGACACACACTTACACCAAGTAACAGAGACATACACTGACACCAAGTAACAAAGACATACACTGATACCCAGTAACACAGACACACACTTACACCAAGTAACAAAGACATACATAGACACCAAGTAACACAGACACACACTTACACCAAGTAACAAAGACATACACTTACACCAAGTAACACAGACATACACTGACACCAAGTAACAAAGACATACACTTACACCAAGTAACAAAGACATACACTGACACCAAGTAACAAAGACATACACTGATACCCAGTAACACAGACACAAACTTATACCAAGTAACAAAGACATACACTGATACCCAGTAACACAGACACACGCTTACACCAAGTAACAAAGACATACACTGACACCAAGTAACAAAGACATACACTTACACCAAGTAACAAAGACATACACTGACACCAAGTAACAAAGACATACACTGATACCCAGTAACTCAGACACAAACTTACACCATTTAACAAAGACATACACTGATACCCAGTAACACAGACACACACTTACACCAAGTAACACAGACATGCACTGATACCCAGGAACACAGACACATACTTACACCAAGTAACACAGACACACACTTACACCAAGTAACAAAGACATACACTTACACCAAGTAACACAGACATACACTGACACGAAGTAACAAAGACATACAATTACACCAAGTAACAAAGACACACACTTACACCAAGTAACACCGATATACACTGACACCCAGTAACAAAGACGTAGACTGAAACCAAGTCACAAAGACATACACTGATACCCAGTAACACAGACGCACACTTACACCAAGTAACACGGACATACACTGATACCCAGGAACACAGACACACACTTACACCAAGTAACACAGACACACACTTACACCAAGTAACAAAGACATACACTTACACCAAGTAACACAGACACACACTTGCACCAAGTAACAAAGACATACACTGACACCAAGTCACAAAGACATACACTGATACCCAGTAACACATACACACACTTACACCAAGTAACACAGACATAGACTGACACCATATAACAAAGACATACACTTACACCAAGTAACACAGACATACACTGACACCAAGTCACAAAGACATACACTGATACCCAGTAACACATACACACACTTACACCAAGTAAAACAGACATACACTGACACCAAGTAACAAAGACATACACTGACACCAAGTAACAAAGACATACACTGATACCCAGTAACACAGACACAAACTTACACCAAGTAACAAAGACATACACTGATACCCAGTAACACAGACACACACTTACACCAAGTAACACAGACATACACTGATACCCAGGAACACAGACACACACTTGCACCAAGTAACACAGACACACACTTACACCAAGTAACACAGACACACACTTACACCAAGTAACAAAGACATACACTTACAACAAGTAACACAGACATACAATGACACCAAGTAACAAAGACATACAATTACACCAAGTAACAAAGACACACACATACACCAAGTAACACAGATATACACTGACACCCAGTAACAAAGACGGAGACTGAAACCAAGTCACAAAGACATACACTGATACCCAGTAACACAGACACACACTTACACCAAGTAACACAGACATACACTGATACCCAGGGGCACAGACACACACTTACACCAGGTAACAAAGACACACACTTACACCAAGTAACCCAGACATACACTGAAACCAAGTAACAAAGACAGACAATTACACCAAGTAACAAAGACACACACTTACACCAAGTAACACAGATATACACTGACACCCAGTAACAAAGACGTGGACTGAAACCAAGTCACAAAGACATACACTGATACCCAGGAACACAGACACACACTTACACCAAGTAACAGAGACATACACTGACACCAAGTAACAAAGACATACACTGATACCCAGTAACACAGACACACACTTACACCAAGTAACAAAGACATACATAGACACCAAGTAACACAGACACACACTTACACCAAGTAACAAAGACATACACTTACACCAAGTAACACAGACATACACTGACACCAAGTAACAAAGACATACACTTACAACAAGTAACAAAGACATACACTGACACCAAGTAACAAAGACATACACTGATACCCAGTAACACAGACACAAACTTACACCAAGTAACAAAGACATACACTGATACCCAGTAACACAGACACACACTTACACCAAGTAACACAGACATACAGTGATACCCAGGAACACAGACACATACTTACACCAAGTAACACAGACACACACTTACACCAAGTAACAAAGACATACACTTACACCAAGTAACACAGACATACACTGACACCAAGTAACAAAGACATACAATTACACCAAGTAACAAAGACACACACTTACACAAAGTAACACAGATATACACTGACACCCAGTAACAAAGACGTAGACTGAAACCAAGTCACAAAGACATACACTGATACCCAGTAACACAGACGCACACTTACACCAAGTAACACGGACATACACTGATACCCAGGAACACAGACACACACTTACACCAAGTAACACAGACACACACTTACACCAAGTAACAAAGACATACACTTACACCAAGTAACCCAGACATAGACTGACACCATATAACAAAGACATACACTTACACCAAGTAACACAGACATACACTGACACCAAGTCACAAAGACATACACTGATACCCAGTAACACATACACACACTTACACCAAGTAACACAGACATACACTGACACCAAGTAACAAAGACATACACTTACACCAAGTAACAAAGACATACACTGACACCAAGTAACAGAGACATACACTGATACCCAGTAACACAGACACAAACTTACAACAAGTAACAAAGACATACACTGATACCCAGTAACACAGACACACACTTACACCAAGTAACACAGACATACACTGATACCCAGGAACACAGACACACACTTGCACCAAGTAACAAAGACATACACTTACAACAAGTAACACAGACATACACTGACACCAAGTAACAAAGACATACAATTACACCAAGTAACAAAGACACACACTTACACCAAGTAACACAGATATACACTGACACCCAGTAACAAAGACGTAGACTGAAACCAAGTCACAAAGACATACACTGATACCCAGTAACACAGACACACACTTACACCAAGTAACACAGACATACACTGATACCCAGGAGCACAGACACACACTTACACCAAGTAACAAAGACATACACTTACAACAAGTAACACAGACATACACTGAAACCAAGTAACAAAGACAGACAATTACACCAAGTAACAAAGACACACACTTACACCAAGTAACACAGATATACACTGACACCCAGTAACAAAGACGTAGACTGAAACCAAGTCACAAAGACATACACTGATACCCAGGAACACAGACACACACTTACACCAAGTAACAGAGACATACACTGACACCAAGTAACAAAGACATACACTGATACCCAGTAACACAGACACACACTTACACCAAGTAACAAAGACATACATAGACACCAAGTAACACAGACACACACTTACACCAAGTAACAAAGACAGACAATTACACCAAGTAACAAAGACATACACTTGCACCAAGTATTTTGACATACACTGACACCAAGTAACAAAGACATGCACTGATACCCAGTAACACAGACACACACTTGCACCAAGTAACAAAGACATACATAGACACCAAGTCACAAAGACACACACTGACACCCAGTAACAAAGACGTAGACTGAAACCAAGTCACAAAAACATACACTGATACCCAGTAACACAGACAGACACTTACACCAAGTAACACAGACACACACGGACACCAAGAAACAAAGACACACACTTACACCAAGTAACACAGACACACAATTAAACCAGGTAGCACAAACACACACTTACACCAAGTAACAAAGACATACACTGACACCAAGTAACAAAGACACACACTTACACCAAGTAACACAGACATAGACTGACACCAAGTAACAAAGACATACACTTACAACAAGTAACACAGACATACACTGACACCAAGTAACAAAGACATCCACTGATACCCAGTAACAAAGACTTACACTGACACCCAGTAACACAGACACACACGGACACCAAGTAACAAAGACACACACTTACACCAAGTAACACAGACACACACTGACACCCAGTAACACAGACACACACTTAGACCAAGTAACACAGACATACACTGACACTAAGTAACAAAGACATACACTGATAACCAGTAACACAGGCACACACTTTCGCCAAGTAACACAGACACACACTGACACCAAGTAACAAATACATACACTTACACCAAGTAAGAAAGACACACACTTACACCAAGTAACCCAGACATACACTGAAACCAAGTAACAAAGACAGACAATTTCACCAAGTAACACAGACACACACTGACACCAAGTAACACAGACACACACTTACACCAAGTAACGAAGACAGACACTGATACCCAGGAACACAGACACACACTTACAACAAGTAACAAAGACATACACTGACACCAAGTAACAAAGACATAAACTGACACCCAGTAACACAGACACACACTGACACCCAGTAACACAGACACACGCTTACACCAAGTAACAAAGACATACACTGACACCAAGTAACAAAGACATACACTGACACCAAGTAACAAAGACATACACTGATACCCAGTAACACAGACACAAACTTACACCAAGTAACAAAGACATACACTGATACCCAGTAACACAGACACACACTTACACCAAGTAACACAGACATACACTGATACCCAGGAACACAGACACACACTTGCACCAAGTAACAGAGACACACACTTACACCAAGTAACACAGACACACACTTACACCAAGTAACAAAGACATACACTTACACCAAGTAACACAGACATACACTGACACCAAGTAACAAAGACATACAATTACACCAAGTAACAAAGACACACACTTACACCAAGTAACACAGATATACACTGACACCCAGTAACAAAGACGTAGACTGAAACCAAGTCACAAAGACATACACTGATACCCAGGAACACAGACACACACTTACACCAAGTAACACAGACATACACTGGCACCAAGTAACAAAGACATACACTGATACCCAGTAACACAGACACACACTTACACCAAGTAACAAAGACAGACATTGATACCCAGTAACACAGACACACACTTACACCAAGTAACAAAGACATACGCTGACACCAAGTAACAAAGACATAAACTGACACCCAGTAACACAGACACACACTTACACCAAGTTACACAGACACACACTGACACCCAGTAACACAGACACACGCTTACACCATGTAACAAAGACATACACTGACACCAAGTAACAAAGACATACACTTACACCAAGTAATAAAAGACATACACTGACACCAAGTAACAAAGACATACACTGATACCCAGTAACACAGACACACACGGACACCAAGTAACAAAGACACACACTTACACCAAGTAACACAGATACACACTGACACCCAGTAACACAGACACACACTTACACCAAGTAACACAGACATACACTGACACCAAGTAACAAAGACATACACTGATACCCAGTAACACAGACAAACACTTACACCAAGTAACACAGACATACACTGACACCAAGTAACAAGGACATACAATGATACCCAGGAACACAGACACACACTTACACCAAGTAACACAGACACACACTTACACCAAGTTACAAAGACATACACTTACACCAAGAAACACAGACATACACTGACACCGAGTAACAAAGACATACACTGACACCAAGTCACAAAGACACACACTGACACCCAGTAACAAAGACATACAATGACACCAAGTCACAAAGACATACACTGATACCAAGGAACACAGACACACACTGACACCCAGTAACAAAGACATACACTGATACCAAGTCACAAAGACATACACAGATACCCAGTAACACAGAAACACACTGACACTCAGTAACAAAGACATACACTGATACCAAGTCGCAAAGACATACACTGATACCCAGTAACACAGACACACACTGACACACAGTAACAAAGACAAACACTAATACCAAGAGTCAAAGACATACACTGATACCCAGTAACACAGACACACACTGACCCCAAGTAACAAAGAGATGCACTGACACCAAGTAACAAAGACATACACTTACACCAAGTAACAAAGACATACACTTACACCAAGTAACACAGACATACACTTACACCAAGTAACAAAGACAGACAATTACACCAAGTAACAAAGACAAACACTTGCACCAAGTATTTTGACATACACTGGCACCAAGTAACAAAGACATACGCTGATACCCAGTAACACAGACACACACTTACACCAAGTAACAAAGACATACACTGACACTAAGTCACAAAGACACACACTGACACCCAGTAACAAAGACATACACTGACACCAAGTCACAAAGACATACACTGATACCAAGTCACAAAGACATACACTGATACCCAGTAAAACAGACACACACTGACACCAAGTAACAAAGACATACACTGACACCAAGTAACAAAGACATACACTTACACCAAGTAACAAAGACAGATAATTACACCAAGTAACAAAGACATACACTTACACCAAGTATTTTGACATACACTGACACCAAGTAACAAAGACATACACTGATACCCAGGAACACAGACACACACTTACACCAAGTAACACAGACATACACTGACACCAAGTAACAAAGACATACACTGATACCCAGTAACACAGACACACACTTACACCAAGTAACAAAGACAGACACTGATACCCAGTAACACAGACACACACTTACACCAAGTAACAAAGACATACACTGATACCAAGTAACAAAGACATAAACTGACACCCAGTAACACAGACACACACTTACACCACGTTACACAGACACACACTGACACCCAGTAACACAGACACACGCTTACACCATGTAACAAAGACATACACTGACACCAAGTAACAAAGACATACACTTACACCAAGTAACAAAGACATACACTGACAAAAAGTAACAAAGACATACACTGATACCCAGTAACACAGACACACACGGACACCAAGTAACAAAGACACACACTTACACCAAGTAACACAGACACACACTGACACCCAGTAACACAGACACACACTTACACCAAGTAACACAGACATACACTGACACCAAGTAACAAAGACATACACTGATACCCAGTAACACAGACAAACACTTACACCAAGTAACACAGACATACACTGACACCAAGTAACAAGGACATACAATGATACCCAGGAACACAGACACACACTTACACCAAGTAACACAGACACACACTTACACCAAGTTACAAAGACATACACTTACACCAAGAAACACAGACATACACTGACACCAAGTAACAAAGACATACACTGACACCAAGTCACAAAGACACACACTGACACCCAGTAACAAAGACATACAATGACACCAAGTCACAAAGACATACACTGATACCCAGGAACACAGACACACACTGACACCCAGTAACAAAGACATACACTGATACCAAGTCACAAAGACATACACAGATACCCAGTAACACAGAAACACACTGACACCCAGTAACAAAGACATACACTGATACCAAGTCACAAAGACATACACTGATACCCAGTAACACAGACACACACTGACACCCAGTAACAAAGACAAACACTAATACCAAGTCACAAAGACATACACTGATACCCAGTAACACAGACACACACTGACCCCAAGTAACAAAGAGATGCACTGACACCAGGTAACAAAGACATACACTTACACCAAGTAACAAAGACATACACTTACACCAAGTAAAACAGACATACACTTACACCAAGTAACAAAGACAGACAATTACACCAAGTAACAAAGACAAACACTTGCACCAAGTATTTTGACATACACTGGCACCAAGTAACAAAGACATACGCTGATACCCAGTAACACAGACACACACTTACACCAAGTAACAAAGACATACACTGACACTAAGTCACAAAGACACACACTGACACCCAGTAACAAAGACATACACTGACACCCAGTCACAAAGACATACACTGATACCAAGTCACAAAGACATACACTGATACCCAGTAAAACAGACACACACTGACACCAAGTAACAAAGACATACACTGACACCAAGTAACAAAGACATACACTTACACCAAGTAACAAAGACAGACAATTACACCAAGTAACAAAGACAGACACTTACACCAAGTATTTTGACATACACTGACACCAAGTAACAAAGACATACACTGATACCCAGTAACACAGACACACACTTACACCAAGTAACAAAGACATACACTGACACCAAGTCACAAAGACACACACTGACACCCAGTAACAAAGACATACATTGACACCAAGTCACAAAGACATACACTGATAACCAGTAACACAGACACACACTTACTCCAAGTAACACTGACATACACTGACACCAAGTAACAAAGACATACACTGATACCCAGTAACAAAGACATATACTGACACCAAGTAACACAGACACACACTTACACCAAGTAACAAAGACAGACACTGATACCCAGTAACACAGACACACACTTACACCAAGTAAAAAAGACATACACTGACACCCAGTAACAAAGACAAACACTGACACCCAGTAAAACAGACACACATGGACACCAAGTAACAAAGACACACACTTACACCAAGTAACACAGACACACACTGACACCCAGTAACACAGACACACACTTACACCAAGTAACACAGACATACACTGACACCAGGTAACAAAGACATCCACTGATACCCAGTAACAAGACACACACTTACACCAAGTAACACAGACATACACTGATACCCAGGAACACAGACACACACTTACACCAAGTAACACAGACACACACTTACACCAAGTAACAAAGACATACACTTACACCAAGTAACACAGACATACACTGACACCAAGTAACAAAGACATACAATTACAACAAGTAACAAAGACACACACTTACACCAAGTAACACAGATATACACTAGCACCATGTCACAAAGACATGCACTGACACCCAGTAACACAGACACACACGGACACCAAGTAACAAAGACACACACTTACACCAAGTAACACAGACACACACTGACACCCAGTAACAAAGACACACACTTACACCAAGTAACACAGACATACACTGACACCAAGTAACAAAGACATACACTGATACCCAGTAACACAGACACACACTTACACCAAGTAACACAGACATACATTGACACCAATTAACAAGGACATACAATGATACCCAGGAACACAGACACACACTTACACCAAGTAACACAGGCACTCACTTACACCAAGTAACAAAGACATACACTTACACCAAGTAACACAGATATACACTGACACCAAGTAACAAAGACATGCACTGATACCCAGTAACACATACACACTCTGACACCCAGATAGAAACACACACTGATCCCCAGTAACACAGACACACACTGACCCCCGGTAACACAGACATACACTGACACCAAGTCACAACGACATACACTGACACCCAGTAACAAAGACATACACTGAAACCAAGTCACAAAGACATACACTGATACGCAGACATACACTGACACCAAGTAACAAAGACATACACTGATACCCAGTATCACAGACACACACTTAAACCAAGTGACAAAGACATACACTGACACCTAGTCACAAAGACACACACTGACACCCGGTAACAAAGACATACACTGATACCAAGTCACAAAGACCTACACTGATACCCAGTAACACAGAAACACACTGAAACCCAGTAACAAAGACATACACTGATACCAAGTCACAAAGACAGACACTGATACCCAGTAACACAGAAACACACTGACACCCAGTAACAAAGACATACACTTATACCAAGTCACAAAGACATACACTGATACCCAGTAACACAGAAACACACTGACACCCAGTAACAAAGACATACACTGATACCAAGTCACAAATACATACACTGATACCCAGTAACACAGACACACACTGACACCAAGTAACAAAGACATGCACTGACACCAAGTAACAAAGACAAACACTTACACCAAGTAACAAACACACACACTTACACCAAGTAACACAGACATACACTGACACCAAGTAACAAAGACATACACTGACACCAAGTAACAAAGACAGACAATTACACCAAGTAAGAAAGACAAACACTGACACTAAGTCACAAAGACACACACTGACACCCAGTAACAAAGACATACACTGACACCAAGTCACAAAGACATACACTGATACCCAGTAACACAGACACACATTTACACCAAGTAACACAGACATACACTGACACCAAGTAACAAAGACATACAGTGAAACCCAGTAACACAGACACACTCTTACACCAAGTAACAAAGAAAGACACTGATACCCAGTAAAACAGACACACACTTACACCAGGTAACAAAGACATACACTGACACCCAGTAACAAAGACATACACTGACACCCAGTAACACAGACACACACTTACACCAAGTAACACAGACACACACTGACACCCAGTAACACAGACACACACTTACACCTCGTCATAAAGACACACACTGACACCCGGTAACAAAGACATACACTGATACCAAGTCACAAAGACCTACACTGATACCCAGTAACACAGAAACACACTGACACCCAGTAACAAAGACATACACTGATACCAAGTCACAAAGACAGACACATATACCCAGTAACACAGAAACACACTGACACCCAGTAACAAAGACATACACTTATACCAAGTCACAAAGACATACACTGATACCCAGTAACACAGAAACACACTGACACCCAGTAACAAAGACATACACTGATACCAAGTCACAAAGACATACACTGATACCCAGTAACACAGACACACACTGACCCCCGGTAACACAGACATACACTGACACCAAGTCACAACGACATACACTGACACCCAGTAACAAAGACATACACTGAAACCAAGTCACAAAGACATACACTGATACGCAGACATACACTGACACCAAGTAACAAAGACATACACTGATACCCAGTATCACAGACACACACTTAAACCAAGTGACAAAGACATACACTGACACCTAGTCACAAAGACACACACTGACACCCGGTAACAAAGACATACACTGATACCAAGTCACAAAGACCTACACTGATACCCAGTAACACAGAAACACACTGAAACCCAGTAACAAAGACATACACTGATACCAAGTCACAAAGACAGACACTGATACCCAGTAACACAGAAACACACTGACACCCAGTAACAAAGACATACACTTATACCAAGTCACAAAGACATACACTGATACCCAGTAACACAGAAACACACTGACACCCAGTAACAAAGACATACACTGATACCAAGTCACAAATACATACACTGATACCCAGTAACACAGACACACACTGACACCAAGTAACAAAGACATGCACTGACACCAAGTAACAAAGACAAACACTTACACCAAGTAACAAACACACACACTTACACCAAGTAACACAGACATACACTGACACCAAGTAACAAAGACATACACTGACACCAAGTAACAAAGACAGACAATTACACCAAGTAAGAAAGACAAACACTGACACTAAGTCACAAAGACACACACTGACACCCAGTAACAAAGACATACACTGACACCAAGTCACAAAGACATACACTGATACCCAGTAACACAGACACACATTTACACCAAGTAACACAGACATACACTGACACCAAGTAACAAAGACATACAGTGAAACCCAGTAACACAGACACACTCTTACACCAAGTAACAAAGAAAGACACTGATACCCAGTAAAACAGACACACACTTACACCAGGTAACAAAGACATACACTGACACCCAGTAACAAAGACATACACTGACACCCAGTAACACAGACACACACTTACACCAAGTAACACAGACACACACTGACACCCAGTAACACAGACACACACTTACACCTCGTCATAAAGACACACACTGACACCCGGTAACAAAGACATACACTGATACCAAGTCACAAAGACCTACACTGATACCCAGTAACACAGAAACACACTGACACCCAGTAACAAAGACATACACTGATACCAAGTCACAAAGACAGACACATATACCCAGTAACACAGAAACACACTGACACCCAGTAACAAAGACATACACTTATACCAAGTCACAAAGACATACACTGATACCCAGTAACACAGAAACACACTGACACCCAGTAACAAAGACATACACTGATACCAAGTCACAAAGACATACACTGATACCCAGTAACACAGACACACACTGACCCCCGGTAACACAGACATACACTGACACCAAGTCACAACGACATACACTGACACCCAGTAACAAAGACATACACTGAAACCAAGTCACAAAGACATACACTGATACGCAGACATACACTGACACCAAGTAACAAAGACATACACTGATACCCAGTATCACAGACACACACTTAAACCAAGTGACAAAGACATACACTGACACCTAGTCACAAAGACACACACTGACACCCGGTAACAAAGACATACACTGATACCAAGTCACAAAGACCTACACTGATACCCAGTAACACAGAAACACACTGAAACCCAGTAACAAAGACATACACTGATACCAAGTCACAAAGACAGACACTGATACCCAGTAACACAGAAACACACTGACACCCAGTAACAAAGACATACACTTATACCAAGTCACAAAGACATACACTGATACCCAGTAACACAGAAACACACTGACACCCAGTAACAAAGACATACACTGATACCAAGTCACAAATACATACACTGATACCCAGTAACACAGACACACACTGACACCAAGTAACAAAGACATGCACTGAAACCAAGTCACAAAGACATACACTGATACGCAGACATACACTGACACCAAGTAACAAAGACATACACTGATACCCAGTATCACAGACACACACTTAAACCAAGTGACAAAGACATACACTGACACCTAGTCACAAAGACACACACTGACACCCGGTAACAAAGACATACACTGATACCAAGTCACAAAGACCTACACTGATACCCAGTAACACAGAAACACACTGAAACCCAGTAACAAAGACATACACTGATACCAAGTCACAAAGACAGACACTGATACCCAGTAACACAGAAACACACTGACACCCAGTAACAAAGACATACACTTATACCAAGTCACAAAGACATACACTGATACCCAGTAACACAGAAACACACTGACACCCAGTAACAAAGACATACACTGATACCAAGTCACAAATACATACACTGATACCCAGTAACACAGACACACACTGACACCAAGTAACAAAGACATGCACTGACACCAAGTAACAAAGACAAACACTTACACCAAGTAACAAACACACACACTTACACCAAGTAACACAGACATACACTGACACCAAGTAACAAAGACATACACTGACACCAAGTAACAAAGACAGACAATTACACCAAGTAAGAAAGACAAACACTGACACTAAGTCACAAAGACACACACTGACACCCAGTAACAAAGACATACACTGACACCAAGTCACAAAGACATACACTGATACCCAGTAACACAGACACACATTTACACCAAGTAACACAGACATACACTGACACCAAGTAACAAAGACATACAGTGAAACCCAGTAACACAGACACACTCTTACACCAAGTAACAAAGAAAGACACTGATACCCAGTAAAACAGACACACACTTACACCAGGTAACAAAGACATACACTGACACCCAGTAACAAAGACATACACTGACACCCAGTAACACAGACACACACGGACACCAAGTAACAAAGACACACACTTACACCAAGTAACACAGACACACACTGACACCCAGTAACACAGACACACACTTACACCTCGTCATAAAGACACACACTGACACCCGGTAACAAAGACATACACTGATACCAAGTCACAAAGACCTACACTGATACCCAGTAACACAGAAACACACTGACACCCAGTAACAAAGACATACACTGATACCAAGTCACAAAGACAGACACATATACCCAGTAACACAGAAACACACTGACACCCAGTAACAAAGACATACACTTATACCAAGTCACAAAGACATACACTGATACCCAGTAACACAGAAACACACTGACACCCAGTAACAAAGACATACACTGATACCAAGTCACAAAGACATACACTGATACCCAGTAACACAGACACACACTGACACCCAGTAACAAAGACATACACTGATACCAAGTCACAAATACATACACTGATACCCAGTAACACAGACACACACTGACACCAAGTAACAAAGACATGCACTGACACCAAGTAACAAAGACAAACACTTACACCAAGTAACAAACACACACACTTACACCGAGTAACACAGACATATACTGACACCAAGTAACACAGACATACACTGACACCAGGTAACAAAGACATACACTGACACCCAGTAACAAAGACATACACTGACACCCAGTAACACAGACACACACGGACACCAAGTAACAAAGACACACACTTACACCAAGTAACACAGACACACACTGACACCCAGTAACACAGACACACACTTACACCAAGTAACACAGACATACACTGACACCAAGTAACAAAGACATACAATTACAACAAGTAACAAAGACACACACTTACACCAAGTAACACAGATATACACTAGCACCATGTCACAAAGACATGCACTGACACCCAGTAACACAGACACACACGGACACCAAGTAACAAAGACACACACTTACACCAAGTAACACAGACACACACTGACACCCAGTAGCACAGACACACACTTACACCAAGTAACACAGACATACACTGACACCAAGTAACAAAGACATACACTGATACCCAGTAACACAGACACACACTAACACCAAGTAACACAGACATACATTGACACCAATTAACAAGGACATACAATGATACCCAGGAACACAGACACACACTTACACCAAGTAACACAGGCACTCACTTACACCAAGTAACAAAGACATACACTTACACCAAGTAACACAGACATACACTGACACCAAGTAACAAAGACATGCACTGATACCCAGTAACACATACACACTCTGACACCCAGATAGAAACACACACTGATCCCCAGTAACACAGACACACACTGACCCCCGGCAACACAGACAGACACTGACACCAAGTCACAACGACATACACTGACACCCAGTAACAAAGACATACACTGAAACCAAGTCACAAAGACATACACTGATACGCAGACATACACTGACACCAAGTAACAAAGACATACACTGATACCCAGTATCACAGACACACACTTAAACCAAGTAGCAAAGACATGCACTGACACCTAGTCACAAAGACACACACTGACACCCGGTAACAAAGACATACACTGATAGCAAGTCACAAAGACATACACTGATACCCAGTAACACAGAAACACACTGACACCCAGTAACAAAGACATACACTGATACCAAGTCACAAAGACATACACTGATACCCAGTAACACAGAAACACACTGACACCCAGTAACAAAGACATACACTTATACCAAGTCACAAAGACATACACTGATACCCAGTAACACAGAAACACACTGACACCCAGTAACAAAGACATACACTGATACCAAGTCACAAAGACATACACTGATATATAGTAACACAGACACACACTGACACCCAGTAACAAAGACAGACACTGATACCAAGTCACAAAGACATACACTGATACCCAGTAACACAGACACACACTGACACCAAGTAACAAAGACATGCACTGACACCAAGTAACAAAGACAAACACTTACACCAAGTAACAAAGACACACACTTACACCAAGTAACACAGACATACACTGACACCAAGTAACAAAGACATACACTGACACCAAGTAACAAAGACAGACAATTACACCAAGTAAGAAAGACAAACACTGACACTAAGTCACAAAGACACACACTGACACCCAGTAACAAAGACATACACTGACACCAAGTCACAAAGACATACACTGATACCCAGTAACACAGACACACACTTACACCAAGTAACACAGACATACACTGACACCAAGTAACAAAGACATACATTGAAACCCAGTAACACAGACACACTCTTACACCAAGTAACAAAGAAAGACACTGATACCCAGTAAAACAGACACACACTTACACCAGGTAACAAAGACATACACTGACACCCAGTAACACAGACACACACGGACACCAAGTAACAAAGACACACACTTACACGAAGTAACACAGACACACACTGACACCCAGTAACACAGACACACACTTACACCAAGTAACACAGACATACACTGACACCAAGTAACAAAGACATACACTGATACCCACTAACACAGACACACACTTGAACGAAGTAACACCGACATACACTGACACCAAGTCACAAAGACATACACTGATAACCAGGAACACAGACACACACTTACACCAAGTAACACAGACACACACTTACACCAAGTAACAAAGACAAACACTTACACCAAGTAGCACAGACATACACTGACACCAAGTAACAAAGACATACAATTACACCAAGTAACAAAGACATGCACTTACACCCAGTAACACAGACACACACGGACACCAAGTAACACAGACACACACTTACATCAAGTAACACAGACATACACTGACACCAAGTAACAAAGACATACACTGATACCCAGTAACACAGACACACACTTACACCAAGTAACACAGACATAGACTGACACCAAGTAACAAAGACATACAATGATACCCAGGAACACAGACACACACTTACACCAAGTAACACAGACACACACTTACACCAAGTAACAAAGACATACACTTGCACCCAGTAACACAGAAATACACTGACACCAAGGAACAAAGAGAAGCAATTACACCAAGGAACAAAGACACACACTTACACCCAGTAACAAAGCCATACACTGACACCAAGTCACAAAGACATACACGGATACCCAGTAACACAGACACACACTTACACCAAGTAACACAGACATACACTGACACCAAGTAACAAAGACATACAGTGAAACCCAGTAACACAGACACACTCTTACACCAAGTAACAAAGAAAGACACTGATACCCAGTAAAACAGACACACACTTACACCAGGTAACAAAGACATACACTGACACCCAGTAACAAAGACATACACTGACACCCAGTAACACAGACACACACGGACACCAAGTACCAAAGACACACACTTACACCAAGTAACACAGACACACACTGACAAACAGTAACACAGACACACACCTACACCAAGTAACACAGACATACACTGACACCAAGTAACAAAGACATACACTGATACCCACTGACAGAGACACACACTTACACCAAGTAACACAGACATACACTGACACCAAGTCACAAAGACATACACTGATAACCAGGAACACAGACACACACTTACACCAAGTAACACAGACACACACTTACACCAAGTAACAAAAACAAACACTTACACCAAGTAACACAGACATACACTGACACCAAGTAACAAAGACATACAATTACACCAAGTAACAAAGACATGCACTTACACCCAGTAACACAGACACACACGGACACCAAGTAACACAGACACACACTTACATCAAGTAACACAGACATACACTGACACCAAGTAACAAAGACATACACTGATACCCAGTAACACAGACACACACTTACACCAAGTAACACAGACATACACTGACACCAAGTAACAAAGACATACAATGATACCCAGGAACACAGACACACACTTACACCAAGTAACACAGACACACACTTACACCAAGTAACAAAGACATACACTTGCACCCAGTAACACAGACATACACTGACACCAAGGAACAAAGAGAAGCAATTACACCAAGGAACAAAGACACACACTTACACCCAGTAACAAAGACATACACTGACACCAAGTCACAAAGACATACACGGATACCCAGTAACACAGACACACACTTACACCAAGTAACACAGACATACACTGACACCAAGTAACAAAGACATACAGTGAAACCCAGTAACACAGACACACTCTTACACCAAGTAACAAAGAAAGACACTGATACCCAGTAAAACAGACACACACTTACACCAGGTAACAAAGACATACACTGACACCCAGTAACAAAGACATACACTGACACGCAGTAACACAGACACACACGGACTCCAAGTAACAAAGACACACACTTACACCAAGTAACACAGACATACACTGACACCAAGTAACAAAGACATACAGTGAAACCCAGTAACACAGACACACTCTTACACCAAGGAACAAAGAAAGACACTGATACCCAGTAAAACAGACACACACTTACACCAGGTAACAAAGACATACACTGACACCCAGTAACAAAGACATACACTGACACCCAGTAACACAGACACACACGGACACCAAGTAACAAAGACACACACTTACACCAAGTAACACAGACACACACTGACACCCAGTAACACAGACACACACTTACACCAAGTAACACAGACATACACTGTCACCAAGTAACAAAGACATACAATTACAACAAGTAACAAAGACACACACTTACACCAAGTAACACAGATATACACTAGCACCATGTCACAAAGACATGCACTGACACCCAGTAACACAGACACACACGGACACCAAGTAACAAAGACACACACTTACACCAAGTAACACAGACACACACTGACACCCAGTAGCACAGACACACACTTACACCAAGTAACACAGACATACACTGACACCAAGTAACAAAGACATACACTGATACCCAGTAACACAGACACACACTTACACCAAGTAACACAGACATACATTGACACCAATTAACAAGGACATACAATGATACCCAGGAACACAGACACACACTTACACCAAGTAACACAGGCACTCACTTACACCAAGTAACAAAGACATACACTTACACCAAGTAACACAGACATACACTGACACCAAGTAACAAAGACATGCACTGATACCCAGTAACACATACACACTCTGACACCCAGATAGAAACACACTGATCCCCAGTAACACAGACACACACTGACCCCCGGTAACACAGACATACACTGACACCAAGTCACAACGACATGCACTGACACCCAGTAACAGAGACATACACTGAAACCAAGTCACAATGACATACACTGATACGCAGACATACACTGACACCAAGTAACAAAGACATACACTGACACGTAGTCACAAAGACACACACTGACACCCGGTAACAAAGACATACACTGATACCAAGTCACAAAGACATACACTGATACCCAGTAACACAGAAACACACTGACACCCAGTAACAAAGACATACACTGATACCAAGTCACAAAGACATACACTGATACCCAGTAAAACAGAAACACACTGACACCCAGTAACAAAGACATACACTTATACCAAGTCACAAAGACATACACTGATACCCAGTAACACAGAAACACACTGACACCCAGTAACAAAGACATACAATGATACCAAGTCACAAAGACATACACTGATACCCAGTAACACAGACACACACTGACACCCAGTAACAAAGACAGACACTGATACCAAGTCACAAAGACATACACTGATACCCAGTAACACAGACACACACTGACACCAAGTAACAAAGACATGCACTGACACCAAGTAACAAAGACAAACACTTACACCAAGTGACAAAGACACACACTTACACCAAGTAACACAGACATACACTGACACCAAGTAACAAAGACATACACTGACACCAAGTAACAAAGACAGACAATTACACCAAGTAAGAAAGACAAACACTGACACTAAGTCACAAAGACACACACTGACACCCAGTAACAAAGACATACACTGACACCAAGTCACAAAGACATACACTGATACCCAGTAACACAGACACACACTTACACCAAGTAACACAGACATACACTGACACCAAGTAACAAAGACATACAGTGAAACCCAGTAACACAGACACACTCTTACACCAAGTAACAAAGAAAGACACTGATACCCAGTAAAACAGACACACACTTACACCAGGTAACAAAGACATACACTGACACCCAGTAACAAAGACATACACTGACACCCAGTAACACAGACACACACGGACACCAAGTAACAAAGACACACACTTACACCAAGTAACACAGACACACACTGTCACCCAGTAACACAGACACACACTTACACCAAGTAACACAGACATACACTGACACCAAGTAACAAAGACATACACTGATACCCACTAACACAGACACACACTTAAACCAAGTAACACAGACATACACTGACACCAAGTCACAAAGACATACACTGATAACCAGGAACACAGACACACACTTACACCAAGTAACACAGACACACACTTACACCAAGTAACAACGACAAACACTTACACCAAGTAACACAGACATACACTGACACCAAGTAACAAAGACATACAATTACACCAAGTAACAAAGACATGCACTTACACCCAGTAACACAGACACACACGGACACCAAGTAACACAGACACACACTTACATCAAGTAACACAGACATACACTGACACCAAGTAACAAAGACATACACTGATACCCAGTAACACAGACACACACTTACACCAAGTAACACAGACATACACTGACACCAAGTAACAAAGACATACAATGATACCCAGGAACACAGACACACACTTACACCAAGTAACACAGACACACACTTACACCAAGTAACAAAGACATACACTTGCACCCAGTAACACAGACATACACTGACACCAAGGAACAAAGAGAAGCAATTACACCAAGGAACAAAGACACACACTTACACCCAGTAACAAAGCCATACACTGACACCAAGTCACAAAGACATACACGGATACCCAGTAACACAGACACACACTTACACCAAGTAACACAGACATACACTGACACCAAGTAACAAAGACATACAGTGAAACCCAGTAACACAGACACACTCTTACACCAAGTAACAAAGAAAGACACTGATACCCAGTAAAACAGACACACACTTACACCAGGTAACAAAGACATACACTGACACCCAGTAACAAAGACATACACTGACACCCAGTAACACAGACACACACGGACACCAAGTAACAAAGACACACACTTACACCAAGTAACACAGACACACACTGACACCCAGTAACACAGACACACACCTACACCAAGTAACACAGACATACACTGACACCAAGTAACAAAGACATACACTGATACCCACTGACACAGACACACACTTACACCAAGTAACACAGACATACACTGACACCAAGTCACAAAGACATACACTGATAACCAGGAACACAGACACACACTTACACCAAGTAACACAGACACACACTTACACCAAGTAACAAAGACAAACACTTACACCAAGTAACACAGACATACACTGGCACCAAGTAACAAAGACATACAATTACACCAAGTAACAAAGACATGCACTTACACCCAGTAACACAGACACACACGGACACCAAGTAACACAGACACACACTTACATCAAGTAACGCAGACATACACTGACACCAAGTAACAAAGACATACACTGATACCCAGTAACACAGGCACACACTTACACCAAGTAACACAGACATACACTGACACCAAGTAACAAAGACATACAATGATACCCAGGAACACAGACACACACTTACACCAAGTAACACAGACACACACTTACACCAAGTAACAAAGACATACACTTGCACCCTGTAACACAGACATACACTGACACCAAGGAACAAAGAGAAGCAATAACACCAAGGAACAAAGACACACACTTACACCCAGTAACAAAGACATACACTGACACCAAGTCACAAAGACATACACGGATACCCAGTAACACAGACACACACTTACACCAAGTAACACAGACATACACTGACACCAAGTAACAAAGACATACAGTGAAACCCAGTAACACAGACACTCTCTTACACCAAGTAACAAAGAAAGACACTGATACCCAGTAAAACAGACACACACTTACACCAGGTAACAAAGACATACACTGACACCCAGTAACAAAGACATACACTGACACCCAGTAACACAGACACACACGGACACCAAGTAACAAAGACACACACTTACACCAAGTAACACAGACACACACTGACACCCAGTAACACAGACACACACCTACACCAAGTAACACAGACATACACTGACACCAAGTAACAAAGACATACACTGATACCCACTAACACAGACACACACTTACACCAAGTAACACAGACATACTCTGACACCAAGTAGCAAAGACATACACTGATACCCAGGAACACAGACACACACTTACACCAAGTAACACAGACACACACTTACACCAAGTAACAAAGACAAACACTTACACCAAGTAACAAAGACACACACTTACACCAAGTAACACAGATATACACTGGCACCAAGTAACAAAGACATGCACTTACACCCAGTAACACAGACACACACGGACACCAAGTAACACAGACACACACTGACACCCAGTAACACAGACACACACTTACACCTAGTAACACAGACATACACTGACACCAAGTAACAATAACATACACTGATACCCAGTAACACAGACACACACTTACACCAAGTAACAAAGACATACAATGATACCCAGGAACACAGACACACACTTACACCAAGTAACACAGACACACACTTACACCAAGTAACAAAGACATACACTTGCACCTAGTAACACAGACATACACTGACACCAAGGAACAAAGAGAAGCAATTACACCAAGGAACAAAGACACACACTTACACCAAGTAACAAAGACAGACACTGATACCCAGTAACACACACACAAACTTACACCAAGTAACAAAGACATACACTGACACTCAGTAACACAAACAAACACACACTGACACCCAGTAACACAGAGAAACACTAATAAACAGTAACAGAGACATACACTGACACCAAGTAACACAGACACACACTGACACCCAGTAACAAAGACATACACTGACACCAAGTAACAAAGACATACACTGATACCAAGTCACAAAGACATACACTGATACCCAGTAGCAAAGACACACACTGATACCAAGTAACAAAGACATACACTGACACCAAGTAACAAAGAGATACACTTACACCAAGTAACAAAGACAGACAATTACACCAAGTAACAAAGACATACACATACACCAAGTATTTTGACATACACTGACACCAAGTAACAAAGACATACACTGACACCAAGTCACAAAGACACACACTGACACCCAGTAACAAAGACATACACTGACACCAAGTCACAAAGACACACACTGACACCCAGTAACAAAGACATACACTGACACCAAGTCACAAAGACATACACTGATACCCAGTAACACAGACACACACTTACACCAAGTAACACAGACATACACTGACACCCACTAACACAGACACACACTTACACCAAGTAACAAAGACATACACTGACACCCAGTAACAAAGACATACACTGACATCCAGTAACACAGACACACACGGACACCAAGTAACAAAGACACAGACTTACACCAATTAACACAGACACACACTGACACCCAGTAACACAGACACACACTTACACCAAGTAACACAGACATACACTGACACCAAGTAACAAAGACATACACTGACACCAAGTCACAAAGACATGCACTGATACCCAGTAACACAGACACACACTTACACCAAGTAACACAGACATACACTGGCACCACGTAACAAGGACATACAATGATACCCAGGAACACAGACACATACGTACACCAAGTAACACAGACACACACTTACACCAAGTAACAAAGACATACACTTACACCAAGTAACACAGACATACACTGACACCAGTAACACAGACACACACTGACACCCAGTTAGAAACACACACTGACCCCCAGTAACACAGACACACACTGACCCCCAGTAACACAGACATACACTGACACCAAGTCACAAAGACATACAATGACACCCAGTAACAAAGACATACACTGAGACCAAGTCACAAAGACATACACTGATACACAGCCACACACTTACACCAAGTAACACAGACATACACTGACACCAAGTAACAAAGACATACACTGATACCCAGTATCACAGACACACACTTACACCAAGTAACAAAGACATACACTGACACCAAGTCACAAAGACACACACTGACACCCAGTAACAAAAACATACACTGACACCAAGTCACAAAGACATACACTGATACCCAGGAACACAGATACACACTGACACCCAGTAACAAAGACATACACTGATACCAAGTCACAAAGACATACACTGATACCCAGTAACACAAAAACACACTGACACCCAGTAACAAAGACATACACTGATACCAAGTCACAAAGACATACACTGATACCCAGTAACACAGACACACACTGACACCCAGTAACAAAGACATACACTGATACCAAGTCACAAAGACATACACTGATACCCAGTAACACAGACATACACTGACACCAAGTAACAAAGACATGCACTGACACCAAGTAACAAAGACATACACTTACACCAAGTAACAAAGACACACACTTACACCAAGTAACACAGACATGCACTGACACCAAGTAACAAAGACATACACTACACCAAGTAATAAAGACATACACTTACACCAAGTAACAAAGACAGACAATTACACCAAGTAACATAGACAAACACTTACACAAAGTATTTTGACATACACTGACACCAAGTAACAAAGACATACACTGATACCCAGTAACAAAGACACACACTTACACCAAGTAACAAAGACCTACACTGACACTAAGTCACAAAGACACACACTGACACCCAGTAACAAAGACATACACTGACACCAAGTCACAAAGACATACACTGATACCCAGTAACACAGAAACACACTGACACCCAGTAACAAAGACATACACTGATACCAAGTCACAAAGACATACACTGATACCCAGTAACACAGAAACACACTGACACCCAGTAACAAAGACATACACTGATACCAAGTCACAAAGACATACACTGATACCCAGTAACACAGACACACACTGACACCCAGTAACAAAGACATACACTGATACCAAGTCACAAAGACATACACTGATACCCAGTAACACAGACACACACTGACACCAAGTAACAAAGATATGCACTGACACCAAGGAACAAAGACAAACACTTACACCAAGTAACAACGACACACACTTACAACAAGTAACACAGACATACACTGACACCAAGTAACAAAGACATACACTGACACCAAGTAAGAAAGACAAACACTTACACCAAGTATTTTGACATACACTGACACCAAGTAACAAAGACATACACTGATACCCAGTAACACAGACACACACTTACACCAAGTAACAAAGACATACACTGACACTAAGTCACAAAGACACACGCTGACACAAAGTGACAAAGACATACACTGACACCAAGTCACAAAGACATACACTGATACCCAGTAACACAGACACACACTTACACCACGTAACACAGACATACACTGACACCAAGTCACAAAGACATACACTGATACACAGACATACACTGACATCAAGTAACAAAGACATACACTGATACCCAGTATCACAGACACACACTTAAACCAAGTAACAAAGACATGCACTGACACCAAGTCACAAAGACACACACTGACACCCAGTAACAAAGACATACACTGATACCAAGTCACAAAGACATACACTGATACCCAGTAACACAGAAACACACTGACACCCAGTAACAAAGACATACGCTGATACCAAGTCACAAAGACATACACTGATACCCAGTAACACAGAAACACACTGACACCCAGTAACAAAGACATACACTGATACCAAGTCACAAAGACATACACTGATACCCAGTAACACAGACACACACTGACACCCAGTAACAAAGACATACACTGATACCAAGTCACAAAGACATACACTGATACCCAGTAACACAGACACACACTGACACCAAGTAACAAAGACATGCACTGACACCAGGTAACAAAGACAAACACATACACCAAGTAACAAAGACGCACAATTACACCAAGTAACACAGACATACACTGACACCAAGTAACAAAGACAGACACTGACACCAAGTAACAAAGACATACACTTACACCAAGTAACAAAGACAGACAATTACACCAAGTAAGAAAGACAAACACAGACACCAAGTATTTTGACATACACTGACACCAAGTAACAAAGACATACACTGATAACCAGTAACACAGAAACACACTGACACCCAGTAACAAAGACATACACTGATACCAAGTCACAAAGACATACACTGATACCCAGTAACACAGAAACACACTGACACCCAGTCACAAAGACATACACTGATACCCAGTAACACAGACACACACTTACACCAAGTAACACAGACATACACTGACACCAAGTAACAAAGACAGACAGTGAAACCCAGTAACACAGACACACTCTTACACCAAGTAACAAAGAAAGACACTGATACCCAGTAACACAGACACACAATTACACCAGGTAACAAAGACATACACTGACACCCAGTAACAAAGACATACACTGACACCCAGTAACACAGACACACACGGACACCAAGTAACAAAGACACACACTTACACCAAGTAACACAGACACACACTGACACCCAGTAACACAGACACACACTTACACCAAGTAACACAGACAGACACTGACACCAAGTAACAAAGACATACACTGATACCCACTAACACAGACACACACTTACACCAAGTAACACAGACATACTCTGACAACAAGTAACAAAGACATACACTGATACCCAGGAACACAGACACACACTTACACCAGGTAACACAGACACACACTTACACCAAGTAACAAAGACATACACTTACACCAAGTAACACAGACATACACTGACACCAAGTAACAAAGACATACAATTACACCAAGTAACAAAGACAAACACTTACACCAAGTAACACAGATATGCACTGGCACCAAGTAACAAAGACATGCACTTACACCCAGTAACACAGACACACACGGACACCAAGTAACACAGACACACACTGACACCCAGTAACACAGACACACACTTACACCAAGTAACACAGGCATACACTGACACCAAGTAACAAAGACATACACTGATACCCAGTAACACAGACACACACTTACACCAAGTAACACAGACATACACTGACACCAAGTAACAAAGACATACAATGATACCCAGGAACACAGACACACACTTACATCAAGTAACACAGACACACACTTACACCAAGTAACAAAGACATACACTTGCACCCAGTAACACAGACATACAGTGACACCAAGGAACAAAGAGAAGCAATTACACCAAGGAACAAAGACACACACTTACACCAAGTAACAAAGACAGACACTGATACCCAGTAACACAGACACAAACTTACACCAAGTAACAAAGACATACACTGACACCAAGTAACACAGACACACACTGACACCCAGTAACAAAGACATACACTGACACCAAGTCACAAAGACATACACTGATACCAAGTCACAAAGACATACACTGATACCCAGTAGCAAAGACACACACTGACACCAAGTAACAAAGACATACACTGACACCAAGTAAAAAAGAGATACACTTACACCAAGTAACAAAGACAGACAATTACACCAAGTAACAAAGACATACACATACACCAAGTATTTTGACATACACTGACACCAAGTAACAAAGACATACACTGATACCAAGTCACAAAGACACACACTGACACCCAGTAACAAAGACATACACTGACACCAAGTCACAAAGACACACACTGACATCCAGTAACAAAGACATACACTGACACCAAGTCACAAAGACATACACTGATACCCAGTAACATAGACACACACTTACACCCAGTAACACAGACACACACTTACACCAAGTAACAAAGACATACACTGACACCCAGTAACAAAGACATACACTGACACCCAGTAACACAGACACACACGGACACCAAGTAACAAAGACACAGACTTACACCAAGTAACACAGTAACACACTGACACCAAGTAACACAGACATACACTGACACCAAGTAACAAAGACATACACTGATACCCAGTAACACAGACACGCAGTTACACCAAGTAACACAGACATACACTGACACCAAGTGACAAAGACATGCACTGATACCCAGTAACACAGACACACACTTACACCAAGGAACACAGACATACATTGACACCAAGTAACAAGGACATGCAATGATACCCAGGAACACAGACACACACTTACACCAAGTAACACAGACATACACTGACACCAAGTAACAATGACATACAATGATACCCAGGAACACAGACACACACTTACATCAAGTAACACAGACACACACTTACACCAAGTAACAAAGACATACACTTGCACCCAGTAACAAAGACATACACTGACACCCAGTAACACAGACACACACGGACACCAAGTAACAAAGACACGGACTTACACCAAGTAACACAGTAACACACTGACACCAAGTAACACAGACATACACTGACACCAAGTAACAAAGACATACACTGATACCCAGTAAAACAGACACGCACTTACACCAAGTAACACAGACATACACTGACACCAAGTAACAAAGACATGCACTGATACCCAGTAACACAGACACACACTTACACCAAGGAACACAGACAGACATTGACACCAAGTAACAAGGACATACAATGATACCCAGGAACACAGACACACACTTACACCAAGTAACACAGACATAAATTGACACCAATTAACACGGACATACAATGATACCCAGGAACACAGACACACACTTACACCAAGTAACACAGGCACACACTTACACCAAGTAACAAAGACATGCACTGATACCCAGTAACACAGACACACACTGACACCCAGTAACAAAGACATATACTGATACCCAGTAACACAGACACACCCTGACACCAAGTAACAAAGACATGCACTGACACCAAGTAACAAAGACAAACACTTACACCAAGTATTTTGACATACACTGACACCAAGTAACAAAGACACACACTGACACCCAGTAACAAAGACATACACTGACACCAAGTAAGAAAGACAAACACTTACACCAAGTATTTTGACATACACTGACACCAAGTAACAAAGACATACACTGATACCCAGTAACACAGACACACACTTACACCAAGTAACACAGACATACACTGACACCAAGTCACAAAGACATACACTGATACACAGACATACACTGACATCAAGTAACAAAGACATACACTGATACCCAGTATCACAGACACACACTTAAACCAAGTAACAAATACATGCACTGACACCAAGTCACAAAGACACACACTGACACCCAGTAACAAAGACATACACTGATACCAAGTCACTAAGACATGCACTGATACCCAGTAACACAGAAACACACTGACACCCAGTAACAAAGACATACACTGATACCAAGTCACAAAGACATACACTGATACCCAGTAACACAGAAACACACTGACACCCAGTAACAAAGACATACACTGATACCAAGTCACAAAGACATACACTGATACCCAGTAACACAGACACACACTGACACCCAGTAACAAAGACATACACTGATACCAAGTCACAAATACATACACTGATACCCAGTAACACAGACACACACTGACACCAAGTAACAAAGACATGCACTGACACCAAGTAACAAAGACAAACACTTTCACCAAGTAACAAAGACACACACTGATACCAAGTCACAAAGACATGCACTGATACCCAGTAACACAGACACAAACTTACACCAAGCAACACAGACATACACTGACACCAAGTAACAAGGACATACAATGATACCCAGGAACACAGACATACACTGATACCCAGTAACACAGACACACACTTACACCAAGTAACACAGACATACACTGACACCAAGTAACAAGGACATACAATGATACCCAGGAACACAGACACACACTTAAACCAAGTAACACAGACACACACTTACACCAAGTAACACAGGCACACACTTACACCAAGTAACAAAGACATACACTGACACCCAGTAACAAAGACATACACTGACACCCAGTAACACAGACACACACGGACACCAAGTAACAAAGACACGGACTTACACCAAGTAACACAGTAACACACTGACACCAAGTAACACAGACATACACTGACACCAAGTAACAAAGACATACACTGATACCCAGTAACACAGACACGCACTTACACCAAGTAACACAGACATACACTGACACCAAGTAACAAAGACATGCACTGATACCCAGTAACACAGACACACACTTACACCAAGGAACACAGACAGACATTGACACCAAGTAACAAGGACATACAATGATACCCAGGAACACAGACACACACTTACACCAAGTAACACAGACATAAATTGACACCAATTAACAAGGACATACAATGATACCCAGGAACACAGACACACACTTACACCAAGTAACACAGGCACACACTTACACCAAGTAACAAAGACATGCACTGATACCCAGTAACACAGACACACACTGACACCCAGTAACAAAGACATACACTGATACCCAGTAACACAGACACACCCTGACACCAAGTAACAAAGACATGCACTGACACCAAGTAACAAAGACAAACACTTACACCAAGTAACAAAGACACACACGTACACCAAGTAACACAGACAGACACTGACACCAAGTAACAAAGACATACACTGACACCAAGTAAGAAAGACAAACACTTACACCAAGTATTTTGACATACACTGACACCAAGTAACAAAGACATACACTGATACCCAGTAACACAGACACACACTTACACCAAGTAACAAAGACATACACTGACACTAAGTCACAAAGACACACACTGACACCCAGTAACAAAGACGTACACTGACACCAAGTAAGAAAGACAAACACTTACACAAAGTATTTTGACATACACTGACACCAAGTAACAAAGACATACTCTGATACCCAGTAACACAGACACACACTTACACCAAGTAACACAGACATACACTGACACCAAGTCACAAAGACATTCACTGATACACAGACATACACTGACATCAAGTAACAAAGACATACACTGATACCCAGTATCACAGACACACACTTAAACCAAGTAACAAAATCATGCACTGACACCAAGTCACAAAGACACACACTGACACCCAGTAACAAAGACATACACTGATACCAAGTCACAAAGACATGCACTGATACCCAGTAACACAGAAACACACTGACACCCAGTAACAAAGACATACACTGATACCAAGTCACAAAGACATACACTGATACCCAGTAACACAGAAACACACTGACACCCAGTAACAAAGACATACACTGATACCAAGTCACAAAGACATACACTGATACCCAGTAACACAGACACACACTGACACCCAGTAACAAAGACATACACTGATACCAAGTCACAAATACATGCACTGATACCCAGTAACACAGACACACACTGACACCAAGTAACAAAGACATGCACTGACACCAAGTAACAAAGACAAACACTTTCACCAAGTAACAAAGACACACACTGATACCAAGTCACAAAGACATGCACTGATACCCAGTAACACAGACACACACTTACACCAAGGAACACAGACATACACTGACATCAAGTAACAAGGACATACAATGATACCCAGGAACACAGACATACACTGATACCCAGTAACACAGACACACACTTACACCAAGTAACACAGACATACACTGACACCAAGTAACAAGGACATACAATGATACCCAGGAACACAGACACACACTTAAACCAAGTAACACAGACACACACTTACACCAAGTAACAAAGACATACACTTACACCAGGTAACACAGACATACACTGACACCAAGTAACAAAGACATGCACTGATACCCAGTAACACAGACACACACTGACACCCAGTTAGAAACACACACTGACCCCCAGTAACACAGAAACACACTGACCCCCGGTAACACAGACATACACTGACACCAAGTCACAAAGACATACACTGACACCCAGTAACAAAGACATACACTGAGACCAAGTCACAAAGACATACACTGATACATAGCCACACACTTACACCAAGTAACACAGACATACACTGACACCAAGTAACAAAGACATACACTGATACCCAGTATCACAGACACACACTTACACCAAGTAACAAAGACATACACTGACACCAAGTCACAAAGACACACACTGACACCCAGTAACAAAAACATACACTGACACCAAGTCACAAAGACATACACTGATACCCAGGAACACAGATACACACTGACACCCAGTAACAAAGACATACACTGATACCAAGTCACAAAGACATACACTGACACCAAGTAACAAAGACATGCACTGATACCCAGTATCACAGACACACACTTACACCAAGTAACAAAGACATACACTGACACCAAGTCACAAAGACACACACTGACACCCAGTAACAAAAACATACACTGACACCAAGTAACAAAGACATACACTTACACCAAGTAACAAAGACACACACTTACACCAAGTAACACAGACATGCACTGACACCAAGTAACAAAGACATACACTACACCAAGTAATAAAGACATACACTTACACCAAGTAACAAAGACAGACAATTACACCAAGTAACATAGACAAACACTTACACAAAGTATTTTGACATACACTGACACCAAGTAACAAAGACATACACTGATACCCAGTAACAAAGACACACACTTACACCAAGTAACAAAGACCTACACTGACACTAAGTCACAAAGACACACACTGACACCCAGTAACAAAGACATACACTGACACCAAGTCACAAAGACATACACTGATACCCAGTAACACAGAAACACACTGACACCCAGTAACAAAGACATACACTGATACCAAGTCACAAAGACATACACTGATACCCAGTAACACAGAAACACACTGACACCCAGTAACAAAGACATACACTGATACCAAGTCACAAAGACATACACTGATACCCAGTAACACAGACACACACTGACACCCAGTAACAAAGACATACACTGATACCAAGTCACAAAGACATACACTGATACCCAGTAACACAGACACACACTGACACCAAGTAACAAAGATATGCACTGACACCAAGGAACAAAGACAAACACTTACACCAAGTAACAACGACACACACTTACAACAAGTAACACAGACATACACTGACACCAAGTAACAAAGACATACACTGACACCAAGTAAGAAAGACAAACACTTACACCAAGTATTTTGACATACACTGACACCAAGTAACAAAGACATACACTGATACCCAGTAACACAGACACACACTTACACCAAGTAACAAAGACATACACTGACACTAAGTCACAAAGACACACGCTGACACAAAGTGACAAAGACATACACTGACACCAAGTCACAAAGACATACACTGATACCCAGTAACACAGACACACACTTACACCACGTAACACAGACATACACTGACACCAAGTCACAAAGACATACACTGATACACAGACATACACTGACATCAAGTAACAAAGACATACACTGATACCCAGTATCACAGACACACACTTAAACCAAGTAACAAAGACATGCACTGACACCAAGTCACAAAGACACACACTGACACCCAGTAACAAAGACATACACTGATACCAAGTCACAAAGACATACACTGATACCCAGTAACACAGAAACACACTGACACCCAGAAACAAAGACATACGCTGATACCAAGTCACAAAGACATACACTGATACCCAGTAACACAGAAACACACTGACACCCAGTAACAAAGACATACACTGATACCAAGTCACAAAGACATACACTGATACCCAGTAACACAGACACACACTGACACCCAGTAACAAAGACATACACTGATACCAAGTCACAAAGACATGCACTGATACCCAGTAACACAGACACACACTGACACCAAGTAACAAAGACATGCACTGACACCAAGTAACAAAGACAAACACATACACCAAGTAACAAAGACGCACAATTACACCAAGTAACACAGACATACACTGACACCAAGTAACAAAGACAGACAATTACACCAAGTAAGAAAGACAAACACAGACACCAAGTATTTTGACATACACTGACACCAAGTAACAAAGACATACACTGATACCCAGTAACACAGAAACACACTGACACCCAGTAACAAAGACATACACTGATACCAAGTCACAAAGACATACACTGATACCCAGTAACACAGAAACACACTGACACCCAGTCACAAAGACATACACTGATACCCAGTAACACAGACACACACTTACACCAAGTAACACAGACATACACTGACACCAAGTAACAAAGACAGACAGTGAAACCCAGTAACACAGACACACTCTTACACCAAGTAACAAAGAAAGACACTGATACCCAGTAACACAGACACACAATTACACCAGGTAACAAAGACATACACTGACACCCAGTAACAAAGACATACACTGACACCCAGTAACACAGACACACACGGACACCAAGTAACAAAGACACACACTTACACCAAGTAACACAGACACACACTGACACCCAGTAACACAGACACACACTTACACCAAGTAACACAGACAGACACTGACACCAAGTAACAAAGACATACACTGATACCCACTAACACAGACACACACTTACACCAAGTAACACAGACATACTCTGACAACAAGTAACAAAGACATACACTGATACCCAGGAACACAGACACACACTTACACCAGGTAACACAGACACACACTTACACCAAGTAACAAAGACATACACTTACACCAAGTAACACAGACATACACTGACACCAAGTAACAAAGACATACAATTACACCAAGTAACAAAGACAAACACTTACACCAAGTAACACAGATATGCACTGGCACCAAGTAACAAAGACATGCACTTACACCCAGTAACACAGACACACACGGACACCAAGTAACACAGACACACACTGACACCCAGTAACACAGACACACACTTACACCAAGTAACACAGGCATACACTGACACCAAGTAACAAAGACATACACTGATACCCAGTAACACAGACACACACTTACACCAAGTAACACAGACATACACTGACACCAAGTAACAAAGACATACAATGATACCCAGGAACACAGACACACACTTACATCAAGTAACACAGACACACACTTACACCAAGTAACAAAGACATACTCTTGCACCCAGTAACACAGACATACAGTGACACCAAGGAACAAAGAGAAGCAATTACACCAAGGAACAAAGACACACACTTACACCAAGTAACAAAGACAGACACTGATACCCAGTAACACAGACACAAACTTACACCAAGTAACAAAGACATACACTGACACCAAGTAACACAGACACACACTGACACCCAGTAACAAAGACATACACTGACACCAAGTCACAAAGACATACACTGATACCAAGTCACAAAGACATAAACTGATACCCAGTAGCAAAGACACACACTGACACCAAGTAACAAAGACATACACTGACACCAAGTAAAAAAGAGATACACTTACACCAAGTAACAAAGACAGACAATTACACCAAGTAACAAAGACATACACATACACCAAGTATTTTGACATACACTGACACCAAGTAACAAAGACATACACTGATACCAAGTCACAAAGACACACACTGACACCCAGTAACAAAGACATACACTGACACCAAGTCACAAAGACACACACTGACATCCAGTAACAAAGACATACACTGACACCAAGTCACAAAGACATACACTGATACCCAGTAACATAGACACACACTTACACCCAGTAACACAGACACACACTTACACCAAGTAACAAAGACATACACTGACACCCAGTAACAAAGACATACACTGACACCCAGTAACACAGACACACACGGACACCAAGTAACAAAGACACAGACTTACACCAAGTAACACAGTAACACACTGACACCAAGTAACACAGACATACACTGACACCAAGTAACAAAGACATACACTGATACCCAGTAACACAGACACGCAGTTACACCAAGTAACACAGACATACACTGACACCAAGTAACAAAGACATGCACTGATACCCAGTAACACAGACACACACTTACACCAAGGAACACAGACATACATTGACACCAAGTAACAAGGACATGCAATGATACCCAGGAACACAGACACACACTTACACCAAGTAACACAGACATACACTGACACCAAGTAACAATGACATACAATGATACCCAGGAACACAGACACACACTTACATCAAGTAACACAGACACACACTTACACCAAGTAACAAAGACATACACTTGCACCCAGTACAAAGACATACACTGACACCCAGTAACACAGACACACACGGACACCAAGTAACAAAGACACGGACTTACACCAAGTAACACAGTAACACACTGACACCAAGTAACACAGACATACACTGACACCAAGTAACAAAGACATACACTGATACCCAGTAAAACAGACACGCACTTACACCAAGTAACAAGACATACACTGACACCAAGTAACAAAGACATGCACTGATACCCAGTAACACAGACACACACTTACACCAAGGAACACAGACAGACATTGACACCAAGTAACAAGGACATACAATGATACCCAGGAACACAGACACACACTTACACCAAGTAACACAGACATAAATTGACACCAATTAACACGGACATACAATGATACCCAGGAACACAGACACACACTTACACCAAGTAACACAGGCACACACTTACACCAAGTAACAAAGACATGCACTGATACCCAGTAACACAGACACACACTGACACCCAGTAACAAAGACATATACTGATACCCAGTAACACAGACACACCCTGACACCAAGTAACAAAGACATGCACTGACACCAAGTAACAAAGACAAACACTTACACCAAGTATTTTGACATACACTGACACCAAGTAACAAAGACACACACTGACACCCAGTAACAAAGACATACACTGACACCAAGTAGGAAAGACAAACACTTACACCAAGTATTTTGACATACACTGACACCAAGTAACAAAGACATACACTGATACCCAGTAACACAGACACACACTTACACCAAGTAACACAGACATACACTGACACCAAGTCACAAAGACATACACTGATACACAGACATACACTGACATCAAGTAACAAAGACATACACTGATACCCAGTATCACAGACACACACTTAAACCAAGTAACAAATACATGCACTGACACCAAGTCACAAAGACACACACTGACACCCAGTAACAAAGACATACACTGATACCAAGTCACTAAGACATGCACTGATACCCAGTAACACAGAAACACACTGACACCCAGTAACAAAGACATACACTGATACCAAGTCACAAAGACATACACTGATACCAAGTAACACAGAAACACACTGACACCCAGTAACAAAGACATACACTGATACCAAGTCACAAAGACATACACTGATACCCAGTAACACAGACACACACTGACACCCAGTAACAAAGACATACACTGATACCAAGTCACAAATACATACACTGATACCCAGTAACACAGACACACACTGACACCAAGTAACAAAGACATGCACTGACACCAAGTAACAAAGACAAACACTTTCACCAAGTAACAAAGACACACACTGATACCAAGTCACAAAGACATGCACTGATACCCAGTAACACAGACACAAACTTACACCAAGCAACACAGACATACACTGACACCAAGTAACAAGGACATACAATGATACCCAGGAACACAGACATACACTGATACCCAGTAACACAGACACACACTTACACCAAGTAACACAGACATACACTGACACCAAGTAACAAGGACATACAATGATACCCAGGAACACAGACACACACTTAAACCAAGTAACACAGAAACACACTTACACCAAGTAACACAGGCACACACTTACACCAAGTAACAAAGACATACACTGACACCCAGTAACAAAGACATACACTGACACCCAGTAACACAGACACACACGGACACCAAGTAACAAAGACACGGACTTACACCAAGTAACACAGTAACACACTGACACCAAGTAACACAGACATACACTGACACCAAGTAACAAAGACATACACTGATACCCAGTAACACAGACACGCACTTACACCAAGTAACACAGACATACACTGACACCAAGTAACAAAGACATGCACTGATACCCAGTAACACAGACACACACTTACACCAAGGAACACAGACAGACATTTACACCAAGTAACAAGGACATACAATGATACCCAGGAACACAGACACACAATTACACCAAGTAACACAGACATAAATTGACACCAATTAACAAGGACATACAATGATACCCAGGAACGCAGACACACACTTACACCAAGTAACACAGGCACACACTTACACCAAGTAACAAAGACATGCACTGATACCCAGTAACACAGACACACACTGACACCCAGTAACAAAGACATACACTGATACCCAGTAACACAGACACACCCTGACACCAAGTAACAAAGACATGCACTGACACCAAGTAACAAAGACAAACACTTACACCAAGTAACAAAGACACACACGTACACCAAGTAACACAGACAGACACTGACACCAAGTAACAAAGACATACACTGACACCAAGTAAGAAAGACAAACACTTACACCAAGTATTTTGACATACACTGACACCAAGTAACAAAGACATACACTGATACCCAGTAACACAGACACACACTTACACCAAGTAACAAAGACATACACTGACACTAAGTCACAAAGACACACACTGACACCCAGTAACAAAGACGTACACTGACACCAAGTAAGAAAGACAAACACTTACACAAAGTATTTTGACATACACTGACACCAAGTAACAAAGACATACTCTGATACCCAGTAACACAGACACACACTTACACCAAGTAACACAGACATACACTGACACCAAGTCACAAAGACATTCACTGATACACAGACATACACTGACATCAAGTAACAAAGACATACACTGATACCCAGTATCACAGACACACACTTAAACCAAGTAACAAAATCATGCACTGACACCAAGTCACAAAGACACACACTGACACCCAGTAACAAAGACATACACTGATACCAAGTCACAAAGACATGCACTGATACCCAGTAACACAGAAACACACTGACACCCAGTAACAAAGACATACACTGATACCAAGTCACAAAGACATACACTGATACCCAGTAACACAGAAACACACTGACACCCAGTAACAAAGACATACACTGATACCAAGTCACAAAGACATACACTGATACCCAGTAACACAGACACACACTGACACCCAGTAACAAAGACATACACTGATACCAAGTCACAAATACATGCACTGATACCCAGTAACACAGACACACACTGACACCAAGTAACAAAGACATGCACTGACACCAAGTAACAAAGACAAACACTTTCACCAAGTAACAAAGACACACACTGATACCAAGTCACAAAGACATGCACTGATACCCAGTAACACAGACACACACTTACACCAAGGAACACAGACATACACTGACATCAAGTAACAAGGACATACAATGATACCCAGGAACACAGACATACACTGATACCCAGTAACACAGACACACACTTACACCAAGTAACACAGACATACACTGACACCAAGTAACAAGGACATACAATGATACCCAGGAACACAGACACACACTTAAACCAAGTAACACAGACACACACTTACACCAAGTAACAAAGACATACACTTACACCAGGTAACACAGACATACACTGACACCAAGTAACAAAGACATGCACTGATACCCAGTAACACAGACACACACTGACACCCAGTTAGAAACACACACTGACCCCCAGTAACACAGAAACACACTGACCCCCGGTAACACAGACATACACTGACACCAAGTCACAAAGACATACACTGACACCCAGTAACAAAGACATACACTGAGACCAAGTCACAAAGACATACACTGATACATAGCCACACACTTACACCAAGTAACACAGACATACACTGACACCAAGTAACAAAGACATACACTGATACCCAGTATCACAGACACACACTTACACCAAGTAACAAAGACATACACTGACACCAAGTCACAAAGACACACACTGACACCCAGTAACAAAAACATACACTGACACCAAGTCACAAAGACATACACTGATACCCAGGAACACAGATACACACTGACACCCAGTAACAAAGACATACACTGATACCAAGTCACAAAGACATACACTGACACCCAGTAACAAAGACATACACTGACACCCAGTAACACAGACACACACGGACACCAAGTAACAAAGACACACACTTACACCAAGTAACACAGACACACACTGACACCCAGTAACACAGACACACACTTACACCAAGTAACACAGACATACACTGACACCAAGTAACAAAGACATACACTGATACCCAGTAACACAGACACACACTTACACCAGGTAACAAAGAAAGACACTGATACCCAGTAACACAGACACACACTTACACCAAGTAACAAAGACATACACTGACACCCAGTAACAAAGACATACACTGACACCCAGTAACACAGACACACACGGACACCAAGTAACAAAGACAAACACTTACACCAAGTAACACAGACACACACTGACACCCAGTAACACAGACACACACTTACACCAAGTAACACAGACATACACTGAAACCAAGTAACAAAGACATACACTGATACCCAGTAACACAGACACACACTTACACCATGTAACACAGTCATACACTGACACCAAGTAACAAAGACATACACTGATATCCAGGAACACATACACACACTTACACCAAGTAACACAGACATACATTGACACCAAGTAACAAAGACATACACTGACACCAAGTAAGAAAGACAAACACTTACACGAAGTATTTTGACATACACTGACAACAAGTAACAAAGACATACACTGATACCCAGGAACACAGACACACACTTACACCAAGTAACACAGACATAAATTGACACCAATTAACACGGACACACAATGATACCCAGGAACACAGACACACACTTACACCAAGTAACACAGGCACACACTTACACCAAGTAACAAAGACATGCACTGATACCCAGTAACACAGACACACACTGACACCCAGTAACAAAGACATATACTGATACCCAGTAACACAGAAACACCCTGACACCAAGTAACAAAGACATGCACTGACACCAAGTAACAAAGACAAACACTTACACCAAGTATTTTGACATACACTGACACCAAGTAACAAAGACACACACTGACACCCAGTAACAAAGACATACACTGACACCAAGTAAGAAAGACAAACACTTACACCAAGTATTTTGACATACACTGACGCCAAGTAACAAAGACATACACTGATACCCAGTAACACAGACACACACTTACACCAAGTAACACAGACATACACTGACACCAAGTCACAAAGACATACACTGATACACAGACATACACTGACATCAAGTAACAAAGACATACACTGATACCCAGTATCACAGACACACACTTAAACCAAGTAACAAATACATGCACTGACACCAAGTCACAAAGACACACACTGACACCCAGTAACAAAGACATACACTGATACCAAGTCACTAAGACATGCACTGATACCCAGTAACACAGAAACACACTGACACCCAGTAACAAAGACATACACTGATACCAAGTCACAAAGACATACACTGATACCCAGTAACACAGAAACACACTGACACCCAGTAACAAAGACATACACTGATACCAAGTCACAAAGACATACACTGATACCCAGTAACACAGACACACACTGACACCCAGTAACAAAGACATACACTGATACCAAGTCACAAATACATACACTGATACCCAGTAACACAGACACACACTGACACCAAGTAACAAAGACATGCACTGACACCAAGTAACAAAGACAAACACTTTCACCAAGTAACAAAGACACACACTGATACCAAGTCACAAAGACATGCACTGATACCCAGTAACACAGACACAAACTTACACCAAGCAACACAGACATACACTGACACCAAGTAACAAGGACATACAATGATACCCAGGAACACAGACATACACTGATACCCAGTAACACAGACACACACTTACACCAAGTAACACAGACATACACTGACACCAAGTAACAAGGACATACAATGATACCCAGGAACACAGACACACACTTAAACCAAGTAACACAGACACACACTTACACCAAGTAACACAGGCACACACTTACACCAAGTAACAAAGACATACACTGACACCCAGTAACAAAGACATACACTGACACCCAGTAACACAGACACACACGGACACCAAGTAACAAAGACACGGACTTACACCAAGTAACACAGTAACACACTGACACCAAGTAACACAGACATACACTGACACCAAGTAACAAAGACATACACTGATACCCAGTAACACAGACACGCACTTACACCAAGTAACACAGACATACACTGACACCAAGTAACAAAGACATGCACTGATACCCAGTAACACAGACACACACTTACACCAAGGAACACAGACAGACATTGACACCAAGTAACAAGGACATACAATGATACCCAGGAACACAGACACACACTTACACCAAGTAACACAGACATAAATTGACACCAATTAACAAGGACATACAATGATACCCAGGAACACAGACACACACTTACACCAAGTAACACAGGCACACACTTACACCAAGTAACAAAGACATGCACTGATACCCAGTAACACAGACACACACTGACACCCAGTAACAAAGACATACACTGATACCCAGTAACACAGACACACCCTGACACCAAGTAACAAAGACATGCACTGACACCAAGTAACAAAGACAAACACTTACACCAAGTAACAAAGACACACACGTACACCAAGTAACACAGACAGACACTGACACCAAGTAACAAAGACATACACTGACACCAAGTAAGAAAGACAAACACTTACACCAAGTATTTTGACATACACTGACACCAAGTAACAAAGACATACACTGATACCCAGTAACACAGACACACACTTACACCAAGTAACAAAGACATACACTGACACTAAGTCACAAAGACACACACTGACACCCAGTAACAAAGACGTACACTGACACCAAGTAAGAAAGACAAACACTTACACAAAGTATTTTGACATACACTTACACCAAGTAACAAAGACATACTCTGATACCCAGTAACACAGACACACACTTACACCAAGTAACACAGACATACACTGACACCAAGTCACAAAGACATTCACAGATACACAGACATACACTGACATCAAGTAACAAAGACATACACTGATACCCAGTATCACAGACACACACTTAAACCAAGTAACAAAATCATGCACTGACACCAAGTCACAAAGACACACACTGACACCCAGTAACAAAGACATACACTGATACCAAGTCACAAAGACATGCACTGATACCCAGTAACACAGAAACACACTGACACCCAGTAACAAAGACATACACTGATACCAAGTCACAAAGACATACACTGATACCCAGTAACACAGAAACACACTGACACCCAGTAACAAAGACATACACTGATACCAAGTCACAAAGACATACACTGATACCCAGTAACACAGACACACACTGACACACAGTAACAAAGACATACACTGATACCAAGTCACAAATACATGCACTGATACCCAGTAACACAGACACACACTGACACCAAGTAACAAAGACATGCACTGACACCAAGTAACAAAGACAAACACTTTCACCAAGTAACAAAGACACACACTGATACCAAGTCACAAAGACATGCACTGATACCCAGTAACACAGACACACACTTACACCAAGGAACACAGACATACACTGACATCAAGTAACAAGGACATACAATGATACCCAGGAACACAGACATACACTGATACCCAGTAACACAGACACACACTTACACCAAGTAACACAGACATACACTGACACCAAGTAACAAGGACATACAATGATACCCAGGAACACAGACACACACTTAAACCAAGTAACACAGACACACACTTACACCAAGTAACAAAGACATACACTTACACCAGGTAACACAGACATACACTGACACCAAGTAACAAAGACATGCACTGATACCCAGTAACACAGACACACACTGATACCAAGTCACAAATACATACACTGATACCCAGTAACACAGACACACACTGACACCCAGTAACAAAGACATACACTGATACCAAGTCACAAATACATGCACTGATACCCAGTAACACAGACACACACTTACACCATGTAACACAGTCATACACTGACACGAAGTAACAAAGACATACACTGATATCCAGGAACACAGACACACACTTACACCAAATAACACAGACACACACTTACACCAAGTAACAAAGACACACACTTACACCAATTAACACAGACACACACTGACACCCAGTAACACAGACACACACTTACACCAAGTAACGCAGACATACACTGACACCAAGTAACAAAGACATGCTCTGATACCCAGTAACACAGACACACACTTACACCAAGTAACACAGACATACACTGACACCAAGTAACAAGGACATACAATGATACCCAGGAACACAGACACACACTTACACCAAGTAACACAGACACACACTTACACCAAGTAACAAAGACATGCACTTACACCAAGTAACACAGACATACACTGACACCAAGTAACAAAGACATGCACTGATACCCAGTAACACAGACACACACTGACACACATTTAGAAACACACACTGACCCCCAGTAACACAGACACACACTGACCCCCAGTAACACAGACATTAACTGACACCAAGTCACAAAGACATACATTGATACACAGACACACACTTACACCAAGTAACACAGACATACACTGACACCAAGTAACAAAGACATACACTGATACCCAGTATCACAGACACACACTTACACCAAGTAACAAAGACATACACTGACACCAAGTCACAAAGACACACACTGACTCCCAGTAACAAAAACATACACTGACACCAAGTCACAAAGACATACACTGATACCCAGGAACACAGACACACACTGACACCCAGTAACAAAGACATACACTGATACCAAGTCACAAAGACATACACTGATACCCAGTAACACAGAAACACACTGACACCCAGTAACAAATGCGTACACTGATACCAAGTCACAAAGACATACACTGATACCCAGTAAAACAAACACACACTGACACCCAGTAACAAAGACATACACTGATACCAAGTCACAAAGAAATACACTGATACCCAGTAACACAGACACACACTGACGCCAAGTAACAAAGACATGCACTGACACCAAGTAACAAAGACATACACTTACACCAAGTAACAAAGACACACACTTACACCAAGTAACACAGACATACACTGACACCAAGTAACAAAGACATACACTACACCAAGTAACAAAGACATACACTTACACCAAGTAACAAAGACAGACAATTACACCAAGTAACAAAGACAAACACTTACACAAAGTATTTTGACATACACTGACACCAAGTAACACAGACACACACTTACTCCAAGTAACAAAGACATACACTGACACTAAGTCAGAAAGACACAAACTGACACCCAGTAACAAAGACATACACTGACACCAAGTCACAAAGACATACACTGATACCCAGTAACACAGACACACACTTACACCAAGTAACACAGACATACACTGACACCAAGTAACAAAGACATACACTGATACCCAGTAACACAGACACACTCTTACACCAAGTAACAAAGAAAGACACTGATACCCAGTAACACAGACACACACTTACACCAAGTAACAAAGACATACACTGACACCCAGTAACAAAGACATACACTGACACCCAGTAACACAGACACACACGGACACCAAGTAACAAAGACACACACTTACACCAAGTAACACAGACACACACTGACACCCAGTAACGCAGACACACACTTACACCAAGTAACACAGACATACACTGACACCAAGTAACCAAGACATACACTGATACCCAGTAACACAGACACACACTTACACCAAGTAACAGAGTCAAACACTGACATCAAGTAACAAAGACATACACTGATACCCAGGAACACAGACACACACTTACACCAAGTAACACAGACACACACTTACACCAAGTAACAAAGACTTACACTGACACCAAGTAACACAGAACCACACTGACACCAAGTAACAAAGACATACAATTACACCAAGTAACAAAGACACACACTTACACCAAGTAACACAGATATACACTGGCACCAAGTAACAAAGACATGCACTTACACCCAGTAACACAGACACACACGGACACCAAGTAACAAAGCCATACACTTACACCAAGTCACACAGACACACACTGACACCCAGTAACACAGACAGACACTTACACCTAGTAACACAGACATACACTGACACCAAGTAACAAAGACATACACTGATACCCAGTAACACAGACACACACTTACACCAAGAAACACAGACATACAATGACACCAAGTAACAAAGACATACACTGACACCAAGTAACAAAGACATACACTTACACCAAGTAACAAAGACAGACAATTACACCAAGTAACAAAGACAAACACTTACACCAAGTATTTTGACATACACTGACACCAAGTAACAAAGACATACACTGATACCCTCTAACACAGACACACACTTACACCTAGTAACAAAGACATACACTGACACGAAGTCACAAAGACACACACTGACACCCAGTGACAAAGACATACACTGACACCAAGTCACAAAGACATACACTGATACCAAGTCACAAAGACATACACTGATACCCAGTAACACAGACACACACTGACACCAAGTAACAAAGACATACACTGACACCAAGTAACAAAGACATACACTTACACCAAGTAACAAAGACATACACTAACACCAAGTCACAAAGACACACACTGACACCCTGTAACAAAGACATACGCTGACACCAAGTCACAAAGACATACACTGATAACCAGTAACACAGACACACACTTACTCCAAGTAACACAGACATACACTGGCACGAAGTAACAAAGACATACACTGATACCCAGTAACAAACACATACACTGACACCAAGTAACACAGACACACACTTACACCAAGTAACAAAGACATACACTGACACCCAGTAACAAAGACATACACTGACACCCAGTAACAAAGACACACATGGACACCAAGTAACAAAGACAGACAATTACACCAAGTAACAAAGACAAACAATTACACAAAGTATTTTGACATACACTGACGCCAAGAAACAAAGACATAAACTGATACCCAGTAACACAGACACACACTTACACCAAGTAACACATACATACACTGACACCAAGTAACAAAGACATACACTGATACCCAGCAACACAGACACACTCTTACCCCAAGTAACAAAGAAAGACACTGATACCCAGTAACACAGACACACAATTACACCAAGTAACAAAGACATACACTGACACCCAGTAACAAAGACATACACTAACACCCAGTAACACAGACACACACGGACACCAAGTAACAAAGACACACACTTACACCAAGTAACACTGACACACACTGACACCCAGTAACACAGACACACATTTACACCAAGTAACACAGACATACACTGACACCAAGTAACAAAGACATACACTGATACCCAGTATCACAGACACACACTTACACCAAGTAACAAAGACATACACTGACACCAAGTAACAAAGACATACACTGATACCCAGTAACACAGACACACAGTTACACCAAGTAACAAAGACATACACTGACACCAAGTCACAAAGACACACACTGACACCCAGTAACAAAGACATACACTGACACCAAGTCAGAAAGACATACACTGATACCCAGTAACACAGACACACACTTACACCAAGTAACACAGACATACACTGACACCAAGTAACAAAGACATACAGTGAAACCCAGTAACACAGACACACTCTTCCACCAAGTAACAAAGAAAGACACTGATACCCAGTAACACAGACACACACTTACACCAAGTCACAAAGACACACACTGATACCCAGGAACACAGATACACACTGACACCCAGTAACAAAGACATACACTGATACCAAGTCACAAAGACATACACTGATACCCAGTAACACAGGAACACACTGACACCCAGTAACAAAGACAGACACTGATACCAAGTCACAAAGACATACACTGACACCCAGTAACAAAGACATACACTGACACCCAGTAACACAGTCACACACGGACACCAAGTAACAAAGACACACACTTACACCAAGTAACACAGACACACACTGACACCCAGTGACACAGACACACACTTACACCAAGTGACACAGACATACACTGACACCAAGTAACAAAGACATACACTGATACCCAGTAACACAGACACACACTTACACCATGTAACACAGTCATACACTGACACCAAGTAACAAAGACATACACTGATATCCAGGAACACAGACACACACTTACACCAAATAACACAGACACACACTTACACCAAGTAACAAAGACACACACTTACACCAATTAACACAGACACACACTGACACCCAGTAACACAGACACACACTTACACCAAGTAACGCAGACATACACTGACACCAAGTAACAAAGACATGCACTGATACCCAGTAACACAGACACACACTTACACCAAGTAACACAGACATACACTGACACCAAGTAACAAGGACATACAATGATACCCAGGAACACAGACACACACTTACACCAAGTAACACAGACACACACTTACACCATGTAACAAAGACATGCACTTACACCAAGTAACACAGACATACACTGACACCAAGTAACAAAGACATGCACTGATACCCAGTAACACGGACACACACTGACACACATTTAGAAACACACACTGACCCCCAGTAACACAGACACACACTGACCCCCAGTAACACAGACATTAACTGACACCAAGTCACAAAGACATACATTGATACACAGACACACACTTACACCAAGTAACACAGACATACACTGACACCAAGTAACAAAGACATACACTGATACCCAGTATCACAGACACACACTTACACCAAGTAACAAAGACATACACTGACACCAAGTCACAAAGACATACACTGATACCCAGGAACACAGACACACAATGACACCCAGTAACAAAGACATACACTGATACCAAGTCACAAAGACATACACTGATACCCAGTCACACAGAAACACACTGACACCCAGTAACAAATGCGTACACTGATACCAAGTCACAAAGACATACACTGATACCCAGTAAAACAGACACACACTGACACCCAGTAACAAAGACATACACTGATACCAAGTCACAAAGAAATACACTGATACCCAGTAACACAGACACACACTGACGCCAAGTAACAAAGACATGCACTGACACCAAGTAACAAAGACATACACTTACACCAAGTAACAAAGACACACACTTACACCAAGTAACACAGACATACACTGACACCAAGTAACAAAGACATACACTACACCAAGTAACAAAGACATACACTTACACCAAGTAACAAAGACAGACAATTACACCAAGTAACAAAGACAAACACTTACACAAAGTATTTTGACATACACTGACACCAAGTAACAAAGACATACACTGATACCCAGTAACACAGACACACACTTACTCCAAGTAACAAAGACATACACTGACACTAAGTCACAAAGACACACACTGACACCCAGTAACAAAGACATACACTGACACCAAGTCACAAAGACATACACTGATACCCAGTAACACAGACACACACTTACACCAAGTAACACAGACATACACTGACACCAAGTAACAAAGACATACACTGATACCCAGTAACACAGACACACTCTTACACCAAGTAACAAAGAAAGACACTGATACCCAGTAACACAGACACACACTTACACCAAGTAACAAAGACATACACTGACACCCAGTAACAAAGACATACACTGACACCCAGTAACACAGACACACACGGACACCAAGTAACAAAGACACACACTTACACCAAGTAACACAGACACACACTGACACCCAGTAACACAGACACACACTTACACCAAGTAACACAGACATACACTGACACCAAGTAACCAAGACATACACTGATACCCAGTAACACAGACACACACTTACACCAAGTAACAGAGTCATACACTGACATCAAGTAACAAAGACATACACTGATACCCAGGAACACAGACACACACTTACACCAAGTAACACAGACACACACTGACACCAAGTCACAAAGACACACACTGACACCCAGTAACAAAGACATACACTGACACCAAGTCACAAAGACATACACTGATACCCAGTAACACAGACACACACTTACACCAAGTAACACAGACATACACTGACACCAAGTAACAAAGACATACAGTGAAACCCAGTAAAACAGACACACTCTTCCACCAAGTAACAAAGAAAGACACTGATACCCAGTAACACAGACACACACTTACACCAAGTCACAAAGACACACACTGATACCCAGGAACACAGATACACACTGACACCCAGTAACAAAGACATACACTGATACCAAGTCACAAAGACATACACTGATACCCAGTAACACAGGAACACACTGACACCCAGTAACAAAGACATACACTGATACCAAGTCACAAAGACATACGCTGATACCCAGTAACACAGACACACACTGACACCCAGTAACAAAGACAGACACTGATACCAAGTCACAAAGAAATACACTGACACCCAGTAACAAAGACATACACTGACACCCAGTAACACAGTCGCACACGGACACCAAGTAACAAAGACACACACTTACACCAAGTAACACAGACACACACTGACACCCAGTAACACAGACACACACTTACACCAAGTAACACAGACATACACTGACACCAAGTAACAAAGACATACACTGATACCCAGTAACACAGACACAGACTTACACCATGTAACACAGTCATACACTGACACCAAGTAACAAAGACATACACTGATATCCAGGAACACAGACACACACTTACACCAAATAACACAGACACACACTTACACCAAGTAACAAAGACACACACTTACACCAATTAACACAGACACACACTGACACCCAGTAACACAGACACACACTTACACCAAGTAACGCAGACATACACTGACACCAAGTAACAAAGACATGCACTGATACCCAGTAACACAGACACACACTTACACCAAGTAACACAGACATACACTGACACCAAGTAACAAGGACATACAATGATACCCAGGAACACAGACACACACTTACACCAAGTAACACAGACACACACTTACACCCAGTAACAAAGACATGCACTTACACCAAGTAACACAGACATACACTGACACCAAGTAACAAAGACATGCACTGATACCCAGTAACACAGACACACACTGACACACATTTAGAAACACACACTGACCCCCAGTAACACAGACACACACTGACCCCCAGTAACACAGACATTAACTGACACCAAGTCACAAAGACATACATTGATACACAGACACACACTTACACCAAGTAACACAGACATACACTGACACCAAGTAACAAAGACATACACTGATACCCAGTATCACAGACACACACTTACACCAAGTAACAAAGACATACACTGACACCAAGTCACAAAGACACACACTGACACCCAGTAACAAAAACATACACTGACACCAAGTCACAAAGACATACACTGATACCCAGGAACACAGACACACACTGACACCCAGTAACAAAGACATACACTGATACCAAGTCACAAAGACATACACTGATACCCAGTAACACAGAAACACACTGACACCCAGTAACAAATGCGTACACTGATACCAAGTCACAAAGACATACACTGATACCCAGTAAAACAGACACACACTGACACCCAGTAACAAAGACATACACTGATACCAAGTCACAAAGAAATACACTGATACCCAGTAACACAGACACACACTGACGCCAAGTAACAAAGAAATGCACTGACACCAAGTAACAAAGACAGACACTTACACCAAGTAACAAAGACACACACTTACACCAAGTAACACAGACATACACTGACACCAAGTAACAAAGACATACACTACACCAAGTAACAAAGACATACACTTACACCAAGTTACAAAGACAGACAATTACACCAAGTAACAAAGACAAACACTTACACAAAGTATTTTGACATACACTGACACCAAGTAACAAAGACATACACTGATACCCAGTAACACAGACACACACTTACTCCAAGTAACAAAGACATACACTGACAATAAGTCACAAAGACACACACTGACACCCAGTAACAAAGACATACACTGACACCAAGTCACAAAGACATACACTGATACCCAGTAACACAGACACACACTTACACCAAGTAACACAGACATACACTGACACCAAGTAACAAAGACATACACTGATACCCAGTAACACAGACACACTCTTACACCAAGTAACAAAGAAAGACACTGATACCCAGTAACACAGACACACACTTACACCAAGTAACAAAGACATACACTGACACCCAGTAACAAAGACATACACTGACACCCAGTAACACAGACACACACGGACACCAGTTTACAAAGACACACACTTACACCAAGTAACACAGACACACACTGACACACAGTAACACAGACACACACTTACACCAAGCAACACAGATATACACTGACACCAAGTAACAAAGACATACACTGATACCCAGTAACACAGACACACACTTACACCAAGTAACAGAGTCATACACTGACATCAAGTAACAAAGACATACACTGATACCCAGGAACACAGACACACACTTACACCACGTAACACAGACACACACTTACACCAAGTAACAAAGACTTACTCTGACACCAAGTAACACAGAACCACACTGACACCAAGTAACAAAGACATACAATTACACCCAGTAACACAGACACACACGGACACCAAGTAACAAAGACATACACTTACACCAAGTCACACAGACACACACTGACACCCAGTAACACAGACACACACTTACACCTAGTAACACAGACATACACTGACACCAAGTCACAAAGACATACACTGATACCAAGTCACAAAGACATACACTGATACCCAGTAACACAGACACACACTGACACCAAGTAACAAAGACATACACTGACACCAAGTAACAAAGACATACACTTACACCAAGTAACAAAGACATACACTAACACCAAGTCACAAAGACACACACTGACACCCTGTAACAAAGACATACGCTGACACCAAGTCACAAAGACATACACTGATAACCAGTAACACAGACACACACTTACTCCAAGTAACACAGACATACAATGGCACGAAGTAACAAAGACATACACTGATACCCAGTAACAAAGACATACACTGACACCAAGTAACACAGACACACACTTACACCAAGTAACAAAGACATACACTGACACCCAGTAACAAAGACATACACTGACACCCAGTAACACAGACACACATGGACACCAAGTAACAAAGACACACACTTACACCAAGTAACACAGACACACACAGACACCCAGTAACACAGACACACACTTACACCAAGTAACACAGACATACACTGACACCAAGTAACAAAGACATACACTGATACCCAGGAACACAGACACACACTTACACCAAGTAACACAGACATACACTTACACCATGTAACAAAGACATACACTGACACCAAGTAACACAGACATACACTGACACCAAGTAACAAAGACATACAATTACAACAAGTAACAAAGACACACACTTACACCAAGTAACACTGATATACACTGGCACCAAGTAACAAAGACATGCACTGACACCCAGTAACACAGACACACACTGACACCAAGTAACAAAGACACACACTTACACTAAGTAACACAGAGACACACTGACACCCAGTAACACAGACACACACTTACACCAAGTAACACAGACATACACTGACACCAAGTAACAAAGACATACACTGATACCCAGTAACACAGACACACACTTACACCAAGTAACACAGACATACACTGACACCAAGTAACAAGGACATGCACTGATACCCAGTAACACAGACACACACTGACACCCAGTTAGAAACACACACTGACCCCCAGTAACACAGACACACACTGACCCCCAGTAACACAGACATACACTGACACCAAGTCACAAATACATACACTGACACCCAGTAACACAGACGTACACTGACACCAAGTCACAATGACATACACTGATACACAGACACACACTTACACCAAGTAACACAGAGATACACTGACACCAAGTAACAAAGACATACACTGATACCCAGTGTCACAGACACACACTTACACCAAGTAACAAAGACATACACTGACACCAAGTCACAAAGACACACAGACACCCAGTAACAAAGACATACACTGATACCAAGTCACAAAGAGATACACTGATACCCAGTCACACAGAAACACACTGACACCAAGTCACAAAGACATACACTGATACCAAGTCACAAAGACATACACTGATACCCAGTAACACAGAAACACACTGACACCCAGTAACAAAGACATACACTGATACCAAGTCACAAAGACATACACTGATACCCAGTAACACAGACACACACTGACACCCAGTAACAAAGTCATACACTGATACCAAGTCACAAAGACATACACTGATACCCAGTAACACAGACACACACTGACACCAAGTAACAAAGACATGCACTGACACCATGTAACAAATACAAACACTTGCACCAAGTAACAAAGACACACACTTACACCAAGTAACACAGACATACACTGACACAAAGTAACAAAGACATACACTGACACCAAGTAACAAAGACATACACCTACACCAAGTAACAAAGACAGACAATTACACCACGTAACAAAGACAAACACTTACACCAAGTATTTTGACATATACTGACACCAAGTAACAAAGACATACACTGATACCCAGTAACACAGACACACACTTACACCAAGTAACAAAGACATACACTGACACTAAGTCACAAAGACACACACTGACACCCAGTAACAAAGACATACACTGACACCAAGTCACAAAGACATACACTGATACCCAGTAACAAAGACACACACTTACACCAAGTAACACAGACACACACTTACACCAAGTCACAAAGACACACACTGATACCCAGGAACACAGATACACACTGACACCCAGTAACAAAGACATACACTGATACCAAGTCACAAAGACATACACTGATACCCAGTAACACAGGAACACACTGACACCCAGTAACAAAGACATACACTGATACCAAGTCACAAAGACATACGCTGATACCCAGTAACACAGACACACACTGACACCCAGTAACAAAGACAGACACTGATACCAAGTCACAAAGACATACACTGACACCCAGTAAAAAAGACATACACTGACACCCAGTAACACAGTCACACACGGACACCAAGTAACAAAGACACACACTTACACCAAGTAACACAGACACACACTGACACCCAGTAACACAGACACACACTTACACCAAGTAACACAGACATACACTGACACCAAGTAACAAAGACATACACTGATACCCAGTAACACAGACACACACTTACACCATGTAACACAGTCATACACTGACACCAAGTAACAAAGACATACACTGATATCCAGGAACACAGACACACACTTACACCAAATAACACAGACACACACTTACACCAAGTAACAAAGACACACACTTACACCAATTAACACAGACACACACTGACACCCAGTAACACAGACACACACTTACACCAAGTAACGCAGACATACACTGACACCAAGTAACAAAGACATGCACTGATACCCAGTAACACAGACACACACTTACACCAAGTAACACAGACATACACTGACACCATGTAACAAGGACATACAATGATACCCAGGAACACAGACACACACTTACACCAAGTAACACAGACACACACTTACACCAAGTAACAAAGACATGCACTTAAACCAAGTAACACAGACATACACTGACACCAAGTAACAAAGACATGCACTGATACCCAGTAACACAGACACACACTGACACACATTTAGAAACACACACTGACCCCCAGTAACACAGACACACACTGACCCCCAGTAACACAGACATTAACTGACACCAAGTCACAAAGACATACATTGATACACAGACACACACTTACACCAAGTAACACAGACATACACTGACACCAAGTAACAAAGACATACACTGATACCCAGTATCACAGACACACACTTACACCAAGTAACAAAGACATACACTGACACCAAGTCACAAAGACACACACTGACACCCAGTAACAAAAACATACACTGACACCAAGTCACAAAGACATACACTGATACCCAGGAACACAGACACACACTGACACCCAGTAACAAAGACATACACTGATACCAAGTCACAAAGACATACACTGATACCCAGTAACACAGAAACACACTGACACCCAGTAACAAATGCGTACACTGATACCAAGTCACAAAGACATACACTGATACCCAGTAAAACAGACACACACTGACACCCAGTAACAAAGACATACACTGATACCAAGTCACAAAGAAATACACTGATACCCAGTAACACAGACACACACTGACGCCAAGTAACAAAGACATGCACTGACACCAAGTAACACAGACATACACTGACACCAAGTAACAAAGACATACACTACACCAAGTAACAAAGACAGACAATTACACCAAGTAACTAAGACAAACACTTACACAAATTATTTTGACATACACTGACACCAAGTAACAAAGACATACACTGATACCCAGTAACACAGACACACACTTACTCCAAGTAACAAAGACATACACTGACACTAAGTCACAAAGACACACACTGACACCCAGTAACAAAGACATACACTGACACCAAGTCACAAAGACATACACTGATACCCAGTAACACAGACACACACTTACACCAAGTAACACAGACATACACTGACACCAAGTAACAAAGACATACACTGATACCCAGGAACACAGACACACTCTTACACCAAGTAACAAAGAAAGACACTGATACCCAGTAACACAGACACACACTTACACCAAGTAACAAAGAAATACACTGACACCCAGTAACAAAGACATACACTGACACCCAGTAACACAGACACACACGGACACCAAGTAACAAAGACACACACTTACACCAAGTAACACAGACACACACTGACACCCAGTAACACAGACACACACTTACACCAAGTAACACAGACATACACTGACACCAAGTAACAAAGACATACACTGATACCCAGTAACACAGACACACACTTACACCAAGTAACAGAGTCATACACTGACATCAAGTAACAAAGACATACACTGATACCCAGGAACACAGACACACACTTACACCAAGTAACACAGACACACACTTACACCAAGTAACAAAGACATACACTGACACCAAGTAACACAGACACACACTGACACCAAGTAACAAAGACATACAATTACACCAAGTAACAAAGACACACACTTACACCAAGTAACACAGATATACACTGGCACCAAGTAACAAAGACATGCACTTACACCCAGTAACACAGACACACACGGACACCAAGTAACAAAGACATACACTTACACCAAGTCACACAGACACACACTGACACCCAGTAACACAGACACACACTTACACCTAGTAACACAGACATACACTGACACCAAGTAACAAAGACATACACTGATACCCAGTAACACAGACACACACTTACACCAAGAAACACAGACATACAATGACACCAAGTAACAAAGACATACACTGACACCAAGTAACAAAGACATACACTTACACCAAGTAACAAAGACAGACAATTACACCAAGTAACACAGACATACACTGACACCAAGTAACAAAGACATACACTGACACACAGTAACAAAGACATACACTGACACCCAGTAACACAGACACACATGGACACCAAGTAACAAAGACACAGACTTACACCAAGTAACACAGACACACACTTACACCAAGTAACACAGACGTACACTGACACCAGGTAACAAAGACATACACTTACACCAAGTAGCAAAGACACACACTTACAACAAGTAACACAGACATACACTGACACCAAGTAACAAAGACATACACTTACACCAAGTAACAAAGACAGACAATTTCACCAAGTAACAAAGACATACACTTACACCAAGGATTTTGACATGCACTGATACCAATCACAAAGACATTCACTGATCCCCAGTAACAAAGACATACACTGACACCCAGTAACACAAACAAACACTGACACCAAGTAACACAGAGAAACACTAAGAAACAGTAACAAAGACATACAATGACACCAAGTAACACAGACACACAATGACACCCAGTAACAAAGACATACACAGACACCAAGTCACAAAGACATACACTGCTACCAAGTCACAAAGACATACACTGATACCCAGTAACACAGACACACACTGACACCAAGTAACAAAGACATACACTGACACCAAGTAACAGAGACATACACTTGCACCAAGTAACAAAGACAGACAATTACACCAAGTAACAAAGACATACACTTACACCAAGTATTTTGACATACACTGACACCAAGTAACAAAGACAAACACTGATGCCCAGTAACACAGACACAAACTTACACCAAGTAACAAAGACATACACTGACACCAAGTCACAAAGACACACACTGACACCCAGTAACAAAGACATACACTGACACCAAGTCACAAAGACATACACTGATACCCAGTAACACAGACACACACTTACACCAAGTAACACAGAAATACACAGACACCCAGCAACACAGACACACATTAACACCAAGTAACAAAGACATACACTGACACACAGTAACAAAGACATACACTGACACCCAGTAACACAGACACACATGGACACCAAGTAACAAAGACACAGACTTACACCAAGTAACACAGACACACACTTCCACCAAGTAACACAGACATACACTGACACCAGGTAACAAAGACATACACTTACACCAAGTAGCAAAGACACACACTTACAACAAGTAACACAGACATACACTGGCACCAAGTAACAAAGACATACACTTACACCAAGTAACAAAGACAGACAATTACACCAAGTAACAAAGACATACACTTACACCAAGGATTTTGACATGCACTGATACCAATCACAAAGACATTCACTGATACCCAGTAACAAAGATATACACTGACACCAAGTCACAAAGACATACACTGATACCCAGTAACACAGACACACACTTGCACCAAGTAACACAGACATACACTGACACCAAGTAACAAAGACATACACTGATACCCAGTAACACAGACACACACTTACACCAAGTAACAAAGACAGACACTGATACCCAGTAACACAGACACACACTTACACCAAGGAACAAAGACATAAACTGACCCCCAGTAACAAAGACAGACACTGATACCCAGTAACACAGACACACACGGACACCTTTTAACAAAGACACACACTTACAATAAGTAACACACACACACAATGACACTCAGTAAAACAGACACACACTTACACCAAGTAACACAGACACACACTTACACCAAGGAACAAAGACATAAACTGACCCCCAGTAACAAAGACATACACTGCTACCCAGTAACACAGACACACACTTACACCAAGTAACACAGACATACACTGACACCAAGTAACAAAGACATACACTGATACCCAGGAACACAGACACACACTTACACCAAGTAACTCAGACACACACTTACACCAAGTAACAAAGACATACACTGACACCAAGTAACACAGACATACACTGACACCAAGTAACAAAGACATACAATTACACCAAGTAACAAAGACATACACTTACACCAAGTAACACAGATATACACTGACACCAAGTAACAAAGACATGCACTGACACCCAGTAACACAGACACACACGGACACTAAGTAACAAAGACACACACTTACACCAAGTAACACAGACACACACTGACACCCAGTAAAACAGACACACACTTACACCAAGTAACACAGACATACACTGACACCAAGAAACAAAGACATACACTGATGCCCAGTAACACAGACACACACTTACACCAAGTAACATAGACATACACTGACACCAAGTAACAAAGACATACACTGATACCCAGGAACACAGACACACACGGACACCAAGTAACAAAGACACACACTTACACCAAGTAAAAAAGATAGTCACTGATACCCAGTAACACAGACACACACTTACACGAAGTAACAAAGGCATACACTGACACCCAGTAACAAAGACATACACTGACAGCCAGTAACACAGACACACACTTACACCAAGTAACACAGACAGACACTGACACCAAGTAACAAAGACATACACTGATACCCAGTAACACAGACACACACTTACACCATGTAACACAGACATACACTGACACCAAGTAACAAAGACATACACTGATACCCAGGAACACAGACACACACTTACACCAAGTAACACAAACACACACTTACACCAAGTTACTAAGACATACACTTACACCAAGTAACACAGACATACACTGACACCAAGTAACAAAGACATACAATTACACGAAGTAACAAAGGCACACACTTACACCAAGTAACACAGATATACACTGACACCAAGTAACAAAGACATGCACTGACACCCAGTAACACAGACACACACGGACACCAAGTAACAAAGACACACCCTTACACCAAGTAACAAAGACATACAATTACACCAAGTAACAATGACACACACTGACACCCAGTAAAAAAGGCATACACTGACACCAAGTAACAAAGTCATACACTGACAGCCAGTAACACAGGCACACACGGACACCTAGTAACAAAGACACACACTTACACCAAGTAACACAGACACACACTGACACCCAGTAACACAGACACACACTTACACCAAATAACAAAGACACACACTTACACCAAGTAACACAGACATACACTTACACCAAGTAACACAGACACACACTTACACCAAGTAACAAAGACATACACTGACACCCAGTAACAAAGACATACACTGACAAAGAGTAACACAGACATACACTGACTCCAAGTAACAAAGACATACACTGATACCATGTAACACAGAAACAAACTTAAGCCAAGTAACAAAGACAGACACTGATACCCAGTAACACAGACACACACTTACACGAAGTAACAAAGACATACACTGACACCAAGTAACAAAGACATAAACTGACACACAGTAACACAGACACACACGGACAGCAAGTAACAAAGACACACACTTACACCAAGTAACACAGACACACACTGACACCCAGTAACACAGACACACACTTACTGCAAGTAACAAAGACATACACTGACACCAATTTACAAAGACATACACTGATACCAAATAACACATACACACACTTACACCAAGTAACAAAGACATACACTGATACCCAGCAACACAGACACACACTTACAACAAGTAACACAGACATACACTGACACCAAGTAACAAAGACATACACTGATACCCAGTAACACAGACACACATACACCAAGTAACAAAGACAGACAATGATACCCAGTAACACAGACACACACTTACACAAAGTAACAAAGACATACACTGACAACAAGTATCAAAGACATAAACTGACACCCGTAACACAGACACACACGGACACCAAGTAACAAAGACACAGACGTACACCAAGTAACACAGACACACAATGACACCCAGTAAGACAGACACACACTGACACCAAGTAACAAAGACATACAATGACACCAAGTAACAAAGACATACACTGACACCAAGTAACAAAGACATACACTGACACCAAGTAACAAAGACATACACAGATACCCAGTAACACAGACACACACTTACACCAATTAACAAAGACATACACTGATACACAGTAACACAGACACACACTTACACCAAGTAACACAGACATACACTGACACCAAGTAACAAAGAAACACACTGATACCCAGTAACACAGACACACACTTACACCAAGTAACAAAGACAGACACTGATACCCAATAACACAGACAAACACTTACACCAAGTAACAAAGACATACACTGACACCAAGTAACAAAGACATAAACTGACACCCAGTAACACAGACACACACGGACACCAAGTCACAAAGGCACACACTTACACCAAGTAACACAGACACACACTGACACCCAGTAACACAGACACACACTTACACCAAGTAACAAAGACATACACTTCCACCAAGTAACAAAGACATACACTGACACCAAGTAACAAAGACATACACTTGCAGCAAGTAACAAAGACATGGACTTACACCAAGTATTTTGACATACACTGACACCAAGTAACAAAGACATACACTAATACCCAGTAACACAGGCACACACCGACACCAAGTAACAAAGACATACACTGATACCCAGTAACACGGACATACACTTACACCAAGTAACACAGACATACACTGACACCAAGTAACAAAGACATATACTGGCACCCAGGAACACAGATACACACTGACACCCAGTAACACAGAGAAACACTGACACCAAGTAACAAAGACACACACTGACACCAAGTAACACAGACATACACTGATACCCAGTAACACAGACACACACTTTCACCAAGTAACAAAGACAGACACTGATACCCAGTAACACAGACACACACTTACACCAAGTATCAAAGACATACACTGACACCAAGTAACAAAGACATATACTGACACCAAGGAACAAAGACATACACTGACACCAAGTAACAAAGACATACACTTACACCAAGTCACAAAGACATGCACTTACATCAAGATAGAAAGACACACACTTACACCAAGTAACACAGACATACACTGACACCAAGTAACAAATACATACACTGATACCCAGCAACACAGACACACTCTTACACCATGTAACAAAGACAGACACTGATACCCAGTAACAAAGACAAACACTGACACCAAGTAACAAAGACATACACTGACACCAAGTAACAAAGACTTACATTTACACCAAGTAACAAAGACAAACACTGACACCAAGTAACAAAGACATACACTGATATCCAGTAACACAGGCACACACCTACACCAAGTAACAAAGACATACACTGATACCCAGTAACACAGACACACACTTACACCAAGTAACAAAGACAAACACTGACACCAAGTAACAAAGACATACACTTACACCAAGTAACAAAGACATACTCTGAAACCAAGTAACAAAGACATACACTGGCACCAAGTAACAAAGACATACACTTACACCAAGTAACAAAGACATACACTGACACCAAGTAACAAAGACATACACTGATACCCAGTAACAAAGACAAACACTTACAACAAGTAACAACCACATACACTGACACCAAGTAACAAAGACATACACTGATACCCAGTAACACAGACACACACTTACACCAAGTAACAAAGACACACACTGATAACAAGTAACAATGACAAACACTGACACCAAGTAACAAAGACATACACTGACACCAAGTAACAAAGACATACATTTACACCAAGTAACAAAGACAAACACTGACACCAAGTAACAAAGACATACACTGATACCCAGTAACACAGGCACACACCTACACCAAGTAACAAAGACATACACTGATACCCAGTAACACAGACACACACTTACACCAAGTAACAAAGACATACACTGACACCAAGTAACAAAGACATACACTTACACCAAGTAACAAAGACATACATTGACACCAAGTAACAAAGACATACACTGACACCAAGTAACAAAGACATACACTTACACCAAGTAACAAAGACATACACTGATAACAAGTCACAAAGACACACACTGACACCAAGTAACAAAGACAGACACTGACACCAAGTAACAAAGACATACACTTACACCAAGTCACAAGGACATGCACTTACACCAAGTAAAAAAGACACACACTTACACCAAGTAACACAGACAAACACTGACACCAAGTAACAAAGACATACACTGATACCCAGCAACACAGACGCACTCTTACACCAAGTAACAAAGACAGACACTGATACCTAGTAACACAGACACACACTTACACCAAGTATCAAAGACATACACTGACACGAAGTAACAAAGACTTACACTGACACCAAGTAACAAAGACATACACTTACACCAAGTAACAAAGACATACACTGACACCAAGTAACAAAGACATACACTGATACCGAGTAACACAGGCACACACCTACACCAAGTAACAAAGACCTACACTGATACCCAGTAACACAGACACACACTTACACCAAGTAACAAAGACATACACTGACACCAAGTAACAAAGACATACACTTACACCAAGTAACAAAGACATACACTGACACCAAGTAACAAAGACATACACTGACACCAAGTAACAAAGAAATACACTTACACCAAGTAACAAAGACATACACTGACACCAAGTAACAAAGACATACACTGATACCCAGTAACACAGACACACACTTACACCAAGTAACAAAGACATACACTGACACCAAGTAACAAAGACATACACTTACACCAAGTAACAAAGACATACACTGATACTAAGTAACAAAGACATATACTGACACCCAGGAACACAGATACACACTGACACCCAGTAACACAGAGAAACACTGACACCAAGTAACAAAGACACACACTGACACCATGTAACACAGACATACACTGACACCAAGTAAAACAGACATGCACTTACAACAAATAACAAAGACATACACTGATACCCAGTAACACAGACACACACTTACACCAAGTATCAAAGACATACACTGACACCAAGTAACAAAGACATACACTGACACCAAGGAACAAAGACATACACTGACACCAAGTAACAAAGACATACACTTACACCAAGTCACAAAGACATGCACTTACATCAAGTAAGAAAGACACACACTTACACCAAGTAACACAGACATACACTGACACCAAGTAACAAAGACATACACTGATACCCAGCAACACAGACACACTCTTACACCTAGTAACAAAGACAGACACTGATACCCAGTAACAAAGACAAACACTGACACCAAGTCACAAAGACATACACTGACACCAAGTAACAAAGACATACATTTACACCAAGTAACAAAGACAAACACTGACACCAAGTAACAAAGACATACACTGATACCCAGTAACACAGGCACACACCTACACCAAGTAACAAAGACATACACTGATACCCAGTAACACAGACACACACTTACACCAATTAACAAAGACATACACTGACACCAAGTAACAAAGACATACACTTACACCAAGTAACAAAGACATACTCTGACACCAAGTAACAAAGACATACACTGGCACCAAGTAACAAAGACATACACTTACACCAAGTAACAAAGACATACACTGACACCAAGTAACAAAGACATACACTGATATCCAGTAACACAGACAAACACTTTCAACAAGTAACAAAGACAGACACTGATACCCAGTAACAAAGACAAACACTGACACCAAGTAACAAAGACATACACTGACACCAAGTAACAAAGACATACACTGACACCAAGTAACAAATACAAACACTGACACCAAGTAACAAAGACATACACTGATACCCAGTAACACAGGCACACACCTACACCAAGTAACAAAGACATACACTGATACCCAGTAACACAGACACACACTTACACCAAGTAACAAAGACATACACTGACACCAAGTAACAAAGACATACACTTACACCAAGTAACAAAGACATACACTGACACCAAGTAACAAAGACATACAATGACGCCAAGTAACAAAGACAAACACTGACACCAAGTAACAAATACATACACTGATACCCAGTAACACAGACACACACTTACACCAAGTAACACAGACATACACTGACACCAAGTAACAAAGACATATACTGACACCCAGGAACACAGATACACACTGACACCCAGTAACAAAGAGAAACACTGACACCAAGTAACAAAGACACACACTGACACCAAGTAACAAAGACACACACTGACACCAAGTAAAAAAGACATCCACTTACACCAAGTACAAAGACATACACTGACACCAAGTAACAAAGACATGCACTTACACCAAGTAACAAAGACATACACTGATACCCAGTAACACAGACACACACTTTCACCAAGTAACAAAGACAGACACTGATACCCAGTAACACAGAAACACACTTACACCAAGTATCAAAGACAAACACTGACAGCAAGTAACAAAGACATACACTTACACCAAGTCACAAAGACATGCACTTACACCAAGTAAGAAAGACACACACTTACACCAAGTAACACAGACATACACTGACACCAAGTAACAAAGACATACACTGATACCCAGTAACACAGACACATTCTTACACCAAGTAACAAAGACAGACACTGATACCAAGTAACAAACACAAACACTGACACCAAGTATCAAAGACATACACTGACACCAAGTAACAAATGCATACATTTACACCAAGTAACAAAGACAAACAATGACACCAAGTAACAAAGACATACACAGATACCCAGTAACACAGGCACACACCTACACCAAGTAACAAAGACATACACTGATACCCAGTAGCACAGACACACACTTACACCAAGTAACAAAGACATACACTGACACCAAGTAACATAGACATACACTGACAAAAAGTAACAAAGACATACACTTACACCAAGTAACAAAGACATACACTGACACCAAGTACCAAAGACATACACTGGTACACAGTAACACAGGCACACACCTACACCAAGTAACAAAGACATACACTGATAACCAGTAACACAGACACACACTTACACCAAGTAACACAGACATACACTGACACCAAGTAACAAAGACATATACTGACACCCAGGAACACAGATACACACTGACACCCAGTAACACAGAGAAACACTGACACCAAGTAACAAAGCCACACACTGACACCAGGTAACACAGACATACACTGACACAAAGTAACAAAGACATCCACTTACACCAAGTACAAAGAAATACACTGGCACCAAGTAACAAAGACATGCACTTACACCAAGTAACAAAGACATACACTGATACCCAGTAACACAGACACACACTTTCACCAAGTAACAAAGACAGACACTGATACCAAGTAACACAGACACACACTTACACCAAGGATCAAAGACATACACTGACACCAAGTAACAAAGACATACACTGACACCAAGTAACAAAGACATACACTTACACCAAGTCACAAAGACATGCACTTACACCAAGTGAGAAAGACACACACTTAATCCAAGTAACACAGACCTACAATGACACCAAGTAACAAAGACATACACTGATACCCAGTAACACAGACACACACTTACACCAAGTAACAAAGACATACACTGACACCAAGTAACAAAGACATACACTTACACCAAGTAACAAAGACATACTCTGACACCAAGTAACAAAGACATACACTGGCACCAAGTAACAAAGACATACACTTACACCAAGTAACAAAGACATACACTGACACCAAGTAACAAAGACATACACTGATATCCAGTAACACAGATACACACTGACACCCAGTAACACAGAGAAACACTGACACCAAGTAACAAAGCCACACACTGACACCAGGTAACACAGACATACACTGACACCAAGTAACAAAGACATCCACTTACACCAAGTACAAAGAAATACACTGGCACCAAGTAACAAAGACATGCACTTACAACAACTAACAAAGACATACACTGATACCCAGTAACACAGACACACACTTTCACCAAGTAACAAAGACAGACACTGATACCAAGTAACACAGACACACACTTACACCAAGGATCAAAGACATACATTGACACCAAGTAACAAAGACATACACTGACACCAAGTCACAAAGACATGCACTTACATCAAGTGAGAAAGACACACACTTAATCCAAGTAACACAGACCTACAATGACACCAAGTAACAAAGACATACACTGATACCCAGTAACACAGACACACACTTACACCAAGTAACAAAGACATACACTGACACCAAGTAACAAAGACATACACTGGCACCAAGTAACAAAGACATACACTTACACCAAGTAACAAAGACATACACTGACACCAAGTAACAAAGACATACAATGATATCCAGTAACAAAGACATACACTGACACCAAGTAACAAAGACATACACTGATATCCAGTAACAAAGACATACACTGATACCCAGTAACACAGACACACACAGACACCAAGTAACAAAGACATACACTGATACCCAGTAACAAAGACAAACACTGACACCAAGTAACAAAGACATACACTGACACCAAGTAACAAAGACATCCATTTACACCAAGTAACAAAGACAAACACTGACACCAAGTAACAAAGACATACACTGATACCCAGTCACACAGGCACACACCTACACCAAGTAACAAAGACATACACTGATGCCCAGTAACACAGACACACACTGACACCAAGTAACAAAGACATACACTGACACCAAGTAACAAAGACATACACTTACACCAAGTAACAAAGACATACACTGACACCAAGTAACAAAGACAAACACTGACACCAAGTAACCAAGACATACACTGATACCCAGTAACACAGAAACACACTTACACCAAGTAACACAGACATACACTGACACCAAGTAACAAAGACATATACTGACACCCAGGAACGCAGATACACACTGACACCCAGTAACACAGAGAAACACTGACACCAAGTAACAAAGACACACACTGACACCAAGTAACAAAGACACAAACTGACACCAAGTAAAAAAGACATCCACTTACACCAAGTACAAAGACATACACTGACACCAAGTAACAAAGACATGCACTTACACCAAGTAACAAAGACATACACTGATACCCAGTAACACAGACACACACTTTCACCAAGTAACAAAGACAGACACTGATACCCAGTAATACAGAAACACACTTACACCAAGTATCAAAGACATACACTGACACCAAGTAACAAAGACATACACTGACACCAAGTAACAAAGACATACACTTACACCAAGTCACAAAGACATGCACTTACACCAAGTAAGAAAGACACACACTTACACCAAGTAACACAGACATACACTGACACCAAGTAACAAAGACATACACTGATACCCAGCAACACAGACACATTCTTACACCAAGTAACAAAGACAGACACTGATACCAAGTAACAAACACAAACACTGACACCAAGTATCAAAGACATACACTGACACCAAGTAACAAAGACATACATTTACACCAAGTAACAAAGACAAACACTGACACCAAGTAACAAAGACATACACTGATACCCAGTAACACAGGCACACACCTACACCAAGTAACAAAGACATACACTGATACCCAGTAACACAGACACACACTTACACCAAGTAACAAAGACATACACTGACACCAAGTAACAAAGACATACACTTACACCAAGTAACAAAGACATACACTGACACCAAGTAACATAGACATACACTGACACCAAGTAACAAAGACATACACTTACAACAAGTAACGAAGACATACACTGACAAAAAGTAACAAAGACATACACTGACACCAAGTAACAAAGACATACATTGACACCAAGTAACAAAGACATACACTGATACACAGTAACACAGGCACACACCTACACCAAGTAACAAAGACATACACTGATAACCAGTAACACAGACACACACTTACACCAAGTAACACAGACATACACTGACACCAAGTAACAAAGACATATACTGACACCCAGGAACACAGATACACACTGACACCCAGTAACACGGAGAAACACCGACACCAAGTAACAAAGCCACACACTGACACCAGGTAACACAGACATACACTGACACCAAGTAACAAAGACATCCACTTACACCAAGTACAAAGAAATACACTGGCACCAAGTAACAAAGAAATGCACTTACACCAAGTAACAAAGACATACACTGATACCCAGTAACACAGACACACACTTTCACCAAGTAACAAAGACAGACACTGATACCAAGTAACACAGACACACACTTACACCAAGGATCAAAGACATACACTGACACCAAGTAACAAAGACATACACTGACACCAAGTAACAAAGACATACACTTACACCAAGTCACAAAGACATGCACTTACACCAAGTAAGAAAGACACACACTTACACCAAGTAACACAGACCTACAATGACACCAAGTAACAAAGACATACACTGATACCCAGCAACACAGACACACTCTTACATCAAGTAACAAAGACAGACACTGATACCAAGTAACAAAGACTTACACTTACACCAAGTCACAAAGACATGCACTTACACCAAGTAAGAAAGACACACACTTACACCAAGTAACACAGACCTACACTGACACCAAGTAACAAAGACATACACTGATACCCAGCAACACAGACACACTCTTACACCAAGTAACAAAGAGAGACACTGATACCCAGTAACACAGACACACACTGACACCAAGTATCAAAGACATACACTGACACCAAGTAACAAAGACATACACTGACACCAAGTAACAAAGACAGACACTTACACCAAGTAACAAAGACATACACTGACACCAAGTAACAACGTCATACACTGACACCAAGTAACAACGACATACACTTACACCAAGTAACAAAGACATACACTGACACCAAGTAACAAAGACATACAAAGATACCCAGTATCGCAGACACACACTTACACCAAGTCACAAAGACATACACTGACACCAAGTAACAAAGACATACACTTACACCAAGTAACAAAGACATACACTGACACCAAGTAACAAAGACATACACTGATACCCAGTAACACAGGCACACACCTACACCAAGGAACAAAGACATACACTGATACCTAGTAACACAGACACACACTTACACCAAGTAACACAGACATACACTGACACCAAGTAACAAAGACATATACTGACACCCAGGAACACAGATACACACTGACACCCAGTAACAAAGAGAAACACTGACACCAAGTAACAAAGACACACACTGACACCAAGTAACACAGACATACACTGACAACAAGTAACAAAGACATCCACGTACACCAAGTACAAAGAAATACACTGACACCAAGTAACAAAGACATGCACTTACACCAAGTAACAAAGACATACACTGATACCCAGTAACACAGACACACACTTTCACCAAGGAACAAAGACAGAAAATGATACCCAGTAACACAGACACACACTTACACCAAGTAACAAAGACAGACGCTGATACCCAGTAACACAGACACACACTTACACAAAGTCACAAAGACATGCACTGACACCCAGTAACAAAGACATACACTTACACCAAGTCACAAAGACATGCACTTACACCAAGTAAGAAAGACACACACTTACACCAAGTAACACAGACCTACAATGACACCAAGTAACAAAGACATACACTGATACCCAGCAACACAGACACACTCTTACACCAAGTAACAAAGACAGACACTGATCCCAAGTAACAAAGACTTACACTTACACCAAGTCACAAAGACATGCACTTACACCAAGTAAGAAAGACACACACTTACACCAAGTAACACAGACCTACACTGACACCAGGTAACAAAGACATACACTGATACCCAGCAACACAGACACACTCTTACACCAAGTAACAAAGAGAGACACTGATACCCAGTAACACAGACACACACTGACACCAAGTATCAAAGACATACACTGACACCAAGTAACAAAGACATACACTGACACCAAGTTACAAAGACAGACACTTACACCAAGTAACAAAGACATACACTGACACCAAGTAACAACGTCATACACTGACACCAAGTAACAACGACATACACTTACACCAAGTAACAAAGACATACACTGACACCAAGTAACAAAGACATACAAAGATACCCAGTATCGCAGACACACACTTACACCAAGTAACAAAGACATACACTGACACCAAGTAACAAAGACATACACTTACACCAAGTAACAAAGACATACACTGACACCAAGTAACAAAGACATACACTGATACCCAGTAACACAGGCACACACCTACACCAAGGAACAAAGACATACACTGATACCTAGTAACACAGACACACACTTACACCAAGTAACACAGACATACACTGACACCAAGTAACAAAGACATATACTGACACCCAGGAACACAGATACACACTGACACAAAGTAACAAAGAGAAACACTGACACCAAGTAACAAAGACACACACTGACACCAAGTAACACAGACATACACTGACAACAAGTAACAAAGACATCCACGTACACCAAGTACAAAGAAATACACTGACACCAAGTAACAAAGACATGCACTTACACCAAGTAACAAAGACATACACTGATACCCAGTAACACAGACACACACTTTCACCAAGGAACAAAGACAGAAAATGATACCCAGTAACACAGACACACACTTACACCAAGTAACAAAGACAGACGCTGATACCCAGTAACACAGACACACACTTACACAAAGTCACAAAGACATGCACTGACACCCAGTAACAAAGACATACACTTACACCAAGTAACAAAGACACACACTTACACCAAGTAACAAAGACATACACTTACACCAAGTAACACAGACATACACTGACACCAAGTAACAAATACATAGACTGACACCAAGTGACAAAGACACAAACTTACACCAAGTAACACAGACATACACTGACACCAAGTATCAAAGACATACACTGACACCAAGTAACAAAGACATACACTGATACCCAGTAACACGGACACACACTTACACCAAGTAATAAAGACAGACACTGATACCCAGTAACACAGACACACTTACACCAGCTCACAAAGACACACACTGACACCCAGTAACAAAGACAGACACTGATACCCAGGAACACAGACACACACTTGCACCAAGTCACAAAGACATACACTGACACCCAGTAACAAAGACATACACTTACACCAAGTAACAAAGACACACACTTACACCAAGTAACAAAGACATACACTGACACCAAGTAACAAAGACATACACTTACACAAAGGAACACAGACATACACTGACACCAAGTAACAAATACATACACTGACACCAAGTAACAAAGACACAAACTTACACCAAGTAACACAGACATACACTGACACCAAGTATCAAAGACATACACTGACACCAAGTAACAAAGACATACACTGATGCCAAGTCACAAAGACACACACTGACACCAAGTAACAAAGACAAACACTGAGACCCAGTAACAAAGACATACACTGACACCCAGTAACACAGACACACACGGACACCAAGTAACAAAGACACACAATTACACCAAGTAACACAGACACACACTGACACCCAGTAATACAAACAAACACACTGACACCCAGTAACACAGACACACACTGACACCAAGTAACAAAGACATACACTGACACCCAGTAACACAGACACACACTGGGTGGCACAGTGGCGCAGTGGTTAGCACCGCAGCCTCACAGCTCGAGGGACCCGGGTTCTATTCTGGGTACTGCCTGTGCGGTGTTTGCAAGTTCTCCCTGTGTCTGCGTGTGTTTCCTCAGGGTGCTTCGGTTTCCTCCCACATGCCAAAGACTTGCAGGTTGATAGGTTAATTGGCCATCATAAATGGCCCCTATTATGGGTAGGTGGTATTGAAATATATAGGGACAGGTGGGGATGTTATTGGAATATGGGATTCTTGTAGGATTAGTATAAATGGGTGGTTGATGGTCGGCACAGACTCGGTGGCCCGAAGGGCCTATTAAATGGCAGCATCTCTAAACTAAACTAAATACTGACACCTAGTGTCACAGTTACACACTGACACCCAGTAACGCAAACAAACACACACTGACACCCAGTAACACAGAGAAACACTAATAAACAGTAACAAAGACATATACTGACACCAAGTCACAAACACATACACTGACACCAAGTAACAAAGACATACACTGATACCCAGTAACAGAGACACACACTGACATTTAGTTAGAAACACACACTGACCCCCAGTAACACAGACATACACTGACACCATGTCACAAAGACACACACTGACACCCAGTAACACAGAGAAACACTGGTACACAGTAACAAAGACATACACTGACACCAAGTAACAATGACACACACTGACACCCAGTAACAAAGACATACACTAACACCAAGTCACAAAGACATACACTGATACCAAGACACAAAGACATACACTGATACGCAGCAACACAGACACACACTGACACCAAGTAACAAAGGAAGACAATTACACCAAGTAACAAGGACACACACTTACACCAATTACTTTGACATACACTGACACCAAGTAACAATGACATACACTGATACCCAGTAACAGAGACACACACTGACACCCAGTTAGAAACACACACTGACCCCCAGTAACACAGACACACATTGACCCCAGTAACACAGACAAACACTGACACCAAGTCACAAAGACACACACTGACACCAAGTAACAAAGACAGACAATTACACCAAGTAACAAAGACATACACTTACACCAAGTAACAAAGACACTCACTTACACCAAGTAACAAAGACAGACAATTACACCAAGTAACAAAGACATAAACTTACATCAATTATTTTGACATACACTGACACCAAGTCACAAAGACATACACTGATACCCAGTAACACAAACACACACTTACACCAAGTAACACAGAAATACACTGACACCAAGTAACAAAGACATACACTGATACCCAGTAACACAGACACACACTGACACCAAGTAACAAAGACAGACACTGATACCCAGTAACACAGACACACACTTACACCAAGTAACAAAGACACACACTGACACCCAGTAACAAGGACATACACTGATATCAAGTGACAAAGAAATACACTGATACCCAGTAACACAAACAAACACACACTGACACCCAGTAACACAGAGAAACACTGATACACAGTAAGAAAAGACATACACTGACACCAAGTAACACAGACACACACTGACACCCAGTAAAAAAGACATAAACTGACACCAAGTCACAAAGACATACACTGATACGAAGTAACAAAGACATACACTGACACCAAGAAACACAGACACACACTGACACCCAGTAAAAATGACATACACTGACACCAAGTCACAAAGACATACACTGACACCAAGTAACAAAGACATACACTTACACCAAGTAAAAAAGACACACACTTCCACCAAGTAACACAGACATACACTGACACCAAGTAACAAAGACAGACAATTACACCAAGTAACAAAGACATACACTTACACCAAGTATTTTGACATTCACTGACACCAGGTAACACAGACATACACTGACACCAAGTAACAAAGACATACACTTATACGCAGTAACACAGACACACACTTACACCCAGTAAGACAGACACACACTGACACCCAGTAACACAGACACACACATACACCAAGTAACACAGACATACACTGACACCAAGTAACAAAGACATACACTGATACCCAGTAACAAAGACATACACCGAAACCCAGTAACACAGACACACACTGACAACAAGTAACAAAGACATACACTGACACCAAGTCACAAAGACATACACTGACACCCACTAACAGAGACATACACTGACACCAAGTCACAAAGACATACACTGATACCGAGTAAAACAAACAAACACACACTGACACCCAGTAACACAGAGACACACTGACACCCAGTAAAAAAGACATATACTGACTCCAAGTCACAAAGAAATAAACTGATGCCCAGTAACAAAGACACACACTGACCCTCAGTAACACAGACACACACAGACCCCCAGTAACACAGACATACACTGACACCAAGTCACAAAGACACACTCTGACACCCAGGAGCACAGAGAAACACTGGTACACAGTAACAAAGACATGCACTGACACAAAGTAACACAGACACACACTGACACCCAGTAACAAAGACATACACTGACACCAAGTCACAAAGACATACACTGATAGGCAGAAACACAGACACACACTGACACCAAGTAACAAAGACAGACAATTACACCAAGTAACAAAGACATAAACTGATACCCAGTAACACAGACACACACTTACACCAAGTAACAAAGACATACACTGAAACCGAGTCACAAAGACACACACTGACACCCAGTAACAAAGACATACACTGACACCAAGTCACAAAGACATACACTGATACGCAGAAACACAGACATACACTTACACCAATTATTTTGACATACACTGACACCAAGTAACAAAGACATAAACTGATACCCAGTAACACAGACACACACTTACACCAAGTAACAAAGACATACACTGAAAGGGAGTCACAAAGACACACACTGACATCCAGTAACAAAGACATACACTGACACCAAGTCACAAAGACATACACTGGTACCCAGTAACACAAACACACACTTACACCAAGTCACACAGACATACACTGACACCAAGTAACAAAGACATACACTGACACCCAGTAACAAAGACACACACTTAAACCAAGTAAGAAAGACAGACACTGATACCCAGTAACACAGACACACAATTTCTCCAAGAAGCAAGGACACACACTGACACCCAGTAACAAAGACATACACTGATACCAAGTCACAAAGACATACACTGATACCCAGTAACACAAACAAACACACACTGACACCCAGTAACACAGAGAAACACTGATACACAGTAACAAAAGACATACACTGACACCAAGTAACACAGACACACACTGAAACCCAGTAAAAAAGACATAAACTTACACGAAGTCACAAAGACATACACTTAAACCAAGTAACACAGACACACACTTACACCAAGTAACATAGACAGACACTTACACCAAGTAACAAAGACATACACTGACACCAAGTAACAAAGACATACACTTACACCAAGTCACAAAGACATACACTGACACCAAGTAACACAGACACACAATTACACAAAGTAACAAAGGCAGACACTTAAACCAAGTAACAAAGACATACACTGACACCAAGTAACAAAGACATACACTTACACCAAGTAACACAGACACACACTGACACCCAGTAACACAAACAAAAATACTGAAACCAAGTAACAAAGACATACAGTGTCACCCAGTAACAAAGACATCCACTGACACCAAGTCACAAACACATACAATGACGCCAAGTAACAAACACATACACTTACACCAAGTCACAAAGACATACACTGACACCAAGTAACAAAGACATACACTGATACCCAGTAACGCAGGCACACACCTACACCAAGTAACAAAGACATACACTGATACCCAGTAACACAGACATACACTGACACTAAGTAACAAAGACAGACAATTACACCAAGTAACAAAGACATACACTTACACCATGTATTTTGACATAAACTGACACCAAGTAACACAGACACACACTGACACCCAGTAACAAAGACATACACTGACACCAAGTAACAAAGACACACACTTACACCAAGTAACACAGACATACACTGAAACCAAGTATTTTGACATACACTGACACCAAGTAACAAAGACATCCACTGATACCCAGTAACACAGACACACACTTACACCAAGCAACAAAGACGTACATTGACACCATGTCACAAAGACATACACTGATACCCAGTAACACAGACACACACTTACACCAAGTAACAAAGACACACACTGACACCAAGTAACAAAGACATACACTGACACCCAGTAACACAGACACACACGGACACCAAGTAACAAAGACACACACTTACACCAAGTAACACAGACACACACTGACACCCAGTAACACAGACACACACTTACACCAAGTAACACAGACATACACTGATACCCAATAACACAGACACACACTTACACCAAGTAACACAGACATACACTGACACCAAGTAACAAAGACAGACACTGATACACAGTAACACAGACATACACTTCCACCAAGTAACAAATACATACACTGACACCCAGTAACACAGACACACAGGACACCAAGTAACAAAGACACACACTTACACCAAGTAACACAGACACACACTGACACCCAGTAACACAAACAAACTCACTGACACCAAGTGACACAGACATACACTGACACCAAGTAACAAAGACGTACACTGACACCAAGTAACACAGACACACACTTACACCAAGTAACACAAACACACACTGACACCAAGTAACAAAGACACACACTTGCACCAAGTAACAAAGACACACACTTACACCAAGTAACACAGACATACACTGAAATCAAGTATTTTGACATAGACTGACACCAAGTAACAAAGACATACACTGATACCAAGTCACAAAGACATACACTGATACCCAGTAACACAAACAAACACACACTGACACCCAGTGACACAGAGAAACACTGATACACAGTAACAAAAGACATACACTGACACCAAGTAACACAGACACACACTGACACCCAGTAAAAAAGACATAAACTGACACCAAGTCACAAAGACATACACTTAAACCAAGTAACACAGACACACACTTACACCAAGTAACATAGACAGACACTTACATCAAGTAACAAAGACATACACTGACACCAAGTAACAAAGACATACACTTACACCAAGTCACAAAGACATACACTGACACCAAGTAACACAGACACACAATTACACAAAGTAACAAAGGCAGACACTTAAACCAAGTAACAAAGACATACACTGACACCCAGTAACAAAGACATACACTGATACCAAGTCACAAAGACATACACTGATACCCAGTAACACAAACAAACACACACTGACACCCAGTAACACAGAGAAACACTGATACACAGTAACAAAAGACATACACTGACACCAAGTAACACAGACACACACTGACACCCAGTAAAAAAGACATAAACTGACACCAAGTCACAAAGACATACACTTAAACCAAGTAACACAGACACACACTTACACCAAGTAACATAGACAGACACTTACACCAAGTAACAAAGACATACACTGACACCAAGTAACAAAGACATACACTTACACCAAGTCACAAAGACATACACTGACACCAAGTAACACAGACACACAATTACACAAAGTAACAAAGACAGACACTTAAACCAAGTAACAAAGACATACACTGACACCAAGTAACAAAGACATACACTTACACCAAGTAACACAGACACACACTGACACCCAGTAACACAAACAAAAATACTGAAACCAAGTAACAAAGACATACAGTGTCACCCAGTAACAAAGACATCCACTGACACCAAGTCACAAACACATACAATGACGCCAAGTAACAAAGACATACACTTACACCAAGTCACAAAGACATACACTGACACCAAGTAACAAAGACATACACTGATACCCAGTAACGCAGGCACACACCTACACCAAGTAACAAAGACATACACTGATACCCAGTAACACAGACATACAATGACACTAAGTAACAAAGACAGACAATTACACCAAGTAACAAAGACATACACTTACACCAAGTATTTTGACATAAACTGACACCAAGTAACACAGACACACACTGACACCCAGTAAAAAAGACATACACTGACACCAAGTAACAAAGACACACACTTACACCAAGTAACACAGACATACACTGAAACCAAGTATTTTGACATACACTGACACCAAGTAACAAAGACATCCACTGATACCCAGTAACACAGACACACACTTACACCAAGCAACAAAGACGTACATTGACACCATGTCACAAAGACATACACTGATACCCAGTAACACAGACACACACTTACACCAAGTAACACAGACATACACTGACACAAAGTAACAAAGACATACACTGACACCCAGTAACACAGACACACACGGACACCAAGTAACAAAGACACACACTTACACCAAGTAACACAGACACACACTGACACCCAGTAACACAGACACACACTTACACCAAGTAACACAGACATACACTGATACCCAGTAACACAGACACACACTTACACCAAGTAACACAGACATACACTGACACCAAGTAACAAAGACATACACTGATACCCAGTAACACAGACACACACTTACACCAAATAACAAAGACAGACAATGATACACAGTAACACAGACACACACTTCCACCAAGTAACAAAGACATACACTGACACCCAGTAACACAGACACACAGGACACCAAGTAACAAAGACACACACTTACACCAAGTAACACAGACACACACTGACACCCAGTAACACAAACAATTTCACTGACACCAAGTGACACAGACATACACTGACACCAAGTAACAAAGACATACACTGACACCAAGTAACACAGACACACACTTACACCAAGTAACACAAACACACACTGACACCAAGTAACAAAGACACACACTTGCACCAAGTAACAAAGACACACACATACACCAAGTAACACAGACATACACTGAAATCAAGTATTTTGACATGCACTGACACCAAGTAACAAAGACATACACTGATACCAAGTCACAAAGACATGCACTGATACCCAGTAACACAAAAAAACACACACTGACACCCAGTAACACAGAGAAACACTGATACACAGTAACAAAAGACATACACTGACACCAAGTAACACAGACACACACTGACACCCAGTAAAAAAGACATAAACTGACACCAAGTCACAAAGACATACACTTAAACCAAGTAACACAGACACACACTTACACCAAGTAACATAGACAGACACTTACACCAAGTAACAAAGACATACACTGACACCAAGTAACAAAGACATACACTTACACCAAGTCACAAAGACATACACTGACACCAAGTAACACAGACACACAATTACACAAAGTAACAAAGACAGACACTTAAACCAAGTAACAAAGACATACACTTACACCAAGTAACACAGACACACACTGACACCCAGTAACACAAACAAAAATACTGAAACCAAGTAACAAAGACAGACAGTGTCACCCTGTAACAAAGACATCCACTGACACCAAGTCACAAACACATACAATGACGCCAAGTAACAAAGACATACACTTACACCAAGTCACAAAGACATACACTGACACCAAGTAACAAAGACATACACTTACACCAAGTCACAAAGACATACACTGACACCAAGTAACACAGACACACAATTACAAAAAGTAACAAAGACAGACACATAAACCAAGTAACAAAGACATACACTGACACCAAGTAACAAAGACATACACTGATACCCAGTAACGCAGGCACACACCTCCACCAAGTAACAAAGACATACACTGATACCCAGTAACACAGACATACACTGACACTAAGTAACAAAGACAGACAATTACACCAAGTAACAAAGACATAGACTTACACCACGTATTTTGACATACACGGACACCAAGTAACAAAGACATACACTGATACCCAGTAAGAGAAACACACACTAACACCAAGTAACAAAGACATACACTGACACCAAGTCACATAGACATACACTGATACCCTGTAACACAGACACACACTTACACCAAGCAACAACGAAAGACACTGCTACCAAGTAGCACAGACACACACTGACACCCAGTAACACAAACAAAAACACTGAAACCAAGTAACAAAGACATACAGTGTCACCCAGTAACAAAGACATCCACTGACACCAAGTCACAAACACATACAATGACGCCAAGTAACAAAGACATACACTGACTCCCAGTAACACAGACACACACTGGGCGGCACAGTGGCGCAGTGGTTAGCACTGCAGCCTCACAGCTCCAGGGACCCGGGTTCGATTCTGGGTACTGCCTGTGCGGAGTTTGTAAGTTCTCCCTGTGTCTGCGTGGGTTTCCTCGGGGTGCTCCGGTTTCCTCCCACATGCCAAAGACTTGCAGGTTGATAGGTTAATTGGCCATTATAAATTGCCCCTAGTATAGGTAGGTGGTAGGGAAATATATAGGGACAGGTGGGGATGTGATAGAAATACGGGATTAGTGTAGGATTAGTATAAATGGGTGGCCGATGTTCGGCACAGCCTGTTGAAGTGCTTTATCTCTAAACTAAACTAAATACTGACACCGAGTGTCACAGACACACACTGACACCCAGCAACACAAACAAACACACACAGAGAACAACTGATACACAGTAACAAAGACATAAACTGACACCCAGTAACTCAGACAAACACGGACACCAAGTAACAAAGACACACACTTACACCAAGTAACACAGACACACACTGACACCCAGCAACACAAACAAAAACACTGAAACCAAGTAACAAAGACATACAGTGTCACCCAGTAACAAAGACATCCACTGACACCAAGTCACAAACACATACAATGACGCCAAGTAACAAAGACATACACTTACACCAAGTCACAAAGACATACACTGACACCAAGTAACAAAGACATACACTGATACCCAGTAACGCAGTCACACACTGACACTAAGTAACAAAGACATACACTGACACCAAGTAACAAAGACACACACTTACACCAAGTAACACAGACATACACTGAAACCAAGTATTTTGACATACACTGACACCAAGTAACAAAGACATCCACTGATACCCAGTAACACAGACACACACTTACACCAAGCAACAAAGACGTACACTGACACCAAGTCACAAAGACATACACTGATACCCAGTAACACAGACACACACTTACACCAAGTAACACAGACATACACTGACACCAAGTAACAAAGACATACACTGACACCCAGTAACACAGACAAACACGGACACCAAGTAACAAAGACACACACTTACACCAAGTAACACAGACACACACTGACACCCAGTAACACAGACACACACTTACACCAAGTAACACAGACATACACTGATACCCAATAACACAGACACACACTTACACCAAGCAACACAGACATACACTGACACCAAGTAACAAAGACATACACTGATACCCAGTAACACAGACACACACTTACTCCAAATAACAAAGACATACACTGACACCCAGTAACACAGACACACAGGACACCAAGTAACAAAGACACACACTTACACCAAGTAACACAGACACACACTGACACCCAGTAACACAAACAAACTCACTGACACCAAGTGACACAGACATACACTGACACCAAGTAACAAAGACATACACTGACACCAAGTAACACAGACACACACTTACACCAAGTAACACAAACACACACTGACACCAAGTAACAAAGACACACACTTGCACCAAGTAACAAAGACACACACTTACACCAAGTAACACAGACATACACTGAAATCAAGTATTTTGACAAACACTGACACCAAGTAACAAAGACATCCACTGATACCCAGTAACACAGACACACACTTACACCAAGTCACAAAGACATACACTGACACCAAGTAACAAAGACATACACTGATACCCAGTAACGCAGTCACACACTGACACTAAGTAACAAAGACATACACTGACACCAAGTAACAAAGACACACACTTACACCAAGTAACACAGACATACACTGAAACCAAGTATTTTGACATACACTGACACCAAGTAACAAAGACATCCACTGATACCCAGTAACACAGACACACACTTACACCAAGCAACAAAGACGTACACTGACACCAAGTCACAAAGACATACACTGATACCCAGTAACACAGACACACACTTACACCAAGTAACACAGACATACACTGACACCAAGTAACAAAGACATACACTGACACCCAGTAACACAGACAAACACGGACACCAAGTAACAAAGACACACACTTACACCAAGTAACACAGACACACACTGACACCCAGTAACACAGACACACACTTACACCAAGTAACACAGACATACACTGATACCCAATAACACAGACACACACTTACACCAAGCAACACAGACATACACTGACACCAAGTAACAAAGACATACACTGATACCCAGTAACACAGACACACACTTACTCCAAATAACAAAGACATACACTGACACCCAGTAACACAGACACACAGGACACCAAGTAACAAAGACACACACTTACACCAAGTAACACAGACACACACTGACACCCAGTAACACAAACAAACTCACTGACACCAAGTGACACAGACATACACTGACACCAAGTAACAAAGACATACACTGACACCAAGTAACACAGACACACACTTACACCAAGTAACACAAACACACACTGACACCAAGTAACAAAGACACACACTTGCACCAAGTAACAAAGACACACACTTACACCAAGTAACACAGACATACACTGAAATCAAGTATTTTGACAAACACTGACACCAAGTAACAAAGACATCCACTGATACCCAGTAACACAGACACACACTTACACCAAGTAACAAAGACAGACAATGATACCCAGTAACACAGACACACACTTACACCAAATAACACAGACATACACTGACACCAAGTAACAAAGACATACACTGACACCAAGTAACACAGACACACACTTACACCAAGTAACACAAACACACACTGACACCAAGTAACAAAGACACACACTTGCACCAAGTAACAAAGACACACACTTACACCAAGTAACACAGACATACACTGAAATCAAGTATTTTGACATACACTGACACCAAGTAACAAAGACATCCACTGACACCCAGTAACACAGACACACACTTACACCAAGTAACAAAGACAGACAATGATCCCCAGTAACACAGACACACACTTACACCAAGCAACAAAGACGTAAACTGACACCAAGTCACAAAGACATACACTGATACCCAATAACACAGACACACACTTACACCAAGTAACACAGACATACACTGACACCAAGTAACAAAGACATACACTGACACCCAGTAACACAGACACACACAGACTCCAAGTAACAAAGACACACACTTACACCAAGTAACACAGACACACACTGACACCCAGTAACACAGACACACACTTACACCAAGTAACACAGACATACACTGATACCCAATAACACAGACACACACTTACACCAAGCAACACAGACATACACTGACACCAAGTAACAAAGACATACACTGATACCCAGTAACACAGACACACACTTACACCAAATAACAAAGACAGACACTGATACACAGTAACACAGACACACACTTCCACCAAGTAACAAAGACATACACTGACACCCAGAAACACAGACACACAGGACACCAAGTAACAAAGACACACACTTACACCAAGTAACACAGACACACACTGACACCCAGTAACACAAACAAACTCACTGACACCAAGTGACACAGACATACACTGACACCAAGTAACAAAGACATACACTGACACGAAGTAACACAGACACACACTTACACCAAGTAACACAAACACACACTGACACCAAGTAACAAAGACACACACTTGCACCAAGTAACAAAGACACACACTTACACCAAGTAACACAGACATACACTGAAATCAAGTATTTTGACATACACTGACACCAAGTAACAAAGACATCCACTGATACCCAGTAACACAGACACACACTTACACCAAGTAACACAGACATACACTGACACCAAGTAACAAAGACATACACTGACACCAAGTAACACAGACAAACACTTACACCAAGTAACACAAACACACACTGACACCAAGTAACAAAGACACACACTTGCACCAAGTAACAAAGACACACACTTACACCAAGTAACACAGACATACACTGAAATCAAGTATTTTGACATACACTGACTCCAAGTAACAAAGACATCCACTGATACCCAGTAACACAGACACACACTTACACCAAGTAACAAAGACAGACAATGATACCCAGTAACACAGACACACACTTACACCAAGCAACAAAGACGTACACTGACACCAAGTCACAAAGACATACACTGATACCCAGTAACACAGACACACACTTTCACCAAGTAACACAGACATACACTGACACCAAGTAACAAAGTCAGACACTGACACCCAGTAACAAAGACACACACTTACACCAAGTAACACAGACTCACACTGACACCCATTAACACAAACAAAAACACTGAAACCAAGTAACAAAGACATACAATGTCACCCAGTAACAAAGACATCCACTAACACCAAGTCACAAACACATACAATGACGCCAAGTAACAAAGACATACACTGACACCCAGTAACACAGACACACACGGACACCAAGTAACAAAGACACACACTTACACCAAGTAACACAGACACACACTGACACCCAGTAACACAGACACACACTTACACCAAGTAACACAGACATACACTGATACCCAATAACACAGACACACACTTACACCAAGTAACACAGACATACACTGACACCAAGTAACAAAGACATACACTGATACCCAGTAACACAGACACACACTTACACCAAATAACAAAGACAGACACTGATACACAGTAACACAGACACACACTTCCACCAAGTAACAAAGACATACACTGACACCCAGTAACACAGACACACAGGACACCAAGTAACAAAGACACACACTTACACCAAGTAACACAGACACACACTGACACCCAGTAACACAAACAAACTCACTGACACCAAGTGACACAGACATACACTGACACCAAGTAACAAAGACATACACTGACACCAAGTAACACAGACACACACTTACACCAAGTAACACAAACACACACTGACACCAAGTAACAAAGACACACACTTGCACCAAGTAACAAAGACACACACTTACACCAAGTAACACAGACATGCACTGAAATCAAGTATTTTGACGTACACTGACACCAAGTAACAAAGACATACACTGATACCAAGTCACAAAGACATGCACTGATACCCAGTAACACAAACAAACACACACTGACACCCAGTAACACAGAGAAACACTGATACACAGTAACAAAAGACATACACTGACACCAAGTAAAACAGACACACACTGACACCCAGTAAAAAAGACATAAACTGACACCAAGTCACAAAGACATACACTTAAACCAAGTAACACAGACACACACTTACACCAAGTAACATAGACAGACACTTACACCAAGTAACAAAGACATACACTGACACCAAGTAACAAAGACATACACTTACACCAAGTCACAAAGACATACACTGACACCAAGTAACACAGACACACAATTACACAAAGTAACAAAGACAGACACTTAAACCAAGTAACAAAGACATACACTTACACCAAGTAACACAGGCACACACTGACACCCAGTAACACAAACAAAAATACTGAAACCAAGTAACAAAGACAGACAGTGTCACCCTGTAACAAAGACATCCACTGACACCAAGTCACAAACACATACAATGACGCCAAGTAACAAAGACATACACTTACACCAAGTCACAAAGACATACACTGACACCAAGTAACAAAGACATACACTTACACCAAGTCACAAAGACATACACTGACACCAAGTAACACAGACACACAATTACACAAAGTAACAAAGACAGACACATAAACCAAGTAACAAAGACATACACTGACACCAAGTAACAAAGACATACACTGATACCCAGTAACGCAGGCACACACCTCCACCAAGTAACAAAGACATACACTGATACCCAGTAACACAGACATACACTGACACCAAGTAACACAGACACACACTGACACCCAGTAAAAATGACATAAACTGACACCAAGTCACAAAGACATACACTTAAACCAAGTACCACAGACACACACTGACACCAAGTAACATAGACAGACACTTACACCAAGTAACAAAGACATACACTGACACCAAGTAACAAAGACATACACTTACACCAAGTCACAAAGACATACACTGACACCCAGTAACACAGACACACAATTACACAAAGTAACAAAGACAGACACATAAACCAAGTAACAAAGACATACACTGACACCAAGTAACAAAGACATACACTGATACCCAGTAACGCAGGCACACACCTCCACCAAGTAACAAAGACATACACTGATACCCAGTAACACAGACATACACTGACACTAAGTAACAAAGACAGACAATTACACCAAGTAACAAAGACATACACTTACACCACGTATTTTGACATACACGGACACCAAGTAACAAAGACATACACTGATACCCAGTAAGAGAAACACACACTAACACCAAGTAACAAAGACATACACTGACACCAAGTCACATAGACATACTCTGATACCCTGTAACACAGACACACACTTACACCAAGCAACAACGAAAGACACTGCTACCCAGTAACACAGACACACACTTACACCAAGTAACAAAGAAATACACTGACGCCCAGTAACAAAGACATACACTGACACCAAGTAACAAAGACATACACTTACACCAAGTCACAAAGACATACACTGACACCAAGTAACACAGACACACAATTACACAAAGTAACAAAGACAGACACATAAACCAAGTAACAAAGACATACACTGACACCAAGTAACAAAGACATACACTGATACCCAGTAACGCAGGCACACACCTCCACCAAGTAACAAAGACATACACTGATACCCAGTAACACAGACATACACTGACACTAAGTAACAAAGACAGACAATTACACCAAGTAACAAAGACATACACTTACACCACGTATTTTGACATACACGGACACCAAGTAACAAAGACATACACTGATACCCAGTAAGAGAAACACACACTAACACCAAGTAACAAAGACATACACTGACACCAAGTCACATAGACATACACTGATACCCTGTAACACAGACACACACTTACTCCAAGCAACAACGAAAGACACTGCTACCCAGTAACACAGACACACACTTACACCAAGTAACAAAGAAATACACTGACGCCCAGTAACAGAGACATACACTGACACCCGGTAACTCAGACACACACTTACACCAAGTAGCACAGACACACACTGACACCCAGTAACACAAACAAAAACACTGAAACCAAGTAACAAAGACATACAGTGTCACCCAGTAACAAAGACATCCACTGACGCCAAGTCACAAACACATACAATGACGCCAAGTAACAAAGACATACACTGACTCCCAGTAACACAGACACACACTGGGCGGCACAGTGGCGCAGTGGTTAGCACTGCAGCCTCACATCTCCAGGGACCCGGGTTCGATTCTGGGTACTGCCTGTGCGGAGTTTGTAAGTTCTCCCTGTGTCTGCGTGGGTTTCCTCGGGGTGCTCCGGTTTCCTCCCACATGCCAAAGACTTGCAGGTTGATAGGTTAATTGGCCATTGTAAATTGCCCCTAGTATAGGTAGGTGGTAGGGAAATATATAGGGACAGGTGGGGATGTGATAGAAATACGGGATTAGTGTAGGATTAGTATAAATGGGTGGCCGATGTTCGGCACAGCCTGTTGAAGTGCTTTATCTCTAAACTAAACTAAATACTGACACCGAGTGTCACAGACACACACTGACACCCAGCAACACACACAGAGAACAACTGATACACAGTAACAAAGACATAAACTGACACCCAGTAACTCAGACACACACGGACACCAAGTAACAAAGACACACACTTACACCAAGTAACACGGACACACACTGACACCCAGTAACACAAACAAAAACACTGAAACCAAGTAACAAAGACATACAGTGTCACCCAGTAACAAAGACATCCACTGACACCAAGTCACAAACACATACAATGACACCAAGTAACAAAGACATACACTGATACCCAGTAACGCAGGAACACACCTACACCAAGTAACAAAGACATCCACTGATACCCAGTAAAACAGACATACACTGACACTAAGTAACAAAGACAGACAATTACACCAAGTAACAAAGGCATACACTTACACCAAGTATTTTGACATAAACTGACACCAAGTAACACAGACACACACTGATACCCAGTAACGCAGTCACACACTGACACTAAGTAACAAAGACATACACTGACACCAAGTAACAAAGACACACACTTACACCAAGTAACACAGACATACACTGAAACCAAGTATTTTGACATACACTGACACCAAGTAACAAAGACATCCACTGATACCCAGTAACACAGACACACACTTACACCAAGCAACAAAGACGTACACTGACACCAAGTCACAAAGACATACACTGATACCCAGTAACACAGACACACACTTACACCAAGTAACACAGACATACACTGACACCAAGTAACAAAGACATACACTGACACCCAGTAACACAGACAAACACGGACACCAAGTAACAAAGACACACACTTACACCAAGTAACACAGACACACACTGACACCCAGTAACACAGACACACACTTACACCAAGTAACACAGACATACACTGATACCCAATAACACAGACACACACTTACACCAAGCAACACAGACATACACTGACACCAAGTAACAAAGACATACACTGATACCCAGTAACACAGACACACACTTACTCCAAATAACAAAGACATACACTGACACCCAGTAACACAGACACACAGGACACCAAGTAACAAAGACACACACTTACACCAAGTAACACAGACACACACTGACACCCAGTAACACAAACAGACTCACTGACACCAAGTGACACAGACATACACTGACACCAAGTAACAAAGACATACACTGACACCAAGTAACACAGACACACACTTACACCAAGTAACACAAACACACACTGACACCAAGTAACAAAGACACACACTTGCACCAAGTAACCAAGACACACACTTACACCAAGTAACACAGACATACACTGAAATCAAGTACTTTGACAAACACTGACACCAAGTAACAAAGACATCCACTGATACCCAGTAACACAGACACACACTTACACCAAGTAACACAGACACACACTGACACCCAGTAACACAAACAAAAACACTGAAACCAAGTAACAAAGACATACAGTGTCACCCAGTAACAAAGACATCCAATGACACCAAGTCACAAACACATACAATGACGCCAAGTAACAAAGACATACACTTACACCAAGTCACAAAGACATACACTGACACCAAGTAACAAAGACATACACTGATACCCAGTAACGCAGGCACACACCTACACCAAGTAACAAAGACATACACTGATACCCAGTCACACAGACATACACTGACACTAAGTAACAAAGACAGACAATTACACCAAGTAACAAAGACATACACTTACACCAAGTATTTTGACATAAACTGACACCAAGTAACACAGACACACACTGACACCCAGTAACAAAGACATACACTGACACCAAGTAACAAAGACACACACTTACACCAAGTAACACAGACATACACTGAAACCAAGTATTTTGACATACACTGACACCAAGTAACAAAGACATCCACTGATACCCAGTAACACAGACACACACTTACACCAAGCAACAAAGACGTACACTGACACCAAGTCACAAAGACATACACTGATACCCAGTAACACAGACACACACTTACACCAAGTAACACAGACATACACTGACACCAAGTAACAAAGACATACACTGACACCCAGTAACACAGACAAACACGGACACCAAGTAACAAAGACACACACTTACACCAAGTAACACAGACACACACTGACACCCAGTAACACAGACACACACTTACACCAAGTAACACAGACATACACTGATACCCAATAACACAGACACACACTTACACCAAGCAACACAGACATACACTGACACCAAGTAACAAAGACATACACTGATACCCAGTAACACAGACACACACTTACTCCAAATAACAAAGACATACACTGACACCCAGTAACACAGACACACAGGACACCAAGTAACAAAGACACACACTTACACCAAGTAAAACAGACACACACTGACACCCAGTAACACAAACAATCTCACTGACACCAAGTGACACAGACATAGACTGACACCAAGTAACAAAGACATACACTGACACCAAGTAACACAGACACACACTTACACCAAGTAACACAAACACACACTGACACCAAGTAACAAAGACACACACTTGCACCAAGTAACAAAGACACACACTTACACCAAGTAACACAGACATACACTGAAATCAAGTAATTTGACAAACACTGACACCAAGTAACAAAGACATCCACTGATACCCAGTAACACAGACACACACTTACACCAAGTAACAAAGACAGACAATGATACCCAGTAACACAGACACACACTTACACCAAATAACACAGACATACACTGACACCAAGTAACAAAGACATACACTGACACCAAGTAACACAGACACACACTTACACCAAGTAACACAAACACACACTGACACCAAGTAACAAAGACACACACTTGCACCAAGTAACAAAGACACACACTTACACCAAGTAACACAGACATACACTGAAATCAAGTATTTTGACATACACTGACACCAAGTAACAAAGACATCCACTGATACCCAGTAACACAGACACACACTTACACCAAGTAACAAAGACAGACAATGATACCCAGTAACACAGACACACACTTACACCAAGCAACAAAGACGTAAACTGACACCAAGTCACAAAGACATACACTGATACCCAATAACACAGACACACACTTACACCAAGTAACACAGACATACACTGACACCAAGTAACAAAGACATACACTGACACCCAGTAACACAGACACACACAGACTCCAAGTAACAAAGACACACACTTACACCAAGTAACACAGACACACACTGACACCCAGTAACACAGACACACACTTACACCAAGTAACACAGACATACACTGATACCCAATAACACAGACACACACTTACACCAAGCAACACAGACATACACTGACACCAAGTAACAAAGACATACACTGATACCCAGTAACACAGACACACACTTACACCAAATAACAAAGACAGACACTGATACACAGTAACACAGACACACACTTCCACCAAGTAACAAAGACATACACTGACACCCAGAAACACAGACACACAGGACACCAAGTAACAAAGACACACACTTACACCAAGTAACACAGACACACACTGACACCCAGTAACACAAACAATCTCACTGACACCAAGTGACACAGACATACACTGACACCAAGTAACAAAGACATACACTGACACCAAGTAACACAGACACACACTTACACCAAGTAACACAAACACACACTGACACCAAGTAACAAAGACACACACTTGCACCAAGTAACAAAGACACACATTTACACCAAGTAACACAGACATACACTGAAATCAGGTATTTTGACATACACTGACACCAAGTAACAAAGACATCCACTGATACCCAGTAACACAGACACACACTCACACCAAGTAACAAAGACAGACAATGATACCCAGTAACACAGACACACACTTACACCAAGTAACACAGACATACACTGACACCAAGTAACAAAGACATACACTGACACCAAGTAACACAGACACACACTTACACCAAGTAACACAAACACACACTGACACCAAGTAACAAAGACACACACTTGCACCAAGTAACAAAGACACACACTTACACCAAGTAACACAGACATACACTGAAATCAAGTATTTTGACATACACTGACACCAAGTAACAAAGACATCCACTGATACCCAGTAACACAGACACACACTTACACCAAGTAACAAAGACAGACAATGATACCCAGTAACACAGACACACACTTACACCAAGCAACAAAGACGTACACTGACACCAAGTCACAAAGACATACACTGATACCCAGTAACACAGACACACACTTACACCAAGTAACACAGACATACACTGACACCAAGTAACAAAGTCAGACACTGACACCCAGTAACAAAGACACACACTTACACCAAGTAACACAGACTCACACTGACACCCATTAACACAAACAAAAACACTGAAACCAAGTAACAAAGACATACAATGTCACCCAGTAACAAAGACATCCACTAACACCAAGTCACAAACACATACAATGACGCCAAGTAACAAAGACATACACTGACACCCAGTAACACAGACACACACTGGGCGGCACAGTGGCGCAGTGGTTAGCACTGCAGCCTCACAGCTCCAGGGACCCGGGTTCGATTCTGGGTACTGCCTGTGCGGAGTTTGCAAGTTCTCCCTGTGTCTTCGTGGGTTTCCTCCGGGTGCTCCGGTTTCCTCCCACATGCCAAAGACTTGCAGGTTGATAGGTTAATTGGCCATCATAAATTGCCCCTAGTATAGGTAGGTGGTAGGGACATATTTAGGGACAGGTGGGGATGTGATAGAAATACGGGATTAGTGTAGGATTAGTATAAATGGGTGGTTGATGGTCGGCACAGACTCGGTGGGCCGAAGGGCCTGTTGAAGTGCTTTATCTCTAAACTAAACTAAATACTGACACCTAGTGTCACAGACACACACTGACACCAGCAACACAAACAAACACACACTGACACCCAGTAACACAGGGAACAACTGATACACAGTAACAAAGACATAAACTGACACCAAGTAACACAGACACACACTGACACCCAGTAACAAAGACATACACAGACACCAACTCACAAAGACATACACTGACACCAAGTAACAAAGACACACACTTACACCAGGTAACACAGACATACACTGAAACCAAGTATTTTGACATACACTTACACCAAGCAACAAAGACGTACACTGATACCCAGTAACACAGACACACACTGACACCAAGTAACAAAGACATACACTTACACCAAGTAACACAGACACACACTTACACCAAGTAACACAGACATCCGCGGACACCAAGTAACACAGACATAAACTGATACCCAGTAACACAGACACACACTTACACCAAGTAACACAGACATACACTGACACCAAGGAACAAAGACATACACTGACACCCAGTAACACAGATACACACGGACACCAAGTAACAAAGACAGACACTTTCACCAAGCAACAAATACGTACACTGACACCAAGTCACAAAGACATACACTGATACCCAGTAACACAGACACACACTGACACCAAGTAACAAAGACATACACTTACACCAAGTAACACAGACATACACTGACACCAAGTAACACAGACATACACTGATACCCAATAACACAGACACACACGTACACCAAGTAACAAAGACATACACTGACACCAAGACACAAAGACACACACTGACACCCAGTAACAAAGACATACACTGAAACCAAGTCACAAAGACATACACTGTTACCCAGTAACACAGACACACACTTACACCAAGTAACACAGACATACACTGACACCAAGTAACAAAGACATACACTGACACCCAGTAACACTGACACACACTTACACCAAGTAACAAAGACAGACACTGATACACAGTAAAACAGACACAAACTTCCACCAAGTAACAAAGACATACACTGACACCCAGTAACAAAGACATACACTGACACCCAGTAACACAGACACACAGGACACCAAGTAACAAAGAAACACACTTACACCAAGTAACACAGACACACACTGACACCCAGTAACATAAACAAACACACTGACACCAAGTGACACAGACGTACACTGACACCAAGTCACAAAGACATACACTGATACCCAGTAACACAGACACACACTTACACCAAGTAACACAGACATACACTGACACCAAGTAACAAAGTCATACACTGACACCCAGTAACACAGACACACACGGACACCAAGTAACAAAGACACACACTTACACCCAGTAACACAGACTCACACTGACACCCAGTAACACAGACACACACTTACAACAAGTAACACAGACATACACTGACACCAAGTAACAATGACATACACTGATACCCAGTAACACAGGCACACACTTACACCAGGTAACACAGACATACACTGACATCAAGTAACAAAGACATACACTGACACCAAGTCACAAAGACATACACTGATACACAGTAACACAGACACACACATACACCAAGTAACAAAGACATACTCTGACACCCAGTAACAAAGACATACACTCACACCCAGTAACACAGACACACACGGACACCAAGTAACAAAGACACACACTTACACCAGGTAACACAGACATACACTGAAACCAAGTATTTTGACATACACTTACACCAAGCAACAAAGACGTACACTGATACCCAGTAACACAGACACACACTGACACCAAGTAACAAAGACATACACTTACACCAAGTAACACAGACACACACTTACACCAAGTAACACAGACATCCGCGGACACCAAGTAACACAGACATAAACTGATACCCAGTAACACAGACACACACTTACACCAAGTAACACAGACATACACTGACACCAAGGAACAAATACATACACTGACACCCAGTAACACAGATACACACGGACACCAAGTAACAAAGACAGACACTTTCACCAAGCAACAAATACGTACACTGACACCAAGTCACAAAGACATACACTGATACCCAGTAACACAGACACACACTGACACCAAGTAACAAAGACATACACTTACACCAAGTAACACAGACATACACTGACACCAAGTAACACAGACATACACTGATACCCAATAACACAGACACACACGTACACCAAGTAACAAAGACATACACTGACACCAAGACACAAAGACACACACTGACACCCAGTAACAAAGACATACACTGAAACCAAGTCACAAAGACATACACTGTTACCCAGTAACACAGACACACACTTACACCAAGTAACACAGACATACACTGACACCAAGTAACAAAGACATACACTGACACCCAGTAACACTGACACACACTTACACCAAGTAACAAAGACAGACACTGATACACAGTAAAACAGACACATACTTCCACCAAGTAACAAAGACATACACTGACACCCAGTAACACAGACACACAGGACACCAAGTAACAAAGAAACACACTTACACCAAGTAACACAGACACACACTGACACCCAGTAACATAAACAAACACACTGACACCAAGTGACACAGACGTACACTGACACCAAGTCACAAAGACATACACTGATACCCAGTAACACAGACACACACTTACACCAAGTAACACAGACATACACTGACACCAAGTAACAAAGTCATACACTGACACCCAGTAACACAGACACACACGGACACCAAGTAACAAAGACACACACTTACACCCAGTAACTCAGACTCACACTGACACCCAGTAACACAGACACACACTTACAACAAGTAACACAGACATACACTGACACCAAGTAACAATGACATACACTGATACCCAGTAACACAGGCACACACTTACACCAGGTAACACAGACATACACTGACATCAAGTAACAAAGACATACACTGACACCAAGTCACAAAGACATACACTGATACACAGTAACACAGACACACACATACACCAAGTAACAAAGACATACTCTGACACCCAGTAACAAAGACATACACTCACACCCAGTAACACAGACACACACGGACACCATGTAACAAAGACATACACTTACACCAAGTAACACAGACACACACTGACACCCATTAACACAGACACACACTTACACCAAGTAAATCAGACATACACTGACACCAAGTGACAAAGACATACTCTGATACCCAGTAACACAGACACACACTTACACCAAGCAACAAAGACGTACACTGACACCAAGTCACAAAGACATACACTGACACCAAGTAACAAAGACATACACTTACACCAAGTAACAAAGACACACACTTACACCAAGTAACCCAGACATACACTGAAACCAAGTAACAAAGACATACACTTACACCAAGTATTTTGAATTACACTGACACCAAGTAACAAAGACATACACTGATACCCAGTAACACAGACACACACTTCCACCAAGTAACAAAGACAGACAATTACACCAAGTAACAAAGACATACACTTACACCAAGTATTTTGACATACACTGACACCAAGTAACAAAGACATACACTGTTACCCAATAACACAGACACACACTTACACCAAGTAACAAAGACATACACTGACACCAATTCACAAAGACACACACTGACACCCAGTAACAAAGACATACACTGAAACCAAGTCACAAAGACATACACTGTTACCCAGTAACACAGACACACACTTACACCAAGTAACACAGACATACACTGATACCCAGTAACACAGACACACACTTACACAAAGTAACAAAGACATACACTGACACCCAGTAACAAATACATACACTGACACCCAGTAACACAGACACACAGGACACCAAGTAACAAAGACACGCACTTACACCAAGTAACACAGACACACACTGACACCCAGTAACACAAACAAACACACTAACACCAAGTGACACAGACATACACTGATACCCAGTAACACAGACACACACTTACACAAAGTTACAAAGACATACACTGACACCCAGTAACAAAGACATACACTGACACCCAGTAACACAGACACACAGGACACCAAGTAACAAAGACACGCACTTACACCAAGTAACACAGACACACAGGACACCAAGTAACAAAGACACGCACTTACACCAAGTAACACAGACACACACTGACACCCAGTAACACAAACAAACACACTGACACCAAGTGACACAGACATACACTGACACCAAGTAACAAAGACATACACTGACACCAAGTAACACAGACACACACTTCCACCAAGTAACACAAACACACACTGACACCAAGTAACAAAGACACACACTTACACCAAGTAACCCAGACATAGACTGACACCATGTAACAAAGACATACACTTACACCAAGTAACAAAGACATACACTGACACCAAGTCACAAAGACACACACTGACACCCAGTAACAAAGACATACACTGACACCAAGTCACAAAGACATACAATGATACCCAGTAACACAGACACACACTTACACCAAGTAACACAGACATACACTGACACCAAGTAACAAAGACATACACTGATACCCAGTAACACAGACACACACTTACACCAAGTAAAAAAGACAGACACTGATAACCAGTAACACAGACACACACTTACAACAGGTAACAAAGACATACACTGACACCCAGTAACAAAGACATACACTGACACCCAGTAGCACAGACACACAGGACACCAAGTAACAAAGACACACACTTACACCAAGTAACACAGACACACACTGACACCCAGTTACACAAACAAACACACTGACACCAAGTGACACAGACATACACTGACACCAAGTAACAAAGACATACACTGACACCAAGTAACACAGACACACACTTACACCAAGTAACACAAACACACACTGACACCAAGACACAAAGACATACACTGACACCAAGTAACAAAGACACACACTTACACCAAGTAACACAGACATACACTGAAATCAAGTATTTTGACATACACTGACACCAAGTAACAAAGACATCCACTGATACCCAGTAACACAGACACACACTTACACCAAGCAACAAAGACGTACACTGACACCAAGTCACAAAGACATACACTGATACCCAGTAACACAGACACACACTTACACCAAGTAACACAGACATACACTGACACCAAGTAACAAAGACATACAGTGTCACCCAGTAACAAAGACATCCACTGACACCAAGTCACAAACACATACAATGACACCAAGTAACACAGACACACACTGACACCCAGTAACACAGACACACACTTACACCAAGTAACACAGACATACACTGATACCCAATAACACAGACACGCACTTACACCAAGTAACAAAGACATACACTGACACCAAGTCACAAAGACACACACTGACACCCAGTAACAAAGACATACACTGAAACCAAGTCACAATGACATCCACTGTTACCCAGTAACTCAGACACACACTTACACCAAGTAACACAGACATACACTGACACCCAGTAACAAAGACATACACTGACACCCAGTAACACAGACACACAGGACACCAAGTAACAAAGACACACACTTACACCAAGTAACACAGACACACACTGACACCCAGTAACACAAACAAACTCACTGACACCAAGTGACACAGACATACACTGACACCAAGTAACAAAGACATACACTGACACCAAGTAACACAGACACACACTTACACCAAGTAACACAAACACACACTGACACCAAGTAACAAAGACACACACTTACACCAAGTAACAAAGACACACACTTACACCAAGTAACACAGACATACACTGAAATCAAGTATTTTGACATACACTGACACCAAGTAACAAATACATCCACTGATACCCAGTAACACAGACACACACTTACACCAAGTAACACAGACACACACTTACACCATGCAACAAAGACGTACACTGACACCAAGTCACAAAGACATACACTGATACCCAGTAACACAGACACACACTTACACCAAGTAACACAGACATACACTGACACCAAGTAACAAAGTCATACACTGACACCCAGTAACACAGACACACACGGACACCAAGTAACAAAGACACACACTTACACCATGTAACACAGACACACACTGACACCCAGTAACACAGACACACACTTACACCAAGTAACACAGACATACACTGACACCAAGTAACAAAGACATACACTGATACCAAGTAACACAGGCACACACTTACACCAAGTAACACAGACATACACTGACATCAAGTAACAAAGACATACACTGACACCAAGTCACAAAGACATACACTGATACACAGTAACACAGACACACACTTACACCAAGTAACAAAGACATACTCTGACACCCAGTAACAAAGACATACACTCACACCCAGTAACACAGACACACACGGACACCATGTAACAAAGACACACACTTACACCAAGTAACACAGACACACACTGACACCCATTAACACAGGCACACACTTACACCAAGTAAATCAGACATACACTGACACCAAGTGACAAAGACATACTCTGATACCCAGTAACACAGACACACACTTACACCAAGTAACACAGACATACACTGACACCAAGTAACAAAGACATACACTGACACCAAGTAACAAAGACATACACTTACACCAAGTAACAAAGACACACACTTACACCAAGTAACCCAGGCATACACTGAAACCAAGTAACAAAGACAGACACTTACACCAAGTATTTTGACATACACTGACACCAAGTAACAAAGACATACACTGATACCCAGTAACAGAGACACACACTTCCACCAAGTAACAAAGACAGACAATTACACCAAGTAACAAAGACATACACTTACACCAAGTATTTTGACATACACTGACACCAAGTAACAAAGACATACACTGATACCCAGTAACACAGACACACACTTCCACCAAGTAACAAAGACAGACAATTACACCAAGTAACAAGACATACACTTACACCAAGTATTTTGACATACACTGACACCAAGTAACAAAGACATACACTGATACCCAGTAACACAGACACACACTTCCACCAAGTAACAAAGTAATACACTGACATGAAGTCACAAAGAAACACACTGATACCCAATAACACAGACACACACTTACACCAAGTAACAAAGACATACACTGACACCAATTCACAAAGACACACACTGACACCCAGTAACAAAGACTTACACTGAAACCAAGTCACAAAGACATACACTGTTACCCAGTAACACAGACACACACTTACACCAAGTAACACAGACATACACTGACACCAAGTAACAAAGACATACACTGAGACCCAGTAACACAGACACACACTTACACAAAGTAACAAAGACAGACACTGATACCCAGTAACACAGACACACACTTCCACCAAGTAACAAAGACATACACTGACACCCAGTAACAAAGACATACACTGACACCCAGTAACACAGACACACAGGACGACAAGTAACAAAGACACACACTTAAACCAAGTAACACAGACACACACTGACACCCAGTAACACAAACAAACACACTGACACCAAGTGACACAGACATACACTGACACCAAGTAACAAAGACATACACTGACACCAAGTAACACAGACACACACTTACACCAAGTAACACAAACACACACTGACATCAAGTAACAAAGACACACACTTACACCAAGTAACCCAGACATAGACTGACACCATGTAACAAAGACATACACTTACACCAGGTAACACAGACATACACTGACACCAAGTCACAAAGACACACACTGACACCCATTAACAAAGACATACACTGACACCAAGTCACGAAGACATACACTGATACCCAGTAACACAGACACACACTTACACCAAGTAACACAGACATACACTGACACCAAGTAACAAAGACATACACTGATACCCAGTAACACAGACACACACTTACACCAAGTAAAAAAGACAGACACTGATAACCAGTAACACAGACACACACTTACACCAAGTAACAAAGACATACACTGACACCCAGTAACACAGACACACACGGACACCAAGAAACAAAGACACACACTTACACCAAGTAACACAGACACACACTGACACCCAGTAACACAAACAAACACACTGACACCAAGTGACACAGACATACACTGACACCAAGTAACACAGACACACACTTAAACCAAGTAGCACAAACACACACTTAGACCAAGTAACAAAGACATACACTGACACCAATTATTTTGTCATACACTGACACCATGTAACAAAGACATACACTGATATCCAGTAACACAGACACACACTTACACCAAGTAACAAAGACATACACTGACACCAAGTCACAAAGAAACACACTGACACCAAGTCACAAAGACATACACTGATACCCAGTAACACAGACACACACTTACACCAAGTAACAAAGACAGACACTGATAACCAGTAACACAGACACACACTTACACCAAGTAACAAAGATATACACTGACACCAAGTAACACAGACATACACTGAAATCAAGTATTTTGACATACACTGACACCAAGTAACAAAGACATCCACTGATACACAGTAACACAGACACACACTGACACCAAGTAACACAGACACACACTTACACCAAGCAACAAAGACGTACACTTACACCAAGCAACAAAGACGTACACTGATACCCAGTAACACAGACACACACTGACACCAAGTAACAAAGACATACACTTACACCAAGTAACACAGACACACACTTACACCAAGTAACACAGACATACACGGACACCAAGTAACACAGACATACACTGATACCCAGTAACACAGACACACACTTACACCAAGTAACACAGACATACACTGACACCAGGGAACAAAGACATACACTGACACCCAGTAACACAGACACACACGGACACCAAGTAACAAAGACATACACTTACACCAAGCAACAAAGACGTACACTGACACCAAGTCACAAAGACGTACATTGATACCCAGTAACACAGACACACACTGACACCAAGTAACAAAGACATACACTTACACCAAGTCACACAGACATACACTGACACCAAGTAACACAGACATACACTGATACCCAATAACACAGACACACACGTACACCAAGTAACAAAGACATACACTGACACCAAGACACAAAGACACACACTGACACCCAGTAACAAAGACATACACTGAAACCAAGTCACAAAGACATACACTGTTACCCAGTAACACAGTCACACACTTACACCAAGTAACACAGACATACACTGACACCAAGTAACAAAGACATACACTGATACCCAGTAACACTGACACACACTTACACCAAGTAACAAAGACAGACACTGATACACAGTAAAACAGACACAAACTTCCACCAAGTAACAAAGACATACACTGACACCCAGTAACAAAGACATACACTGACACCCAGTAACACAGACACACAGGACACCAAGTAACAAAGAAACACACTTACACCAAGTAACACAGACACACACTGACACCCAGTAACACAAACAAACACACTGACACCAAGTGACACAGACGTACACTGACACCAAGTCACAAAGACATACACTGATACCCAGTAACACAGACACACACTTACACCAAATAACACAGACATACACTGACACCAAGTAACAAAGTCATACACTGACACCCAGTAACACAGACACACACGGACACCAAGTAACAAAGACACACACTTACACCCAGTAACACAGACATACACTGACACCCAGTAACACAGACACACACTTACAACAAGTAACACAGACATACACTGACGCCAAGTAACAATGACATACACTGATACCCAGTAACACAGGCACACACTTACACCAAGTAACACAGACATACACTGACATCAAGTAACAAAGACATACACTGACACCAAGTCACAAAGACATACTCTGATACACAGTACACAGACACACACATACACCAAGTAACAAAGACATACTCTGACACCCAGTAACACAGACACACACTCACACCCAGTAACACAGACACACACGGACACCATGTAACAAAGACATACACTTACACCAAGTAACACAGACACACACTGACACCCATTAACACAGACACACACTTACACCAAGTAAATCAGACATACACTGACACCAAGTGACAAAGACATATTCTGATACCCAGTAACACAGACACACACTTACACCAAGCAACAAAGACGTACACTGACACCAAGTCACAAAGACATACACTGATACCCAGTAACAGAGACACACACTTACACCAAGTAACACAGACATACACTGACACCAAGTAACAAAGACATACACTGATACCCAGTAACACAGACACACACTTACACCAAGTAAAAAAGACAGACACTGATAACCAGTAACACAGACACACACTTACACCAAGTAACAAAGACATACACTGACACCCAGTAACACAGACACACACGGACACCAAGAAACAAAGACACACACTTACACCAAGTAACACAGACACACACTGACACCCAGTAACACAAACAAACACACTGACAACAAGTGACACAGACATACACTGACACCAAGTAACACAGACACACACTTAAACCAAGTAGCACAAACACACACTTAGACCAAGTAACAAAGACATACACTGACACCAAGTATTTTGTCATACACTGACACCATGTAACAAAGACATACACTGATATCCAGTAACACAGACACACACTTACACCAAGTAACAAAGACATACACTGACACCAAGTCACAAAGAAACACACTGACACCAAGTAACAAAGACATACACTGACACCAAGTCACAAAGACATACACTGATACCCAGTAACACAGACACACACTTACACCAAGTAACAAAGACAGACACTGATAACCAGTAACACAGACACACACTTACACCAAGTAACAAAGATATACACTGACACCAAGTAACACAGACATACACTGAAATCAAGTATTTTGACATACACTGACACCAAGTAACAAAGACATCCACTGATACACAGTAACACAGACACACACTGACACCAAGTAACACAGACACACACTTACACCAAGCAACAAAGACGTACACTTACACCAAGCAACAAAGACATACACTGATACCCAGTAACACAGACACACACTGACACCAAGTAACAAAGACACACACTTACACCAAGTAACACAGACATACACGGACACCAAGTAACACAGACATACACTGATACCCAGTAACACAGACACACACTTACACCAAGTAACACAGACATACACTGACACCAAGGAACAAAGACATACACTGACACCCAGTAACACAGACACACATGGACACCAAGTAACACAGACATACACTGATACCCAGTAACACAGACACACACTTACACCAAGTAACACAGACATACACTGACACCAAGCAGCAAAGACGTACACTGACACCAAGTCACAAAGACATACACTGATACCCAGTAACACAGACACACACTGACACCAAGTAACAAAGACATACACTTACACCAAGTCACACAGACATACACTGACACCAAGTAACACAGACATACACTGATACCCAATAACACAGACACACACGTACACCAAGTAACAAAGACATACACTGACACCAAGACACAAAGACACACACTGACACCCAGTAACAAAGACATACACTGAAACCAAGTCACAAAGACATACACTGTTACCCAGTAACACAGACACACACTTACACCAAGTAACACAGACATACACTGACACCAAGTAACAAAGACATACACTGATACCCAGTAACACTGACACACACTTACACCAAGTAACAAAGACAGACACTGATACACAGTAAAACAGACACATACTTCCACCAAGTAACAAAGACATACACTGACACCCAGTAACAAAGACATACACTGACACCCAGTAACACAGACACACAGGACACCAAGTAACAAAGAAACACACTTACACCAAGTAACACAGACACACACTGACACCCAGTAACACAAACAAACACACTGACACCAAGTGACACAGACGTACACTGACACCAAGGTACAAGGACATACACTGATACCCAGTAACACAGACACACACTTACACCAAATAACACAGACATACACTGACACCAAGTAACAAAGTCATACACTGACACCCAGTAACACAGACACACACGGACACCAAGTAACAAAGACACACACTTACACCCAGTAACACAGACACACACTGACACCCAGTAACACAGACACACACTTACAACAAGTAACACAGACATACACTGACACCAAGTAACAATGACATACACTGATACCCAGTAACACAGGCACACACTTACAGCAAGTAACACAGACATACACTGACATCAAGTAACAAAGACATACACTGACACCAAGTCACAAAGACATACACTGATACACAGTAACACAGACACACACATACACCAAGTAACAAAGACATACTCTGACACCCAGTAACAAAGACATACACTTACACCAAGTAACAAAGACACACACTGACACCCATTAACACAGACACACACTTACACCAAGTAAATCAGACATACACTGACACCAACTGACAAAGACATACTCTGATACCCAGTAACACAGACACACACTTACACCAAGCAACAAAGACGTACACTGACACCAAGTCACAAAGACATAAACTGACACCAAGTAACAAAGACATACACTTACACCAAGTAACAAAGACACACACTTACACCAAGTAACCCAGACATACACTGAAACCAAGTAACAAAGACATACACTTACACCAAGTATTTTGACATACACTGACACCAAGTAACAAAGACATACACTGATACCCAGTAACACAGACACACACTTCCACCAAGTAACAAAGACAGACAATTACACCAAGTAACAAAGACATACACTTACACCAAGTATTTTGACATACACTGACACCAAGTAACAAAGACATACACTGTTACCCAATAACACAGACACACACTTACACCAAGTAACAAAGACAGACACTGACACCAATTCACAAAGACACACACTGACACCCAGTAACAAAGACATACACTGAAACCAAGTCACAAAGACATACACTGTTACCCAGTAACACAGACACACAGGACACCAAGTAACAAAGACACGCACTTACACCAAGTAACACAGGCACACACTGACACCCAGTAACACAAACAAACAGACTGACACCAAGTGACACAGACATACACTGACACCAAGTAACAAAGACATACACTGACACCAAGTAACAGAGACACACACTTCCACCAAGTAACACAAACACACACTGACACCAAGTAACAAAGACACACACTTACACCAAGTAACCCAGACATAGACTGACAACATGTAACAAAGACATACACTTACACCACGTAACAAAGACATATACTGACACCAAGTCACAAAGACACACACTGACACCCAGTAACAAAGACATACACTGACACCAAGTCACAAAGACATACAATGATACCCAGTAACACAGACACACACCTACACCAAGTAACACAGACATACACTGACTCAAAGTAACAAAGACATACACTGATACCCAGTAACACAGACACACACTTACAACAGGTAACAAAGACATACACTGACACCCAGTAACAAAGACATACACTGACACCCAGTTACACAGACACACAGCACACCAAGTAACAAAGACACACACTTACACCATATAACACAGACACACACTGACACCCAGTTACACAAACAAGCACACTGACACCAAGTGACACAGACGTACACTGACACCAAGTCACACAGACATACACTGATACCCAGTAACACAGACACACACTTACACCAAGTAACACAGACATACACTTCCACCAAGTAACAAAGACATACACTGACACCCAGTAACACAGACACACACGGACGCCAAGTAACACAGACTCACACTGACACCCAGTAACACAAACAAAAACACTGAAACCAAGTAACAAAGACATACAGTGTCACCCAGTAACAAAGACATCCACTGACACCAAGTCACAAACACATACAATGACACCAAGTAACACAGACACACACTGACACCCAGTAACACAGACACACACTTACACCAAGTAACACAGACATACACTGATACCCAATAACACAGACACACACTTACACCAAGTAACAAAGACATACACTGACACCAAGTCACAAAGACACACACTGACACCCAGTAACAAAGACATACACTGAAACCAAGTCACAAAGACATACACTGTTACCCAGTAACACAGACACACACTTACACCAAGTAACACAGACATACACTGACACCCAGTAACAAAGACATACACTGACACCCAGTAACACAGACACACAGGACACCAAGTAACAAAGACACACACTTACACCAAGTAACACAGACACACACTGACACCCAGTAACACAAACAAACTCACTGACACCAAGTGACACAGACATACACTGACACCAAGTAACAAAGACATACACTGACACCAAGTAACACAGACACACACTTACACCAAGTAACTCAAACACACACTGACACCAAGTAACAAAGACACACACTTACACCAAGTAACAAAGACACACACTTACACCAAGTAACACAGACACACACTGACACCCAGTAACACAAACAAACTCACTGACACAAAGTGACACAGACATACACTGACACCAAGTAACAAAGACATACACTGACACCAAGTAACACAGACACACACTTACACCAAGTAACACAAACACACACTGACACCAAGTAACAAAGACACACACTTACACCAAGTAACACAGACACAGACTTACACCAAGCAACAAAGACGTACACTGACACCAAGTCACAAAGACATACACTGATACCCAGTAACACAGACACACACTTACACCAAGTAACACAGACATACACTGACACCAAGTAACAAAGTCATACACTGACACCCAGTAACACAGACACACACGGACACCAAGTAACAAAGACACACACTTACACCATGTAACACAGACACACACTGACACCCAGTAACACAGACACACACTTACACCAAGTAACACAGACATACACTGACACCAAGTAACAAAGACATACACTGATACCAAGTAACACAGGCACACACTTACACCAAGTAACACAGACATACACTGACATCAAGTAACAAAGACATACACTGACACCAAGTCACAAAGACATACACTGATACACAGTAACACAGACACACACTAACACCCAGTAACACAGACACACACGGACACCATGTAACAAAGACACACACTTACACAAAGTAACACAGACACACACTGACACCCATTAACACAGACACACACTTACACCAAGTAAATCAGACATACACTGACACCAAGTGACAAAGACATACTCTGATACCCAGTATCACAGACACACACTTACACCAAGTAACACAGACATACACTGACACCAAGTAACAAAGACATACACTGACACCAAGTAACAAAGACATACACTTACACCAAGTAACAAAGACACACACTTACACCAAGTAACCCAGGCAAACACTGAAACCAAGTAACAAAGACAGACACTTACACCAAGTATTTTGACATACACTGACACCAAGTAACAAAGACATACACTGATACCCAGTAACAGAGACACACACTTCCACCAAGTAACAAAGACAGACAATTACACCAAGTAACAAAGACATACACTTACACCAAGTATTTTGACATACACTGACACCAAGTAACAAAGACATACACTGATACCCAGTAACACAGACACACACTTCCACCAAGTAACAAAGACAGACAATTACACCAAGTAACAAGACATACACTTACACCAAGTATTTTGACATACACTGACACCAAGTAACAAAGACATACACTGATACCCAGTAACACAGACACACACTTCCACCAAGTAACAAAGTAATACACTGACATGAAGTCACAAAGAAACACACTGATACCCAATAACACAGACACGCACTTACACCAAGTTAGAAAGACATACACTGACACCAATTCACAAAGACACACACTGACACCCAGTAACAAAGACTTACACTGAAACCAAGTCACAAAGACATACACTGTTACCCAGTAACACAGACACACACTTACACCAAGTAACACAGACATACACTGACACCAAGTAACAAAGACATACACTGAGACCCAGTAACACAGACACACACTTACACAAAGTAACAAAGACAGACACTGATACCCAGTAACACAGACACACACTTCCACCAACTAACAAAGACATACACTGACACCCAGTAACAAAGACATACACTGACACCCAGTAACACAGACACACAGGACGACAAGTAACAAAGACACACACTTAAACCAAGTAACACAGACACACTCTGACACCCAGTAACACAAACAAACACACTGACACCAAGTGACACAGACATACACTGACACCAAGTAACAAAGACATACACTGACACCAAGTAACACAGACACACACTTACACCAAGTAACACAAACACACACTGACACCAAGTAACAAAGACACACACTTACACCAAGTAACCCAGACATAGACTGACACCATGTAACAAAGACATACACTTACACCAAGTAACACAGACATACACTGACACCAAGTCACAAAGACACACACTGACACCCAGTAACAAAGACATACACTGACACCAAGTCACGAAGACATACACTGATACCCAGTAACACAGACACACACTTACACCAAGTAACACAGACATACACTGACACCAAGTAACAAAGACATACACTGATACCCAGTAACACAGACACACACTTACACCAAGTAAAAAAGACAGACACTGATAACCAGTAACACAGACACACACTTACACCAAGTAACAAAGACATACACTGACACCCAGTAACACAGACACACACGGACACCAAGAAACAAAGACACACACTTACACCAAGTAACACAGACACACACTGACACCCAGTAACACAAACAAACACACTGACACCAAGTGACACAGACATACACTGACACCAAGTAACACAGATTCACACTTAAACCAAGTAGCACAAACACACACTTAGACCAAGTAACAAAGACATACACTGACACCAAGTATTTTGTCATACACTGACACCATGTAACAAAGACATACACTGATATCCAGTAACACAGACACACACTTACACCAAGTAACAAAGACATACACTGACACCAAGTCACAAAGAAACACACTGACACCAAGTAACAAAGACATACACTGACACCAAGTCACAAAGACATACACTGATACCCAGTAACACAGACACTCTTACACCAAGTAACAAAGACAGACACTGATAACCAGTAACACAGACACACACTTACACCAAGTAACAAAGATATACACTGACACCAAGTAACACAGACATACACTGAAATCAAGTATTTTGACATACACTGACACCAAGTAACAAAGACATCCACTGATACCCAGTAACACAGACACACACTTACATCAAGTAACACAGACACACACTTACACCAAGCAACAAAGACGTACACTGACACCAAGTCACAAAGACATACACTGATACCGAGTCACAAAGACACACACTTACACCAAGTAACAAAGACACACACTTACTCTAAGTAACACAGACATACACTGAAATCAAGTATTTTGACATACACTGACACCAAGTAACAAAGACATCCACTGATACCCAGTAACACAGACACACACTTACATCAAGTAACACAGACACACACTTACACCAAGCAACAAAGACGTACACTGACACCAAGTCACAAAGACATACACTGATACCGAGTAACACAGACACACACTTACACCAAGTAACACAGACATACACTTACACCAAGTAACACAGACACACACTGACACCCAGTAACACAAACAAACACACTGACACCAGGTGACACAGACATACACTGACACCAAGTAACAAAGACATACACTGACACCAAGTAACACAGACACACACTTCCACCAAGTAACACAAACACACACTGACACCAAGTAACAAAGACACACACTTACACCGAATAACCCAGACATAGACTGACACCATGTAACAAAGACATACACTTACACCAAGTAACACAGACATACACTGACACCAAGTCACAAAGACACACACTGACACCCAGTAACAAAGACATACACTGACACCAAGTCACAAAGACATACAATGATACCCAGTAACACAGACACACACTTACACCAAGTAACACAGACATACACTGACACCAAGTAACAAAGACATACACTGATATCCAGTAACATAGACACACACTTACAACAAGTAACAAAGACATACACTGACACCAAGTCACAAAGAAACACACTGACACCAAGTAACAAAGACATACACTGACACCAAGTCACAAAGACATACACTGATACCCAGTAACACAGACACACACGGACACCAAGTAACAAAGACACACAATTACACCAAGTAACAAAGACACACACTGACACCCAGTAACAAGGAAATACACTGAAACCATGTCACAAAGACATACACTGTTACCCAGTAACACAGACACACACTTACACCAAGTAACACAGACATACACTGACACCAAGTAACAAAGACATACACTGACACCCAGTAACACAGACACACAGGACACCAAGTAACAAAGACACACACTTACACCAAGTAACACAGACACACACTGACACCCAGTAACACAAACAAACACACTGACACCAAGTGACACAGACATACACTGACACCAAGTAACAAAGACATACACTGACACCAAGTAACACAGACACACACTTACACCAAGTAACACAAACACACACTGACACCAAGTAACAAAGACATCCACTGATACCCAGTAACACAGACACACACTTACACCAACTAACAAAGACATACACTGACACCACGTCACAAAGAAACACACTGACACCAAGTAACAAAGACATACACTGACACCAAGTCACAAAGACATACACTGATACCCAGTAACACAGACACACACTTACACCAAGTAACAAAGACAGACACTGATAACCAGTAACACAGACACACACTTACACCAAGTAACAAAGATATACACTGACACCCAGTAACAAAGACATACACTGACACCCAGTAACATAGACACACACGGACACCAAGTAACAAAGACACACAATTACACCAAGTAACAAAGACACACACTGACACCCAGTAACACAAACAAACACACTGACACCAAGTGACACAGACATACACAGACACCAAGCAACAAAGACATACACTGACTCCAAGTAACACAGACACACACTTACACCAAGTAACACAAACACACACTTACGCCAAGTAACAAAGACATACACTGAGACCAAGTAACACAGACACACACTGACACCCAGTAACACAAACAAACACACTGACACCAAGTGACAAAGACATACACTGACACCAAGTAACAAAGACATACACTGACACCAAGTAACACAGACACACACTTACACCAAGTCTCAAAGACACACACTGACACCCAGTAACAAAGACATACACTGACACCAAGTCACGAAGACATACACTGATACCCAGTAACACAGACACACACTTACACCAAGTAACAGAGACATACACTGACACCAAGTAACAAAGACATACACTGATACCCAGTAACACAGACACACACTTACACCAAGTAAAAAAGACAGACACTGATAACCAGTAACACAGACACACACTTACACCAAGTAACAAAGACATACACTTACACCAAGTAACACAGACACACACTTACACCAAGTAAAAAAGACAGACACTGATAACCAGTAACACAGACACACACGGACACCAAGAAACAAAGACACACACTTACACCAAGTAACACAGACACACACTGACACCCAGTAACACAAACAAACACACTGACACCAAGTGACACAGACATACACTGACACCAAGTAACACAGATTCACACTTAAACCAAGTAGCACAAACACACACTTAGACCAAGTAACAAAGACATACACTGACACCAAGTATTTTGTCACACACTGACACCATGTAAAAAAGACATACACTGATATCCAGTAACACAGACACACACTTACACCAAGTAACAAAGACATACACTGACACCAAGTCACAAAGAAACACACTGACACCAAGTAACAAAGACATACACTGACACCAAGTCACAAAGACATACACTGATACCCAGTAATACAGACACACACTTACACCAAGTAACAAAGACAGACACTGATAACCAGTAACACAGACACACACTTACACCAAGTAACAAAGATATACACTGACACCAAGTAACACAGACATACACTGAAATCAAGTATTTTGACATACACTGTCACCAAGTAACAAAGACATCCACTGATACCCAGTAACACAGACACACACTTACATCAAGTAACACAGACACACACTTACACCAAGCAACAAAGACGTACACTGACACCAAGTGACAAAGACATACACTGATACCCAGTAACACAGACACACACTTACATCAAGTAACACAGACACACACTTACACCAAGTCTCAAAGACACACACTGACACCCAGTAACAAAGACATACACTGACACCAAGTCACGAAGACATACACTGATACCCAGTAACAAAGACATACACTGACACCCAGTAACACAGACACACACTTACACCAAGTAAAAAAGACAGACACTGATAACCAGTAACACAGACACACACTTACACCAAGTAACAAAGACATACACTGACACCCAGTAACACAGACACACACGGACACCAAGAAACAAAGACACACACTTACACCAAGTAACACAGACACACACTGACACCCAGTAACACAAACAAACACACTGACACCAAGTGACACAGACATACACTGACACCAAGTAACACAGATTCACACTTAAACCAAGTAGCACAAACACACACTTAGACCAAGTAACAAAGACATACACTGACACCAAGTATTTTGTCACACACTGACACCATGTAACAAAGACATACACTGATATCCAGTAACACAGACACACACTTACACCAAGTAACAAAGACATGCACTGACACCAAGTCACAAAGAAACACACTGACACCAAGTAACAAAGACATACACTGACACCAAGTCACAAAGACATACACTGATACCCAGTAATACAGACACACACTTACACCAAGTAACAAAGACAGACACTGATAACCAGTAACACAGACACACACTTACACCAAGTAACAAAGATATACACTGACACCAAGTAACACAGACATACACTGAAATCAAGTATTTTGACATACACTGACACCAAGTAACAAAGACATCCACTGATACCCAGTAACACAGACACACACTTACATCAAGTAACACAGACACACACTTACACCAAGCAACAAAGACGTACACTGACACCAAGTCACAAAGACATACACTGATACCGAGTAAAAAAGACACACACTTACTCCAAGTAACACAGACATACACTGAAATCAAGTATTTTGACATACACTGACACCAAGTAACAAAGACATCCACTGATACCCAGTAACACAGACACACACTTACATCAAGTAACACAGACACACACTTACACCAAGCAACAAAGACGTACACTGACACCAAGTCACAAAGACATACACTGATACCGAGTAACACAGACACACACTTACACCAAGTAACACAGACATACACTTACACCAAGTAACACAGACACACACTGACACCCAGTAACACAAACAAACACACTGACACCAGGTGACACAGACATACACTGACACCAAGTAACAAAGACATACACTGACACCAAGTAACACAGACACACACTTCCACCAAGTAACACAAACACACACTGACACCAAGTAACAAAGACACACACTTACACCAAGTAACCCAGACATAGACTGACACCATGTAACAAAGACATACACTTACACCAAGTAAAACAGACATACACTGACACCAAGTCACAAAGACACACACTGACACCCAGTAACAAAGACATACACTGACACCAAGTCACAAAGACATACAATGATACCCAGTAACACAGACACACACTTACACCAAGTAACACAGACATACACTGACACCAAGTAACAAACACATACACTGATATCCAGTAACATAGACACACACTTACACCAAGTAACAAAGACATACACTGACACCAAGTCACAAAGAAACACACTGACACCAAGTAACAAAGACATACACTGACACCAAGTCACAAAGACATACACTGATACCCAGTAACACAGACACACACTTACACCAAGTAACAAAGACAGACACTGATAACCAGTAACACAGACACACACTTACACCAAGTAACAAAGATATACACTGACACCCAGTAACAAAGACATACACTGACACCCAGTAACACAGACACACACGGACACCAAGTAACAAAGACACACAATTACACCAAGTAACAAAGACACACACTGACACCCAGTAACAAAGACATACACTGAAACCATGTCACAAAGACATACACTGTTACCCAGTAACACAGACACACACTTACACCAAGTAACACAGACATACACTGACACCCAGTAACAAAGACATACACTGACACCCAGTAACACAGACACACAGGACACCAAGTAACAAAGACACACACTTACACCAAGTAACACAGACACACACTGACATCCAGTAACACAAACAAACACACTGACACCAAGTGACACAGACATACACTGACACCAAGTAACAAAGACATACACTGACACCAAGTAACACAGACACACACTTAAACCAAGTAACACAAACACACACTGACACCAAGTAACAAAGACATCCACTGATACCCAGTAACACAGACACACACTTACACCAAGTAACAAAGACATACACTGACACCAAGGCACAAAGACATACACTGATACCCAGTAACACAGACACACACCTACACCAAGTAACAAAGACAGACACTGATAACCAGTAACACAGACACACACTTACACCAAGTAACAAAGATATACACTGACACCCAGTAACAAAGACATACACTGACACCCAGTAACATAGACACACACGGACACCAAGTAACAAAGACACACAATTACACCAAGTAACAAAGACACACACTGACACCCAGTAACACAAACAAACACACTGACACCAAGTGACACAGACATACACAGACACCAAGCAACAAAGACATACACTGACTCCAAGTAACACAGACACACACTTACACCAAGTAACACAAACACACACTTACGCCAAGTAACAAAGACATACACTGAGACCAAGTAACACAGACACACACTGACACCCAGTAACACAAACAAACACACTGACACCAAGTGACACAGACATACCCTGACACCAAGTAACAAAGACATACACTGACACCAAGTAACACAGACACACACTTACACCAAGTAACACAAACACACACTGACACCAAGTAACAAAGACACACACTTACACCAAGTAACAAAGACACACACTTACACCAAGTAACACAGACATACACTGAAATCAAGTATTTTGACATACACTGACACCAAGTAACAAAGACATCCACTGATACCCAGTAACACAGACACACACTTACATCAAGTAACACAGACACACACTTACACCAAGCAACAAAGACGTACACTGACACCAAGTCACAAAGACATACACTGATACCCAGTAACACAGACACACACTTACACCAAGTAACACAGACATACACTTACACCAAGTAACACAGACACACACTGACACCCAGTAACACAAACAAACACACTGACACCAAGTGACACAGACATACACTGACACCAAGTAACAAAGACATACACTGACACCAAGTAACACAGACACACACTTCCACCAAGTAACACAAACACACACTGACACCAAGTAACAAAGACACACACTTACACCAAGTAACCCAGACATAGACTGACACCATGTAACAAAGACATACACTTACACCAAGTAACACAGACATACACTGACACCAAGTCACAAAGACATACAATGATACCCAGTAACACAGACACACACTTACACCAAGTAACACAGACATACACTGACACCAAGTAACAAAGACATACACTGATACCCAGTAACACAGACACACACTTACACCAAGTAAAAAAGACAGACACTGATTACCAGTAACACAGACACACACTTACACCAGGTAACAAAGACATACACTGACACCCAGTAACAAAGACATACACTGACACCCAGTAACACAGACACACAGGACACCAAGTAACAAAGACACACACTTACACCAAGTAACACAGACACACACTGACACCCAGTAACACAAACAAACACACTGACACCAAGTGACACAGACATACACTGACACCAAGTAACAAAGACATACACTGACACCAAGTAACACAGACACACACTTACACCAAGTAACACAAACACACACTGACACCAAGTCAAAAAGACATACACTGACACCAAGTAGCAAAGACACACACTTACACCAAGTAACACAGACATACACTGAAATCAAGTATTTTGACATACACTGACACCAAGTAACAAAGACATCCACTGATACCCAGTAACACAGACACACACTTACACCAAGCAACAAAGACGTACACTGACACCAAGTCACAACGACATACACTGATACCCAGTAACACAGACACACACGGACGCCAAGTAACACAGACTCACACTGACACCCAGTAACACAAACAAAAACACTGAAACCAAGTAACAAAGACATACAGTGTCACCCAGTAACAAAGACATCCACTGACACCAAGTCACAAACACATACAATGACACCAAGTAACACAGACACACACTGACACCCAGTAACACAGACACACACTTACACCAAGTAACACAGACATACACTGATACCCAATAACACAGACACACACTTACACCAAGTAACAGAGACATACACTGACACCAAGTCATAAAGACACACACTGACACCCAGTAACAAAGACATACACTGAAACCAAGTCACAAAGACATACACTGTTACCCAGTAACACAGACACACACTTACACCAAGTAACACAGACATACACTGACACCCAGTAACAAAGACATACACTGACACCCAGTAACACAGACACACAGGACACCAAGTAACAAAGACACACACTTACACCAAGTAACACAGACACACACTGACACCCAGTAGCACAAACAAACACACTGACACCAAGTGACAAAGACATACCCTGTCACCAAGTAACACAGACACGCACTTCCACCAAGTAACACAAACACACACTGACACCAAGTAACAAAGACACACACTTACACCAAGTAACAAAGACACACACTTACACCAAGTAACACAGACATACACTGAAATCAAGTATTTTGACATACACTGACACCAAGTAACAAAGACATCCACTGATACCCAGTAACACAGACACACACTTACACCAAGTAACACAGACACGCACTTACACCAAGCAACAAAGACGTACACTGACACCAAGTCACAAAGACATACACTGATACGCAGTAACACAGACATACACTTACACCAAGTAACACAGACATACACTGACACCAAGTAACAAAGTCATACACTGACACCCAGTAACACAGACACACACGGACACCAAGTAACAAAGACACACACTTACACCAAGTAACACAGACACACACTGACACCCAGTAACACAGACACACACTTACACCAAGTAACACAGACAGACACTGACACCAAGTAACAAAGACATACACTGATACCCAGTAACACAGGCACACACTTACACCAAGTAACACAGACATACACTGACATCAAGTAACAAAGACATACACTGACACCAAGTCACAAAGACATACACTGATACACAGTAACACAGACACACACTTACACCAAGTAACAAAGACATACTCTGACACCCAGTAACAAAGACATACACTCACACCCAGTAACACAGACACACACGGACACCATGTAACAAAGACACACACTTACACCAATTAACACAGACACACACTGACACCCATTAACACAGACACACACTTACACCAAGCAAATCAGACATACACTGACACCAAGTAACAAAGACATACACTGACACCAAGTAACAAATACACACACTTACACCAAGGAACAAAGACACACACTTACACCAAGTAACAAAGACATACACTGACACCAAGTAACAAAGACATACACTGACACCAAGTAACAAAGACACACACTTACACCAAGTAACACAGACACACACTTACACCAAGTAACACAAACACACACTGACACCAAGTAACAAAGACACACACTTACACCAAGTAACCCAGACATAGACTGACACCATGTAACAAAGACATTCACTTACACCAAGTAACACAGACATACACTGACACCAAGTCACAAAGACACACACTGACACCCAGTAACAAAGACATACACTGACACCAAGTCACAAAGACATACACTGATACCCAGTAACACAGACACACACTTACACCAATTAACACAGACATACACTGACACCAAGTAACAAAGACATACACTGATAACCAGTAACACAGACACACACTTACACCAAGTAAAAAAGACAGACACTGATAACCAGTAACACAGACACACACTTACACCAAGTAACAAAGACATACACTGACACCCAGTAACAAAGACATACACTGACACCCAGTAACACAGACACACGGACACCAAGTAACAAAGACACACACTTACACCAAGTAAGACAGACACACACTGACACCCAGTAACACAGACAAACACACTGACACCAAGTGACACAGACATACACTGACACCAAGTACCAAAGACATACACTGACACCAAGTAACACAGACACACACTTACACCAAGTAACACAAACACACAACGACACCAAGTCACAAAGACATACACTGACACCAAGTAACAAAGACACACACTTATACCAAGTAACACAGACATACACTGAAATCAAGTATTTTCACATACACTGACACCAAGTAACAAAGACATACACTGACACCCAGTAACACAGACACACACGGACACCAAGTAACACAGACTCACACTGACACCCAGTAACACAAACAAAAACACTGAAACCAAGTAACAAAGACATACAGTGTCACCCAGTAACAAATACATCCACTGACACCAAGTCACAAACACATACAATGACACCAAGTAACACAGACACACACTGACACCCAGTAACACAGACACACACTTACACCAAGTAACACAGACATACACTGATACCCAATAACACAGACACACACTTACACCAAGTCACAAAGACACACACTGACACCCAGTAACAAAGACATACACTGAAACCAAGTCACAAAGACATACACTGTTACCCAGTAACACAGACACACACTTACACCAAGTAACACAGGCATACACTGACACCCAGTAACAAAGACATACACTGACACCCAGTAACACAGACACACAGGACACCAAGTAACAAAGACACACACTTACACCAAGTAACACAGACACACACTGACACCCAGTAACACAAACAAACACAATGACACCAAGTGACACAGACATACACTGACACCAAGTAACAAAGACATACACTGACACCAAGTAACACAGACACACACTTACACCAAGTAACACAAACACACACTGACACCAAGTAACAAAGACACACACTTACACCAAGTAACAAAGTCACACACTTACACCAAGTAACACAGACATGCACTGAAATCAAGTATTGTGACATACACTGACACCAAGTAACAAAGACATCCACTGATACCCAGTAACACAGACACACACTTACATCAAGTAACACAGACACACACTTACACCAAGCAACAAAGACGTACACTGACACCAAGTCACAAAGACATACACTGATACCCAGTAACACAGACACACACTTACACCAAGTAACACAGACATACACAGACATCAAGTAACACAGACAGACACGGACACCAAGTAACAAAGACACACACTTACACCAAGTAACACAGACACACACTGACACCCAGTAACACAGACACACACTTACACCAAGTAACACAGACATACACTGACACCAAGTAACAAAGACATACACTGATACAAAGTAACACAGGCACACACTTACACCAAGTAACACAGACATACACTGACATCAAGTAACAAAGACATACACTGACACCAAGTCACAAAGACATACACTGATACACAGTAACACAGACACACACTTACACCAAGTAACAAAGACATACTCTGACACCCAGTAACAAAGACATACACTCACACCCAGTAACACAGACACACACGGACACCATGTAACAAAGACACACACTTACACCAAGTAACACAGACACACACTGACACCCATTAACACAGACACACACTTACACAAAGTAAATCAGACATACACTGACACCAAGTGACAAAGACATACTCTGATACCCAGTAACACAGACACACACTTACACCAAGTAACACAGACATACACTGACACCAAGTAACAAAGACATACACTGACACAAAGTAACAAAGACATACACTTACACCAAGTAACAAAGACACACACTTACACCAAGAAACCCAGGCATACACTGAAACCAAGTAACAAAGACAGACACTTACACCAAGTATTTTGACATACACTGACACCAAGTAACAAAGACATACACTGATACCCAGTAACACAGACACACACTTCCACCAAGTAACAAAGACAGACAATTACACCAAGTAACAAAGACATACACTGATACCCAGTAACACAGACACACACTTCCACCAAGTAACAAAGACAGAAAATTACACCAAGTAACAAAGACATACACTTACACCATGTATTTTGACATACACTGACAACAAGTAACAAAGACATACACTGATACCCAGTAACACAGACACACACTTCCACCAAGTAACAAAGAAATACACTGACATGAAGTCACAAAGAAACACACTGACACCCAGTAACAAAGACATACACTGACACCAAGTCACAAAGACATACACTGATACCCAATAACACAGACACACACTTACACCAAGTAACAAAGACATACACTGACACCCAGTAACAAAGACATACACTGACACCCAGTAACACAGACACACAGGACACCAAGTAACAAAGACACACACTTACACCATGTAACACAGACACACACTGACACCCAGGAACACAGACACACACTGACACCAAGTAACAAAGAAACACACTTACACCAAGTAACAAAGACATACACTGACATCAATTGACAAAGACACACACTGACACCCAGTAACAAAGACTTACACTGAAACCAAGTCACAAAGACATACACTGTTACCCAGTATACAGACACACACTTACACCAAGTAACACAGACATACACTGACACCAAGTAACAAAGACAGACACTGATAACCAGTAACACAGACACACACTTCCACCAAGTAACAAAGACATACACTGACACCCAGTAACAAAGACAAACACTGACACCGAGTAACACAGACACACAGGACACCAAGTAACAAAGACACACACTTACACCAAGTAACACAGACACACACTGACACCCAGTAACACAAACAAACACACTGACACCAAGTGACACAGACATACACTGACACCAAGTAACAAAGACATACACTTACACCAAGTAACACAGACACACACTTACACCAAGTGACACAAACACACACTGACACCAAGTAACAAAGACACACACTTACACCAAATAACCCAGACATAGACTGACACCATGTAACAAAGACATACACTTACACCAAGTAACACAGACATACACTGACACAAAGTCACAAAGACACACACTGACACCCAGTAACAAAGACATACACTGACACCAGGTCAGAAAGACATACACTGATACCCAGTAACACAGACACACACTGACACCAAGTAACACAGACATACACTGACACCAAGTAACAAATACATACACTGATACCCAGTAACACAGACACACACTTACACCAAGTAAAAAAGACAGACACTGATAACCAGTAACACAGACACACACTTACACCAAGTAACAAAGACATACACTGACACCCAGTAACACAGACACACACGGACACCAAGAAATAAAGACACACACTTACACCAAGTAACACAGACACACACTGACACCCAGTAACACAAACAAACACACTGACACCAAGTGACACAGACATACACTGACCCCAAGTAACACAGACACACACTTAAACCAAGTAGCACAAACACACTCTTACACCAAGTAACAAAGAAATACACTGACACCAAGTAACAAAGACACACACTTACACCAAGTAACACAGACATAGACTGACACCAAGTAACAAAGACATACACTTACACCAAGTAACACAGACATACACTGACACCAAGTAACAAAGACATACACTGATACCCAGTAACAAAGACATACTCTGACACCCAGTAACACAGACACACACGGACACCAAGGAACAAAGACACACACTTACACCAAGTAACACAGACACACACTGACACACAGTAACACAGACACACACTTACACCAAGTAACACAGACATACACTGACACCAAGTAACAAAGACATACACTGATACCCAGTAACACAGGCACACACTTACACCAAGTAACACAGACACACACTGACACCAAGTAACAAAGACATACACTTACACCAAGTAACACAGACACACACTTACACCAAGTGACACAAACACACACTGACACCAAGTAACAAAGACACACACTTACACCAAGTAACCCAGACATCGACTGACACCATGTAACAAAGACATACACTTACACCAAGTAACACAGACATACACTGACACCAAGTCACAAAGACACACACTGACACCCAGTAACAAAGACATACACTGACACCAGGTCACAAAGACATACACTGATACCCAGTAACACAGACACACACTTACACCAAGTAACACAGACAGACACTGACACCAAGTAACATAGACATACACTGATACCCAGTAACACAGACACACACTTACACCAAGTGAAAAAGACAGACACTGATAACCAGTAACACAGACACACACGGACACCAAGAAACAAAGACACACACTTACACCAAGTAACACAGACACACACTGACACCCAGTAATACAAACAAACACACTGACACCAAGTGACACAGACATACACTGACACCAAGTAACACAGACACACACTTAAACCAAGTAGCACAAACACACTCTTACACCAAGTAACAAAGAAATACACTGACACCAAGTAACAAAGACACACACTTACACCAAGTAACACAGACATAGACTGACACCAAGTAACAAAGACATACACTTACACCAAGTAACACAGACATACACTGACACCAAGTAACAAAGACATACACTGATACCCAGTAACAAAGACATACTCTGACACCCAGTAACACAGACACACACGGACACCAAGGAACAAAGACACACACTTACACCAAGTAACACAGACACACACTGACACACAGTAACACAGACACACACTTACACCAAGTAACACAGACATACACTGACACCAAGTAACAAAGACATACACTGTTACCCAGTATACAGACACACACTTACACCAAGTAACACAGACATACACTGACACCAAGTAACAAAGACAGACACTGATAACCAGTAACACAGACACACACTTCCACCAAGTAACAAAGACATACACTGACACCCAGTAACAAAGACAAACACTGACACCGAGTAACACAGACACACAGGACACCAAGTAACAAAGACACACACTTACACCAAGTAACACAGACACACACTGACACCCAGTAACACAAACAAACACACTGACACCAAGTGACACAGACATACACTGACACCAAGTAACAAAGACATACACTTACACCAAGTAACACAGACACACACTTACACCAAGTGACACAAACACACACTGACACCAAGTAACAAAGACACACACTTACACCAAGTAACCCAGACATAGACTGACACCATGTAACAAAGACATACACTTACACCAAGTAACACAGACATACACTGACACCAAGTCACAAAGACACACACTGACACCCAGTAACAAAGACATACACTGATACCCAGTAACACAGACACACACTGACACCAAGTAACACAGACATACACTGACACCAAGTAACAAATACATACACTGATACCCAGTAACACAGACACACACTTACACCAAGTAAAAAAGACAGACACTGATAACCAGTAACACAGACACACACTTACACCAAGTAACAAAGACATACACTGACACCCAGTAACACAGACACACACGGACACCAAGAAACAAAGACACACACTTACACCAAGTAACACAGACACACACTGACACCCAGTAACACAAACAAACACACTGACACCAAGTGACACAGACATACACTGACCCCAAGTAACACAGACACACACTTAAACCAAGTAGCACAAACACACTCTTACACCAAGTAACAAAGAAATACACTGACACCAAGCAACAAAGACACACACTTACACCAAGTAACACAGACATAGACTGACACCAAGTAACAAAGACATACACTTACACCAAGTAACACAGACATACACTGACACCAAGTAACAAAGACATACACTGATACCCAGTAACAAAGACATACTCTGACACCCAGTAACACAGACACACACGGACACCAAGGAACAAAGACACACACTTACACCAAGTAACACAGACACACACTGACACACAGTAACACAGACACACACTTACACCAAGTAACACAGACATACACTGACACCAAGTAACAAAGACATACACTGATACCCAGTAACACAGGCACACACTTACACCAAGTAACACAGACACACACTGACACCAAGTAACAAAGACATACACTTACACCAAGTAACACAGACACACACTTACACCAAGTGACACAAACACACACTGACACCAAGTAACAAAGACACACACTTACACCAAGTAACCCAGACATAGACTGACACCATGTAACAAAGACATACACTTACACCAAGTAACACAGACATACACTGACACCAAGTCACAAAGACACACACTGACACCCAGTAACAAAGACATACACTGACACCAGGTCACAAAGACATACACTGATACCCAGTAACACAGACACACACTTACACCAAGTAACACAGACATACACTGACACCAAGTAACATAGACATACACTGATACCCAGTAACACAGACACACACTTACACCAAGTGAAAAAGACAGACACTGATAACCAGTAACACAGACACACACTTACACCAAGTAACAAAGACATACACTGACACCCAGTAACACAGACACACACGGACACCAAGAAACAAAGACACACACTTACACCAAGTAACACAGACACACACTGACACCCAGTAATACAAACAAACACACTGACACCAAGTGACACAGACATACACTGACACCAAGTAACACAGACACACACTTAAACCAAGTAGCACAAACACACTCTTACACCAAGTAACAAAGAAATACACTGACACCAAGTAACAAAGACACACACTTACACCAAGTAACACAGACATAGACTGACACCAAGTAACAAAGACATACACTTACACCAAGTAACACAGACATACACTGACACCAAGTAACAAAGACATACACTGATACCCAGTAACAAAGACATACTCTGACACCCAGTAACACAGACACACACGGACACCAAGGAACAAAGACACACACTTACACCAAGTAACACAGACACACACTGACACACAGTAACACAGACACACACTTACACCAAGTAACACAGACATACACTGACACCAAGTAACAAAGACATACACTGATACCCAGTAACACAGGCACACACTTACACCAAGTAACACAGACACACACTGACACCAAGTAACAAATACATACACTTACACCAAGTAACAAAGACACACACTTACACCAAGTAACCCAGACATACACTGAAACCAAGTAACAAAGACAGACAATTTCACCAAGTAACAGAGACATACACTTACACCAAGTATTTTGACATACACTGACACCAAGTAACAAAGACATACACTGATATCCAGTAACACAGACACACACTTACACCAAGTAACAAAGACATACACTGACACCAAGTCACAAAGAAACACACTGACACCAAGTAACAAAGACATACACTGACACCAAGTCACAAAGACATACACTGATACCCAGTAACACAGACACACACTTACACCAAGTAACAAAGACAGACACTGATAACCAGTAACACAGACACACACTTACACCAAGTAACAAAGATATACACTGACTCCCAGTAACAAAGACATACACTGACACCCAGTAACACAGACACACACGGACACCAAGTAACAAAGACACACAATTACACCAAGTAACAAAGACACACACTGACACCCAGTAACACAATCAAACACACTGACACCAAGTGACACAGACATACACAGACACCAAGCAACAAAGACATACACTGACTCCAAGTAACACAGACACACACTTACACCAAGTAACACAAACACACACTTACGCCAAGTAACAAAGACATACACTGACACCAAGTAACACAGACACACACTGACACCCAGTAACACAAACAAACACACTGACACCAAGTGACACAGACATACACTGACACCAAGTAACAAAGACATACACTGACACCAAGTAACACAGACACACACTTACACCGAGTAACACAAACACACACTGACACCAAGTAACAAAGGCACACACTTACACCAAGTAACAAAGACACACACTTACACCAAGTAACACAGACAAACACTGAAATCAAGTATTTTGACATACACTGACACCAAGTAACAAAGACATCCACTGATACCCAGTAACACAGACACACACTTACATCAAGTAACACAGACACACACTTACACCAAGCAACAAAGACGTACACTGACACCAAGTCACAAAGACATACACGGATACCCAGTAACACAGACACACACTTACACCAAGTAGCACAGACATACACTGACACCAAGTAACAAAGTCATACACTGACACCCACTAACACAGACACACACGGACACCAAGTAACAAAGACACACACTTACACCAAGTAACACAGACACACACTGACACCCAGTAACACAGACACACACGGACAGCAAGTAAGAAAGACACACACTTACACCAAGTAACACAGACACACACTGACACCCAGTAACACAGACACACACTTACACCAAGTAACACAGACATACACTGACACCAAGTAACAAAGACATACACTGATACCCAGTAACACAGGCACACACTTACACCAAGTAACACAGACAAACACTGACATCAAGTAACAAAGACATACACTGACACCAAGTCACAAAGACATACACTGATACACAGTAACACAGACACACACTTACACCAATTAACAAAGACATACTCTGACACCCAGTAACAAAGACATACACTCACACCCAGTAACACAGACACACACGGACACCATGTAACAAAGACACACACTTACACCAAGTAACACAGACACACACTGACACCCATTAACAAAGACACACACTTGCACCAAGTAAATCAGACATACACTGACCCCAAGTGACAAAGACATACTCTTATACCCAGTAACACAGACACACGCTTACACCAAGTAACACAGACATACACTGACACCAAGTAACAAAGACATACACTGACACCAAGTAACAAAGACATACACTTACACAAAGTAACAAAGACACACACTTCCACCAAGTAACCCAGGCATACACTGAAACCAAGTAACAAAGACAGACACTTACACCAAGTATTTTGACATACACTGACACCAAGTAACAAAGACATACACTGATACCCAGTAACACAGACACACACTTCCGCCAAGTAACAAAGACAGACAATTACACCAAGTAACAAAGACATACACTTACACCAAGTATTTTGACATACACTGACACCAAGTAACAAAGACATACACTGATACCCAGTAACACAGACACACACTTCCACCAAGTAACAAAGAAATACACTGACATGAAGTGACAAAGAAGCACACTGACACCCAGTAACAAAGACATACACTGATACCAAGTCACCAAGACATACACAGACACCCAATAACACAGACACACACTTACACCAAGTAACAAAGACATACACTGACACCAATTCACAAAGACACACACTGACACCCAGTAACAAAGACATACACTGACACCAAGTAACAAAGACATACACTTACACAAAGTAACAAAGACACACACTTACACCAAGTAACCCAGGCATACACTGAAACCAAGTAACAAAGACAGACACTTACACCAAGTATTTTGACATACACTGACACCAAGTAACAAAGACATACACTGATACCCAGTAACACAGACACACACTTCCGCCAAGTAACAAAGACAGACAATTACACCAAGTAACAAAGACATACACTTACACCAAGTATTTTGACATACACTGACACCATGTAACAAAGACATACACTGATACCCAGTAACACAGACACACACTTCCACCATGTAACAAAGACAGACAATTACACCAAGTAACAAAGACATACACTTACACCAAGTATTTTGACATACACTGACACCAAGTAACAAAGACATACACTGATACCCAGTAACACAGACACACACTTACACCAAGTAACACAGACATACACTGACACCAAGTAACAAAGTCATACACTGACACCCAGTAACACAGACACACACGGACACCAAGTAACAAAGACACACACTTACACCAAGTAACACAGACACACACTGACACCCAGTAACACAGACACACACTGACACCAAGTAACACAGACATACACTGACACCAAGTAACAAAGACATACACTGACACCAAGTCACAAAGACATACACTGATACACAGTAACACAGACACACACTTACACCAAGTAACACAGACATACACTGACATCAAGTAACAAAGACATACACTGACACCAAGTCACAAAGACATACACTGATACACAGTAACACAGACACACACTTACACCAAGTAACAAAGACATAATCTGACACCCAGTAACAAAGACATACACTCACACCCAGTAACACAGACACACACGGACACCATGTAACAAAGACACACGCTTCCACCAAGTAACACAGACACACACTGACACCCATTAACACAGACACGCACTTACACCAAGTAAATCAGACATACACTGACACCAAGTGACAAAGACATACTCTGATACCCAGTAACACAGACACACACTTACACCAAGTAACACAGACATACACTGACACCAAGTAACAAAGACATACACTGACACCAAGTAACAAAGACATACACTTACACAAAGTAACAAAGACACACACTTACACCAAGTAACCCAGGCATACACTGAAACCAAGTAACAAAGACAGACACTTACACCAAGTATTTTGACATACACTGACACCAAGTAACAAAGACAGACACTGATACCCAGTAACACAGACACACACTTCCACCAAGTAACAAAGACAGACAATTACACCAACTAACAAAGACATACACTTACACCAAGTATTTTGACATCCACTGAAACCAAGTAACAAAGACATACACTGATACCCAGTAACACAGACACACACTTCCACCAAGTAACAAAGACAGACAATTACACCAAGTAACAAAGACATACACTTACACCAATTATTTTGACATACACTGACACCAAGTAACAAAGACATACACTGATACCCAGTAACACAGACACACACTTCCACCAAGTAACAAAGACATACACTGACAAGAAGTGACAAAGAAACACACTGACACCCAGTAACAAAGACATACACTGACACCAAGTCACAAAGACATACACTGACACCCAATAACACAGACACACACTTACACCAAGTAACAAAGACATACACTGACACCAATTCACAAAGACACACACTGACACCCAGTAACAAAGACTTACACTGAAACCAAGTCACAAAGACATACACTGATACCCAGTAACACAGACACACACATACACCAAGTAACACAGACATACACTGATACCCAGTAACACAGACACACACTTCCACCAAGTAACAAAGACATACACTGACACCCAGTAACAAAGACATACACTGACACCTAGTACCACAGACACACAGGACACCAAGTAACAAAGACACACACTTAAACCAAGTAACACAGACACACACTGACACCCAGTAACACAAACAAACACACTGACACCAAGTGACACAGACATACACTGACACCAAGTAACAAAGACATACACTGACACCAAGTAACACAGACACACACTTACACCAAGTAACACAAACACACACTGATACCAAGTAACAAAGACACACACTTACACCAAGTAACCCAGACATAGACTGACACCATGTAACAAAGACATACACTTACACCAAGTAACACAGACATACACTGACACCAAGTCACAAAGACACACACTGACACCCAGTAACAAAGACATACACTGACACCAAGTCACAAAGACATACACTGATACCCAGTAACACAGACACACACTTACACCAAGTAACACAGACATACACTGACACCAAGTAACAAAGACATACACTGATACCCAGTAACACAGACACACACTTACACCAAGTAAAAAAGACAGACACTGATAACCAGTAACACAGACACACACTTACACCAAGTAACAAAGACATACACTGACACCCAGTAACACAGACACCCACGGACACCAAGAAACAAAGACACACACTTACACCAAGTAACACAGACACACACTGACACCCAGTAACACAAACAAACACACTGACAGCAAGTGACACAGACATACACTGACACCAAGTAACACAGACACACACTTCAACCAAGTAGCACAAACACACACTTACACCAAGTAACACAGACACACACTGACACCCAGTAACACAGACACACACTTACACCAAGTAACACAGACATACACTGACACCCAGTAACACAGACACACACTTACACCAAGTAGCACAGACATACACTGACACCAAGTAACAAATACATACATTTACACCAAGTAACAAAGACAGACAATTTCACCAAGTAACAGAGACATACACTTACACCAAGTATTTTGACATACACTGACACCAAGTAACAAAGACATACACTGACACCAAGTAACAAAGACATACACTGATATCCAGTAACACAGACACACACTTACACCAAGTAACAAAGACATACACTGACACCAGGTCACAAAGAAACACACTGACACCAAGTAACAAAGACATACACTGACACAAGTCACAAAGACATACACTGATACCCAGTAACACAGACAAACACTTACACCAAGTAACAAAGACAGACACTGATAACCAGTAACACAGACACACACTTACACCAAGTAACAAAGATATACACTGACACCCAGTAACAAAGACATACACTGACACCCAGTAACACAGACACACACGGACACCAAGTAACAAAGAAACACAATTACACCAAGTAACAAAGACACACACTGACACCCAGTAACACAAACAAACACACTGACACCAAGTGACAAAGACATACACAGACACCAAGCAACAAAGACATACACTGACTCCAAGTAACACAGACACACACTTACACCAAGTAACACAAACACACACTTACGCGAAGTAACAAAGACATACACTGACACCAAATAACAAAGGCACACACTTACACCAAGTAACACAGACATAGACTGACACCAAGTAACAAAGACATACACTTACACCAAGTAACACAGACATACACTGACACCAAGTAACAAAGACATACATTGATACCCAGTAACACAGTCATACACTGACACCCAGTAACACAGACACACACGGACACCAAGTAACAAAGGCACACACTTACACCAAGTAACACAGACACACACTGACACCCAGTAACACAGACACAGACTTACACCAAGTAAAATAGACATACACTGACACCAAGTAACAAAGACATACACTGATACCCAGTAACACAGGCACACACTTACACCAAGTAACACAGACATACACTGACACCAAGTAACAAAGACATACACTGACACCAAGTAACAAAGACATACACTTACACCAAGTAACAAAGACACACACTTACACCAAGTAACCCAGACATACACTGAAACAAAGTAACAAAGACAGACAATTACACCAAGTAACAAAGACATACACTTACACCAAGTATTTTGACATACACTGACACCAAGTAACAAAGACATACACTGATACCCAGTAACACAGACACACACTCGCACCAAGTAACAAAGACATACATAGACACCAAGTCACAAAGACACACACTGACACCCAGTAACAAAGACGTAGACTGAAACCAAATCACAAAGACATACACTGATACCCAGTAACACAGACACACACTTACACCAAGTAACACAGACATACACTGACACCAAGTAACAAAGACATACACTGATACCCAGTAACACAGACACACACGTACACCAAGTAACAAAGACAGAAACTGATACCCAGTAACACAGACACAAACTTACACCAAGTAACAAAGACATACACTGACACCAAGTAACAAAGACATAAACTGACACCCAGTAACACAGACACACACGGACACCAAGTAACAAAGACAGACACTTACACCAAGTAACACAGACACACACTGACACCCAGTAACACAGACACAAACTTACACCAAGTAACAAAGACATACACTGACACCAAGTAACAAAGACATACACTTACACCAAGTAACAAAGACATACACTGACACCAAGTAACAAAGACATACACTGATACCCAGTAACACAGACACAAACTTACACCAAGTAACAAAGACATACACTGATACCCAGTAACACAGACACACACTTGCACCAAGTAACACAGACATACACTGATACCCAGGAACACAGACACACACTTACACCAAGAAACACAGACACACACTTACAACAAGTAACAAAGACATACACTTACACCAAGTAACACAGACATACACTGACACCAAGTAACAAAGACATACAATTACACCAAGTAACAAAGACACACACTTACACCAAGTAACAGATATACACTGGCACCAAGTAACAAAGACATGCACTGACACCCAGTAACACAGACACACACGGACACCAAGTAACAAAGACACACACTTACACCAAGTAACACAGACACACACTGACACCCAGTAACACAGACACACACTTACCCCAAGTAACACAGACATACACTGACAGCAAGTAACAAAGACATACACTGATTCCCAGTATCACAGACACACACTTACACCAAGTAACACAGACATACACTGACACTAAGTAACAAGGACATACAATGATACCCAGGAACACAGACACACACTTACACCAAGTAACACAGACACACACTTACACCAAGTTACAAAGACATACACTTACACCAAGAAACACAGACATACACTGACACCAAGTAACAAAGACATACACTGACACCAAGTCACAAAGACACACACTGACACCCAGTAACAAAGACATACAATGACACCAAGTCACAAAGACATACACTGATACCCAGGAACACAGACACAAACTGACACCCAGTAACAAAGACATACACTGATATCAAGTAACAAAGACATACACAGATACCCAGTAACGAAGAAACACACTGACACCCAGTAACAAAGACATACACTGACACCAAGTAACAAAGACATACACTGATACCCAGTAACACAGACACACACTGACACCCAGTAACAAAGACAAACACTGATACCAAGTCACAAAGACATACACTGATACCCAGTAACACAGACACACACTGACACCAAGTAACAATGAGATGCACTGACACCAAGTAACAAAGACATACACTTACACCAAGTAACAAATACATACACTTACACCAAGTAACACAGACATACACTGACACCAAGTAACAAAGACACACACTTACACCAAGTAACAAAGACATACACTGATACCCAGTAACACAGGCACACACTTACACCAAGTAACACAGTCACACTCTGACACCAAGTAACCCAGACATACACTGAAACCAAGTAACAAAGACAGACAATTTCACCAAGTAACAGAGACATACACTTACACCAAGTATTTTGACATACACTGACACCAAGTAACAAAGGCATACACTGATATCCAGTAACACAGACACACACTTACACCAAGTAACAAAGACATACACTGACACCAAGTCACAAAGAAACACACTGACACCAAGTAACAAAGACATACACTGACACCAAGTCACAAAGACATACACTGATACCCAGTAACACAGACACACACTTACACCAAGTAACAAAGACAGACATTGATAACCAGTAACACAGACACACACCTACACCAAGTAACAAAGACACACAATTACACCAAGTAACAAAGACACACACTGACACCCAGTAACACAAACAAACACACTTACACCAAGTGACACAGACATACACAGACACCAAGCAACAAAGACATACACTGACTCCAAGTAACACAGACACACACTTACACCAAGTAACACAAACACACACTTACGCCAAGTAACAAAGACATACACTGACACCAAGTAACACAGACATAGACTGACACCAAGTAACAAAGACATACACTTACACCAAGTAACACAGACATACACTGACACCAAGTAACAAAGACATACATTGATACCCAGTAACACAGTCATACACTGACACCCAGTAACACAAACACACACGGACACCAAGTAACAAAGGCACACACTTACATCAAGTAACACAGACACACACTGACACCCAGTAACTCAGACACAGACTTCCACCAAGTAAAATAGACATTCACTGACACCAAGTAACAAAGACATACACTGATACCCAGTAACACAGGCACACACTTACACCAAGTAACACAGACATACACTGACACCAAGTAACAAAGACATACACTGACACCAAGTAACAAAGACATACACTTACACCAAGTAACAAAGACACACACTTACACCAAGTAACCCAGACATACACTGAAACCAAGTAACAAAGACAGACAATTACACCAAGTAACAAAGACATACACTTACACCAAGTATTTTGACATACACTGACACCAAGTAACAAAGACATACACTCATACCCAGTAACACAGACAAACACTTGCACCAAGTAACAAAGACATACATTGACACCAAGTCACAAAGACACACACTGACACCCAGTAACAAAGACGTAGACTGAAACCAAGTCACAAAGACATACACTGATAACCAGTAACACAGACACACATTTACACCAAGTAACACAGACATACACTGACACCAAGTAACAAAGACATACACTGATACCCAGTAACACAGACACACACTTACACCAAGTAACAAAGACAGACACTGATACCCAGTAACACAGACACACACTTACACCAAGTAACAAAGATATACACTGACACCAAGTAACAAAGACATACACTTACACCAAGTAACAAAGACATACACTGATAGCCAGTAACACAGACACAAACTTACACCAAGTAACAAAGACACACACTTACACCAAGTAACACAGATATACACTGGCACCAAGTAACAAAGACATGCACTGACACCCAGTCACACAGACACACACGGACACCAAGTAACAAAGACACACACTTACACCAAGTAACACAGACACACACTGACACCCAGTAACACAGACACACACTTACATCAAGTAACACAGACATACACTGACACCAAGTAACAAAGACATACGCTGATACCCAGTAACACAGACACACACTTGCACCAAGTAACACAGACATACACTGACACCAAGTAACAAGGACACACACTGAACCCCAATAACACAGACACACACTTACACCAAGTAACACAGACACACACTGACACCCAGTAACACAGACACACACTTACATCAAGTAACACAGACACACACTTACACCAAGTTACAAAGACATACACTTACACCAAGAAACACAGACATACACTGACACCAAGTAACAAAGACATACACTGACACCAAGTCACAAAGACACACACTGACACCCAGTAACAAAGACATACAATGACACCAAGTCACAAAGACATACACTGATACCCAGGAACACAGACACACACTTACACCAAGAAATACAGACATACACTGACACCAAGTAACAAAGACATACACTGACACCAAGTCAAAAAGACATACACTGATACCCAGTAACACAGACACCCACTGACACCCAGTAACAAAGACAAACACTGATAACAAGTCACAAAGACATACACTGATACCCAGTAACACAGACACACACTGACACCAAGTAACAAAGAGAAGCACTGACACCAAGTAACAAAGACATACACTTACATCAGGTAACAAAGACATACACTTACACCAAGTAACATAGACATACACTGACACCAAGTAACAAAGACATCCACTGACACCAAGTAACAAAGACATACACTTATACCAAGTAACAAAGACAGACAATTACACCAAGTAACTAAGACAAACACTTGCACCAAGTATTTTGACATACACTGACACCAAGTAACAAAGACATACACTGATACCCAGTAACACAGACACACACTTACACCAAGTAACAAAGACATACATTGACACTAAGTCACAAAGACACACACTGACACCCAGTAACAAAGACATACACTGACACCAAGTCACAAAGATATATACTGATACCAAGTCACAAAGACATACACTGATACCCAGTAACACAGACACACACTTACATCAAGTAACAAATACATACACTGACACCAAGTCACAAAGACACACACTGACACCCAGTAACAAAGACATACATAGACACCAAGTCACAAAGACATACACTGATAACCAGTAACACAGACACACACTTACTCCAAGTAACACAGACATACACTGACACCAAGTAACACAGACACACACTTACACCAAGTAACAAAGACAGACACTGATACCCAGTAACACAGACACACACTTACACCAAGTAACAAAGACATACACTGACACCCAGTAACAAAGACATACACTGACACCCAGTAACACAGACACACATGGACAGCAAGTAACACAGACACACACTGACACCCAGTAACACAGACACACACTTACACCAAGTAACAAAGACAGACACTGATACCCAGTAACACAGACACACACTTACACCAAGTAACAAAGACATACACTGACACCAAGTAACAAAGACATACACTGACACCCAGTAACAAAGACACACACTTACACCAAGTAACACAGACACACACTGACACCCAGTAACACAGACACACACTTACACCAAGTAACACAGACATACACTGACACCAAGTAACAAAGACATACACTGATACCCAGTAACAAAGACACACACTTACACGAAGTAACACAGACATACACTGATACCCAGGAACACAGACACACACTTACACCAAGTAACACAGATATACACTGGCACCATGTCACAAAGACATGCACTGACACCCAGTAACACAGACACACACTTACACGAAGTAACACAGACATACACTGATACCCAGGAACACAGACACACACTTACACCAAGTAACACAGACACACACTTACACCAAGTAACAAAGGCATACACTTACACCAAGTAACAAAGACATACACTGACACCAAGTAACAAAGACATACAATTACAACAAGTAACAAAGACACACACTTACACCAAGTAGCACAGATATACACTGGCACCATGTCACAAAGACATGCACTGACACCCAGTAACACAGACACACACGGACACCAAGTAACAAAGACACACACTTACACCAAGTAACACAGACACACACTGACACCCAGTAACACAGATACACACTTACACCAAGTAACACAGACTTACACTGACACCAAGTAACAAAGACATACACTGATACCCAGTAACACAGACACACACTGACACCAAGTAACACAGACATACACTGACACCAGTTAACAAGGACATACAATGATACCCAGGAACACAGACACACACTTACACCAAGTAACAAAGACATACACTTACACCAAGTAACACAGACATACACTGACACCAAGTAACAAAGACATGCACTGATACCTAGTAACACAGACACACACTGACACCCAGTTAGAAGCACACACTGATCCCCAGTAACTCAGACACACACTGATACCCAGTAACACAGACATACACTGACACCAAGTCACAACGACATACACTGACACCAAGTCACAACGACATACACTGACACCCAGTAACAAAGACATACACAGACACCAAGTCACAAAGACATACACTGATAACCAGGAACACAGACACACACTGACTCCAAGTAACACAGACATACACTGACACCAAGTAACAAAGACATACACTGATACCCAGTAACAAAGACATACACTGACACCAAGTAACACAGACACACACTTACACCAAGTAACAAAGACACACACTTCCACCAAGTAACACAGACACACACTGACACCCAGTAACACAGACACAGCTTACACCAAGTAACACAGACATACACTGACACCAAGTAACAAAGACATACACTGATACCCAGTAACACAGACACACACTTACACCAAGTAACACAGACATACACTGATACCCAGGAACACAGACACACACTTACACCAAGTAACACAGACACACACTTACACCAAGTAACAAAGACATACACTTACACCAAGTAACACAGACATACACTGACACCAAGTAACAAAGACATACAATTACAACAAGTAACAAAGACACACACTTACACCATTTAACACAGATATACACTGGCACCATGTCACAAAGACATGCACTGACACACAGTAACACAGACACACACGGACACCAAGTAACAAAGACACACACTTACACCAAGTAACACAGACACACACTGACACCCAGTAACACAGATACACACTTACACCAAGTAACACAGACATACACTGACACCAAGTAACAAAGACATACACTGATACCCAGTAACAACGACACACACTGACACCAAGTAACACAGACATACACTGACACCAATAAACAAGGACATACAATGATACCCAGGAACACAGACACACACTTACACCAAGTAACACAGACACACACTTACACCAAGTAACAAAGACATACACTTACACCAAGTAACACAGACATACACTGACACCAAGTAACAAAGACATGCACTGATACCCAGTAACACAGACACACACTGACACCCAGTTAGAAACACACACTGACCCCCAGTAACACAGACATACACTGACACCAAGTCACAACGACATATACTGACACCCAGTAACAAAGACATACACAGACACCAAGTCACAAAGACATACACTGATACACAGACATACACTGACACCAAGTAACAAAGACATACACTGATACCCAGTATCACAGACACACACTTAAACCAAGTAACAAAGACATGCACTGACACCAAGTCACAAAGACACACACTGACACAGAGTAACAAAGACATACACTGATACCAAGTCACAAAGACATACACCGATACCCAGTAACACAGAAACACACTGACACCCAGTAACAAAGACACACACAGATACCAAGTCACAAAGACATACACTGATACCCAGTAATACAGACACACACTGACACCAAGTAACAAAGGCATACACTGACACCAAGTAACAGAGACATACACTTGCACCAAGTAACAAAGAAACACAATTACACCAAGTAACAAAGACATACACTTACACCAAGTATTTTGACATACACTGACACCAAGGAACAAAGACATACACTGATACCCAGTAACACAGACACACACTTACATCAAGTAACAAAGACATACACTGACACCAAGTCACAAAGACACACACTGACACCCAGTAACAAAGACATACATTGACACCAAGTCACAAAGACATACACTGATAACCAGTAACACAGACACACACTTACTCCAAGTAACACAGACATACACTGACACCAAGTAACACAGACACACACTTAGACCAAGTAACAAAGACAGACACTGATACCCGGTAACAGAGACACACACTTACACCAAGTAACACAGACACACACTGACACCCAGTAACAAAGACACACACTGACACCCAGTAACACAGACACACATGGACACCAAGTAACAAAGACACACACTTACACCAAGTAACACAGGCACACACTGACACCCAGTAACAAAGGCACACACTTACACCAAGTAACACAGACATACACTGACACCAAGTAACATAGACATACACTGATACACAGTAACACAGACACACACTTACACCAAGTAACACAGACATACACTGATACCCAGGAACACAGACACACACTTACACCAAGTAACACAGACACACACTTACACCAAGTAACAAAGACATACACTTACACCAAGTAACACAGACATACACTGATACCCAGTAACAAAGACATACACTGACACCCAGTAACACAGACACACACGGACACCAAGTAACACAGACATACACTAGCACCATGTCACAAAGACATGCACTGACACCCAGTAACAAAGACATACACAGACACCAAGTCACAAAGACATACACTGATAAACAGACATACACTGACACCAAGTAACAAAGACATACACTGATACCCAGTATCACAGACACACACTTAAACCAAGTAACAAAGACATGCACTGACACCAAGTCACAAAGACACACACTGACACAGAGTAACAAAGACATACACTGATACCAAGTCACAAAGACATACACTGATACCCAGTAACATAGAACAAACTGACACCCAGTAACAAAGACATACACAGATACCAAGTCACAAAGACATACACTGATACCCAGTAATACAGACACACACTGACACCAAGTAACAAAGGCATACACTGACACCAAGTAACAGTGACATACACTTGCACCAAGTAACAAAGACAGACAATTACACCAAGTAACAAAGACATACACTTACACCAAGTATTTTGACATACACTGACACCAAGGAACAAAGACATACACTGATATCCAGTAACACAGACACACACTTACATCAAGTAACAAAGACATACACTGACACCAAGTCACAAAGACACACACTGACACCCAGTAACAAAGACATACATTGACACCAAGTCACAAAGACATGCACTGATAACCAGTAACACAGACACACACTTACTCCAAGTAACACAGACATACACTGACACCAAGTAACACAGACACACACTTAGACCAAGTAACAAAGACAGACACTGATACCCGGTAACAGAGACACACACTTACACCAAGTAACACAGACACACACTGACACCCAGTAACAAAGACACACACTGACACCCAGTAACACAGACACACATGGACACCAAGTAACAAAGACACACACTTACACCAAGTAACACAGACACACACTGACACCCAGTAACAAAGGCACACACTTACACCAAGTAACACAGACATACACTGACACCAAGTAACATAGACATACACTGATACACAGTAACACAGACACACACTTACACCAAGTAACACAGACACACACTGACACCCAGTAACAAAGGCACACACTTACACCAAGTAACACAGACATACACTGACACCAAGTAACATAGACATACACTGATACACAGTAACACAGACACACACTTACACCAAGTAACACAGACATACACTGATACCCAGGAACACAGACACACACTTACACCAAGTAACACAGACACACACTTACACCAAGTAACAAAGACATACACTTACACCAAGTAACAAAGACAAACACTGATACCCAGTAACAAAGACATACACTGACACCCAGTAACACAGACACACACGGACACCAAGTAACAAAGACACACACTTACTCCAAGTAACACAGACACACACTGACACCCAGTAACACAGATACACACTTACACCAAGTAACACAGACTTACAATGACACCAAGTAACAAAGACATACACTGATACCCAGTAACACAGACACACACTGACACCAAGTAACACAGACATACACTGACACCAATTAACAAGGACATACAATGATACCCAGGAACACAGACACACACTTACACCAAGTAACAAAGACATACACTTACACCAAGTAACACAGACATACACTGACACCAAGTAACAAAGACATGCACTGATACCTAGTAACACAGACACACACTGACACCCAGTTAGAAGCACACACTGATCCCCAGTAACTCAGACACACACTGACCCCCAGTAACACAGACATACACTGACACCAAGTCACAACGACATACACTGACACCCAGTAACAAAGACATACACAGACACCAAGTCACAAAGACATACACTGATAACCAGGAACACAGACACACACTGACTCCAAGTAACACAGACATACACTGACACCAAGTAACAAAGACATACACTGATACCCAGTAACAAAGACATACACTGACACCAAGTAACACAGACACACACTTACACCAAGTAACAAAGACACACACTTACACCAAGTAACACAGACACACACTGACACCCAGTAACACAGACACAGCTTACACCAAGTAACACAGACATACACTGACACCAAGTAACAAAGACATACACTGATACCCAGTAACACAGACACACACTTACACCAAGTAACACAGACATACACTTACACCAAGTAACAAAGACATACACTTACACCAAGTAACACAGACATACACTGACACCAAGTAACAAAGACATACAATTACAACAAGTAACAAATACACACACTTACACCATTTAACACAGATATACACTGGCACCATGTCACAAAGACATGCACTGACACCCAGTAACACAGACACACACGGACACCAAGTAACAAAGACACACACTTACACCAAGTAACACAGACACACACTGACACCCAGTAACACAGATACACACTTACACCAAGTAACACAGACATACACTGACACCAAGTAACAAAGACATACACTGATACCCAGTAATACAGACACACACTGACACCAAGTAACAAAGGCATACACTGACACCAAGTAACAGAGACATACACTTGCACCAAGTAACAAAGACAGACAATTACACCAAGTAACAAAGACATACACTTACACCAAGTATTTTGACATACACTGACACCAAGGAACAAAGACATACACTGATACCCAGTAACACAGACACACACTTACATCAAGTAACAAAGACATACACTGACACCAAGTCACAAAGACACACACTGACACCCAGTAACAAAGACATACATTGACACCAAGTCACAAAGACATACACTGATAACCCGTAACACAGACACACACTTACTCCAAGTAACACAGACATACACTGACACCAAGTAACACAGACACACACTTAGACCAAGTAACAAAGACAGACACTGATACCCGGTAACAGAGACACACACTTACACCAAGTAACACAGACACACACTGACACCCAGTAACAAAGACACACACTGACACCCAGTAACACAGACACACATGGACACCAAGTAACAAAGACACACACTTACACCAAGTAACACAGACACACACTGACACCCAGTAACAAAGGCACACACTTACACCAAGTAACACAGACATACACTGACACCAAGTAACATAGACATACACTGATACACAGTAACACAGACACACACTTACACCAAGTAACACAGACACACACTGACACCCAGTAACAAAGGCACACACTTACACCAAGTAACACAGACATACACTGACACCAAGTAACATAGACATACACTGATACACAGTAACACAGACACACACTTACACCAAGTAACACAGACATACACTGATACCCAGGAACACAGACACACACTTACACCAAGTAACACAGACACACACTTACACCAAGTAACAAAGACATACACTTACACCAAGTAACAAAGACATACACTGATACCCAGTAACAAAGACATACACTGACACCCAGTAACACAGACACACACGGACACCAAGTAACAAAGACACACACTTACACCAAGTAACACATACACACACTGACACCCAGTAACACAGATACACACTTACACCAAGTAACACAGACTTACACTGACACCAAGTAACAAAGACATACACTGATACCAAGTAACACAGACACACACTGACACCAAGTAACACAGACATACACTGACACCAGTTAACAAGGACATACAATGATACCCAGGAACACAGACACACACTTACACCAAGTAACAAAGACATACACTTACACCAGGTAACACAGACATACACTGACACCAAGTAACAAAGACATGCACTGATACCTAGTAACACAGACACACACTGACACCCAGTTAGAAGCACACACTGATCCCCAGTAACTCAGACACACACTGACCCCCAGTAACACAGACATACACTGACACCAAGTCACAACGACATACACTGACACCAAGTCACAACGACATACACTGACACCCAGTAACAAAGACATACACAGACACCAAGTCACAAGGACATACACTGATAACCAGGAACACAGACACACACTGACTCCAAGTAACACAGACAAACACTGACACCAAGTAACAAAGACATACACTGATACCCAGTAACAAAGACATACACTGACACCAAGTAACACAGACACACACTTACACCAAGTAACAAAGACACACACTTACACCAAGTAACACAGACACACACTGACACCCAGTAACACAGACACAGCTTACACCAAGTAACACAGACATACACTGACACCAAGTAACAAGGACATACACTGATACCCAGTAACACAGACACACACTTAAACCAAGTAACACAGACACACACTTACACCAAGTAACACAGACATACACTGATACCCAGGAACACAGACACACACTTACACCAAGTAACACAGACACACACTTACACCAAGTAACAAAGACATACACTTACACCAAGTAACACAGACATACACTGACACCAAGTAACAAAGACATACAATTACAACAAGTAACAAAGACACACACTTACACCATTTAACACAGATATACACTGGCACCATGTCACAAAGACATGCACTGACACCCAGTAACACAGACACACACGGACACCAAGTAACAAAGACACACACTTACACCAAGTAACACAGACACACACTGACACCCAGTAACACAGATACACACTTACACCAAGTAACACAGACATACACTTACACCAAGTAACACAGACACACACTTACACCAAGTAACAAAGACATACACTTACACCAAGTAACACAGACATACACTGACACCAAGTAACAAAGACATACAATTACAACAAGTAACAAAGACACACACTTACACCATTTAACACAGATATACACTGGCACCATGTCACAAAGACATGCACTGACACACAGTAACACAGACACACACGGACACCAAGTAACAAAGACACACACTTACACCAAGTAACACAGACACACACTGACACCCAGTAACACAGATACACACTTACACCAAGTAACACAGACATACACTGACACCAAGTAACAAAGACATACACTGATACCCAGTAACAACGACACACACTGACACCAAGTAACACAGACATACACTGACACCAATAAACAAGGACATACAATGATACCCAGGAACACAGACACACACTTACACCAAGTAACACAGACACACACTTACACCAAGTAACAAAGACATACACTTACACCAAGTAACACAGACATACACTGACACCAAGTAACAAAGACATGCACTGATACCCAGTAACACAGACACACACTGACACCCAGTTAGAAACACACACTGACCCCCAGTAACACAGACATACACTGACACCAAGTCACAACGACATATACTGACACCCAGTAACAAAGACATACACAGACACCAAGTCACAAAGACATACACTGATACACAGACATACACTGACACCAAGTAACAAAGACATACACTGATACCCAGTATCACAGACACACACTTAAACCAAGTAACAAAGACATGCACTGACACCAAGTCACAAAGACACACACTGACACAGAGTAACAAAGACATACACTGATACCAAGTCACAAAGACATACACTGATACCCAGTAACACAGAAACACACTGACACCCAGTAACAAAGACATACACAGATACCAAGTCACAAAGACATACACTGATACCCAGTAATACAGACACACACTGACACCAAGTAACAAAGGCATGCACTGACACCAAGTAACAGAGACATACACTTGCACCAAGTAACAAAGAAAGACAATTACACCAAGTAACAAAGACATACACTTACACCAAGTATTTTGACATACACTGACACCAAGGAACAAAGACATACACTGATACCCAGTAACACAGACACACACTTACATCAAGTAACAAAGACATACACTGACACCAAGTCACAAAGACACACACTGACACCCAGTAACAAAGACATACATTGACACCAAGTCACAAAGACATACACTGATAACCAGTAACACAGACACACACTTACTCCAAGTAACACAGACATACACTGACACCAAGTAACACAGACACACACTTAGACCAAGTAACAAAGACAGACACTGATACCCGGTAACAGAGACACACACTTACACCAAGTAACACAGACACACACTGACACCCAGTAACAAAGACACACACTGACACCCAGTAACACAGACACACATGGACACCAAGTAACAAAGACACACACTTACACCAAGTAACACAGGCACACACTGACACCCAGTAACAAAGGCACACACTTACACCAAGTAACACAGACATACACTGACACCAAGTAACATAGACATACACTGATACACAGTAACACAGACACACACTTACACCAAGTAACACAGACATACACTGATACCCAGGAACACAGACACACACTTACACCAAGTAACACAGACACACACTTACACCAAGTAACAAAGACATACACTTACACCAAGTAACACAGACATACACTGATACCCAGTAACAAAGACATACACTGACACCCAGTAACACAGACACACACGGACACCAAGTAACACAGACATACACTAGCACCATGTCACAAAGACATGCACTGACACCCAGTAACAAAGACATACACAGACACCAAGTCACAAAGACATACACTGATACACAGACATACACTGACACCAAGTAACAAAGACATACACTGATACCCAGTATCACAGACACACACTTAAACCAAGTAACAAAGACATGCACTGACACCAAGTCACAAAGACACACACTGACACAGAGTAACAAAGACATACACTGATACCAAGTCACAAAGACATACACTGATACCCAGTAACACAGAAACACACTGACACCCAGTAACAAAGACATACACAGATACCAAGTCACAAAGACATACACTGATACCCAGTAATACAGACTCACACTGACACCAAGTAACAAAGGCATACACTGACACCAAGTAACAGAGACATACACTTGCACCAAGTAACAAAGACAGACAATTACACCAAGTAACAAAGACATACACTTACACCAAGTATTTTGACATACACTGACACCAAGGAACAAAGACATACACTGATATCCAGTAACACAGACACACACTTACATCAAGTAACAAAGACATACACTGACACCAAGTCACAAAGACACACACTGACACCAAGTAACAAAGACATGCACTGGTACCTAGTAACTCAGACACACACTGACCCCCAGTAACACAGACATACACTGACACCAAGTCACAACGACATACACTGACACCCAGTAACAAAGACATACACAGACACCAAGTCACAAAGACATACACTGATAACCAGGAACACAGACACACACTGACTCCAAGTAACACAGACATACACTGACACCAAGTAACAAAGACATACACTGATACCCAGTAACAAAGACATACACTGACACCAAGTAACACAGACACACACTTACACCAAGTAACAAAGACACACACTTACACCAAGTAACACAGACACACACTGACACCCAGTAACACAGACACAGCTTACACCAAGTAACACAGACATACACTGACACCAAGTAACAAAGACATACACTGATACCCAGTAACACAGACACACACTTACACCAAGTAACACAGACATACACTTACACCAAGTAACAAAGACATACACTTACACCAAGTAACACAGACATACACTGACACCAAGTAACAAAGACATACAATTACAACAAGTAACAAATACACACACTTACACCATTTAACACAGATATACACTGGCACCATGTCACAAAGACATGCACTGACACCCAGTAACACAGACACACACGGACACCAAGTAACAAAGACACACACTTACACCAAGTAACACAGACACACACTGACACCCAGTAACACAGATACACACTTACACCAAGTAACACAGACATACACTGACACCAAGTAACAAAGGCATACACTGATACCCAGTAACAACGACACACACTGACACCAAGTAACACAGACATACACTGACACCAATTAACAAGGACATACAATGATACCCAGGAACACAGACACACACTTACACCAAGTAACACAGACACACACTTACACCAAGTAACAAAGACATACACTTACACCAAGTAACACAGACATACACTGACACCAAGTAACAAAGACATGCACTGATACCCAGTAACACAGACACACACTGACACCCAGTTAGAAACACACACTGACCCCCAGTAACACAGACATACACTGACACCAAGTCACAACGACATACACTGACACCCAGTAACAAAGACATACACAGACACCAAGTCACAAAGACATACACTGATACACAGACATACAATGACACCAAGTAACAAAGACATACACTGATACCCAGTATCACAGACACACACTTAAACCAAGTAACAAAGACATGCACTGACACCAAGTCACATAGACACACACTGACACAGAGTAACAAAGCCATACACTGATACCAAGTCACAAAGACATACACTGATACCCAGTAACACAGAAACACACTGACACCCAGTAACAAAGACATACACAGATACCAAGTCACAAAGACATACACTGATACCCAGTAATACAGACACACACTGACACCAAGTAACAAAGGCATACACTGACACCAGGTAACAGAGACATACACTTGCACCAAGTAACAAAGACAGACAATTACACCAAGTAACAAAGACATACACTTACACCAAGTATTTTGACATACACTGACACCAAGGAACAAAGACATACACTGATACCCAGTAACACAGACACACACTTACATCAAGTCACAAAGACATACACTGATAACCAGTAACACAGACACACACTTACTCCAAGTAACACAGACATACACTGACACCAAGTAACACAGACACACACTTAGACCAAGTAACAAAGACAGACACTGATACCCGGTAACAGAGACACACACTTACACCAAGTAACACAGACACACACTGACACCCAGTAACAAAGACACACACTGACACCCAGAAACACAGACACACATGGACACCCAGTAACAAAGGCACACACTTACACCAAGTAACACAGACATACACTGACACCAAGTAACATAGACATACACAGATACACAGTAACACAGACACACACTTACACCAAGTAACACAGACATACACTGATACCCAGGAACACAGACACACACTTACACCAAGTAACACAGACACACACTTACACCAAGTAACAAAGACATACACTTACACCAAGTAACACAGACATACACTGACACCAAGTAACAAAGACATACAATTACAACAAGTAACAAAGACACACACTTACACCATGTAACACAGACATACACTAGCACCATGTCACAAAGACATGCACTGACACCCAGTAACACAGACACACACGGACACCAAGTAACAAAGACACACACTTGCACCAAGTAACACAGACACACACTGAAACCCAGAAACACAGACACACACTTGCACCAAGTAACACAGACATACACTGACACCAAGCAACAAAGACATACACTGATACCCAGTAACAAAGACACACACTTACACCAAGTAACACAGACATACACTGATACCCAGGAACACAGACACACAGTTCCACCAAGTAACACAGACACACACTGACACCCCAGTAACACAGACACACACTGACACCAAGTAACAATGACACACACTTACAACAAGTAACACAGACACACACTGACACCCCAGTAACACAGACACACACTTACACCAAGTAACACAGACATACACTGACACCAAGTAACAAAGACATACACTGATACCCAGTAACACAGACACACACTTACACCAAGTAACACAGACATACACTGACACCAATTAACAAGGACATACAATGATACCCAGGAACACAGACACACACTTACACCAAGTAACAAAGACACACACTTACACCAAGTAACAAAGACATACACTTACACCAAGTAACACAGTCATACACTGACACCAAGTAACAAAGACATGCACTGATACCCAGTAACACAGACACACACTGACACCCAGTTAGAAACACACACTGATCCCCAGTAACTCAGACACACACTGACCCCCAGTAACACAGACATACACTGACACCAAGTCACAACGACAGACACTGACACCCAGTAACAAAGACATACACTGACACCAAGTCACAAAGACATACACTGATACACAGACATACACTGACACCAAGTAACAAAGACATACACTGATACCCAGTATCACAGACACACACTTAAACCAAGTAACAAAGACATGCACTGACACCAAGTCACAAAGACACACACTGACAACCAGTAACAAAGACATACACTGATACCAAGTCACAAAGACATACACTGATGCCCAGTAACACAGACACACACTGACACCAAGTAACAAAGACATACACTGACACCAAGTAACAAAGACATACACTTACACCAAGTAACAAAGACAGACAATTACACCAAGTAACAAAGACATACACTTGCACCAAGTATTTTGACATACACTGACACCAAGTAACAAAGACATACACTGATACCCAGTAACACAGACACACACTTACATCAAGTAACAAAGACATACACTGACACCAAGTCACTAAGACACACACTGACACCCAGTAACAAAGACATACATTGACACCAAGTCACAAAGACAAACACTGATAACCAGTAACACAGACACACACTTACTCCAAGTAACACAGACATACACTGACACCAAGTAACAAAGACATACACTGATACCCAGTAACAAAGACATACACTGACACCAAGTAACACAGACATACACTGACATCAATTATCAAGGACATACAATGATACCCAGGAACACAGACACACACTTACACCAAGTAACAAAGACACACACTTGCACCAAGTAACAAAGACATACACTTACACCAAGTAACACAGTCATACACTGACACCAAGTAACAAAGACATGCACTGATACCCAGTAACACAGACACACACTGACACCCAGTTAGAAACACACACTGATCCCCAGTAACTCAGACACACACTGACCCCCAGTAACACAGACATACACTGACACCAAGTCACAACGACAGACACTGACACCCAGTAACAAAGACATACACTGACACCAAGTCACAAAGACATACACTGATACACAGACATACACTGACACCAAGTAACAAAGACATACACTGATACCCAGTATCACAGACACACACTTAAACCAAGTAACAAAGACATGCACTGACACCAAGTCACAAAGACACACACTGACACCCAGTAACAAAGACATACACTGATACCAAGTCACAAAGACATACACTGATACCCAGTAACACAGACACACACTGACACCAAGTAACAAAGACATACACTGACACCAAGTAACAAAGACATACACTTACACCAAGTAACAAAGACAGACAATTACACCAAGTAACAAAGACATACACTTGCACCAAGTATTTTGACATACACTGACACCAAGTAACAAAGACATACACTGATACCCAGTAACACAGACACACACTTACATCAAGTAACAAAGACATACACTGACACCAAGTCACTAAGACACACACTGACACCCAGTAACAAAGACATACATTGACACCAAGTCACAAAGACATACACTGATAACCAGTAACACAGACACACACTTACTCCAAGTAACACAGACATACACTGACACCAAGTAACAAAGACATACACTGATACCCAGTAACAAAGACATACACTGACACCAAGTAACACAGACACACACTTACACCAAGTAACAAAGACAGACACTGATACCCAGTAACACAGACACACACTTACACCAAGTAACAAAGACATACACTGACACCCAGTAACAAAGACATACATTGACACCAAGTCACAAAGACATACACTGATAACCAGTAGCACAGACACACACTTACTCCAAGTAACACAGACATACACTGACACCAAGTAACACAGACACACACTTAGAACAAGTAACAAAGACAGACACTGATACCCGGTAACAGAGACACACACTTACACCAAGTAACACAGATACACACTGACACCCAGTAACAAAGACACACACTGACACCCAGTAACACAGACACACATGGACACCAAGTAACAAAGACACACACTTACACCAAGTAACACAGACACACACTGACACCCAGTAACAAAGGCACACACTTACACCAAGTAACACAGACATACACTGACACCAAGTAACAAAGACATACACTGATACCCAGTAACACAGACACACACTTACACCAAGTAACACAGACATACACTGATACCCAGGAACACAGACACACACTTACACCAAGTAACAAAGACATACACTTACACCAAGTAACACAGACATACACTGACACCAAGTAACAAAGACATACAATTACAACAAGTAACAAAGACACACACTTACACCAAGTAACACAGACATACACTAGCACCATGTCACAAAGACATGCACTGACACCCAGTAACACAGACACACACGGACACCAAGTAACAAAGACATACACTTGCACCAAGTAACACAGACACACACTGAAACCCAGTAACACAGACACACACTTACACCAAGTAACACAGACATACACTGACACCAAGCAACAAAGACATACACTGATACCCAGTAACACAGACACACACTTACACCAAGTAACACAGTCATACACTGACACCAATTAACAAGGACATACAATGATACCCAGGAACACAGACACACACTTACACCAGGTAACACAGACACACACTTACACCAAGTAACACAGACACACACTGACACCCAGTAACACAGACACACACTTACACCAAGTAACACAGACATACACTGACACCAAGCAACAAAGACATACACTGATACCCAGTAACACAGACACACACTTACACCAAGTAACACAGTCATACACTGACACCAAGTAACAAAGACATGCACTGATACCCAGTAAAACAGACACACACTGACACCCAGTTAGAAACACACACTGATCCCCAGTAACTCAGACACACACTGACCCCCAGTAACACAGACATACACTGACACCAAGTCACAACGACATACACTGACACCCAGTAACAAAGACATACACTGACATCAAGTCAGAAAGACATACACTGATACACAGACATACACTGACACCAAGTAACAAAGACATACACTGACACCAAGTAACACAGACACACACTTATACCAAGTAACAAAGACAGACACTGATACCCAGTAACACAGACACACACTTACACCAAGTAACAAAGACATACACTGACACCCAGTAACAAAGACATACACTGACACCCAGTAACACAGACACACATGGACACCAAGTAACAAAGACACACACTTACACCAAGTAACACAGACACACACTGACACCCAGTAACACAGACACACACTTACACCAAGTAACACAGACATACACTGACACCAAGTAACAAAGACATACACTGATACCCAGTAACAAAGACACACACTTACACCAAGTAACACAGACATACACTGATACCCAGGAACACAGACACACACTTACACCAAGTAACACAGACACACACTTACACCAAGTAACAAAGACATACACTTACACCAAGTAACACAGACATACACTGACACCAAGTAACAAAGACATACAATTACAACAAGTAACAAAGACACACACTTACACCAAGTAACACAGATATACACTGGCACCATGTCACAAAGACATGCACTTTCACCCAGTAACACAGACACACACGGACACCAAGTAACAAAGACGCACACTTACACCAAGTAACACAGACACACACTGACACCCCAGTAACACAGACACACACTTACACCAAGTAACACAGACATACACTGACACCAAGTAACAAAGACATACACTGATACCCAGTAACACAGACACACACTTACACCAAGTAACGCAGACATACACTGACACCAATTAACAAGGACATACAATGATACCCAGGAACACAGACACACACTTACACCAAGTAACAAAGACACACACTTACACCAAGTAACAAAGACATACACTTACACCAAGTAACACAGACATACACTGACACCAAGTAACAAAGACATGCACTGATACCCAGTAACACAGACACACACTGACACCCAGTTAGAAACACACACTGAGCCCCAGTCACTCAGACACACACTGACCCCCAGTAACACAGACATACACTGACACCAAGTCACAACGACATACACTGACACCCAGTAACAAAGACATACACTGACACCAAGTCACAAAGACATACACTGATACACAGACATACACTGACACCAAGTAACAAAGACATACACTGATACCCAGTATCACAGACACACACTTAAACCAAGTAACAAAGACATGCACTGACACCAAGTCACAAAGACACACACTGACACCCAGTAACAAAGACATACACTGATACCAAGACACAAAGACATACACTGATACCCAGGAACACAGATACACACTGACACCCAGTAACAAAGACATACACTGATACCAAGTCACAAAGACATACACTGATACCCAGTAACACAGACACACACTGACACCAAGTAACAAAGACATACACTGACACCAAGTAACAAAGACATACACTTACACCAAGTAACAAAGACAGACAATTACACCAAGTAACAAAGACATACACTTACTCCAAGTATTTTGACATACACTGACACCAAGTAACAAAGACATACACTGATACCCAGTAACACAGACACACACTTACATCAAGTAACAAAGACATACACTGACACCAAGTCACAAAGACACACACTGACACCCAGTAACAAAGACATACATTGACACCAAGTCACAAAGACATACACTGATAACCAGTAACACAGACACACACTTACTCCAAGTAACACAGACATACACTGACACCAAGTAACAAAGACATACACTGATACCCAGAAACAAAGACATACACTGACACCAAGTAACACAGACACACACTTACACCAAGTAACAAAGACAGACACTGATACCCAGTAAGACAGACACACACTTACACCAAGTAACAAAGACATACACTGACACCCAGTAACAAAGACATACACTGACACCCAGTAACACAGACACACATGGACAGCAAGTAACAAAGACACACACTTACACCAAGTAACACAGACACACACTGACACCCAGTAACACAGACACACACTTACACCAAGTAACACAGACATACACTGACACCAAGTAACAAAGACATACACTGATACCCAGTAACAAAGACACACACTTACACCAAGTAACACAGACATACACTGATACCCAGGAACACAGACACACACTTACACCAAGTAACACAGACACACACTTACACCAAGTAACAAAGACATACACTTACACCAAGTAACACAGACATACACTGACACCAAGTAACAAAGACATACAATTACAACAAGTAACAAAGACACACACTTACACCAAGTAACACAGATATACACTGGCACCATGTCACAAAGACATGCACTGACACCCAGTAACACAGACACACACGGACACCAAGTAACAAAGACACACACTTACGCCAAGTAACACAGACACACACTGACACCCCAGTAACACAGACACACACTTACACCAAGTAACACAGACATACACTGACACCAAGTAACAAAGACATACACTGATACCCAGTAACACAGACACACACTTACACCAAGTAACGCAGACATACACTGACATCAATTAACAAGGACATACAATGATACCCAGGAACACAGGCACACACTTACACCAAGTAACAAAGACACACACTTACACCAAGTAACAAAGACATACACTTACACCAAGTAACACGGACATACACTGACACCAAGTAACAAAGACATGCACTGATACCCAGTAACACAGACACACACTGACACCCAGTTAGAAACACACACTGAGCCCCAGTAACTCAGACACACACTGACCCCCAGTAACACAGACTTACACTGACACCAAGTCACAACGACATACACTGACACCCAGTAACAAAGACATACACTGACACCAAGTCACAAAGACATACACTGATACACAGACATACACTGACACCAAGTAACAAAGACATACACTGATACCCAGTATCACAGACACACACTTAAACCAAGTAACAAAGACATGCACTGACACCAAGTCACAAAGACACACACTGACACCCAGTAACAAAGACATACACTGATACCAAGACACAAAGACATACACTGATACCCAGGAACACAGATACACACTGACACCCAGTAACAAAGACATACACTGATACCAAGTCACAAAGACATACACTGATACCCAGTAACACAGACACACACTGACACCAAGTAACAAAGACATACACTGACACCAAGTAACAAAGACATACACTTACACCAAGTAACAAAGACAGACAATTACACCAAGTAACAAAGACATACACTTACTCCAATTATTTTGACATACACTGACACCAAGTAACAAAGACATACACTGATACCCAGTAACACAGACACACACTTACATCAAGTAACAAAGACATACACTGACACCAAGTCACAAAGACACACACTGACACCCAGTAACAAAGACATACATTGACACCAAGTCACAAAGACATACACTGATAACCAGTAACACAGACACACACTTACTCCAAGTAACACAGACATACACTGACACCAAGTAACAAAGACATACACTGATACCCAGAAACAAAGACATACACTGACACCAAGTAACACAGCACACACTTACACCAAGTAACAAAGACAGACACTGATACCCAGTAACACAGACATACACTTGCACCAAGTAACAAAGACATACACTGACACCCAGTAACAAAGACATACACTGACACCCAGTAACACAGACACACATGGACAGCAAGTAACAAAGACACACACTTACACCAAGTAACACAGACACACACTGACACCCAGTAACACAGACACACACTTACACCAAGTAACACAGACATACACTGACACCAAGTAACACAGACATACACTGATACCCAGTAACACAGACACACACTAACACCAAGTAACACAGACATACACTGATACCCAGGAACACAGACACACACTTACACCAAGTAACACAGACACACACTTACACCAAGTAACAAAGACATACACTTACACCAAGTAACACAGACATACACTGACACCAAGTAACAAAGACATACAATTACAACAAGTAACAAAGACACACACTTACACCAAGTAACACAGATATACACTGGCACCATGTCACAAAGACATGCACTGACACCCAGTAACACAGACACACACGGACACCAAGTAACAAAGACACACACTTCCACCAATTAACACAGACACACACTGACACCCAGTAACACAGACACACACTTACACCAAGTAACACAGACATACACTGACACCAAGTAACAAAGACATACACTGATACCCAGTAACACAGACATACACTGACACCAATTAACAAGGACATACAATGATACCCAGGAACACAGACACACACTTACACCAAGTAACACAGACACACACTTACACCAAGTAACAAAGACATACACTTACACCAGGTAACACAGACATACACTGACACCAAGTAACAAAGACATGCACTGATACCCAGTAACACAGACACACACTGACACCCAGTTAGAAACACACACTGATCCGCAGTAACTCAGACACACACTGACCCCCAGTAACACAGACATACACTGATACCAAGTCACAACGACATACACTGACATCCCAGTAACAAAGACATACACTGACACCAAGTCACAAAGACACACACTGACACCCAGTAACAAAGACATACACTGATACCAAGTCACAAAGACATACACTGATACCCAGTAACACAGAAACACACTGACACCCAGTAACAAAGACATACACTGATACCAAGTCACAAAGACATACACTGATACCCAGTAACACAGAAACACACTGACACACAGTAACAAAGACATACACTGATACCAAGTCACAAAGACATACACTGATACCCAGTAACACAGACACACATTGACACCCAGTAACAAAGACATACACTGATACCAAGACACAAAGACATACACTGATACCCAGTAACACAGACACACACTGACACCAAGTAACAAAGACATGCACTGACACCAAGTAACAAAGACAAACACTTACACCAAGTAACAAAGAAACACACTTACACCAAGTAACACAGACATACACTGACACCAAGTAACAAAGACATACACTGACACCAAGTAACAAAGACAGACAATTACACCAATTAAGAAAGACAAACACTTACACCAAGTATTTTGACATACACTGACACCAAGTAACAAAGACATACACTGATACCCACTAACACAGACACACACTTACAACAAGTAACAAAGACATACATTGACACTAAGTCACAAAGACACACACTGACACCCAGTAACAAAGACATACACTGACACCAAGTCACAAAGACATACACTGATACCCAGTAACACAGACACACACTTACACCAAGTAACTCAGACATACACTGACACCAAGTAACAAAGACATACAGTGAAACCCAGTAACACAGACACACTCTTACACCAAGTAACAAAGAAAGACACTGATACCCAGTAACACAGACACACACTTACACCAGGTAACAAAGACATACACTGACACCCAGTAACAAAGACATACACTGACACCCAGTAACACAGACACACACGGACACCCAGTAACACAGATATACACTGGCACCAAGTAACAAAGACATGCACTGATACCCAGTAACACAGACACACACTGACACCCAGTTAGAAACACACACTGATCCGCAGTAACTCAGACATACACTGATACCAAGTCACAAAGACATACACTGATACCCAGTAACACAGAAACACACTGACACCCAGTAACAAAGACATACACTGATACCAAGTCACAAAGACATACACTGATACCCAGTAACACAGACACACACTGACACCTAGTAACAAAGACATACACTGATACCAAGTCACAAAGACATACACTGATACCCAGTAACACAGACACACACTGACACCAAGTAACAAAGACATGCACTGACACCAAGTAACAAAGACAAACACTTACACCATGTAACAAAGACACACACTTACACCAAGTAACACAGACATACACTGACACCAAGTAACAAAGACATACACTGACACCAAGTAACAAAGACATACAGTGAAACCCAGTAACACAGACACACTCTTACACCAAGTAACAAAGAAAGACACTGATACCCAGTAACACAGACACACACATACACCAAGTAACAAAGACACACACTTACACCAAGTAACACAGACACACACTGACACCCAGTAACACAGAAACACACTTACACCAAGTAACACAGACATACACTGACACAAAGTAACAAAGACATACACTGATACCCACTAACACAGACACACACTTACACCAAGTAACACAGACATACACTGACACCAAGTAACAAAGACATACACTGATAGCCAGGAACACAGACACACACTTACACCAAGTAACACAGACACACACTTACACCAAGTAACAAAGACATACACTTACACCAAGTAACACAGACATACACTGACACCAAGTAACAAAGACATACAATTACACCAAGTAACAAAGACACACACTTACACCAAGTAACACAGATATACACTGGCACCAAGTAACAAAGACATGCACTTACACCAAGTAACACAGACACACACGGACACCAAGTAACACAGACATACACTGACACCAAGTAACAAAGACATACAATGATACCCAGGAACACAGACACACACTTACACCAAGTAACACAGACACACACTTACACCAAGTAACAAAGACATACACTTGCACCCAGTAACACAGACATACACTGACACCAAGGAACAAAGAGAAGCAATTACACCAAGGAACAAAGACACACACTTACACCAAGTAACAAAGACAGACACTGATACCCAGTAACACAGACACAAACTTACACCAAGTAACAAAGACATACACTGACACTCAGTAACATAAACAAACACACACCGACACCCAGTAACACAGGGAAACACGAATAAACAGTAACAAAGACATACACTGACACCAAGTAACACAGACACACACTGACACCCAGTAACAAAGACATACACTGACACCAAGTCACAAAGACATACACTGATACCAAGTCACAAAGACATACACTGATACCCAGTAGCAAAGACACACACTGACACCAAGTCGCAAAGACATACACTGATACCCAGTAACACAGACATACACTGACACCAAGTGACAAAGATATGCACTGACACCAAGTAACAAAGAGATACACTTACACCAAGTAACAAAGACAGACAATTGCACCAAGTAACAAAGACATACACATACACCAAGTATTTTGACATACACTGACACCAAATAAAAAAGACATACATTGATACCAAGTCACAAAGACACACACTGACACCCAGTAACAAAGACATACACTGACACCAAGTCACAAAGACACACACTGACACCCAGTAACAAAGACATACACTGACACCAAGTCACAAAGACATACACTGATACCCAGTAACACAGACACACACTTACACCAAGTAACACAGACATACACTGACACTCAGTAACAGAGACGCACACTTACACCAAGTAACAAAGCCATACACTGACACCCAGTAACAAAGACATACACTGACACCCAGTAACACTGACACACACTTACACCAAGTAACACAGACATACACTGACACCAAGTAACAAAGACATACACTGATACCCAGTAACACAGACACACACTTACACCAAGTAACACAGACATACACTGACACCAAGTAACAAAGACATGCACTGATACCCAGTAACACAGACACACACTTGCACCAAGTAACACAGACATACACTGACACCAAGTAACAAGGACATACAATGATACCCAGGAACACAGACACACACTTACACCAAGTAACACAGACACACACTTACACCAAGTAACAAAAACATACACTTACACCAAGTATCACAGACATACACTGACACCAAGTAACAAAGACATGCACTGATACCCAGTAACATAGACACACACTGATCCCCAGTAACACAGACATACACTGACACCAAGTAACAAAGACACACACTGACCCCAGTAACACAGACACACACTGATCCCCAGTAACACAGACATACACTGACACCAAGTCACAAAGACATACACTGACACCCAGTAACAAAGACATACACTGACACCAAGTCACAAAGACATACACTGATACCCAGTAACACAGACACACACTTGCACCAAGTAACACAGACATACACTGACACCCAGTAACAAAGACATACAATGATACCCAGGAACACAGACACACACTTACACCAAGTAACACAGACACACACTTACACCAAGTAACAAAGACATACAATTGCACCCAGTAACACAGACATACACTGACACCAAGGAACAAAGAGAAGCAATTACACCAAGGAACAAAGACACACACTTACACCAAGTAACAAAGACAGACACTGATACCCAGTAACACAGACACAAACTTACACCAAGTAACAAAGACATACACTGACACTCAGTAACACAAACAAACACACACCGACACCCAGTAACACAGAGAAACACTAATAAACAGTAACAAAGACATACACTGACACCAAGTAACACAGACACACACTGACACCCAGTAACAAAGACATACACTGACACCAAGTCACAAAGACATACACTGATGCCAAGTCACAAAGACATACACTGATACCCAGTAGCAAAGACACACACTGACACCAAGTCACAAAGACATTCACTGATACCCAGTAACACAGACATACACTGACACCAAGTAACAAAGATATGCACTGACACCAAGTAACACAGACATACACTGACACCAAGTAACAAAGACATGCACTGATACCCAGTAACATAGACACACACTGATCCCCAGTAACACAGACATACACTGACACCAAGTAACAAAGACACACACTGACCCCCAGTAACACAGACACACACTGACACCCAGTAACAAAGACATACACTGACACCAAGTCACAAAGACATACACTGACACCCAGTAACAAAGACATACACTGACACCAAGTAACAAAGACATACAATGATACCCAGGAACACAGACACACACTTACACCAAGTAACACAGACACACACTTACACCAAGTAACAAAGACATACTCTTGCACCCAGTAACACAGACATACACTGACACCAAGGAACAAAGAGAAGCAATTACACCAAGGCACGAAGACACAAACTTACACGAAGTAACAAAGACAGACACTGATACCCAGTAACACAGACACAAACTTACACCAAGTAACAAAGACATACACTGACACTCAGTAACACAAACAAACACACACCGACACCCAGTAACACAGAGAAACACTAATAAACATTAACAAAGACATACACTGACACCAAGTAACACAGACACACACTGACACCCAGTAACAAAGACATACACTGACACCAAGTCACAAAGACATACACTGATACCAAGTCACAAAGACATACACTGATACCCAGTAGCAAAGACACACACTGACACCAAGTCACAAAGACATTCACTGATAGCCAGTAACACAGACATACACTGACACCAAGTAACAAAGTTATGCACTGTCACCAAGTAACAAAGAGATACACTTGCACCAAGTAACAAAGACAGACAATTGCACCAAGTAACAAAGACATACACATACACCAAGTATTTTGACATACACTGACACCCAGTAACAAAGACATACACTGACACTAAGTCACAAAGACACACACTGACACCCAGTAACAAAGACATACACTGACACCAAGTCACAAAGACATACACTGATCACCAGTAACACAGACACACACTTACACCAAGTAACACAGACATACACTGACACTCAGTAACACAGACACACACTTACACCAAGTAACAAAGACATACACTGACACCCAGTAACAAAGACATACACTGACACCCAGTAACACAGACACACACTTACACCAAGTAACACAGACATACACTGACACCAAGTAACAAAGACATACACTGATACCCAGTAACACAGACACACACTTACACCAAGTAACACAGACATACACTGACACCAAGTAACAAAGACATGCACTGATACCCAGTAACACAGACACACTTACACCAAGTAACACAGACATACACTGACACCAAGTAACAAGGACATACAATGATACCCAGGAACACAGACACACACTTACACCAAGTAACACAGACACACACTTACACCAAGTAACAAAAACATACACTTACACCAAGTAACACAGACATACACTGACACCAAGTAACAAAGACATGCACTGATACCCAGTAACATAGACACACACTGACACCCAGTTAGAAACACACACTGACCCCCAGTAACACAGACACACACTGACCCCCAGTAACACAGACATACACTGACACCAAGTCACAAAGACATACACTGACACCCAGTAACAAAGACATACACTGACACCAAGTCACAAAGACATACACTGATACACCGACACACACTTACACCAAGTAACACAGACATACACTGACACCAAGTAGCAAAGACATACACTGATACCCAGTATCACAGACACACACTTACACCAAGTAACAAAGACATACACTGACACCAAGTCACAAAGACACACGCTGACTCCCAGTAACAAAAACATACACCGACACCAAGTCACAAAGACAGACACTGATACCCAGGAACACAGATACACACTGACACCCAGTAACAAAGACATACACTGATGCCAAGTCACAAAGACATACACTGATACCCAGTAACACAGAAACACACTGACACACAGTAACAAAGACATACACTGATACCAAGTCACAAAGACATACACTGATACCCAGTAACACAGACACACACTGACACCCAGTAACAAAGACATACACTGATACCAAGTCACAAAGACATACACTGATACCCAGTAACACAGACATACACTGACACCAAGTAACAAAGACATGCACTGACGCCAAGTAACAAAGACATACACTTACACCAAGTAACAAAGACACACACTTACACCAAGTAACACAGACATACACTGACACCAAGTAACAAAGACATACACTACGCCAAGTAACAAAGACATACAATTGCACCAAGTAACAAAGACAGACAATTACACCAAGTAACAAAGACAAACACTTACACAAAGTATTTTGACATACACTGACACCAAGTCACAAAGACATACACTGATACCCAGTAACACAGACACACACTTACACCAAGTAACAAAGACATACACTGACACTAAGTCACAAAGACATAGACTGATACCCAGTAACACAGACACACAGTTACACCAAATAACAAAGACATACACTGACACCAAGTCACAAAGACACACACTGACACCCAGTAACAAAGACATACACTGACACCAAGTCACAAAGACATACACTGATACCCAGTAACACAGACACACACTTACACCAAGTAACACAGACATACACTGACACCCAGTAACACAGACACACACTTACACCAAGTAACAAAGACATGCACTGATACCCAGTAACATAGACACACACTGATCCCCAGTAACACAGACATACACTGACACCAAGTAACAAAGACACACACTGACCCCCAGTAACACAGACACACACTGACACCCAGTAACAAAGACATACACTGACACCAAGTCACAAAGACATACACTGACACCCAGTAACAAAGACATACACTGACACCAAGTAACAAAGACATACAATGATACCCAGGAACACAGACACACACTTACACCAAGTAACACAGACACACACTTACACCAAGTAACAAAGACATACTCTTGCACCCAGTAACACAGACATACACTGACACCAAGGAACAAAGAGAAGCAATTACACCAAGGCACGAAGACACAAACTTACACGAAGTAACAAAGACAGACACTGATACCCAGTAACACAGACACAAACTTACACCAAGTAACAAAGACATACACTGACACTCAGTAACACAAACAAACACACACCGACACCCAGTAACACAGAGAAACACTAATAAACATTAACAAAGACATACACTGACACCAAGTAACACAGACACACACTGACACCCAGTAACAAAGACATACACTGACACCAAGTCACAAAGACATACACTGATACCAAGTCACAAAGACATACACTGATACCCAGTAGCAAAGACACACACTGACACCAAGTCACAAAGACATTCACTGATAGCCAGTAACACAGACATACACTGACACCAAGTAACAAAGTTATGCACTGTCACCAAGTAACAAAGAGATACACTTGCACCAAGTAACAAAGACAGACAATTGCACCAAGTAACAAAGACATACACATACACCAAGTATTTTGACATACACTGACACCCAGTAACAAAGACATACACTGACACTAAGTCACAAAGACACACACTGACACCCAGTAACAAAGACATACACTGACACCAAGTCACAAAGACATACACTGATCACCAGTAACACAGACACACACTTACACCAAGTAACACAGACATACACTGACACTCAGTAACACAGACACACACTTACACCAAGTAACAAAGACATACACTGACACCCAGTAACAAAGACATACACTGACACCCAGTAACACAGACACACACTTACACCAAGTAACACAGACATACACTGACACCAAGTAACAAAGACATACACTGATACCCAGTAACACAGACACACACTTACACCAAGTAACACAGACATACACTGACACCAAGTAACAAAGACATGCACTGATACCCAGTAACACAGACACACTTACACCAAGTAACACAGACATACACTGACACCAAGTAACAAGGACATACAATGATACCCAGGAACACAGACACACACTTACACCAAGTAACACAGACACACACTTACACCAAGTAACAAAAACATACACTTACACCAAGTAACACAGACATACACTGACACCAAGTAACAAAGACATGCACTGATACCCAGTAACATAGACACACACTGACACCCAGTTAGAAACACACACTGACCCCCAGTAACACAGACACACACTGACCCCCAGTAACACAGACATACACTGACACCAAGTCACAAAGACATACACTGACACCCAGTAACAAAGACATACACTGACACCAAGTCACAAAGACATACACTGATACACCGACACACACTTACACCAAGTAACACAGACATACACTGACACCAAGTAGCAAAGACATACACTGATACCCAGTATCACAGACACACACTTACACCAAGTAACAAAGACATACACTGACACCAAGTCACAAAGACACACGCTGACTCCCAGTAACAAAAACATACACCGACACCAAGTCACAAAGACAGACACTGATACCCAGGAACACAGATACACACTGACACCCAGTAACAAAGACATACACTGATGCCAAGTCACAAAGACATACACTGATACCCAGTAACACAGAAACACACTGACACACAGTAACAAAGACATACACTGATACCAAGTCACAAAGACATACACTGATACCCAGTAACACAGACACACACTGACACCCAGTAACAAAGACATACACTGATACCAAGTCACAAAGACATACACTGATACCCAGTAACACAGACATACACTGACACCAAGTAACAAAGACATGCACTGACGCCAAGTAACAAAGACATACACTTACACCAAGTAACAAAGACACACACTTACACCAAGTAACACAGACATACACTGACACCAAGTAACAAAGACATACACTACGCCAAGTAACAAAGACATACAATTGCACCAAGTAACAAAGACAGACAATTACACCAAGTAACAAAGACAAACACTTACACAAAGTATTTTGACATACACTGACACCAAGTCACAAAGACATACACTGATACCCAGTAACACAGACACACACTTACACCAAGTAACAAAGACATACACTGACACTAAGTCACAAAGACATAGACTGATACCCAGTAACACAGACACACAGTTACACCAAATAACAAAGACATACACTGACACCAAGTCACAAAGACACACACTGACACCCAGTAACAAAGACATACACTGACACCAAGTCACAAAGACATACACTGATACCCAGTAACACAGACACACACTTACACCAAGTAACACAGACATACACTGACACCCAGTAACACAGACACACACTTACACCAAGTAACAAAGACATACACTGACACCCAGTAACAAAGACATACACTGACACCCAGTAACACAGTCACACACGGACACCAAGTAACAAAGACACAGACTTACACCAAGTAACACAGACACACGCTGACACCCAGTAACACAGACACACACTTACACCAAGTAACACAGACATACACTGACACCAAGTAACAAAGACATACACTGATACCCAGTAACACAGACACACACTTACACCAAGTAACACAGACATACATTGACACCAAGTAACAAAGACATGCACTGATACCCAGTAACACAGACACACACTTACACCAAGTAACACAGACATACACTGACACCAAGTAACAAGGACATACAATGATACCCAGGAACACAGACACACACTGACACCAAGTAACACAGACACACACTTACACCAAGTAACAAAGACATACACTTACACCAAGTAACACAGACATACACTGACACCAAGTCCCAAAGTCATACACTGATACCCAGTAACACAGACATACACTGACACCAAGTAACACAGACACACACTGACGCCAAGTAACAAAGACATGCACTGACATCAAGTAACAAAGACATACACTTACACCAAGTAACAAAGAAACACACTTTCACCAAGTAACACAGACATACACTGACACCAAGTAACAAAGACATACACTACACCAAGTAACAAAGACATACACTTACACCAAGTAACAAAGACAGACAATTACACCAAGTAACAAAGACAAACACTTACACAAAGCATTTTGACATACACTGACACCAAGTAACAAAGACATACATTGATACCCAGTAACAAAGACGTACACTGACACCCAGTCACAAAGACATACACTGATAACCAGTAACACGGACACACAGTTACACCAAGAAGCAAAGACATACACTGACACCAAGTCACAAAGACACACACTGACACCCAGTAACAAAGCCATGCACTGACACCAAGTCACAAAGACATACACTGATACCCAGTAACACAGACACACACTTACACCAAGTAACAAAGACACACACTTGCACCAATTAACACAGGCACACACTGACACCCAGTAACACAGACACACACTTACACCAAGTAACGCAGACTTACACTGACACCAAGTAACAAAGACATGCACTGATACCCAGTAACACAGACACACACTTACACCAAGTAACACAGACATACACTGACACCAAGTAACAAGGACATACAATGATACCAGAGAACACAGACACACACAAACACCAAGTAACACAGACACACACTTACACCAAGTAACAAAGACATTCACTTACACCAAGTAACACAGACATACACTGACACCAAGTCACAAAGACATGCACTGATACCCAGTAACACAGACATACACTGACACCCAGTTAGAAACACACACTGACCCCCAGTAACACAGACACACACTGACCCCCAGTAACACAGACATATACTGACACCAAGTCACAAAGACATACACTGACACCCAGTAACAAAGACATACACTGACACCAAGTCACAAAGACATACATTGATACACAGACACACACTTACACCAAGTAACACAGACATACACTGACACCAAGTAACAAAGACATACACTGATACCCAGTATCACAGACACACACTTACACCAAGTCACAAAGACATACACTGATACCCAGGAACACAGACACGCACTGACACCCAGTAACAAAGACATACACTGATACCAAGTCACAAAGACATACATTGATCCACAGACACACACTTACACCAAGTAACACAGACATACACTGACACCAAGTCACAAAGACACACACTGACACCCACTAACAAAAACATACACTGACACCAAGTCACAAAGACATACACTGATACCCAGGAACACAGACACACACTGACATCCAGTAACAAAGACATACACTGATACCAAGTCACAAAGACATACACTGATACCCAGTAACACAGAAACACAGTGACACCCAGTAACAAAGACATACACTGATACCAAGTCACAAAGACATACACTGATACCCAGTAACACAGACACACACTGACACCCCGTAACAAAGACATACACTGATACCACGTCACAAAGACATACACTGATACACAGTAACACAGACACACACTGACGCCAAGTAACAAAGACATGCACTGACATCAAGTAACAAAGACATACACTTACACCAAGTAACAAAGACACACACTTACACCAAGTAACACAGACATACACTGACACCAAGTAACAAAGACAAACACTTACACAAAGTATTTTGACATACACTGACACCAAGTAACAAAGACATACACTGATACCCAGTAACAAAGACACACACTTACTCCAAGTAACAAAGACATACACTGATACCAAGTCACAAAGACATACACTGATACCCAGTAACACAGACACACACTGACACCCCGTAACAAAGACATACACTGATACCACGTCACAAAGACATACACTGATACACAGTAACACAGACACACACTGACGCCAAGTAACAAAGACATGCACTGACATCAAGTAACAAAGACATACACTTACACCAAGTAACAAAGACACACACTTACACCAAGTAACACAGACATACACTGACACCAAGTAACAAAGACAAACACTTACACAAAGTATTTTGACATACACTGACACCAAGTAACAAAGACATACACTGATACCCAGTAACAAAGACACACACTTACTCCAAGTAACAAAGACATACACTGACACTAAGTCACAAAGACACACACTGACACCCAGTAACAAAGACATACACTGACACCAAGTCACAAAGACATACACTGATACCCAGTAACACAGACACACACTTACACCAAGTAACACAGACATACACTGACACCAAGTAACAAAGACATACACTGATTCCCAGAAACACAGACACACTCTTACACCAAGTAACAAAGAAAGACACTGATACCCAGTAACACAGACATACACTGACACCCAGTAACACAGACACACACGGACACCAAGTAACAAAGACACACACTTACACCAAGTAACACAGACACACACTGACACCCAGTAACACAGACACACACAGACACACACTGACACCCAGTAACACAGACATACACTGACACCAAGTAACAAAGACATACACTGATACCCAGTAACACAGACACACACTTACACCAAGTAACACAGTCATACACTGACACCAAGTAACATAGACATACACTGATACCCAGGAACACAGACACACACTTACACCAAGTAACAAAGACATACACTGACATCAAGTAACACAGACACGCACTGACACCAAGTAACAAAGACATACAATTACACCAAGTAACAAAGACACACACTTACACCAAGTAACACAGATATACACTGGCATCAAGTAACAAAGACATGCACTTACACCCAGTAACACAGACACACACGGACACCAAGTAACAAAGACACACACTTACACCTAGTAACACAGACATACACTGACACCAAGTAACAAAGACATACACTGATACCCAGTAACACAGACACACACTTACACCAAGTAACACAGACATACACTGACACCAAGTAACAAAGACATACACTGACACCAAGTAACAAAGACATACACTTACACCAAGTAACAAAGACAGACAATTACACCAAGTAACAAAGACAAACACTTACACCAAGTATTTTGACATACACTGACACCAAGTAACAAAGACATACACTGATACCCAGTAACACAGACACACACTGACACCCAGTAACAAAGACATACACTGACACCAAGTCACAAAGACATACACTGATACCAAGTCACAAAGACATACACTGATACCCAGTAACACAGACACACACTGACACCAAGTAACAAAGACATACACTGACACCAAGTAACAAAGACATACACTTACACCAAGTAACAAAGACAGACAATTACACCAAGTAACAAAGACATACACTTGCACCAAGTATTTTGACATACACTGACACCAAGTATCAAAGACATACACTGATACCCAGTAACACAGACACACACTTACACCAAGTAACAAAGACATACACTGACACCAAGTCACAAAGACACACACTGACACCCTGTAACAAAGACATACACTGACACCAAGTCACAAAGCCATACACTGATAACCAGTAACACAGACACACACTTACTCCAAGTAACACAGACATACACTGACACCAAGTAACAAAGACATACACTGATACCCAGTAACAAAGACATACACTGACACCAAGTAACACAGACACACACTTACACCAAGTAACAAAGAAAGACACTGATACCCAGTAACACAGACACACACTTACACCAAGTAACAAAGACATACACTGACACCCAGTAACAAAGTAATACACTGATACCCAGTAACACAGACACACATGGACACCAAGTAACAAAGACACACACTTACACCAAGTAACACAGACACACACTGACACCCAGTAACACAGACACACAATTACACCAAGTAACACAGACATACACTGACACCAAGTAACAAAGACATACACTGATACCCAGTAACACAGACACACACTTAAACCAAGTAACAAAGACATACACTGATACGCAGTAACACAGACACACACTTTCACCAAGTAACACAGACACACACTTACAACAAGTAACAAAGACATACACTTACACCAAGTAACACAGACATACACTGACGCCAAGTAACAAAGACATACAATTACAACAAGTAACAAAGACACACACTTACACCAAGTAACACAGATATACACTGGCACCAAGTAACAAAGACATGCACTGACACCCAGTAGCACAGACACACCCGGACACCAAGTAACAAAGACACACACTTACACTAAGTAACACAGACACACTCTGACACCCAGGATCACAGACACACACTTACATCAAGTAACACAGACACACACTTACACCAAGTAACAAAGACATACACTTAAACTAAGTAACACAGACATACACTGACACCAAGTAACAAAGACATGCACTGATACCCAGTAACACAGACACACACTGACACCCAGTTAGAAACACACACTGACCCCCAGTAACACAGACACACACTGACCCCCAGTAACACAGACATACACTGACACCAAGTCACAAATACATACACTGACACCCAGTAACAAAGACATACACTGATACCCAGTATCACAGACACACACTTACACCAAGTAACAAAGACATACACTGACACCAAGTCACAAAGACACACACTGACACCCAGTAACAAAGACATACACTGATACCAAGTCACAAAGACATACACTGATACCCAGTAACACAGAAACACACTGACACCCAGTAACAAAGACATGCACTGATACCAAGTCACAAAGACATACACTGATACCCAGTAACACAGAAACACACTGACACCCAGTAACAAAGACATACACTGATACCAAGTCACAAAGACATACACTGATACCCAGTAACACAGACACACACTGACACCCAGTAACAAAGACATACACAGATACCAAGTCACAAAGACATACACTGATACCCAGTAACACAGACACACACTGACACCGAGTAACAAAGACATGCACTGACACCAAGTAACAAAGACATAGACTGACACCAAGTCACAAAGACACACACTGACACCAAGTCACAAAGACACACACTGACACCCAGTAACAAAGACATATACTGACACCAAGTAACAAAGACATACACTGATACCCAGTAACACAGACAAACACTTACACCAAGTAACACAGACATACACTGACACCAAGTCACAAAGACATACACTGATACCCAGTAACACAGACACACACTTACACCAAGTAACACAGACACACACTTACACCAAGTAACACAGACATACACTGACACCAAGTAACAAAGACACACACTGACACCCAGTAAAACAGACACACACTGACACCCAGTAACACAGACACACACTTACACCAATTAACAAAGACATACACTGACACCCAGTAAAACAAACAAACACACACTGACACCCAGTAACACAGACATACACTGACACCAAGTAACACAGACATACACTGACACCAAGTAACACAGACACACACTGACACCCAGTAACAAAGACATACACTGACACCAAGTCTCAAAGACATACACTGACACCAAGTAACAAAGACATGCACTGACACCAAGTAACACAGACATACACTTACACCAAGTAACAAAGACACACACTGACACCAAGTAACAAAGACACACACTGACACCAAGTAACAAAGACATACACTGATTCCCAGAAACACAGACACACTCTTACACAAAGTAACAAAGAAAGACACTGATACCCAGTAACACAGACATACACTGACACCCAGTAACACAGACACACACGGACACCAAGTAACAAAGATACACACTTACACCAAGTAACACAGACACACACTGACACCCAGTAACACAGACACACACAGACACTCACTGACACCCAGTAACACAGACATACACTGACACCAAGTAACAAAGACATACACTGATACCCAGTAACACAGACACACACTTACACCAAGTAACACAGTCATACACTGACACCAAGTAACAAAGACATACACTGATACCCAGGAACACAGACACACACTTACACCAAGTAACAAAGACATACACTGACACCAAGTAACACAGGCACACACTGACACCAAGTAACAAAGACATACAATTACACCAAGTAACAAAGACACACACTTACACCAAGCAACACAGATATACACTGGCACCAAGTAACAAAGACATGCACTTACACCCAGTAACACAGACACACACGGACACGAAGTAACAAAGACACACACTTACACCTAGTAACACAGACATACACTGACACCAAGTAACAAAGACATACACTGATACCCAGTAACACAGACACACACTTACACCAAGTAACACAGACATACACTGACACCAAGTAACAAAGACATACACTGACACCAAGTAACAAAGACATACACTTACACCAAGTAACAAAGACAGACAATTACACCAAGTAACAAAGACAAACACTTACACCAAGTATTTTGACATACACTGACACCAAGTAACAAAGACATACACTGATACCCAGTAACACAGACACACACTTACACCAAGTAACAAAGACATACACTGACACTAAGTCACAAAGACACACACTGACACCCGGTAACAAAGACATACACTGACACCAAGTCACAAAGACATACATTGATACCAAGTCACAAAGACATACACTGATACCCAGTAACACAGACACACACTGACACCAAGTAACAAAGACATACACTGACACCAAGTAACAAAGACATACACTTACACCAAGTAACAAAGACAGACAATTACACCAAGTAACAAAGACATACACTTGCACCAAGTATTTTGACATACACTGACACCAAGTATCAAAGACATACACTGATACCCAGTAACACAGACACACACTTACACCAAGTAACAAAGACATACACTGACACCAAGTCACAAAGACACACACTGACACCCTGTAACAAAGACATACACTGACACCAAGTCACAAAGACATACACTGATAACCAGTAACACAGACACACACTTACTCCAAGTAACACAGACATACACTGACACCAAGTAACAAAGACATACACTGATACCCAGTAACAAAGACATACACTGACACCAAGTAACACAGACACACACTTACACCAAGTAACAAAGAAAGACACTGATACCCAGTAACACAGACACACACTTACACCAAGTAACAAAGACATACACTGACACCCAGTAACAAAGACATACACTGATACCCAGTAACACAGACACACATGGACACCAAGTAACAAAGACACACACTTACACCAAGTAACACAGACGCACACTGACACCCAGTAACACAGACACACAATTACACCAAGTAACACAGACATACACTGACACCAAGTAACAAGGACATACACTGATACCCAGTAACACAGACACACACTTAAACCAAGTAACAAAGACATACACTGATACCCAGTAACACAGACACACACTTTCACCAAGTAACACAGACACACACTTACAACAAGTAACAAAGACATACACTTACACCAAGTAACACAGACATACACTGACACCAAGTAACAAAGACATACAATTACAACAAGTAACAAAGACACACACTTACACCAAGTAACACAGATATACACTGGCACCAAGTAACAAAGACATGCACTGACACCCAGTAGCACAGACACACCCGGACACCAAGTAACAAAGACACACACTTACACTAAGTAACACAGACACACTCTGACACCCAGGATCACAGACACACACTTACATCAAGGAACACAGACACACACTTACACCAAGTGCGGCACAGTGGCGCAGTGGTTAGCACTGCAGCCTCACAGCTCCAGGGACCCGGGTTCGATTCTGGGTTCTGCCTGTGTGGAGTTTGCAAGTTCTCCCTGTGTCTGCGTGGGTTTTCTCCGGGTGCTCCGGTTTCCTCCCACAAGCCAAAAGACTTGCAGGGTGATAGGTAAATTGGCCATTATAAATTGTCACTAGTATAGGTAGGTGGTAGGGAAATATAGGGACAGGTGGGGATGTTCGGTAGGAATATGGGATTAGTGTAGGATTAGTATAAATGGGTGGTTGATGGTCGGCACAGACTCGGTGGGCCGAAGGGCCTGTTTCAGTGCTGTATCTCTAATCTAATCTAATCAAGTAACAAAGACATACACTTAAACCAAGTAACACAGACATACACTGACACCAAGTAACAAAGACATGCACTGATACCCAGTAACACAGACACACACTGACACCCAGTTAGAAACACACACTGACCCCCAGTAACACAGACATACACTGACACCAAGTCACAAATACATACACTGACACCCAGTAACAAAGACGTACACTGACACTAAGTCACAAAGACATACACTGATACACAGACACACACTTACACCAAGTAACACAGACATACACTGACACCAAGTAACAAAGACATACACTGATACCCAGTATCACAGACACACACTTACACCAAGTAACAAAGACATACACTGACACCAAGTCACAAAGACACACACTGACACCCAGTAACAAAGACATGCACTGATACCAAGTCACAAAGACATACACTGATACCCAGTAACACAGAAACACACTGACACCCAGTAACAAAGACATACACTGATACCAAGTCACAAAGACATACACTGATACCCAGTAACACAGACACACACTGACACCCAGTAACAAAGACATACACTGATACCAAGTCACAAAGACATACACTGATACCCAGTAACACAGACACACACTGACACCAAGTAACAAAGACATGCACTGACACCAAGTAACAAAGACATAGACTGACAACAAGTCACAAAGACACACACTGACACCAAGTCACAAAGACACACACTGACACCCAGTAACAAAGACATATACTGACACCAAGTCACAAAGACATACACTGATACCCAGTAACACAGACAAACACTTACACCAAGTAACACAGACATACACTGACACCAAGTCACAAAGACATACACTGATACCCAGTAACACAGACACACACTTACACCAAGTAACACAGACACACACTTACACCAAGTAACACAGACATACACTGACACCAAGTAACAAAGACACACACTGACACCCAGTAAAACAGACACACACTGACACCCAGTAACACAGACACACACTTACACCAAGTAACAAAGACATACACTGACACCCAGTAACACAAACAAACACACACAGACACCCAGTAACACAGACATACACTGACACCAAGTAACACAGACATACACTGACACCAAGTAACACAGACACACACTGACACCTAGTAACAAAGACATACACTGACACCAAGTCTCAAAGACATACACTGACACCAAGTAACAAAGACATGCACTGACACCAAGTAACAAAGACATACACTTACACCAAGTAACAAAGACACACACTTACACCAAGTAACAAAGACACACACTGACACCAAGTAACAAAGACACACACTGACACCAAGTAACTAAGACAGACAATTACACCAAGTAACAAAGACATACACTTACACCAAGTATTTTGACATACACTGACACCAAGTAACAAAAACATACACTGATACCCAGTAACACAGACACACACTGATAGCCAGTAACACAGACACACACTTACAACAAGTAACAAAGACATAGACTGACACCAAGTCACAAAGACACACACTGACATCAAGTCACAAAGACACACACTGACACCCAGTAACAAAGACATATACTGACACCAAGTCACAAAGACATACACTGATACCCAGCAACACAGACAAACACTTACACCAAGTAACACAGACATACACTGACACCAAGTCACAAAGACATACACTGATACCCAGTAACACAGACACACACTTACACCAAGTAACACAGACACACACTTACACCAAGTAACACAGACATACACTTACACCAAGTAACACAGACATACACTGACACCAAGTAACAAAGACATCCAATTACACCAAGTAACAAGGACGCACACTTCCGCCAAGTCACAAAGACATACACTGATACCCAGTAACACAGACACACACTGACACCCAGTTAGAAACACACACTGAACCCCAGTAACACAGACACACACTGAACCCCAGTAACACAGACACACACTGAACCGCAGTAACAAAGACACACAATGACACCCAATAACAAAGACTTACACTGACACCTAGTCACAAAGACATACACTGATACCCAGTATCACAGACACACACTTACACCAGGGAACAAAGACATACACTGACACCCAGTAACAAAGACACACACTGACACCCAGTAACAAAGACATACACTGACACCAAGTCACAAAGACATACACTGACACCCAGGAACACAGTCACACACTGACACCCAGTAACAAAGACATACACTGATACAAAGTCACAAAGACACACACTGACACCCAGTAACACAGACACACACTGACACCCAGTAACAAAGACACACACTTACACCAGGTAACACAGACATACACTTACACCAGGTAACACAGACATACACTGACACCAGTTATCAAAGACATACACTGACACCAAGTAACAAAGACATACACTGACACCAAGTAACAAAGACATACACTTACACCAAGTAACAAAGACATACAATGACACCAAGTATTTTGACATACACTGACACCAAGTATTTTGAAATACACTGACACCAAGTATTTTGACATACACTGACACCAAATAACAAAGACATACAATGATACCCAGGAACACAAACACACAGTTACACCAAGTAACACAGACATACACTGACACCCAGTAACAAAGACATACACTGATACCAAATGACAAAGACATACACTGACACCCAGTAACACAGACATACACTGATACCCAGTAACAAAGACATACACTTACACCCAGTAACACAGACACACACTTACACCCAGTAACACAGACACACACTGACACCCAGTAACACAGACACACACTTACACCAAGTAACACAGACATACACTGACACCAAGTAACAAAGACATACACTGATACCCATTAACACAGGCACACACTGGGGGGGCACATTGGCGCAGTGGTTAGCACTGCAGCCTCACAGCTCCAGGGACCCGGGTTCGATTCTGGTACGGCCTGTGCGGAGTTTGCAAGTTCTCCCTGTGTCTGCGTGGGTTTCCTCCGGGAGCTCCGGTTTCCTCCCACATGCCTAAGACTTGCAGTTTGATATGTTAATTGGCCATCATAAATTGCCCCTAGTATAGGTAGGTGGTAGGGAAATATATAGGGACAGGTGGGGATGTGATAGGAATACGGGATTAGTGTAGGATTAGTATAAATGGGTGGTTGATGGTCGGCACAGACTCAGTGGGCCGAAGGGCCTGTTAAAGTGCTGCATCTCTAAACAAAACTAAATACTGACAACTAGTGTCACAGTTACACACTGACACCCAGTAACACAGAGAAAAACTAATAAACAGTAACAAAGACATACACTGATACCCAGTAACACAGACACACACTGACACCAAGTCACAAACACATACACTGACACCAAGTAACAAAGACATATGCTTACACCAAGTAACAAAGACATACACTGATAACCAGTAACACAGACACACACTGACACCCAGTTAGAATCACACACTAACCCCCAGTAACACAGACACACACTGACCCCCAGTAACAAAGGCATAGACTGACACCAAGTCACAAAGACACACAATGACACCCAGTAACAAAGACACACAATGACACCCAGTAACAAAGACATACACTGACACCATGTCACAAAGACATACACTGATACACAGACACACACTTACACCAAGTAACACAGACATACACTGACACCAAGTAACAAAGACATACACTGATACCCAGTATCACAGACACACACTTACACCCGGTAACAAAGACATACACTGACACCCAGTAACAAAGACATACACTGACACCAAGTCAGAAAGACATACTCTGATACCCAGTAACACAGACACACACTGACACCCAGTAACAAAGACATGCACTGATACCAAGTAAAAAAGACACACACTTACACCAAGTAACACAGACATACACTGACACCAAGTCACAAAGACATACACTGACACCAAGTAACACAGACACACACTGGCACCAAGTAAAACAGACATACACTGACACCAAGTAACAAAGACACACACTTACACAAAGTAACAAAGACAGACACTGATACCCAGTAACAAAGACATACACTGACACCCAGTAACACAAACAAACACACACTGACACCCAGTAACACAGAGAAACACTAATAAACAGTATCAAAGACACACACTGATACCCAGTAACACAGACACACACTGACACCCATTAACAAACACATACACTGACACCAAGTCACAAACACATACACTGACACCAAGTCACAAACACATACACTGACACCAAGTAACACAGACACACACTGACACCCAGTTAGAAACACACACTGAACCCCAGTAACACAGACACACACTGACCCCCAGTAACACAGACATACACTGACACCAGGTCACAAAGACACACAATGACACCCAGTATCACAGACACACACTTACACCAGGTAACAAAGACATACACTGACAGCAAGTCACAAAGACACACACTGACACCCAGTAACAAAGACATACACTGATACCCAGGAACACAGACACACACTGACACCCAGTAACAAAGACATACACTGATACCCAGTAACACAGACACACACTTACACCCAGTAACACAGACACACCCTGACACCCAGTAACACAGACATATACTTACACCAAGTAACACAGACATACACTGACACCCAGTAACACAGACACACACTTACACCAAGTAACACAGACACACACTTACACCAAGTAACACAGACATACACTGCCACCAAGTAACAAAGACATACAATTACACCAAGTAACAAAGACACCCACTTACACCAAGTAACAAAGACACACACTTACACCAAGTAACACAGACACACACTGACACCCAGTAACACAGACACACACTGACACCAAGTAACAAAGACATACACTTCCACCCAGGAACACAGACACACATTTACACCAAGTAACAAAGACATACACTGACACCCAGTAACACAGACACACACTGACACCAAGTAACAAAGACATACACTGACACCCAGTAACACAGGCACACACTGAGGGGGGGTGGGGGGCACATTGGCGCAGTGGTTAGCACCGCAGCCTCACAGCTCCAGTGACCCGGGTTCGATTCTGGGTACTGCCTGTGCGGAGTTTGCAAGTTCTCCCTGTGTCTGCGTGGGTTTCCTCCGGGTGCTCCGGTTTCCTCCCACATGCCTAAGACTTGCAGTTTGATAGGTTAATTGGCCATCATAAATTGCCATAGTATAGATAGGTGGTAGGGAAATATATAGGGACAGGTGGGGATGTGATAGGAATACGGGATTGGTGTAGGATTAGTATAAATAGGTGGTTGATGGTCGGCACAGACTCGGTGTGCCGAAGGGCCTGTTAAAGTGCTGTATCTCGAAACAAAACTAAATACTGACACCTAGTGTCACAGATACACACTGACACCCAGTAACAAAGACATACACTGAAACCAAGTAACAAAGACATATGCTTACACCAAATAACAAAGACATACACTGACACCCAGTAACACAGACGCACACTGACACCCAGTTAGAAACACACACTGAACACCAGTAACACAGACACACACTGACCCCCAGTAACACAGACATACACTGACACCATGTCACAAAGACATACACTGATACACAGACAACACTTACACCAAGTAACAAAGACATACACTGATATACAGACACACACTGACACCCAGTAACAAAGGCATCCACTGATACCAATCACAAAGACATTCACTGACACCAAGTCACAAACACATACACTGACACCAAGTAACACAGACACACACTGACACCCAGTTAGAAACACAAACTGAACCCCAGTAACACAGACACACACTGACCCCCAGTAACACAGACATACACTGACACCAAGTCACAAAGACACACAATGACACCCAGTTTCACAGACACACACTTACACCAGGTAACAAAGACATACACTGATACCAAGTCACAAAGACACACACTGACACCCAGTAACAAAGACATACACTGACACCAAGTCACAAAGACATACACTGATACCCAGGAACACAGACACACACTGACACCCAGTAACAAAGACATACACTGACACCCAGTAACACAGACACACACTTACACCCAGTAACACAGACACACCCTGACACCAAGTAACACAGACATACACTGATACCCAGTAACACAGACATACACTTACACCAAGTAACACAGACATACACTGACACCAAGTAACAAAGACATACACTAATACCCAGGAACACAGACACACACTTACACCAAGTAACACAGACATACACTGACACCAAGCAACAAAGACATACAATTACACCAAGTAACAAAGACACACACTTGCACCAAGTAACACAGACACACAATGACACCCAGTAACACAGACACACACTGACACCCAGTAACACAGACACACACTGACACCAAGTAACAAAGACATACTCTGACACCCAGTAACACAAACAAACACTGACACCCAGTAACACAGACACACACTGACACCAAGTAACAAAGACATACACTGACACCCAGTAACACAGGCACACACTGTGTGGGGGGCGAGGGGGGCACATTGGCGCAGTGGTTAGCACCGCAGCCTCACAGCTCCAGGGACCCGGGTTCCATTCTGGGTACTGCCTGTGCGGAGTTTGCAAGTTCTCCCTGTGTCTGCGTGGGTTTCCTCCGGGTGCTCCGGTTCCCTCCCACATGCCAAAGACTTGCAGGTTGATAGGTTAATTGGCCATCATAAATTGCCCCTAGTACAGGTAGGTGGTAGGGAAATATATAGGGACAGGTGGGGATGTGATAGGAATACGGGATTAATGTCGGATTAGTATAAATGGGTGCTTGATGGTCGGCACAGACTCGGTGGACTGAAGGGCCTGTTAAAGTGCTGTATCTCTAAACAAAACTAAATACTGACACCTCGTGTCACAGATACACACTGACACCCAGTAACACAAACAAACAAACACTGACACCCAGCAACACAGAGAAACACTAATAAACAGTAACAAAGACATACACTGATTCCAAGTAACACAGACACACATTGAAAACCAGTAACAACGACATACACTGACACCAAGTCACAAACACAGACGCTTGCACCAAGTAACAAAGACACACACTGATACCCAGTAACACAGACACACACTCACCCCCAGTAACAAAGACATACACTGACCCCCAGTAACACAGACACACACTGATACCCAGTAACACAGACACACACTGACACGAAGAAACAAAGACATGCACTGACACCAAGTAACAAAGACATACACTGACACCAAGTAACACAGACATACACTGACACCAAGTAACAAAGACAGACAATTACACCAAGTAACAAAGACATACACTGATACCCAGTAACACAGACACACACTTACACCATGTAACAAATACATACACAGACACCAAGTCACAAAGACACACACTGACACCCATTAACAAAGACATACACTGACACCCAGTAACAAAGACATACACTGATACCCAGTAACACAGACACACACCTACACCAAGTAACACAGACATACACTGACACCAAGTAACAAAGACATACACTGATACCCAGTAACACAGACACACACTTACACCAAGTAACAAAGACAGACACTGATACCCAGTAACACAGACACACACTTACACAAACTAACAAAGACATACACTGACACCCAGTAACACAGACACACACGGACACCAAGTAACAAAGAAACACACTTACACCAAGTAACACAGACATAAACTGACACAAAGTAACAAAGACATACACTGATACCCAATAACGCAGACACACACTTACACCAAGTAACACAGACATACACTGACACCAAGTAACAAAGACATACAATGATACCCAGGAACACAGAAACACACTTACACCAGGTAACACAGACACACACTTACACCAAGTTACAAAGACATACACTTACACCAAGTAACACAGACATACACTGACACCAAGTAACAAAGACATACAATTACACCAAGTAACAAAGACACACACTTACACCAAGTAACAAAGACAGACACTGACACCAGGTTACAAAGACACACACTGACACCCAGTAACACAGACACACACTGACACCCAGTAACACAGACACACACTGATACCAAGTCACAAAGACATACACTGATACCCAGTAACACAGACACACACTGACACCCAGTAACAAAGACATACCCTCATACCAAGTCACAAAGTCATACACTGATACCCAGTAACACAGACATCGACTGACACCAAGTTACAAAGACATACACTTACACCAAGTAACAAAGACAGACAGTTACACAAAGTAACACAGACACACACTGACACCCAGGAACAAAGACATGCAATGATACCAAGTCACAAAGACATACACAGATACCCAGTAACACAGACACACACTTACACCAAGTAACACAGACACACACTGACACCAAGTAACACAGACACACACTGACACCCAGTAACAAAGACAAACACTGACACCCAGTAACAAAGACATACACGTACACCAAGTAACACAGACACACACTTACACCAAGTAACAGAAGCATACACTGACACCAAGTAACACAGACACACACTGACACCAAGTAACGCAGACACACACTTACACCAAGTAACACAGACACACACTTACACCATGTCACAAAGACATACACAGACACCAAGTCACAAAGACACACACTGACACCCAGTAACAAAGACATACAATTACACCAAGTAACACAGACACACACTTACACCAAGTAACACAGACACACACTTACACCAAGTAACAGAGACATACACTGACACCAAGTAACAAAGACATACAATGATACCCAGGAACACAGACACACACTTAGACCACGTAAAACAGACACAAACTTACACCAAGTAAAACAGACATACACTTACACCAAGTAAAACAGACACACACTTACACCAAGTAAAACAGACATACACTTACACCAAGTAAAACAGACATACAATTACACCAAGTAAAACAGACATACAATTACACCAAGTAACAAAGACATACAATTACACCAAGTAACAAAGACACACACTTAGACCAAGTAACACAGACACACACGTACACCAAGTAACAAAGACATACACTGCTACCAAGTCACAAAGGCATACACTGATACCCAGTAACACAGACACACACTGACACCAAGTAACAAAGACATACACTGACACCAAGTATTTTGACATACACTGACACCAAGTAACAAAGACAAACACTGATGCCCAGTAACACAGACACAAACTTACATCAAGTAACAAAGACATACACTGACACCAAGTCACAAAGACACACACTGACACCCAGTAACACAGACACACACTTACACCAAGTAACACAGACATACACAGACACCAAGTAACACAGACACACACTTACACCAAGTAACAAAGACATACACTGACACACAGTAACAAAGACATACACTGACACCCAGTAACACAGACACACACGGACACCAAGTAACAAAGACACAGACTTACACCAAGTAACACAGACACACACTTACACCAAGTAACACAAACATACACTGACACCAGGTAACAAAGACATACACTTACACCAAATAACACAGACATACACTGACACCAAGTAACAAAGACATACACTGACACTAAGTAACAAAGACATACACTGACACTAAGTAACAAAGACATACACTTACACCAAGTATTTTGACATACACTGACACTAAGTAACAAAGACATTCACTGATACCCAGTAACAAAGACAGACAATTGCACCAAGTAACAAAGACATACACTTACACCAAGTATTTTGACATACACTGATACCAATCACAAAGACATTCACTGATACCCAGTAACAAAGACATACACTGACACCAAGTCACAAAGACTTACACTGATACCCAGTAACACAGACACACACTTACACCAAGTAACACAGACATACACTGACACCAAGTAACCAAGACATACACTGATACCCAGTAACACAGACACACACTTACACCAAGTAACAAAGACAGACACTGATACCCAGTAACACAGACACACACTTAAACTAAGTAACAAAGACATAAACTGACCCCCAGTAACAAAGACATAAACTGACCCCCAGTAACAAAGACATACACTGACACCCAGTAAAACAGACACACACGGACACCAAGTAACAAAGACACACACTTACACCAAGTAACACACACACACTGACACTCAGTAACACAGACACACACTTACACCAAGTACACAGACACACACTGACACCAAGTAACAAAGACATACACTGCTACCCAGTAACACAGACACACACTTACACCACGTAACACAGACACACACTTACACCAAGTAACAAAGACATACACTTACACCAAGTAACACATACATACACTGACACCAAGTAACAAAGACATACAATTACAACAAGTAACAAAGACATACACTTACACCAAGTAACACAGATATACACTGACACCAAGTAACAAAGACATGCACTGACACCCATTAACACAGACACACACGGACACCCAGTAAAACAGACATACACTGACACCAAGTAACACAGACATACACTGATACCCAGTAACAAAGACATACAATGATACCCAGGAACACATACACACACTTAGACCAAGTAAAACAGACGCAAACTTACACCAAGTAAAACAGACACACACTTACACCAAGTAAAACAGACATACACTTACACCAAGTAAAACAGACATACAATTACACCAAGTAAAACAGACATACAATTACACCAAGTAACAAAGACATACAATTACACCAAGTAACAAAGACACACACTTAGACCAAGTAACACAGACACACACGTACACCAAGTAACAAAGACATACACTGCTACCAAGTCACAAAGACATACACTGATACCCAGTAACACAGACACACACGGACACCAAGTAACAAAGACATACACTGACACCAAGTATTTTGACATACACTGACACCAAGTAACAAAGACAAACACTGATGCCCAGTAACACAGACACAAACTTACACCAAGTAACAAAGACATACACTGACACCAAGTCACAAAGACACACACTGACACCCAGTAACACAGACACACACTTACACCAAGTAACACAGACATACACAGACACACAGTAACACAGACACACACTTACACCAATTAACAAAGACATCCACTGACACACAGTAACAAAGGCATACACTGACACCCAGTAACACAGACACACACGGACACCAAGTAACAAAGACACAGACTTACACCAAGTAACGCAGACACACACTTACACCAAGTCACACAGACATACACTGACACCAGGTAACAAAGACATACACTTACACCAAGTAACACAGACATACACAGACACCAAGTAACAAAGACATACACTGACACTAAGTAACAAAGACATACACTGACACTAAGTAACAAAGACATACACTTACACCAAGTAACAAAGACAGACAATTACACCAAGTAACAAAGACATACACTTACACCAAATATTTTGACATACACTGACACTAAGTAACAAAGACATTCACTGATACCCAGTAACAAAGACAGACAATTGCACCAAGTAACAAAGACATACACTTACACCAAGTATTTTGACATACACTGATACCAATCACAAAGACATTCACTGATACCCAGTAACAAAGACATACACTGACACCAAGTCACAAAGACTTACACTGATACCCAGTAACACAGACACACACTTACACCAAGTAACTCAGACATACACTGACACCAAGTAACCAAGACATACACTGATACCCAGTAACACAGACACACACTTACACCAAGTAACAAAGACAGACACTGATACCCAGTAACACAGACACACACTTAAGCCAAGTAACAAAGACATAAACTGACCCCCAGTAACAAAGACATAAACTGACCCCCATTAACAAAGACATACACTGACACCCAGTAAAACAGACACACACGGACACCAAGTAACAAAGACACACACTTACACCAAGTAACACACACACACTGACACTCAGTAACACAGACACACACTTACACCAAGTAACACAGACACACACTGACACCAAGTAACAAAGACATACACTGCTACCCAGTGACACAGACACACACTTACACCACGTAACACAGACATACACTTACACCAAGTAACAAAGACATACACTTACACCAAGTAACACATACATACACTGACACCAAGTAACAAAGACATACAATTACAAGAAGTAACAAAGACATACACTTACACCAAGTAACACAGATATACACTGACACCAAGTAACAAAGACATGCACTGACACCCAGTAACACAGACACACACGGACACCCAGTAAAACAGACATACACTGACACCAAGTAACACAGACATACACTGACACCAAGTAACACAGACATACACTGATACCCAGTAACACAGACACACACTTACACCAAGTAACACAGACACACACTGAGAGCCAGTAACACAGACACACACTTACACCAAGTAACACAGACAGACACTGACACCAAGTAACACAGACACACACTTACACCATGTAACACAGACATACACTGACACCAACTAACAAAGAAATACACTCATACCCAAGAACACAGACACACACATACACCAAGTAACACAAACACACACATACACCAAGTAACACAGACATACAATGAAACCAAGTAACACAGACATACTTTGACACCAAGTAACAAAGACATACAATTACACCAAGTAACAAAGGCACACACTTACACCAAGTAACACAGATATACACTGACACCAACTAACAAAGACATGCACTGACACCCAGTAACACAGACACACACTGACACCAAGTAACAAAAACACACCCTTACACCAAGTAACAAAGACATACAATTACACCAAGTAACACAGGCACACACTGTGTGGGGGGCGTGGGGGCACATGGGCGCAGTGGTTAGCACCTCAGCCTCACAGCTCCAGGGACCCGGGTTCGATTCTGGGTACTGCCTGTGCGGAGTTTGCATTTTCTCCCTGTGTCTGCGTGGGTTTCCTCCGGGTGCTCCGGTTTCCTCCCACATGCATTGACTTGCAGGTTGATAGGTTAATTGGCCATCATAAATTGCCCCTAGTCTAGGTAGGTGGTCGGGAAATATATAGGGACAGGTGGGGATGTGATAGGAATACGGGATTAATGTAGGATTAGTATAAATGGGTGGTTGATGGTCGGCACAGACTCGGTGGACCGAAGGGCCTGTTAAAGTGCTGTATCTCTAAACAAAACTAAATACTGACACCTCGTGTCACAGATACACACTGACACCCAGTAACACAAACAAACTAACACTGACACCCAGCAACACAGAGAAACACTAATAAACAGTAACAAAGACATACACTGATTCCAAGTAACACAGACACACACTGAAAACCAGTAACAAAGACATACACTGACACCAAGTCACAAACACATACACTGACACCAAGTAACAAAGACATACGCTTGCACCAAGTAACAAAGACATACACTGATACCCAATAACACAGACACACACTGACCCCCAGTAACAAAGACATACACTGACCCCCAGTAACACAGACACACACTGATACCCAGTAACACAGACACACAATGACACCAAGAAACAAAGACACGCACTGACAACAAGTAACAAAGACACACACTGACACCAAGTAACAAAGACATACACTTACACCAAGTAACAAAGACAGACAATTACACCAAGTAACAAAGACATACACTTACACCAAGTAACAAAGACATGCACTGACACCAAGTAACAAAGACAGACACTGACACCAAGTAACAAAGACATACACTGATACCCAGTAACACAGACACACACTTACACCAAGTAACAAAGACAGACACTGATACCCAGTAACACATACACACACTTACACAAAGTAACAAAGACATACTCTGACACCCAGTAACAAAGACATACACTGACACCCAGTGACACAGACACACACGGACACCAAGTAACAAAGACACACACTTACACCAAGTAACACAGAAACACTCTGACACCCAGTAACACAGACACACACTTACACCAAGTAACACAGACATACACTGACTCCAAGTAACAAAGACATAGACTGACACCAAGTAACAAAGACATACACTTACACCAAGTAACACAGACATACACTGATACCCAGTAACACAGACACACACTTACACCCAGTAACAAAGACATACACTGACACCCAGTAACACAGACAGACACTGACACCCAGTAACACAGACACACACTTACACCAAGTAACACAGACACACATTGACACCCAGTAACACAGACACACACTTACACCAAGCAACACAGACATACACTGAAACCAAGTAACAAAGACATGCACTGATACCCAGCAACACAGACACACACTTACACCAAGTAACACAGACATACACTGACACCAAGTAACAAAGACATACACTGATACCCAGGAACACAGACACACACTTACACCAAGTAACAAAGACATACACTGACACCCAGTAACAAAGACATACACTGACACCCAGTAACACAGATACACACTGACACCCAGTAACACAGACACACACTTACACCAAGGAACACAGACATACACTGACACCAATTAACAAAGACATACACTGACACCAATTAACAAAGACATACACTTACACCAAGTAACAAAGACGGACAATTACACCAAGTAACAAAGACATAAACTGACACCAAGTAACAAAGACACACACTGACACCCAGTAACAAAAACATACACTGATACCAAGTCACAAACACATACACTGATACCCAGTAACACAGACACACACTTAAACCAAGTAACAAAGACATACACTGACACCAAGTCACAAAGACACAGACTGACACCCAGTAACACAGACACACACTGACACCCAGTAACACAGACACACACTTACACCAAGGAACACAGACATACACTTACACGAAGTATTTTGACATACACTGACGCCAAGTAACAAAGACATGCACTGATACCCAGTAACACATACACACACTTATACAAAGTAACAAAGACATACTCTGACACCCAGTAACAAAGACATACACTGACACCCAGTAACACAGACACACACGGACACCAAGTAACAAAGACACACACTTACACCAAGTAACACAGAAACACTCTGACACCCAGTAACACAGACACACACTTACACCAAGTAACACAGACATACACTGACACCAAGTAACAAAGACATAGACTGACACCAAGTAACAAAGACATACACTTACACCAAGTAACACAGACATACACTGATACCCAGTAACACAGACACACACTTACACCCAGTAACAAAGACATACACTGACACCCAGTAACACAGACACACACGGACACCAAGTAACAAAGACACACACTTACACCAAGTAACACAGAAACACTCTGACACCCAGTAACACAGACACACACTTACACCAAGTAACACAGACATACACTGACACCAAGTAACAAAGACATAGACTGACACCAAGTAACAAAGACATACACTGATACCAAGTAACAAAGACATACACTGATACCCAGGAACACAGACACACACTTACACCAAGTAACAAAGACATACACTGACACCCAGTAACAAAGACATACACTGACACCCAGTAACACAGATACACACTGACACCCAGTAACACAGACACACACTTACACCAAGGAACACAGACATACACTGACACCAATTAACAAAGACATACACTGACACCAATTAACAAAGACATACACTTACACCAAGTAACAAAGACGGACAATTACACCAAGTAACAAAGACATAAACTGACACCAAGTAACAAAGACACACACTGACACCCAGTAACAAAAACATACACTGATACCAAGTCACAAAGACATACACTGATACCCAGTAACACAGACACACACTTAAACCAAGTAACAAAGACATACACTGACACCAAGTCACAAAGACACAGACTGACACCCAGTAACACAGACACACACTGACACCCAGTAACACAGACACACACTTACACCAAGGAACACAGACATACACTTACACGAAGTATTTTGACATACACTGACGCCAAGTAACAAAGACATGCACTGATACCCAGTAACACATACACACACTTATACAAAGTAACAAAGACATACTCTGACACCCAGTAACAAAGACATACACTGACACCCAGTAACACAGACACACACGGACACCAAGTAACAAAGACACACACTTACACCAAGTAACACAGAAACACTCTGACACCCAGTAACACAGACACACACTTACACCAAGTAACACAGACATACACTGACACCAAGTAACAAAGACATAGACTGACACCAAGTAACAAAGACATACACTTACACCAAGTAACACAGACATACACTGATACCCAGTAACACAGACACACACTTACACCCAGTAACAAAGACATACACTGACACCCAGTAACACAGACACACACGGACACCAAGTAACAAAGACACACACTTACACCAAGTAACACAGAAACACTCTGACACCCAGTAACACAGACACACACTTACACCAAGTAACACAGACATACACTGACACCAAGTAACAAAGACATAGACTGACACCAAGTAACAAAGACATACACTTACACCAAGTAACACAGACATACACTGATACCCAGTAACACAGACACACACTTACACCCAGTAACAAAGACATACACTGACACCCAGTAACACAGACATACACTGACACCCAGTAACACAGACACACACGGACACCAAGTAACAAAGACACACACTTACACCAAGTAACACAGACACACATTGACACCCAGTAACACAGACACACACTTACACCAAGCAACACAGACATACACTGACTCCAAGTAACAAAGACATACACTGATACCCAGCAACACAGACACACACTTACACCAAGTAACACAGACATACAGTGACACCAAGTAACAAAGACATACACTGATACCCAGGAACACAGACACACACTTACACCAAGTAACGCAGACACACACTTACACCAAGTAACAAAAACATACACTGACACCAAGTAACACAGACATACACTGATACCCAGGAACACAGACACACACCTAAACCAAGTAACACAGACACACACTTAAACCAAGTAACACAGACATACACTTACACCAAGTAACACAGACATGCGCTGACCCAAGTAACAAAGACATACAATTACACCAAGTAACAAAGACACACACTTACACCAAGTAACAAAGACAGACACTGATACCCAGTAACACAGACTCACACTTACACCAAGTAACAAAGACATACACTGACACCCAGTAACACAAACAAACAAACACTGACACCCAGTAACACAGAGAAACACTTATAAACAGTAACACAGACATACACTGACAACAAGTCAGAAAGACACACACTGACACCCAGGAACACAGACACACACTGACACCCAGTAACAAAAACATACACTGATACCAAGTCACAAAGACATACACTGATACCCAGTAACACAGACACACACTGACACCCAGTAACAAAGACATACACTGAAACCAGGTCACAAAGACATACACTGATACCCAGTAACACAGACACACACTGACACCCGGTAACAAAGACATACACTGATACCAAGTCACAAAGACATACACTGATACCCAGTAACACAGACACACACTGACCACAAGTAACAAAGACATCGACTGACACCAATTAACAAAGACATACACTTACACCAATTAACAAAGACACACACTTACAACAAGTAACACAGACATACACTGACACCAAGTAACACAGACACACACTTGCACCAAGTAACAAAGACATACACTGACACCCAGTAACAAAGACATACACTGACACCCAGTAACACAGACACACACTGACACCCAGTAACACAGACACACACTTACACCAAGGAACACAGACATACACTGACACCAATTAACAAAGACATACACTGACACCAATTAACAAAGACATACACTTACACCAAGTAACAAAGACGGACAATTACACCAAGTAACAAAGACATAAACTGACACCAAGTAACAAAGACACACACTGACACCCAGTAACAAAAACATACACTGATACCAAGTCACAAAGACATACACTGATACCCAGTAACACAGACACACACTTAAACCAAGTAACAAAGACATACACTGACACCAAGTCACAAAGACACAGACTGACACCCAGTAACACAGACACACACTTACACCAAGTAACAAAGACATAAACTGACACCAAGTCACAAAGACACAAACTGACACCCAGTAACAAAAACATACACTGATACCAAGTCACAAAGACATACACTGATACCCAGTAACACAGACACACACTTACACCAAGTAACACAGACATACACTGTCACCAAGTAACAAAGACATACACTGATACCCAGTAACACAGACACACACTTACACCAAGTAACAAAGACATACACTGACACCCAGTAACAAAGACATACACTGATACCAGGTCACAAAGACATACACTGATACCCAGTAACACAGACACACACTGACACCCGGTAACAAAGACATACACTGATACCAAGTCACAAAGACATACACTGATACCCAGTAACACAGACACACACTGACACCAAGTAACAAAGACATAGACTGACACCAATTAACAAAGACATACACTTACACCAATTAACAAAGACACACACTTACAACAAGTAACACAGACATACACTGACACCAAGTAACACAGACACACACTTACACCAAGTAACAAAGACATACACTGACACCCAGTAACAAAGACATACACTGACACCCAGTAACACAGACACACACTGACACCCAGTAACACAGACACACACTTACACCAAGGAACACAGACATACACTGACACCAATTAACAAAGACATACACTGACACCAATTAACAAAGACATACACTTACACCAAGTAACAAAGACGGGCAATTACACCAAGTAACAAAGACATAAACTGACACCAAGTAACAAAGACACACACTGACACCCAGTAACAAAAACATACACTGATACCAAGTCACAAAGACATACACTGATACCCAGTAACACAGACACACACTTAAACCAAGTAACAAAGACATACACTGACACCAAGTCACAAAGACACAGACTGACACCCAGTAACACAGACACACACTGACACCCAGTAACACAGACACACACTTACACCAAGGAACACAGACATACACGGACACCAAGTAACAAAGACACACACTTACACCAAGTAACACAGAAACACTCTGACACCCAGTAACACAGACACACACTTACACCAAGTAACACAGACATACACTGACACCAAGTAACAAAGACATAGACTGACACCAAGTAACAAAGACATACACTGATACCAAGTCACAAAGACATGCACTGATACCCAGTAACACATACACACACTTACACAAAGTAACAAAGACATACTCTGACACCCAGTAACAAAGACATACACTGACACCCAGTAACACAGACACACACGGACACCAAGTAACAAAGACACACACTTACACCAAGTAACACAGAAACACTCTGACACCCAGTAACACAGACACACACTTACACCAAGTAACACAGACATACACTGACACCAAGTAACAAAGACATAGACTGACACCAAGTAACAAAGACATACACTTACACCAAGTAACACAGACATACACTGATACCCAGTAACACAGACACACACTTACACCCAGTAACAAAGACATACACTGACACCCAGTAACACAGACATACAATGACACCCAGTAACACAGACACACACGGACACCAAGTAACAAAGACACACACTTACACCAAGTAACACAGACACACATTGACACCCAGTAACACAGACACACACTTACACCAAGCAACACAGACATACACTGACACCAAGTAACAAAGACATACACTGATACCCAGCAACACAGACACACACTTACACCAAGTAACACAGACATACACTGACACCAAGTAACAAAGACATACACTGATACCCAGGAACACAGACACACACTTACACCAAGTAACGCAGACACACACTTACACCAAGTAACAAAAACATACACTGACACCAAGTAACACAGACATACACTGATCCCCAGGAACACAGACACACACTTAAACCAAGTAACACAGACACACACTTAAACCAAGTAACACGGACATGCACTTACACCAAGTAACACAGACATACACTGACCCAAGTAACAAAGACATACAATTACACCAAGTAACAAAGACACACACTTACACCAAGTAACAAAGACAGACACTGATACCCAGTAACACAGACTCACACTTACACCAAGTAACAAAGACATACACTGACACCCAGTAACACAAACAAACAAACACTGACACCCAGTAACACAGAGAAACACTTATAAACAGTAACACAGACATACACTGACAGCAAGTCAGAAAGACACACACTGACACCCAGGAACACAGACACACACTGACACCCAGTAACAAAAACATACACTGATACCAAGTCACAAAGACATACACTGATACCCAGTAACACAGACACATACTGACACCCAGTAACAAAGACATACACTGATACCAGGTCACAAAGACATACACTGATACACAGTAACACAGACACACACTGACACCCGGTAACAAAGACATACACTGATAGAAAGTCACAAAGACATACACTGATACCCAGTAACACAGACACACACTGACACCAAGTAACAAAGACATAGACTGACACCAAGTAACAAAGACATACACTGACACCCAGTAACAAAGACATACACTGACACCCAGTAACACAGACATACACTTACAGCAATTAACAAAGACACACACTTACAACAAGTAACACAGACATACACTGACACCAAGTAACACAGACACACACTTACACCAAGTAACAAAGACATACACTGACACCCAGTAACAAAGACATACACTGACACCCAGTAACACAGACACACACTGACACCCAGTAACACAGACACACACTTACACCAAGGAACACAGACATACACTGACACCAATTAACAAAGACATACACTGACACCAAGTAACAAAGACGGACAATTACACCAAGTAACAAAGACATAAACTGACACCAAGTAACAAAGACACACACTGACACCCAGTAACAAAAACATGCACTGATACCAAGTCACAAAGACATACACTGATACCCAGTAACACAGACACACACTTAAACCAAGTAACAAAGACATACACTGACACCAAGTCACAAAGACACAGACTGACACCAAGTAACACAGACATACACTGTCACCAAGTAACAAAGACATACACTGATACCCAGTAACACAGACACACACTTACACCAAGTAACAAAGACATACACTGACACCCAGTAACAAAGACACACACTTACACCAAGTAACACAGACACACACTGACACCCAGTAACACAGACACACACTTCCACCAAGCAACACGGACATACACTGACACCCAGTAACAAAGAAATACACTGATACCAAGTAACAAAGACAGACAATTACAGCAAGTAACAAAGACACACACTGACACCAAGTCACAAAGACACACACTGACACCAAGTCACAAAGACATACACTGATACCCAGTAACAAAGACACACACTTACACCAAGTAACAAAGACAGACACAGATACCCAGTAACATAGACACACACTTACACCAAGTAAGAAAGACATACACTGACACCCAGTAACAAAGACACACACTTACACCAAGTAACACAGACACACACTGACACCCAGTAACACAGACACACACTTACACCAAGCAACACGGACAGACACTGACACCAAGTAACAAAGACATACACTGATAGCAAGCAACACAGACACACACTTACACCAAGTAACACAGACACACACTTACACCAAGTAACACAGACATACACTGACACCAAGTAACACAGACACACACGGACACCCAGTAACACAGACACACACGGACACCCAGTAACAAAGACATACACTGATACCAAGTCACAAAGACATACACTGACACCCAGTAACACAGACACACACTGACACCCGGTAACAAAGACATACACTGATACCAAGTCACAAAGACATACACTGATACCCAGTAACACAGACACACTCTGACACCAAGTAACAAAGACATACACTGACACCAAGTAACAAAGACATACACTGACACCAAGTAACACAGACATACACTGACACCAAGTAACAAAGACATACACTGACACCAAGTAACAAAGACAGACAATTACACCAAGTAACAAAGACATACACTTACACCAAGTAACAAAGACAGACAATTACACCAAGTAACAAAGACATACACTTACACCAAGTATTTTGACATACACTGACACCAAGTAACAAAGACATACACTGATACCCAGTAACACAGACACACACTTACACCATTTAACACAGACATACACTGTCACCAAGTAACAAAGACATACACTGTCACAAAGTTACAAAGACATACACTGATACCCAGTAACACAGACACACACTTACACCAAGTAACAAAGAATGACACTGATACCCATTAACACAGACACACACTTGCAGCAAGTAACAAAGACATACACTTACACCCAGTAACAAAGACAGACAATTACACCAAGTAACAAAGACATACTCTTACACCAAGTATTTTGACATACACTGACACCAAGTAACAAAGACATACACTGATACCCAGTCACACAGACACACATTTACACCAAGTAACACAGACTTACACTGACACCAAGTAACAAAGACATACACTGACACCAAGTAACAAAGACATACACTTACACCAAGTAACAAAGACATAGACTGACACCAATTAACAAAGACATACACTTACACCAATTAACAAAGACACACACTTACAACAAGTAACACAGACATACACTGACACCAAGTAACACAGACACACACTTACACCAAGTAACAAAGACATACACTGACACCCAGTAACAAAGACATACACTGACACCCAGTAACACAGACACACACTTACACCAAGGAACACAGACATACACTGACACCAATTAACAAAGACATACACTGACACCAATTAACAAAGACATACACTTACACCAAGTAACAAAGACGGACAATTACACCAAGTAACAAAGACATAAACTGACACCAAGTAACAAAGACACACACTGACACCCAGTAACAAAAACATGCACTGATACCAACTCACAAAGACATACACTGATACCCAGTAACACAGACACACACTTAAACCAAGTAACAAAGACATACACTGACACCAAGTCACAAAGACACAGACTGACACCCAGTAACACAGACACACACTTACACCAAGTAACAAAGACATAAACTGACACCAAGTCACAAAGACACACACTGACACCCAGTAACAAAAACATACACTGATACCAAGTCACAAAGACATACACTGATACCCAGTAACACAGACACACACTTACACCAAGTAACACAGACATACACTGTCACCAAGTAACAAAGACATACACTGATACCCAGTAACACAGACACACACTTACACCAAGTAACAAAGACATACACTGACACCCAGTAACAAAGACACACACTTACACCAAGTAACACAGACACACACTGACACCCAGTAACACAGACACACACTTCCACCAAGCAACACGGACATACACTGACACCCAGTAACAAAGAAATACACTGATACCAAGTAACAAAGACAGACAATTACAGCAAGTAACAAAGACACACACTGACACCAAGTCACAAAGACACACACTGACACCAAGTCACAAAGACACACACTGACACCCAGTAACAAAGACATACACTGATACCAAGTCACAAAGACATACACTGATACCCAGTAACAAAGACACACACTTACACCAAGTAACAAAGACAGACACAGATACCCAGTAACATAGACACACACTTACACCAAGTAACAAAGACATACACTGACACCCAGTAACAAAGACACACACTTACACCAAGTAACACAGACACACACTGACACCCAGTAACACAGACACACACTTACACCAAGCAACACGGACAGACACTGACACCAAGTAACAAAGACATACACTGATAGCAAGCAACACAGACACACACTTACACCAAGTAACACAGACACACACTTACACCAAGTAACACAGACATACACTGACACCAAGTAACACAGACACACACGGACACCCAGTAACACAGACACACACGGACACCCAGTAACAAAGACATACACTGATACCAAGTCACAAAGACATACACTGATACCCAGTAACACAGACACACACTGACACCCGGTAACAAAGACATACACTGATACCAAGTCACAAAGACATACACTGATACCCAGTAACACAGACACACACTGACACCAAGTAACAAAGACAGACACTGACACCAAGTAACAAAGACATACACTGACACCAAGTAACACACACATGCACTGACACCAAGTAACAAAGACATACACTGACACCAAGTAACAAAGACAGACAATTACACCAAGTAACAAAGACATACACTTACACCAAGTAACAAAGACAGACAATTACACCAAGTAACAAAGACATACACTTACACCAAGTATTTTGACATACACTGACACCAAGTAACAAAGACATACACTGATACCCAGTAACACAGACACACACTTACACAAAGTAACACAGACATACACTGTCACCAAGTTACAAAGACATACACTGTCACCAAGTTACAAAGACATACACTGATACCCAGTAACACAGACACACACTTACACCAAGTAACAAAGAATGACACTGATACCCATTAACACAGACACACACTTACACCAAGTAACAAAGACATACACTTACACCAAGCAACAAAGACAGACAATTACACCAAGTAACAAAGACATACACTTACACCAAGTATTTTGACATACACTGACACCAAGTAACAAAGACATACACTGATACCCAGTAACACAGACACACATTTACACCAAGTAACACAGACTTACACTGACACCAAGTAACAAAGACATACACTGACACCAAGTAACAAAGACATACACTTACACCAAGTAACAAAGACATACACTTACACCAAGTAACAAAGACATACACTGACACCCAGTAACAAAGACATACACTGACACCCAGTAACAAAGACATACACTGACACCAAGTAACAAAGACATACACTTACACCAAGTAACAAAGACATACACTTACACCAAGTAACAAAGACATACACTGATACCCAGTAACACAGACACACACTTACACCAAGTAACACAGACATACACTGACACCAAGTAACAAAGACATACACTGATACCCAGTAACACAGACACACACTTACACCAAGTAACACAGACATACACTGACACCCAGTAACAAAGACATACACTGACACCAAGTAACAAAGACATACACTTACACCAAGTAACAAAGACATACACTAATACGCAGTAACACAGACACATACTTACACCAAGTAACAACGACATACACTGATACCCAGTAACACAGACACACACTTACACCAAGTAACAAAGACAGACACTGATACCCAGTAACAAAGACACACACTTACACAAGTAACACAGACACACACTGACACCCAGTAACACAGACAAACACTGACACCCAGTAACAAAGACATACACTGACACCCAGTAACACAGACACACACTGACACCCAGTAACACAGACACACACTTACACCAAGCAGCACAGACATACACTGACACCAAGTAACAAAGACATACACTGACACCAAGTAACAAAGACAGAAAATTACACCAAGTAACAAAGACATACACTGACACCAAGTCACAAAGACACACACTGACACCCAGTAACAAAGACATACACTGATACCAAGTCACAAAGACAGACACAGATACCCAGTAACATAGACACACACTTACACCAAGTAACACAGACACACACTTACACCAAGCAACACGGACATACACGGACACCCAGTAACACAGACACACACGGACACCCAGTAACAAAGACATACACTGATACCAAGTCACAAAGACATACACTGATACCCAGTAACACAGACACACACTGACACCCGGTAACAAAGACATACACTGATACCAAGTCACAAAGACATACACTGATACCCAGTAACACAGACACACACTGACACCAAGTAACAAAGACAGACACTGACACCAAGTAACAAAGACATACACTGACACCAAGTAACACACACATGCACTGACACCAAGTAACAAAGACATACACTGACACCAAGTAACAAAGACAGACAATTACACCAAGTAACAAAGACATACACTTACACCAAGTAACAAAGACAGACAATTACACCAAGTAACAAAGACATACACTTACACCAAGTATTTTGACATACACTGACACCAAGTAACAAAGACATACACTGATACCCAGTAACACAGACACACACTTACACAAAGTAACACAGACATACACTGTCACCAAGTTACAAAGACATACACTGTCACCAAGTTACAAAGACATACACTGATACCCAGTAACACAGACACACACTTACACCAAGTAACAAAGAATGACACTGATACCCATTAACACAGACACACACTTACACCAAGTAACAAAGACATACACTTACACCAAGCAACAAAGACAGACAATTACACCAAGTAACAAAGACATACACTTACACCAAGTATTTTGACATACACTGACACCAAGTAACAAAGACATACACTGATACCCAGTAACACAGACACACATTTACACCAAGTAACACAGACTTACACTGACACCAAGTAACAAAGACATACACTGACACCAAGTAACAAAGACATACACTTACACCAAGTAACAAAGACATACACTTACACCAAGTAACAAAGACATACACTGACACCCAGTAACAAAGACATACACTGACACCCAGTAACAAAGACATACACTGACACCAAGTAACAAAGACATACACTTACACCAAGTAACAAAGACATACACTTACACCAAGTAACAAAGACATACACTGATACCCAGTAACACAGACACACACTTACACCAAGTAACACAGACATACACTGACACCAAGTAACAAAGACATACACTGATACCCAGTAACACAGACACACACTTACACCAAGTAACACAGACATACACTGACACCCAGTAACAAAGACATACACTGACACCAAGTAACAAAGACATACACTTACACCAAGTAACAAAGACATACACTAATACGCAGTAACACAGACACATACTTACACCAAGTAACAACGACATACACTGATACCCAGTAACACAGACACACACTTACACCAAGTAACAAAGACAGACACTGATACCCAGTAACAAAGACACACACTTACACAAGTAACACAGACACACACTGACACCCAGTAACACAGACAAACACTGACACCCAGTAACAAAGACATACACTGACACCCAGTAACACAGACACACACTGACACCCAGTAACACAGACACACACTTACACCAAGCAGCACAGACATACACTGACACCAAGTAACAAAGACATACACTGACACCAAGTAACAAAGACAGAAAATTACACCAAGTAACAAAGACATACACTGACACCAAGTCACAAAGACACACACTGACACCCAGTAACAAAGACATACACTGATACCAAGTCACAAAGACAGACACAGATACCCAGTAACATAGACACACACTTACACCAAGTAACACAGACACACACTTACACCAAGCAACACGGACATACACTGACACCAAGTAACAAAGACATACACTGATACCCTGTAACACAGACACACACTTACACCAAGTAACACGGACATACACTGACACCAAGTAACAAAGACATACACTGATACCCAGGAACACAGACATACAATTACACAAAGTAACACAGACATACAATTACACCAAGTAACAAAGACATACAATTACACCAAGTAACAAAGACACACACTTACACCAAGTAACAAAGACATACACTGATACCCGGTAAAAAAGACATACACTGATACCAAGTCACAAAGACATACACTGATACCCAGTCACACAGACACACACTGACACCAAGTAACAAAGACATACACTTACACCAAGTAACAAACACATACACTTACACCAAGTAACAAAGACAGACACTTACACCAAGTAACAAAGACAGACAATTACACCAAGTAACAAAGACATACACTTACACCAAGTATTTTGACATACACTGACACCAAGTAACAAAGACATACACTGATACCCAGTAACACAGACACACACTTACACCAAGTAACACAGACATACACTGACACCCAGTAACACAGACACACACTGACACCCAGTAACACAGACACACACTTACACCAAGCAACACAGACATACACTGACACCAAGTAACAATGACATACACTGACACCAAGTAACAAAGGCATACACTTACACCAAGTAACACAGACACACACTTGCACCAAGTAACACAGACACACACTGACACCCAGTAACACAGACACACACTTACACCAAGCAACACGGACATACACTGACACCAAGTAACAAAGACAAACACTGATACCCTGTAACACAGACACACACTTACACCAAGTAACACGGACATACACTGACACCAAGTAACAAAGACATACACTGACACCCAGGAACACAGACATACAATTACACCAAGTAACACAGACATACAATTACACCAAGTAACACAGACATACAATTACACCAAGTAACAAAGACACACACTTACACCAAGTAACAAAGACATACACTGATACCCAGTAACACAGACACACACTGACACCCGGTAAAAAAGACATACACTGATACCAAGTCACAAAGACATGCACTGATACCCAGTAACACAGACACACACTGACACCAGGTAACAAAGACATACACTTACACCAAGTAACAAAGACAGACACTTACACCAAGTAACAAAGACAGACAATTACACCAAGTAACAAAGACATACACTTACACCAAGTATTTTGACATACACTGACACCAAGTAACAAAGACATACACTGACACCAAGCAACAAAGACAGACACTGACACCAAGTAACAAAGACGGACAATTACACCAAGTAACAAAGACGGACAATTACTCCAAGTAACAAAGACATAAACTGACACCAAGTCACAAAGACACAGACTGACACCCTGTAACAAAAACATACACTGATACCAAGTCGCAAAGACATACACTGATACCCAGTAACACAGACACACACTTACACCAAGTAACACAGACATACACTGTCTCCAAGTAACAAAGACATACACTGATACCCAGTAACACAGACACACACTTACACCAAGTAACAAAGACATACACTGACACCCAGTAACAAAGACACACACTTACACCAAGTAACACAGACACACACTGACACCCAGTAACACAGACACACACTTCCACCAAGCAACACGGACATACACTGACACCCAGTAACAAAGAAATACACTGATACCAAGTAACAAAGACAGACAATTACAGCAAGTAACAAAGACACACACTGACACCAAGTCACAAAGACACACACTGACACCAAGTCACAAAGACACACACTGACACCCAGTAACAAAGACATACACTGATACCAAGTCACAAAGACATACACTGATACCCAGTAACAAAGACACACACTTACACCAAGTAACAAAGACAGACACAGATACCCAGTAACATAGACACACACTTACACCAAGTAACAAAGACATACACTGACACCCAGTAACAAAGACACACACTTACACCAAGTAACACAGACACACACTGACACCCAGTAACACAGACACACACTTACACCAAGCAACACGGACAGACACTGACACCAAGTAACAAAGACATACACTGATAGCAAGCAACACAGACACACACTTACACCAAGTAACACAGACACACACTTACACCAAGTAACACAGACATACACTGACACCAAGTAACACAGACACACACGGACACCCAGTAACACAGACACACACGGACACCCAGTAACAAAGACATACACTGATACCAAGTCACAAAGACATACACTGATACCCAGTAACACAGACACACACTGACACCCGGTAACAAAGACATACACTGATACCAAGTCACAAAGACATACACTGATACCCAGTAACACAGACACACACTGACACCAAGTAACAAAGACAGACACTGACACCAAGTAACAAAGACATACACTGACACCAAGTAACACACACATACACTGACACCAAGTAACAAAGACATACACTGACACCAAGTAACAAAGACAGACAATTACACCAAGTAACAAAGACATACACTTACACCAAGTAACAAAGACAGACAATTACACCAAGTAACAAAGACATACACTTACACCAAGTATTTTGACATACACTGACACCAAGTAACAAAGACATACACTGATACCCAGTAACACAGACACACACTTACACAAAGTAACACAGACATACACTGTCACCAAGTTACAAAGACATACACTGTCACCAAGTTACAAAGACATACACTGATACCCAGTAACACAGACACACACTTACACCAAGTAACAAAGAATGACACTGATACCCATTAACACAGACACACACTTACACCAAGTAACAAAGACATACACTTACACCAAGCAACAAAGACAGACAATTACACCAAGTAACAAAGACATACACTTACACCAAGTATTTTGACATACACTGACACCAAGTAACAAAGACATACACTGATACCCAGTAACACAGACACACATTTACACCAAGTAACACAGACTTACACTGACACCAAGTAACAAAGACATACACTGACACCAAGTAACAAAGACATACACTTACACCAAGTAACAAAGACATACACTTACACCAAGTAACAAAGACATACACTGACACCCAGTAACAAAGACATACACTGACACCCAGTAACAAAGACATACACTGACACCAAGTAACAAAGACATACACTTACACCAAGTAACAAAGACATACACTTACACCAAGTAACAAAGACATACACTGATACCCAGTAACACAGACACACACTTACACCAAGTAACACAGACATACACTGACACCAAGTAACAAAGACATACACTGATACCCAGTAACACAGACACACACTTACACCAAGTAACACAGACATACACTGACACCCAGTAACAAAGACATACACTGACACCAAGTAACAAAGACATACACTTACACCAAGTAACAAAGACATACACTAATACGCAGTAACACAGACACATACTTACACCAAGTAACAACGACATACACTGATACCCAGTAACACAGACACACACTTACACCAAGTAACAAAGACAGACACTGATACCCAGTAACAAAGACACACACTTACACAAGTAACACAGACACACACTGACACCCAGTAACACAGACAAACACTGACACCCAGTAACAAAGACATACACTGACACCCAGTAACACAGACACACACTGACACCCAGTAACACAGACACACACTTACACCAAGCAGCACAGACATACACTGACACCAAGTAACAAAGACATACACTGACACCAAGTAACAAAGACAGAAAATTACACCAAGTAACAAAGACATACACTGACACCAAGTCACAAAGACACACACTGACACCCAGTAACAAAGACATACACTGATACCAAGTCACAAAGACAGACACAGATACCCAGTAACATAGACACACACTTACACCAAGTAACACAGACACACACTTACACCAAGCAACACGGACATACACTGACACCAAGTAACAAAGACATACACTGATACCCTGTAACACAGACACACACTTACACCAAGTAACACGGACATACACTGACACCAAGTAACAAAGACATACACTGATACCCAGGAACACAGACATACAATTACACAAAGTAACACAGACATACAATTACACCAAGTAACAAAGACATACAATTACACCAAGTAACAAAGACACACACTTACACCAAGTAACAAAGACATACACTGATACCCGGTAAAAAAGACATACACTGATACCAAGTCACAAAGACATACACTGATACCCAGTCACACAGACACACACTGACACCAAGTAACAAAGACATACACTTACACCAAGTAACAAACACATACACTTACACCAAGTAACAAAGACAGACACTTACACCAAGTAACAAAGACAGACAATTACACCAAGTAACAAAGACATACACTTACACCAAGTATTTTGACATACACTGACACCAAGTAACAAAGACATACACTGATACCCAGTAACACAGACACACACTTACACCAAGTAACACAGACATACACTGACACCCAGTAACACAGACACACACTGACACCCAGTAACACAGACACACACTTACACCAAGCAACACAGACATACACTGACACCAAGTAACAATGACATACACTGACACCAAGTAACAAAGGCATACACTTACACCAAGTAACACAGACACACACTTGCACCAAGTAACACAGACACACACTGACACCCAGTAACACAGACACACACTTACACCAAGCAACACGGACATACACTGACACCAAGTAACAAAGACAAACACTGATACCCTGTAACACAGACACACACTTACACCAAGTAACACGGACATACACTGACACCAAGTAACAAAGACATACACTGACACCCAGGAACACAGACATACAATTACACCAAGTAACACAGACATACAATTACACCAAGTAACACAGACATACAATTACACCAAGTAACAAAGACACACACTTACACCAAGTAACAAAGACATACACTGATACCCAGTAACACAGACACACACTGACACCCGGTAAAAAAGACATACACTGATACCAAGTCACAAAGACATGCACTGATACCCAGTAACACAGACACACACTGACACCAGGTAACAAAGACATACACTTACACCAAGTAACAAAGACAGACACTTACACCAAGTAACAAAGACAGACAATTACACCAAGTAACAAAGACATACACTTACACCAAGTATTTTGACATACACTGACACCAAGTAACAAAGACATACACTGACACCAAGCAACAAAGACAGACACTGACACCAAGTAACAAAGACGGACAATTACACCAAGTAACAAAGACGGACAATTACTCCAAGTAACAAAGACATAAACTGACACCAAGTCACAAAGACACAGACTGACACCCTGTAACAAAAACATACACTGATACCAAGTCGCAAAGACATACACTGATACCCAGTAACACAGACACACACTTACACCAAGTAACACAGACATACACTGTCTCCAAGTAACAAAGACATACACTGATACCCAGTAACACAGACACACACTTACACCAAGTATAAAAGATAGACACTGATACCCAGTAACACAGACACACACTTACACCAAGTAACACAGACATACACTTACACCAAGTAACACAGACACACACTGACACCCAGTAACACAGACACACACTGACACCCAGTAACACAGACACACACTTCCACCAAGCAACACGGACATACACTGACACCAAGTAACAAAGACATACACTGACACCCAGTAACAAAGACATGCACTGACCCCCAGTAACACAGACACACACTGACACCCAGTAACACAGACACACACTTACACCAAGCAACACAGACATACACTGACACCAAGTAACAAAGACATACACTGACACCAAGTAACAAAGACAGACAATTACACCAAGTCACAAAGACACACACTGACGCCCAGTAACAAAGACACACACTGACACCCAGTAACACAGACACACACTGACACCCAGTAACACAGACACACAATTCCACCAAGCAACACGGACATACACTGACACCAAGTAACAAAGACATACACTGACACCCAGTATTAAAGACATACACTGACCCCCAGTAACACAGACACACACTGACACCCAGTAACACAGACACACACTTACACCAAGCAACACAGACATACACTGACACCAAGTAACAAAGACATACACTGACGCCCAGTAACAAAGACACACACTGACACCCAGTAACAAAGACATACACTGATACCAAGTCACAAAGACATACACTGATACCCAGTCACATAGACACACACTTACACCAAGTAACACAGACATACACTGATACCAAGTCACAAAGACATACACTGATACCCAGTAACATAGACACACACTTACACCAAGTAACAAAGACATACACTTACACCAAGTAACAAAGACATACACTGATACCCAGTAACACAGACACACACTTACACCAAGTAACACAGACATACACTGACACCAAGTAACAAAGACATACACTGATACCCAGTAACACAGACACACACTTACACCAAGTAACACAGACATACACTGACACCCAGTAACAAAGACATACACTGACACCAAGTAACAAAGACATACACTTACACCAAGTAACAAAGACATAAACTAATACGCAGTAACACAGACACATACTTACACCAAGTAACAACGACATACACTGATACCCAGTAACACAGACACACACTTACACCAAGTAACAAAGACAGACACTGATACCCAGTAACACAGACACACACTTATACCAAGTAACAAAGACATACACTGACACCCAGTAACAAAGACACACACTTACACAAGTAACACAGACACACACTGACACCCAGTAACACAGACATACACTTCCACCAAGCAACACGGACATACACTGACACCAAGTAACAAAGACATACACTGACACCCAGTAACACAGACACACACTGACACCAAGTAACACAGACATACACTGACACCCAGTAACAAAGACATACACTGACACCCAGTAACACAGACACACACTGACACCCAGTAACACAGACACACACTTACACCAAGCAGCACAGACATACACTGACACCAAGTAACAAAGACATACACTGACACCAAGTAACAAAGACAGAAAATTACACTAAGTAACAAAGACATACACTGACAGCAAGTCACAAAGACACACACTGACACCCAGTAACAAAGACATACACTGATACCAAGTCACAAAGACAGACACAGATACCCAGTAACATAGACACACACTTACACCAAGTAACACAGACACACACTTACACCAAGCAACACGGACATACACTGACACCAAGTAACAAAGACATACACTGATACCCTGTAACACAGACACACACTTACACCAAGTAACACGGACATACACTGACACAAAGTAACAAAGACATACACTGATGCCCAGGAACACAGACATACAATTACACAAAGTAACACAGACATACAATTACACCAAGTAACAAAGACATACAATTACACCAAGTAACAAAGACACACACTTACACCAAGTAACAAAGACATACACTGATACCCGGTAAAAAAGACATACACTGATACCAGGTCACAAAGACATACACTGATACCCAGTCACACAGACACACACTGACACCAAGTAACAAAGACATACACTTACACCAAGTAACAAAGACATACACTTACACCAAGTAACAAAGACAGACACTTACACCAAGTAACAAAGACAGACAATTACACCAAGTAACAAAGACATACACTTACACCAAGTATTTTGACATACACTGACACCAAGTAACAAAGACATACACTGATACCCAGTAACACAGACACACACTTACACCAAGTAACACAGACATACACTCACACCCAGTAACACAGACACACACTGACACCCAGTAACACAGACACACACTTACACCAAGCAACACAGACATACACTGACACCAAGTAACAATGACATACACTGACACCAAGTAACAAAGGCATACACTTACACCAAGTAACACAGACACACACTTGCACCAAGTAACACAGACACACACTGACACCCAGTAACACAGACACACACTTACACCAAGCAACACGGACATACACTGACACCAAGTAACAAAGACAAACACTGATACCCTGTAACACAGACACACACTTACACCAAGTAACACGGACATACACTGACACCAAGTAACAAAGACATACACTGACACCCAGGAACACAGACATACAATTACACTAAGTAACACAGACATACAATTACACCAAGTAACACAGACATACAATTACACCAAGTAACAAAGACACACACTTACACCAAGTAACAAAGACATACACTGATACCCAGTAACACAGACACACACTGACACCCGGTAAAAAAGACATACACTGATACCAAGTCACAAAGACATGCACTGATACCCAGTAACACAGACACACACTGACACCAGTTAACAAAGACATACACTTACACCAAGTAACAAAGACATACACTTACACCAAGTAACAAAGACAGACACTTACACCAAGTAACAAAGACAGACAATTACACCAAGTAACAAAGACATACACTTACACCAAGTATTTTGACATACACTGACACCAAGTAACAAAGACATACACTGACACCAAGCAACAAAGACATACACTGACACCAAGTACCAAAGACATACAATTACACCAAGTAACAAAGACACACACTTACACCAAGTAACAAAGACATACACTGATACCCGGTAAAAAAGACATACACTGATACCAGGTCACAAAGACATACACTGATACCCAGTCACACAGACACACACTGACACCAAGTAACAAAGACATACACTTACACCAAGTAACAAAGACATACACTTACACCAAGTAACAAAGACAGACACTTACACCAAGTAACAAAGACAGACAATTACACCAAGTAACAAAGACATACACTTACACCAAGTATTTTGACATACACTGACACCAAGTAACAAAGACATACACTGATACCCAGTAACACAGACACACACTTACACCAAGTAACACAGACATACACTCACACCCAGTAACACAGACACACACTGACACCCAGTAACACAGACACACACTTACACCAAGCAACACAGACATACACTGACACCAAGTAACAATGACATACACTGACACCAAGTAACAAAGGCATACACTTACACCAAGTAACACAGACACACACTTGCACCAAGTAACACAGACACACACTGACACCCAGTAACACAGACACACACTTACACCAAGCAACACGGACATACACTGACACCAAGTAACAAAGACAAACACTGATACCCTGTAACACAGACACACACTTACACCAAGAAACACGGACATACACTGACACCAAGTAACAAAGACATACACTGACACCCAGGAACACAGACATACAATTACACTAAGTAACACAGACATACAATTACACCAAGTAACACAGACATACAATTACACCAAGTAACAAAGACACACACTTACACCAAGTAACAAAGACATACACTGATACCCAGTAACACAGACACACACTGACACCCGGTAAAAAAGACATACACTGATACCAAGTCACAAAGACATGCACTGATACCCAGTAACACAGACACACACTGACACCAGTTAACAAAGACATACACTTACACCAAGTAACAAAGACATACACTTACACCAAGTAACAAAGACAGACACTTACACCAAGTAACAAAGACAGACAATTACACCAAGTAACAAAGACATACACTTACACCAAGTATTTTGACATACACTGACACCAAGTAACAAAGACATACACTGACACCAAGCAACAAAGACATACACTGACACCAAGTAACAAAGACGGACAATTACACCAAGTAACAAAGACGGACAATTACACCAAGTAACAAAGACATACACTTACACCAAGTATTTTGACATACACTGACACCAAGTAACAAAGACATAAACTGACACCAAGTCACAAAGACACAGACTGACACCCTGTAACAAAAACATACACTGATACCAAGTCGCAAAGACATACACTGATACCCAGTAACACAGACACACACTTACACCAAGTAACACAGACATACACTGTCACCAAGTAACAAAGACATACACTGATACCCAGTAACACAGACACACACTTACACCAAGTATAAAAGATAGACACTGATACCCAGTAACACAGACACACACTTACACCAAGTAACACAGACATACACTTACACCAAGTAACACAGACACACACTGACACCCAGTAACACAGACACACACTGACACCCAGTAACACAGACACACACTTCCACCAAGCAACACGGACATACACTGACAACAAGTAACAAAGACATACACTGACACCCAGTAACAAAGACATACACTGACCCCCAGTAACACAGACACACACTGACACCCAGTAACACAGACACACACTTACACCAAGCAACACAGACATACACTGACACCAAGTAACAAAGATATACACTGACACCAAGTAACAAAGACAGACAATTACACCAAGTCACAAAGACACACACTGACACCAAGTCACAAAGACACACACTGACGCCCAGTAACAAAGACACACACTGACACCCAGTAACAAAGACATACACTGATACCAAGTCACAAAGACATACACTGATACCCAGTAACATAGACACACACTTACACCAAGTAACACAGACATACACTGACACCAAGTAACAAAGACATACACTGATCCCATGGAAAACAGACACACACTTACACCAAGTAACACAGACACACACTTACACCAAGTAACACAGACACACACTGACACCAAGTAACAAAGACACAAACTTACACCAAGTAACACAGATATACACTGACACCAAGTAACAAAGACATGCACTGACACCCAGTAACACATACAAACACGGACACCAAGTAACATAGACATACACTGACACCAAGTAACAAAGACACACACTTACACCAAGTAACACAGACACACACTTACACCAAGTAACAAAGACACACACTTACACCAAGTAACACAGACACACACTGACACCAAGTAACAAAGACACAAACTTACACCAAGTAACACAGATATACACTGACACCAAGAAACAAAGACATGCACTGACACCCAGTAACACATACAAACACGGACACCAAGTAACAAAGACACACACTTACACAATGTAACACAGACACACACTTACACCAAGTAACACAGACATACACTGATACACAGTAACACAGACACACACTTACACCAAGTAACACAGACATACACTGACACCAAGTAACAAAGACATACACTGATACCCAGGAACACAGACACAAACTTACACCAAGTTACACAGACATACACTTACACCAAGTAACACAGACATACACTGACATCAAGTAAAAAAGACATACACTGATACCAGGTCACAAAGACATACACTGATACCCAGTAACACAGGCACACACTGACACCAAGTAACAAAGACATACACTGACACCAAGTAACAAAGGCATGCACTGATACCCAGTAACACAGACACACACTTACACCAAGTAACAAAGACATACACTGACACCAAGTCACAAAGACACATACTGACACCCAGTAACAAAGACACACACTGACATCTAGTCACAAAGACATACACTGATACCCAGTAACACAGACACACACTTACACCGAAAAACACAGAGAAACACTAATAAACAGTAACAAAGACATACACTGACACCAAGTAACAAAGACACACACTGACACCCAGTAACAAAGACATACACTGACACCAAGTCACAAAGACATACACTGATACCCAGTAACACAGACAAACACTGAGACCGAAAAACACAGAGAAACACTAATAAACAGTAACAAAGACATACACTGACACCAAGTAACAAAGACACACTCTGACACCCAGTAACAAAGACATACACTGACACCAAGTAACAAAGACATACACTGATACCAGGTCACAAAGACATGCACTGATACCCAGTAACACAGACACACAGTTACACCAAGTAACAAAGACATACACTGACACCAAGTCACAAAGACACATACTGACACCCAGTAACAAAGACATACACTGACACCAAGTCACAAAGACATACACTGATACCCAGTAACACAGACACACACTTACACCAAGTAACAAAGAAATACACTGACACCCAGTAACAAAGACATACACTGACACCCAGTAACACAGACACACACTGACACACAGTAACACAGACACACACTTCCACCAAGTAACACAGACATACACTGACAACAAGTAACAAAGACATACAATTACACCAAGTAACAAAGACACACACTTACACCAAGTAACACAGATAGACACTGACACCAAGTAACAAAGACATGCACTGACACTCAGTAACACAGACATACACGGACACCAAGTAACAAAGACACACACTTACAACAAGGAACACAGACACACACTGACACCCAGTAACACAGACACACACTTACACCAAGTAACACAGACATACACTGACACCAAGTAACAAAGACATACACTGATACACAGTAACACAGACACACACTTACATCAAGTAACACAGACATACACTGACACCAAGTAACAAAGACATACACTGATACCCAGGAACACAGACACACACTTACACCAAGTAAAACAGACACACACTTGCACCAAGTAACACAGACACACACTTACACCAAGTAACAGAGACACACAGTTACACCAAGTAACAAAGACTGACACTGATACCCAGTAACACAGACAAACACTTACACCAAGTAACAAAGACATACACTGACACCCAGTAACACAGACACACACTGACACCCAGTAACAAAGACATACACTGACACCAAGTAACAAAGACATACACTGATACCCAGTAACACAGACATACACTGACACCAAGTAACAAAGACATAAACTTACACCAAGTAACAAAGACGGACAATTACACCAAGTAACAAAGACATACACATACACCAAGTATTTTGACATACACTGACACCAGGTAACAAAGACATACACTGATACCCAGTAACACAAACACACACTTACACCAAGTAACACAGACATACACTGACACCCAGTAACACAGACACACACGGACACCAAGTCACAAAGACACAGACTTACACCAAGTAACACAGACACACACTTACACCCAGTAACACAGACACACACTTACACCAAGTAACACAGACATACACTGACACCAAGTAACAAAGACATACACTGATACCCAGTAACACAGGCACACACTTACACCAAGTAACAATGGCATAAACTGACACAAAGTCACAAAGACGCACACTGACACCCAGTACCAAAGACATACACTGACACCAAGTCACAAAGACATACACAGATACCCAGTAACACAGACACACACTTACACCAAGTAACACAGACATACACTGACACCAAGTAACACAGACATGCACTGATACCCAGTAACACAGACACACACTTACACCAAGTAACAAAGACAGACACTTACATCAAGTAACAAAGACATACACTGACACCCAGTAACACAGACACACACGGACACCAAGTAACAAAGGCACACACTTACACCCAGTAACATAAACAAACACACACTGACACCCAGTACTACAGAGAAACACTGATAAACAGTAACAAAGACAGACACTGACACCAAGTAACAAAGACATACACTGATAACAAGTCACAAAGACAGACAATCACAACAAGTCACAAAGACAGACAATTACACCAAGTAACAAAGACATACACTTACACCAATTATTTTGGCATACACTGACACCAAGTAACAAAGACATACACTGATACCCAGTAACACAGACACACACTGACACCAAGTAACAAAGACATACACTGACACCAAGTCACAAAGACACACACTGAACACCCAGTAACACAGACACACACTGACACCCAGTAACACAGACACACACTTACACCATGTAACACAGACATACACTGACACCCAGTAACACAGACACACACTTACACCCAGTAACACAGACACACACTGACACCCAGTAACACAGACACACACTTACACCAAGTAACACGGAAATACACTGACACAAAGTACCAAAGACATACACTGATACCCAGTAACACAGACACACACTTACACCAAGTAACACAGACATACTCTGACACCAAGTAACAAAGACAGACACTGATACCCAGGAACATAGACACACACTTACACCAAGTAACTAAGACAGACACTGATACCCAGTAACACCGACACACACTTACACCAAGTAACAAAGACATACACTGACACCAAGTAACAAAGACATACACTGATACCCAATAACACAGACACACACTTACACCAAGTAACACAGACATACACTGACACCAAGTAACAAAGACAGACACTGACACCCAGTAACACAGACAGACACTTACACCAAGTAACACAGACACACAATTACACCAAGTAACAAAGACATACACATACATCAAGTAACAAAGACATACACTGATACCAAGTCACAAAGACATACACTGATACCAAGCAACACAGACACACACTGACATCAAGTAACAAAGACATACACTGACACCAAGTAACAAAGACATACACTTACACCAAGTAACAAAGACGGAGAATTACACCAAGTAACAAAGACATACACTGACACCAAGTCACAAAGACATACACTGATACCCAGTAACACAGACACACACGGAAACCAAGTAATGAAGACACAGACTTACACCCAGTAACACAGACATACACTGACACCCAGTAACAAAGACATACACTGACACCCAGTAACAAAGACATACACTGATACCCAGTAACACAAACACACACTTGCACCAAGTAACACAGACATACACTGATACCCAGTAACACAAGCACACACTTACACCAAGTAACAAGACATAAACTGACACCAAGTCACAAAGACACACACTGACACCCAGTAACAAATACATACACTGACAGCAAGTCACAAAGACATACACTGATTCCCAGTAACACAGACACACACTTACACCAAGTAACACAGACATACACTGACACCATGTAACAAAGACATGCACTGATACCCAGTAACACAGACACACACTTACACCAAGTAACAAAGACAGACACTGATACCCAGTAACACAGACACACACTTACACCAAGTAGCAAAGACATACACTTACATCAAGTAACAAAGACATGCACTGACACCCATTAACACAGACACACACGGACACCAAGTAACAAAGACACACACTTACACCCAGTAACACAAACAAACACACACTGACACCCAGTAATACAGAGAAACACTGATAAACAGTAACAAAGACATACACTGACGCCAAGTAACATAGACATACACTGACACCCAGTAACAAAGACATACACTGACACCCAGTAACAAAGACATACACTGACACCAAGTAACAAAGACCTACACTGATACCCAGTAACACAGAGACACACTGACACCAAGTAACAAAGACAGACAATTACACCAAGTAACAAAGACATACACTTACACCAAGTATTTTGACATACACTGACACCAAGTAACAAAGACACACACTGACACCCAGTAACACAAACACACAATTACACCAAGTCACAAAGACACACACTGACACCAAGTCACAAAGACAGACACTGACACCCAGTAACAAAGACATACACTGATACCCATTAACACAGACACACACTTACACCAAGTAACACAGACATACACTGACACCCAGTAACACAGACACACACTTACACCAAGTAACAAAGAAATACACTGACACCCAGTAACAAAGACATACACTGACACCCAGTAACACAGACACACACTTACACCAAGTAACACAGACATACACTGACACCAAGTAACAAAGACATACACTGATACCCAGGAACATAGACACACACTTAAACCAAGTAACAAAGACATACACTTACACCAAGTAACACAGACATACACTGACACCAAGTAACAAAGACATACAATTGCACCAAGTAACAAAGACACACACTTACACCAAGTAACACAGATATAAACTGACACCAAGTAACAAAGACATGCACTGACACCCAGTAACACAGACATACACGGACACCAAGTAACAAAGACACACACTTACACCAAGTAACACAGACACACACTGACACCCATTAACACAGACACACACTTACACCAAGTAACGCAGACATACACTGACACCAAGTAACAAAGTCATACACTGATACCCAGTAACACAGACACACACTTACACCAAGTAACACAGACATACACTAACACCAAGTAACAAAGACACACACTTACACCAAGTAACACAGACACACACTGACACCCAGTAACACAGACACACACTGACACCAAGTAACGCAGACATACACTGACACCAAGTAACAAAGACATACACTGATACCCAGGAACACAGACACACACTTGCACCAACTAACACTGACACACACTTACACCAAGTAACAAAGACATACACTTACACCAAGTAACACAGACATACACTGACACCAAGTAACAAAGACATACAATTACACCAAGTAACAAAGACACACACTTACACCAAGTAACAAAGACAGACACTGATACCCAGTAACACAGACACACACTTACACCAAGTAACAAAGACATACACTGACACCCAGTAACACAAACAAACACACATTGACACCCAGTAACACAGAGAAACACTAATAAACAGTAACAAAGACATACACTGACACCAAGTAACACAGACACACACTGACACCCTGTAACAAAGACATACACTGACACCCAGTAACAAAGACATACACTGACACCCATTAACACAGACACACACTTACACCAAGTAACACAGACATACACTGACACCAAGTAACAAAGACATACACTGATACCCAGGAACATAGACACACACTTACACCAAGTAACGCAGACATACACTGACACCAAGTAACAAATTCATACACTGATACCCAGTAACACAGACACACACTGACACCAAGTAACAAAGACATACACTGACACCAAGTCACAAAGACACACACTGAACACCCAGTAACACAGACACGCACTGACACCCAGTAACACAGACACACACTTACACCATGTAACACAGACATACACTGACACCCAGTAACACAGACACACACTTACACCCAGTAACACAGACACACACTGACACCCAGTAACACAGACACACACTTACACCAAGTAACACGGAAATACACTGACACAAAGTACCAAAGACATACACTGATACCCAGTAACACAGACACACACTTACACCAAGTAACACAGACATACTCTGACACCAAGTAACAAAGACAGACACTGATACCCAGGAACATAGACACACACTTACACCAAGTAACTAAGACAGACACTGATACCCAGTAACACCGACACACACTTACACCAAGTAACAAAGACATACACTGACACCAAGTAACAAAGACATACACTGATACCCAATAACACAGACACACACTTACACCAAGTAACACAGACATACACTGACACCAAGTAACAAAGACAGACACTGACACCCAGTAACACAGACAGACACTTACACCAAGTAACACAGACACACAATTACACCAAGTAACAAAGACATACACATACATCAAGTAACAAAGACATACACTGATACCAAGTCACAAAGACATACACTGATACCAAGCAACACAGACACACACTGACATCAAGTAACAAAGACATACACTGACACCAAGTAACAAAGACATACACTTACACCAAGTAACAAAGACGGAGAATTACACCAAGTAACAAAGACATACACTGACACCAAGTCACAAAGACATACACTGATACCCAGTAACACAGACACACACGGAAACCAAGTAATGAAGACACAGACTTACACCCAGTAACACAGACATACACTGACACCCAGTAACAAAGACATACACTGACACCCAGTAACAAAGACATACACTGATACCCAGTAACACAAACACACACTTGCACCAAGTAACACAGACATACACTGATACCCAGTAACACAAGCACACACTTACACCAAGTAACAAGACATAAACTGACACCAAGTCACAAAGACACACACTGACACCCAGTAACAAATACATACACTGACAGCAAGTCACAAAGACATACACTGATTCCCAGTAACACAGACACACACTTACACCAAGTAACACAGACATACACTGACACCATGTAACAAAGACATGCACTGATACCCAGTAACACAGACACACACTTACACCAAGTAACAAAGACAGACACTGATACCCAGTAACACAGACACACACTTACACCAAGTAGCAAAGACATACACTTACATCAAGTAACAAAGACATGCACTGACACCCATTAACACAGACACACACGGACACCAAGTAACAAAGACACACACTTACACCCAGTAACACAAACAAACACACACTGACACCCAGTAATACAGAGAAACACTGATAAACAGTAACAAAGACATACACTGACGCCAAGTAACATAGACATACACTGACACCCAGTAACAAAGACATACACTGACACCCAGTAACAAAGACATACACTGACACCAAGTAACAAAGACCTACACTGATACCCAGTAACACAGAGACACACTGACACCAAGTAACAAAGACAGACAATTACACCAAGTAACAAAGACATACACTTACACCAAGTATTTTGACATACACTGACACCAAGTAACAAAGACACACACTGACACCCAGTAACACAAACACACAATTACACCAAGTCACAAAGACACACACTGACACCAAGTCACAAAGACAGACACTGACACCCAGTAACAAAGACATACACTGATACCCATTAACACAGACACACACTTACACCAAGTAACACAGACATACACTGACACCCAGTAACACAGACACACACTTACACCAAGTAACAAAGAAATACACTGACACCCAGTAACAAAGACATACACTGACACCCAGTAACACAGACACACACTTACACCAAGTAACACAGACATACACTGACACCAAGTAACAAAGACATACACTGATACCCAGGAACATAGACACACACTTAAACCAAGTAACAAAGACATACACTTACACCAAGTAACACAGACATACACTGACACCAAGTAACAAAGACATACAATTGCACCAAGTAACAAAGACACACACTTACACCAAGTAACACAGATATAAACTGACACCAAGTAACAAAGACATGCACTGACACCCAGTAACACAGACATACACGGACACCAAGTAACAAAGACACACACTTACACCAAGTAACACAGACACACACTGACACCCATTAACACAGACACACACTTACACCAAGTAACGCAGACATACACTGACACCAAGTAACAAAGTCATACACTGATACCCAGTAACACAGACACACACTTACACCAAGTAACACAGACATACACTAACACCAAGTAACAAAGACACACACTTACACCAAGTAACACAGACACACACTGACACCCAGTAACACAGACACACACTGACACCAAGTAACGCAGACATACACTGACACCAAGTAACAAAGACATACACTGATACCCAGGAACACAGACACACACTTGCACCAACTAACACTGACACACACTTACACCAAGTAACAAAGACATACACTTACACCAAGTAACACAGACATACACTGACACCAAGTAACAAAGACATACAATTACACCAAGTAACAAAGACACACACTTACACCAAGTAACAAAGACAGACACTGATACCCAGTAACACAGACACACACTTACACCAAGTAACAAAGACATACACTGACACCCAGTAACACAAACAAACACACATTGACACCCAGTAACACAGAGAAACACTAATAAACAGTAACAAAGACATACACTGACACCAAGTAACACAGACACACACTGACACCCTGTAACAAAGACATACACTGACACCCAGTAACAAAGACATACACTGACACCCATTAACACAGACACACACTTACACCAAGTAACACAGACATACACTGACACCAAGTAACAAAGACATACACTGATACCCAGGAACATAGACACACACTTACACCAAGTAACGCAGACATACACTGACACCAAGTAACAAATTCATACACTGATACCCAGTAACACAGACACACACTTACACCAAGTAACACAGACATACACTAACACCAAGTAACAAAGACACACACTTACACCAAGTAACACAGACACACACTGACACCCAGTAACACAGACACACACTGACACCAAGTAACGCAGACATACACTGACACCAAGTAACAAAGACATACACTGATACCCAGGAACACAGACACACACTTGCACCAACTAACACTGACACACACTTACACCAAGTAACAAAGACATACACTTACACCAAGTAACACAGACATACACTGACACCAAGTAACAAAGACATACAATTACACCAAGTAACAAAGACACACACTTACACCAAGTAACAAAGACAGACACTGATACCCAGTAACACAGACACACACTTACACCAAGTAACAAAGACATACACTGACACCCAGCAACACAAACAAACACACATTGACACCCAGTAACACAGAGAAACACGAATAAACAGTAACAAAGACATACACTGACACCAAGTAACACAGACACACACTGACACCCTGTAACAAAGACATACACTGACACCCTGTAACAAAGAAATACACTGACACCAAGTCACAAAGACATACACTGACACCAAGTCACAAAGACATACACTTACACCAAGTAACAAAGACGGACAATTACACCTAGTAACAAAGACATACACATACACCAAGTATTTTGACATACACTGACACCAAGTCACAAAGACATACACTGACACCCAGTAACAAAGACATACACTGACACCAAGTCACAAAGACATACACTGATACCCAGTAACACAGACACACACTTACACCAGGTAACACAGACATACACTGACACCCAGTAACACAGACACAAACTTACTCCAAGTAAACAAGACATACACTGACAGCCAGTAACGAAGACATACACTGACACCCAGTAACACAGACACACACGGACACCAAGTAACAAAGACACAGACTTACACCAAGTAACACAGACACAAACTGACACCCAGTAACACAGACACACACTGACACCAAGTAACAAAGACATACACTGATACCCAGTAACACAGGCACACACTTACACCAAGTAACAATGACATAAACTGACACCAAGTAACACAGTGATACACTTACACCAAGTAACAAAGGCAGACAATTACACCAAGTAACAAAGACATACACTTACACCAAGTATTTTGACATACACTGACACCAAGTAACAAAGACATACACTGACACCCAGTAACACAGACACACACTTACAACAAGTAACAAAGACATACACTGACACCAAGTCACAAAGACATACACTTACACCAAGTATTTTGACATACACTGACACCAAGTCACAAAGACATACACTGCTACCCAGTAACACAGACACACAATTACACCAAGTAACAAAGACATACACTGACACCCAGTAACAAAGACATACACTGACACCAAGTCACAAAGACATACACTGATACCCAGTAAAACAAACAAACACACACTGACACCCAGTAACACAGAGACACACTGACACCCAGTAAAAAAGACATACACTGACACCAAGTCACAAAGACATAAACTGATGCCCAGTAACACAGACACACACTGATACCAAGTAACAAAGGCACACATTGGGGGGCACATTGGCGCAGTGGTTAGCACCTCAGCCTCACAGCTCCAGGGACCCGGGTTCGATTCTGGGTACTGCCTGTGCGGAGTTTGCAAGTTCTCCCTGTGTCAGCGTGGGTTTCCTCCGGGTGCTCCGGTTTCCTCCCACTTGCCAAAGACTTGCAGGTTGATAGGTTAATAGGCCATCATAAATTGCCCCTAGTATAGGTAGGTGGTAGGGAAATATATAGGGACAGGTGGGGATGTGATAGGAATACGGGATTAGTGTAGGATTAGTATAAATGGGTGGTTGATGGTCGGCACAGACTCGGTGGGCCGAAGGGCCTTCTTAACTGCTGTATCTCGAAACTAAACTAAATACTGACACCTAGTGTAACTGATACGCACTGACACGCAGTTACACAAACAAACACACACTGACACCCAGTAACACAGAGAAACACTGAGAAACAGTAACAAAGACAGAGACTGACATCAAGTAACACAGACACACACTGACACCCAGTAACAAAGACATACACTGACACCAAGTCACAAAGACATACACTGATACCAAGTCACAAAGACAGACACTGATACCCAGTAACACAGACACACTCTTCCACCAAGTAACAAAGACATACACTGACACCAAGTCACAAAGACATACACTGACACCAAGTAACAAAGACATGCAATGACACCAAGTCACAAAGACATACACTGATACCCAGTAACACAGACACACACTTACACCAAGTAACACAGACATACACTGACACCAAGTAACAAAGACATACACTGATACCCAGTAACACAGGCACACACTGGGGTGGGGGGGCACATTGGCGCAGTTGTTGGAACCGCAGCCTCACAGCTCCAGGGACCCTGGTTCGATTCTGGGTACTGCCTGTGCGGAGTTTGTAAGTTCTCCCTGTGTCTGCGTGGGTTTCCTCCGGTTGCTCCGGTTTCCTCCCACATGCCAAAGACTTGCAGGTTGATAGGTTAATTGGCCATCATAAATTGCCCCTGGTATAGGTAGGTGGTAGGGAAATATATAGGGATAGGTGGGGATGTGATAGGAATACGGGATTAGAGTAGGATTAGTATAAATGGGTGGTTGAAGGTCGGCACAGACTCGGTGGGCCGAAGGGCCTGTTTAAGTGCTGTATCTCTAAACTAAACTAAATACTGACACCTAGTGTCACTGTCACCCAGTAACACAAACAAACACACACTGACACCCAGTCACACAGAGAAACACTGATACACTGACACCAAGTAACAAAGACATACACTGATACCCAGTAACACAGACACACACTTACAACAAGTAACAAAGACATACACTGACACCAAGTCACAAAGACACACACTGACACCCAGTAACAAAGACATACACTGACACCAAGTCACAAAGACATACACTGCTACCCAGTAACACAGACACTCACTTACACCAAGTAACACAGACATACACTGATACCCAGTAACACAGTGATACACTTACACCAAGTAACGAAGACATACACTGACACCCAGTAACAAAGACATACACTGACACCAAGTCACAAAAGACATACACTGATACCAAGTCACAAAGACATACACTGATACCCAGTAACACAAACAAACACACACTGACACTCAGTAACACAGAGAAACACTGATACACAGTAACAATGACATACACTGACACCAAGTAACACAGACACACACTGACACCCAGTAAAAAAGACATACACTGACACCAAGTCACAAAGACATACAATGATACCCAGTAACACAGACACACACTTACACCAAGTAACAAAGACATACACTGAAACCAAGTCACAAAGACATCCACTGATACCCAGTAACACAGACACACTCTTCCACCAAGTAACACAGACATACACTGACACCAACTAACAGACACACACTTACACCAAGTAACAAAGACACACACTGACACCCAGTAACAAAGACATACAGTTACACCAAGTAACAAAGACATACACTGATACCCAGTAACACAGACACACTCTTACACCAAGTAACAAAGACATACACTGACACCAAGTATATTGACATACAGTGACACCAAGTAACAAAGACATACACTGATACCCAGTAACACAGACACACACTTACACCAAGTAACAAAGACATACACTGACACCAAGTCACAAAGACACACACTGACACCCAGTAACAAAGACATACACTGACACCAAGTAACAAAGACATACACTGATACCCAGTAACACAGACACACACTTACACCAAGTAACAAAGACATACACTGACACCAAGTCACAAAGGCATACACTGTCACCAAGTAACAAAGACGTACACTGATACCCAGTAACACAGGCACACACTGGGGGGGGGGGGGGGGGCACATTGGCGCAGTGGTTGGCACCGCAGCCTCACAGCTCCAGGGACCCGGGTTTGACTCTGGGTACTGCCTGTGCGGAGTTTGTATGTTCTCCCTGTGTCTGCGTGGGTTTCCTCCGGGTGCTCCGGTTTCCTCCCACATGCCAAAGACTTGCAGGTTGATAGGTTAATTGGCCATCATAAATTGCCCCTAGTTGAGGTAGGTCGTAGGGAAATATATAGGGATAGGTGGGGATGTGATTGGAATACGGGATTAGAGTAGGATTAGTATAAATGGGTGGTTGATGGTCGGCACAGTCTCGGTGGGCCGAAGGGCCTGTTTAAGTGCTGAATCTCTAAATTAAACTAAATACTGAAACCTAGTGTCACTGACACCCAGTAACACAAACAAACACACACTGACACCCAGTCACACAGAGAAACACTGATACATTGACACCAAGTAACACAGACACACACTGACACCCAGTAACAAAGACATACACTGATACCAAGTCACAAAGACATACACTGATACCCAGTAACACAAACAAACACACACTGACACCCAGTAACACAGAGAAACACTGATACACAGTAACAATGACATACACTGACACCAAGTAACACAGACACACACTGACACCCAGTAAAAAAGACATACACTGATACCAAGTCACAAAGACATACACTGATACCCAGTAACACAGACACACACTGACACCAAGTAACAAAGACATACACTGACACCAAGTAACAAAGACAGACAATTACACCAAGTAACAAAGACATACACTTACACCAAGTATTTTGACATACACTGACACCAAGTAACAAAGACATACACTGATACCCAGTAACGCAGACAAACACTTACACCAAGTAACAAAGACATACACTGACACCAAGTCACAAAGACACACACTGACACCCAGTAACAAAGACATACACTGACACCAAGTAACAAAGACATACACTGACACCCAGTAACACAGACACACACTTACACCAAGTAACAAAGACATACACTGACACCCAGTAACAAAGAAATACACTGACACCCAGTAACGCAGACACACACGGACACCAAGTAACAAAGACAAAGACTTACACCAAGTAACACAGACACACACTGACACCCAGTAACACAATCAAACACACTGACACCAGGTAACACAGACTTACACTGACACCAAGTCACAAAGACATACACTGATACCCAGTAACACAGGCACACATTGGGGCGGGGGGCACATTGGCTCAGTGGTTAGCACCGCATCCTCACAGCTCCAGGGACCCGGGAACGATTCTGGGTACTGCCTGTGCGGAGTTTGCAAGTTCTCCCTGTGTCTGCGTGGGTTTCCTCCGGGTGCTCCGGTTTCCTCCCACATGCCAAAGACTTGCAGGTTGACAGGTTAATTGGCCATCATATATTGCCCCTAGTATAGGTAGGTGGTAGGGAAATATATAGGGATAGGTGGGGATGTGATAGGAATACGGGATTAGTGTAGGATTATTATAAATGGGTGGTTGATGGTCGGCACAGACTCGGTGGGCCGAAGGGCCTGTTTAAGTGCTGTATCTCTAAACTAAACTAAATATTGACACCTAGTGTCACTGACACCCAGTAACACAAACAAACACACACTGACACCCAGTCCCACAGAGAAACACTGATACACTGACACCAAGTAACACAGACAAACACTGACACCCAGTAACAAAGACATACACTGATACGAAGTCACAAAGACATACACTGATACCCAGTAACACAAACAAACACACACTGACTCCCAGTAACACAGAGAAACACTGATACACAGTAACAATGACATACACTGACACCAAGTAACACAGACACACACTGACATCCAGTAAAAAAGACATACACTGATACCAGGTCACAAAGACATACACTTAAACCCCGTAACACAGACTCACACTGACACCAAGTAACAAAGACATACACTGACACCAAGTAACAAAGACAGACAATTACACCAAGTAACAAAGAAATACACTGACACCCAGTAACGCAGACACACACTTACACCAAGCAACAAAGACACACACTGACACCCAGTAACAAAGACATACACTGACACCAAGTCACAAAGACATACACTGATTCCCAGTAACACAGACACACACTTACACCAAGTAACACAGACATACACTGACACCCAGTAACACAGACACACACTTACACCAAGTAACAAAGACATACACTGACACCCAGTAACGCAGACAAACACTTACACCAAGTAACAAAGACATACACTGACACCAAGTCACAAAGACACACACTGACACCCAGTAACAAAGACATACACTGACAACAAGTCACAAAGACATACACTGATTCCCAGTAACACAGACACATACTTACACCAAGTAACACAGACATACACTGACACCCAGTAACACAGACACACACTTACACCAAGTAACAAAGACATACACTGACACCCAGTAACAAAGAAATACACTGACACCCAGTAACGCAGACACACACGGATACCAAGTAACAAAGACACAGACTTACACCAAGCAACACAGACACACACTGACACCCAGTAACACAAACAAACACACTGACACCAGGTAACACAGACATACACTGACACCAGGTAACACAGACATACACTGATACCCAGTAACACAGGCACACATTCGGGCGGGGGGCACATTGGCTCAGTGGTTAGCACCGCAGCCTCACAGCTCCAGGGACCCGGGAACGATTCTGGGTACTGCCTGTGCGGAGTTTGCAAGTTCTCCCTGTGTCTGCGTGGGTTTCCTCCAGGTGCTCCGGTTTCCTCCCACATGCCAAAGACTTGCAGGTTGACAGGTTAATTGGCCATCATAAATTGCCCCTAGTATAGGTAGGTGGTAGGGAAATATATAGGGATAGGTGGGGATGTGATAGGAATACGGGATTAGTGTAGGATTAGTATAAATGGGTGGTTGATGGTCGGCACAGACTCGGTGGGCCGAAGGGCCTGTCTAAGTGCTGTATCTCTAAACTAAACGAAATATTGACACCTAGTGTCACTAACACCCAGTAACACAAACAAACACACACTGACACCCAGTCCCACAGAGAAACACTGATACACTGACACCAAGTAACACAGACACACACTGACACCCAGTAACAAAGACATACACTGATACCAAGTCACAAAGACATACACTGATTCCCAGTAACACAAACAAACACACACTGACACCCAGTAACACAGAGAAACACTGATACACAGCAACAATGACATACACTGACACCAAGTAACACAGACACACACTGACATCCAGTAACACAGACATACACTGACACCAGGTCACAAAGACATACACTGATACCCAGTAACACAGACACACACTTACACCAAGTAAAAAAGACAGACACTGATACCCAGTAACACAGCAACACACTTACACCAAGTAACAAAGAAATACACTTACACCAAGTATTTTGACATACACTGACACAAAGTAACAAAGACATACACTGATACCGAGTAACGCAGACACACACTTACACCAAGCAACAAAGACACACACTGACACCCAGTAACAAAGACATACACTGACACCAAGTCACAAAGACATACACTGATACCCAGCAACACAGACACACACTTACACCAAGTAACACAGACATACACCGACACCCAGTAACACAGACACACACTTACACCAAGTAACAAAGACATACACTGATTCCCAGTAACACAGACACACACTGACACCCGGGAATCCAAACAAACACACTGACACCAAGTAACACAGACACACACTGACACCCAGTAACACACACTGATACATAGTAACACAGACACACACTGACACCAAGTAACAAAGACATACACTGATACACAGTAACTCAGACACACACTTACACCAAGTAACACAGACATACACTGACACCAAGTAACAAAGACATACACTGATACCCAGTAACACAGACACACACTTACACCAAGTAAAAAAGACATACACTGACACCCAGTAACAAAGACAAACACTGACACCCAGTAGCACAGACACACACGGGCACCAAGTAACAAAGACACACACTTACACCAAGTAACACAGACAGACACTTACACCAAGTAACACAGACAGACACTGACACCCAGTAACACAAACAAACTCACTGACACCAAGTGACACAGACATACACTGACACCAAGTAACACAGACACACCCTTACAGCAAGTAACACAAACACACACTTACACCAAGTAACAAAGACATACACTGACACCAAGTAACAAAGACACACATTTACACCAAGTAACACAGACATAGACTGACACCAAGTAACAAAGACATACACTGACACCAAGTAACACAGTCATACACTGACACCAAGTAACAAAGACATACATTGATACTCAGTAACAAAGACATACACTGACACCCAGTAACACAGAGAAACACTGATACACAGTAACAATGACATACACTGACACCAAGTACACAGACACACACTGACATCCAGTAAAAAAGACATACACAGAAACCAGGTCACAAAGACATACACTGAAACCCCGTAACACAGATACACACTGACACCAAGTAACAAAGACATACACTGACACCAAGTAACAAAGACATACACTGACACCAAGTAACAAAGACAGACAATTACACCAAGTAACAAAGAAATACACTGACACCCAGTAACAAAGAAATACACTGACACCCAGTAACGCAGACACACACTTACACCAAGCAACAAAGACACACACTGACACCCAGTAACAAAGACATACACTGACACCAAGTCACAAAGACATACACTGATTCCCAGTAACACAGACACACACTTACACCAAGTAACACAGACATACACTGACACCCAGTAACACAGGCACACACTTACACCAAGTAACAAAGACATACACTGACACCCAGTAACGCAGACAAACACTTACACCAAGTAACAAAGACATACACTGACACCAAGTCACAAAGACACACACTGACACCCAGGAACAAAGACATACACTGACAACAAGTCTCAAAGACATACCCTGATTCCCAGTAACACAGACACACACTTACACCAAGTAACACAGACATACACTGACACCCAGTAACACAGACACACACTTACACCAAGTAACAAAGACATACACTGACACACAGTAACAAAGAAATACACTGACACCCAGTAACGCAGACACACACGGATACCAAGTAACAAAGACACAGACTTACACCAAGCAACACAGACACACACTGACACCCAGTAACACAAACAAACACACTGACACCAGGTAACACAGACATACACTGACACCAGGTAACACAGACATACACTGATACCCAGTAACACAGGCACACATTGGGGCGGGGGGCACATTGGCTCAGTGGTTAGCACAGCAGCCTCACAGCTCCAGGGACCCGGGAACGATTCTGGGTACTGCCTGTGCGGAGGTTGCAAGTTCTCCCTGTGTCTGCGTGGGTTACCTCCAGGTGCTCCGGTTTCCTCCCACATGCCAAAGACTTGCAGGTTGACAGGTTAATTGGCCATCATAAATTGCCCCTAGTATAGGTAGGTTTTAGGGAAATACATAGGGATAGGTGGGGATGTGATAGGAATACGGGATTAGTGTAGGATTAGTATAAATGGGTGGTTGATGGTCGGCACAGACTCGGTGGGCCGAAGGGCCTGTCTAAGTGCTGTATCTCTAAACTAAACTAAATATTGACACCTAGTGTCACTGACACCCAGTAACACAAACAAACACACACTGACACCCAGTCCCACAGAGAAACACTGATACACTGACACCAAGTAACACAGACACACACTGACACCCAGTAACAAAGACATACACTGAGACCAAGTCACAAAGACATACACTGATACCCAGTAACACAAACAAACACACACTGACACCCAGTAACACAGAGAAACACTGATACACAGTAACAATGACATACACTGACACCAAGTAACACAGACACACACTGACATCCAGTAACACAGACATACACTGACACCAGGTCACAAAGACATACACTGATACCCAGTAACACAGACACACACTTACACCAAGTAAAAAAGACAGACACTGATACCCAGTAACACAGCCACACACTTACACCAAGTAACAAAGAAATACACTTGCACCAAGTATTTTGACATACACTGACACAAAGTAACAAAGACATACACTGATACCGAGTAACGCAGACACACACTTACACCAAGCAACAAAGACACACACTGACACCCAGTAACAAAGACATACACTGACACCAAGTCACAAAGACATACACTGATACCCAGTAACACAGACACACACTTACACCAAGTAACACAGACATACACCGACACCCAGTAACACAGACACACACTTACACCAAGTAACAAAGACATACACTGATTCCCAGTAACACAGACACACACTGACACCCGGGAACCCAAACAAACACACTGACACCAAGTAACACAGACACACACTGACACCCAGTAACACACACTGATACATAGTAACAAAGACATACACTGATACCAAGTCACAAAGACATACACTGATTTCCAGTAACAAAGACATACACTGACACCCAGTAACAAAGAAATACACTGACACCCAGTAACGCAGACACACACGGATACCAAGTAACAAAGACACAGACTTACACCAAGCAACACAGACACACACTGACACCCAGTAACACAAACAAACACACTGACACCAGGTAACACAGACATACACTGACACCAGGTAACACAGACATACAATGATACCCAGTAACACAGGCACACATTGGGGCGGGGGGCACATTGGCTCAGTGGTTAGCACCGCAGCCTATCAGCTCCAGGGACCCGGGAACGATTCTGGGTACTGCCTGTGCGGAGTTTGCAAGTTCTCCCTGTGTCTGCGTGGGTTTCCTCCAGGTGCTCCGGTTTCCTCCCACATGCCAAAGACTTGCAGGTTGACAGGTTAATTGGCCATTATAAATTGCCCCTAGTATAGGTAGGTGGTAGGGAAATACATAGGGATAGGTGGGGATGTGATAGGAATACGGGATTAGTGTAGGATTAGTATAAATGGTTGGTTGATGGTCGGCACAGACTCGGTGGGCCGAAGGGCCTGTCTAAGTGCAGTATCTCTAAACTAAACTAAATATTGACACCTAGTGTCACTGACACCCAGTAACACAAACAAACACACACTGACACCCAGTCCCACAGAGAAACACTGATACACAGACACCAAGTAACACAGACACACACTGACACCCAGTAACAAAGACATACACTGATACCAAGTCACAAAGACATACACTGATACCCAGTAACACAAACAAACACACACTGACACCCAGTAACACAGAGAAACACTGATACACAGTAACAATGACATACACTGACACCAAGTAACACAGACACACACTGACATCCAGTAACACAGACATACACTGACACCAGGTCACAAAGACATACACTGATACCCAGTAACACAGACACACACTTACACCAAGTAAAAAAGACAGACACTGATACCCAGTAACACAGCCACACACTTACACCAAGTAACAAAGAAATACACTTACACCAAGTATTTTGACATACACTGACACAAAGTAACAAAGACATACACTGATACCGAGTAACGCAGACACACACTTACACCAAGCAACAAAGACACACACTGACACCCAGTAACAAAGACATACACTGACACCAAGTCACAAAGACATACACTGAGACCCAGTAACACAGACACACACTTACACCAAGTAACACAGACATACACCGACACCCAGTAACACAGACACACACTTACACCTAGTAACAAAGACATACACTGATTCCCAGTAACACAGACACACACTTACACCCGGGAACCCAAACAAACACACTGACACCAAGTAACACAGACACACACTGACACCCAGTAACACACACTGATACATAGTAACAAAGACATACACTGATACCAAGTCACAAAGACATACACTGATTCCCAGTAACACAGACACACACTGACACCAAGTAACAAAGACATACACTGATACACAGTAACACAGACACACACTTACACCAAGTAACACAGACATACACTGACACCAAGTAACAAAGACATACACTGATACCCAGTAACACAGACACACACTTACACCAAGTAACAAAGACATACACTGACACCCAGTAACAAAGACAAACACTGACACCCAGTAGCACAGACACACACGGGCACCAAGTAACAAAGACACGCACTTACACCAAGTAACACAGACAGACACTTTCACCAAGTAACACAGACAGACACTGACACCCAGTAACACAAACAAACACACTGACACCAAGTGACACAGACATACACTGACACCAAGTAACGCAGACACACCCTTACAGCAAGTAACACAAACACACACTTACACCAAGTAACAAAGACATACACTGACACCAAGTAACAAAGACACACATTTACACCAAGTAACACAGACATAGACTGACACCAAGTAACAAAGACATACACTGACACCAAGTAACACAGTCATACACTGACACCAAGTAACAAAGACATACATTGATACTCAGTAACAAAGACATGCACTGACACCCAGTAACACAGTCACACACGGACACCAAGTAACAAAGACACACACTTACGCCAAGTAACACAGAAATACACTGACACCAAGAAACAAAGACATACACTGACACCAAGTAACAAAGACATACACTTACACCAAGTAACAAAGACACACACTTACACCAAGTAACAAAGACATACACTAAGACCAAGTATTTTGACATACACTGACACCAAGTAACAAAGACATACACTGATACCCAGTAACACAGACACACACTTACACCATGTAAACAAGACATACACTGACACCAAGTCACAAAGAAACACACTGACACCCAGTAACAAAGACATACACTGACACCAAGTCACAAAGACACACACTTACACCAAGTAACAAAGACATACATTGACACCAAGTAACAAAGACATACACTGATACCCAGTAACACAGACACACACTTACACCAAGTAACAAAGACTGACACTGATCCCCAGTAACACAGACACACACTTACACCAAGTAACAAAGACATACATTGACACCAAGTAACAAAGACATTCACTGACACCAAGTAACAAAGACACACACTTACACCAAGTAACAAAGACATACATTGACACCAAGTAACAAAGACATTCACTGACACCAAGTAACAAAGACACACACTTACACCAAGTAACACAGACATAGAATGACACCAAGTAGCAAAGACATACACTTACACCAAGTAACACAGACATACACTGACACCAAGTAACAAAGACATACACAGATACCCAGTAACACAGACACACTCTTACACCAAGTAACAAAGACAGACACTGATACCCAGTAACACAGACACACACTTACACCAAGTAACAGAGACACACTCTTACACCAAGTAACAAAGACATACACTGACACCCAGTAACAAAGTCATACAATGACACCCAGTAATAGAGACACACACGGACACCAAGTAACAAAGACACACACTTACACCAAGTAACACAGACACACACTGACACCAGGTAACACAGACACACACTAACAACAAGTAACACAGACATACACTGACACCAAGTAACAAAGACATACACTGATACACAGTAACACAGGCACACACTTACACCAAGTAACACAGACATACACTGACACCAAGTAACAAAGACATACACTGACACCAAGTAACAAAGACATACACTTACACCAAGTAACAAAGACACACACTTACACCAAGTAACCCAGACATACACTGAAACCAAGTCACAAAGACATACACTGATAGCCAGTAACACAGACACACACTTACACGAAGTAACACAGACATACACTGACACCAAGTAAAAAAGACATACACTGACACCCAGTAACACAGACACACACTTACACCAAGTAACAAAGACAGACACGGATACCCAGTAACACAGACACACACTTACACCAAGTAACAAAGACGTACACTGACACCCAGTAACAGAGACATACACTGACACCCAGTAACACAGACACACACGGACACCAAGTAACAAAGACACACACTTACACCAAGTAACACAGACACACACTGATACCCAGTAACACAGACACACACTTACACCAAGTAACGCAGACATACACTGACACCAAGTAACAAGGACATACACTGATACCCAGTAACACAGGCACACACTGGGCGGGGGGGGGGGTGCACATTCGCGCAGTGGCTGGCAAAGCTGCCTCACAGCTCCAGGGACCCGGGTTCGATTCTGGATACTGCCTGTGCGGAGTTTGCAAGTTCTCTCTGTGTCTGCGTGGGTTTTCTCCGGGTGCTCCGGTTTCCTCCCACATGCCAAAGACTTGCAGGTTGATAGGTTAATTGGCCAACATAAATTGCCCCTACTATAGGTAGGTGGTAGGGAAATATATAGGGACAGGTGGGGATGTGATAGAAATACGGGATTAGTGTAGGATTAGTATAAATGGGTGGTTGATGGTCGGCACAGACTCGGTGGGCCGAAGGGCCTGTTAAAGTGCTGTATCTCTAAACTAAAATAAATACTGACACCTAGTGTCACAGACACACACTGACTGCCAGTAACACAAACAAACACACACTGACACCCAGTAACAAAGACACACACTTACACCAAGTAACAAAGACATACACTGACACCAAGTAACAAAGACATACACTTACACCAAGTAACAAAGACATACACTGACACCAAGTAACAAAGACACACACTTACACCAAGTAACAAAGACACACACTTACACCAAGGAACAAAGACATAAACTTACACCAAGTAACAAAGACATGCACTGATACCCAGTAACACAGACACACACTTACACCAAGTAACAAAGACATACACTGACACCCAGTTACAAAGACATACACTGACACCCAGTAACACAGACAGACACGGACACCAAGTAACAAAGGCACACACTTACACCAAGTAACACAGACATACATTGACACCCAGTAACACAGACACACACTGACACCAAGTAACAAAGACATACACTGACACCCAGTTACAAAGACATACACTGACACCCAGTAACACAGACAGACACGGACACCAAGTAACAAAGGCACACACTTACACCAAGTAACACAGACATACATTGACACCCAGTAACACAGACACACACTGACACCAAGTAACAAAGACATACACTGACACCAAGTAACACAGACACACACTGGGCGGCACAGTGGCGCAGTGGTTAGCACAGCAGCCTCACAGCTCCAGGGACACGGGTTCCATTCTGGGTACTGCCTGTGCGGAGTTTGCAAGTTCTCCCTGTGTCTGCGTGGGTTTCCTCCAGGTGCGCCGGTTTCCTCCCACATGCCAAAGACTTGCAGGTTGATAGGTTAATTGGCCATTATAAGTTGCCCCTAGTATAGGTAGGGGGTAGGGAAATATATAGGGACAGGTGGGGATGTTATTGGAATATGGGATTCGTGTAGCATTAGTATAAATGGGTGGTTGATGGTCGTCAGAGACTCGGTGGGCCGAAGGGCCTGTTTCAGTGCTGTCTCTCGAAACGAAACAAAATACTGACACCTAGTGTCACAGACACACACTGACACCCAGTAACACACACTGATACACAGTAACAAAGGCACACACTGACACCAAGTAACAAAGACACACACTTACACCAAGTAACAAAGACATACAATGACACCAAGTAACAAAGACATACACTGTTACCCAGGAACACAGACACACACTTACACCAAGTAACAAAGACATACACTGATACCCAGTAACACAGACACACACTTACACCAAGTAACACAGACATACACTGACACCAAGTAACAAAGACATAACTGTTACCCAGTAACACCGACACACACTTTCAACAAGTAACAAAGACATACACTGATACCAAGTAACACAGACACACACTTACACCAAGTAACACAGGCACACACTTACACCAAGTAACAAAGACGTACCCTGACACCAAGTAACACAGACATACACTTACACCAAGTAACACAGACATACACTGACACCAAGTAACAAAGACATACAATTACACCAAGTAACCAAGACACACACTTACACCAAGTCACAAAGACATACAATGACACCAAGTAACAAAGACATACACTGTTACCCAGTAACACAGACACACACTGACACCAAGTAACAAAGACATACACTGACACCAAGTAACAAAGACACACACTTACACCAAGTAACAAAGACACAAACTTACACCAAGTAACAAAGACATACACTGATACCCAGTAACACAGACACACACTTACACCAAGTAACAAAGACATACACTGACACCCAGTTACAAAGACATACACTGACACCCAGTAACACAGACAGACACGGACACCAAGTAACAAAGGCACACACTTACACCAAGTAACACAGACATACATTGACACCCAGTAACACAGACACACACTGACACCAAGTAACAAAGTCATACACTGACACCAAGTAACACAGACACACAAAGGGCGGCACAGTGGCGCAGTGGTTAGCACAGCAGCCTCACAGCTCCAGGGACACGGGTTCCATTCTGGGTACTGCCTGTGCGGAGTTTGCAAGTTCTCCCTGTGTCTGCGTGGGTTTCCTCCGGGTGCGCCGGTTTCCTCCCACATGCCAAAGACTTGCAGGTTGATAGGTTAATTGGCCATTATAAGTTGCCCCTAGTATAGGTAGGGGGTAGGGAAATATATAGGGACAGGTGGGGATGTTATTGGAATATGGGATTCGTGTAGGATTAGTATAAATGGGTGGTTGATGATCGTCAGAGACTCGGTGGGCCGAAGGGCGTGTTTCAGTGCTGTCTCTCTAAACGAAACAAAATACTGACACCTAGTGTCACAGACACACACTGACACCCAGTAACACACACTGATACACAGTAACAAAGGCACACACTGACACCAAGTAACAAAGACACACACTTACACCAAGTAACAAAGACTTACAATGACACCAAGTAACAAAGACATACACTGTTACCCAGTAACACAGACACACACTTACACCAAGTAACAAAGACATACACTGATACCCAGTAACACAGACACACACTTACACCAAGTAACACTGACATCCACTGACACCAAGTAACAAAGACATACACTGTTACCCAGTAACACCGACACACACTTACACCAAGTAACAAAGACATACACTGATACCAAGTAACACAGACACACACTTACACCAAGTAACACAGACTCACACTTACACCAAGTAACAAAGACGTATACTGACACCAAGTAACACAGACATACACTTACACCAAGTAACACAGACATACACTGACACCAAGTAACAAAGACATACAATTACACCAAGTAACAAAGACACACACTTACACCAAGTAACAAAGATATACACTGATACCCCGTAACACAGACATACACTGACACAAAGTAACAAAGACATACACTGGCACCAAGTAACAAAGACATATACTGACACCAAGTCACAAAGACAGACACTGACACCCAGTAACGAAGACAAACACTGACACCAAGTAACGAAGACAGACACTGACACCCAGTAACAAAGACAGACAATGACACCACGACACAAAGACATACACTGACACCAAGTAACAAAGACATACACTGACACCAAGGAACAAAGACATACAATTACACCAAGTAACAAAGACACACACTTACACCAAGTAACACAGACATACACTGACACCAAGTAACAAAGACATACACTGTTACCCAGTAACACAGACACACACTTACACCAAGTAACAAAGACATACACTGATACCCAGTAACACAGACACACACCGGGCGGCACATTGGCACAGTGGTTAGCAGCCTCACAGCTCCAGGGACCCGAGCTCGATTCTGGGTACTGCCTGTGCGGAGTTTGCAAGTACTCCCTGTGTCTGCGTGAGTTTCCGCCGGGTGCTCCGGTTTCCTCCCACATGCCAAAGACTTGCAGGTTGATAGGTTAATTGGCCATTATTAATTGACCCTAGTATAGGTATGCGGTAGGGAAATATATAGGGACAGGTGGGGATGTGATAGGAATACGGGATTAATGTAGGATGAGTATAAATGGGTGGTTGATGGTCGGCACAGACTCGGTTGGCCGAAGGGCCTGTTTCAGTGCTGTATCACTAAACTAAATACTGACACCCAGTAAAACAAACAAACACACACTGACACCCAGTAACATAGAGAAACACTGATACACAGTAACAAAGACATACACTGACACACAGACACACACTGTCACCAAGTAACAAAGACATACACTGACACCCAGTAACAACGACATACACTGACACTAAGTAACAAAGACATACACTGACACCAAGTAACGAAGACATACACTGATACACAGTAACACAGACACACACTTACACCAAGTAACACAGACACACACGGACACCAAGTAACAAAGACACAAACTTACACCAAGTAACACAGACACACACTGAAACCCAGTAACACAGACACACACGGACACCAAGTAACAAAGACACACACTTACACCAAGTAACAAAGACAGAGGAGATAGGGAAGGTCCTAAATGAATAATTTGCTTCAGTATTCACTCGTGAGAGGGACCTGGTCGTTTGTGAGGACAGCGTGAAGCAGGCTGATGTGCTCGAACAGGTTAATGGTAAGAAGGAGGATGTGCTGGAAATTTTGAGAGACATGAGGATAGATAAGTCCCAGGGGCCAGACGGGATATACCCAAGGATATTACGGGAAGCGAGGTAAGAGATTGTGACGCCTTTGGCGATGATCTTTGCGTCCTCACTGTCCACTGGGGTAGTACCAGATGATTGGAGGGCGGCAAATGTTATTCCTTTGTTCAAGAAAGGGAATAGGGATAACCCTGGGAATTACAGACCAGTCAGTCTTACGTCAGTGGTGGGCAAATTATTGGAGAGGATTCTGAGAGACAGGATTTATGATTATTTGGAAAAGCATAGTTTGATTAGAGATAGTCAGCATGGCTTTGTGAGGGGCAGGTCATGCCTCACAAGCCTTATTGAATTCTTTGAGAATGTGACAAAACACATTGACAAAGGAAGAGTCGTGGATGTGGTGTATATGGATTTTATCAAGGCGTTTGATAAGGTTCCCCATGGTAGGCTCATTCAGAAAGTAAGGAGGCATGGGATACAGGGAAATTTGGCTGTCTGGATACACAATTGGCTGGCCCATAGAAGACAGAGGGTGGTTGTAGATGGTAAGTATTCAGCCTGGAGTGGGGTGACCAGCGGTGTTCCACAGGGATCTGTTCTGGGACCTCTGCTCTTTATGATTTTTATAAATGACTTGGATGAGGAAGTGGAGGACTGGGTTAGCAAGTTTGCCGATGACACAAAGGTTGCTAGAGTTGTGGATAGTGTGGAGGGCTGTTGTAGGTTGTAACGAGACATTAACAGTATGCAGAGCTGGGCTGAGAAGTGGCAGATGGTGTTCAACGTGATAAAGTGTGAAGTGATTCATTTTGGAAGGTCGAATTTGAATGCAGAATACAGGCTTAAAGACAGGATTCTTGGCAGTGTGGAGGAAAAGAGGGATTTTGCGGTCCACGTCCATAGATCCCACAAAGTTGCCACCCAAGTTGATCGTGTGGTTAAGAAGGCATATGGGGTGTTGGCTTTCATTAACAAGGGGATTGAGTTTAAGAGTCGCGAGGTTATGCTGCTGCTCAATAAAGCCCTGGTTAGACCACACTTGTAATATTGTGTTCAGCTCTGGTCGCATCATTATAGGAAGGATGTGGAAGCTTTAGAGAGGGTGCAGATCAGATTTCACAGGATGCTGCCTGGACTGGAGGGCATGTCTTATGAAGAACGTTTGAGGGAGCTGGGGCTTTTCTCATTGGAGTGGAGAAGGATGAGAGGTGACTTGATAGAGGTGTACGAGACGATAAGAGACATAGATAGAGAGGATAGCCAGATACCTTTTCCGAGGGAGGAAAGGGCTATCACCAGGGGGCATAATTTTAATTTGATTGGAGGAAAGTTTCAGGGAGATGTTGGAGGTAGGTTCTTTGCACAGAGAGTGGTGGGTGCGTGGACTGCACTGCCAGCGGTGATATTAGAAAAAGATACATTGGGACATTTAAGCGACTCTTGGATAGGGACATGGATGATAGTAGAATGAAGGGTATGTATGTAGTTTGATCTTAGAGTATGTTAAAGGGTCGGCACATCATCGTGGGCCGAAGGGCCTGTAATGTGCTGTACTGTTCCATGTTCTTTGCTCTATGTTCTGTGCAATAGTATGGAAAATGTAACTGACACCACTCACAATTGTAGCATCTATCCCAAATGAGTACCGATTTCAGGTTTATTCCCGAGAGACGTCTTACTTTGAAAATGTCATTGACCGTGAAATGATTGTGTTTTATCCACCACATTATTTACATCAGAGTCAAAGCTGCTGATGTAATGTGTTTGTTCAGGTGAGTGTAAGTCATAACAATGATCACGGGTATAACCATATCAGTGGAGAGTTATCCCCTGCATAAATCAGGACCCATTGGAATGGAGCCTCTCAGAGTGCCTGGTGGAACTGTGGATTCCAGGCTAACAGAAGACTCTGCTTCTCACAGAATTGGGATATTCAGTAATGTATCAGATAGAAGACATTTATTACCCTGTACTTGCAGCAATTGGAGTTCCTGGTAAGCTGGTATCTCACCTGTTCAAGGTGTAAATCGATGTTAACTGTGCTGCTGTACTCGGTATTATTTGTCACTGTGTGGGTTACACAGCCACCCGTTCTTTTCCAGCAATTTACTGATGGGACCTTCGCATTGTCTACTCTTTCAGTCTTGCAGAAGTTGTATTATGTCTTTAATGTTATGGGTTTCACTAACCGTGGCATTGGTACTGGATTATTATCATTTGAATGAGATGCTTCAGTTAGGATCAAGAATCAGACCATCAGGAGTTTTAACAGTTTCATGATGTGGATCTAATTGGTCCTGGAATATTTCTATGAATTATTTTCAGTGATTGATAATGAGACATCTCATGGTCTCAGTGTTACAATATTCTCCCTCCCCAATAACATGGCTCAGTATAACGGGGATTTCAATGTATCTATTGGTTATCACTGTTATCAAATATTATTTCATTTGTGTGTGGCTGACGCTGCTTCAGAGGTCTGGATGCTGAACTGAGTTTGCTGCTGACACTTTCACATCACCTTCTCTGCTTCACTGTGGAGCCTTCACTGTCACTGGACTACATTGTAAAATAGAAAGTACTGATGTAATGTTTTATTGGTTTACACTCTATCAGTTGGAATCAAGAGTTTCCGTTTATATGTGGATTATCAGCTGCAGCGCTGATCTTTGTGTTTTATTAATTAATTAAACAATCCCGCATTCTAACGGATTACTTTATAATTCCAGGAGAAGGAATTTCAATGATTGTAAGGTTTGTCTGGAAGAAGCTTTCGATCCTGTTTATTCCATGCATTGTCGATGAAGTGAAGAGTGTAGGTGAACAGTGGAGACCTGGGTCATCTGTTGATATATTAAATTATTCACTGAGGTTTCACCATTGAACAAACTGACTCTGAAAATAGAATCATTGAACCTGATGCTGGTGAACAGAACACAGGCGCAGGATGTTAGGAATAAATTGTGTGTGAAAAGTAGCATCAAGTGACAGTTTGCAGAGTATGAGTACTCCAGAGAGATAGGGAAGGAGAAAAGGAGCAGGGATAACTAAACCAAGGGAAATACATAAGCAGAAGTAAGTAGAAAGAGAAAGAAGCAGCAGTGTGAATAATTCACTATCATAAAGTGCTGGAATGTCCAGAACAATTAGTCGGAGAAACTTGGGGTTGAATTTCCCTGTTGTCAAATTGTGTTCATTTTCCTGTTGGACTTGATCCTCTGTGTGGATTTCTATCAGGTCCTCATTTTGTTTGAGATAAAGTTCCTATTCCTTACTTGGTGACTGAATAAACAGAATAGAGTCAGTTCTTCACTGTTTTGGTTATTTATTCATGGGATGTGGGTGTCACTGGCTCGGCCAGCAATCATTGCTCATCCCCAATTACCCTTGAGAAGGTGGTGCTGAGCCTCCTTCTTGAACCACTGCAGTCCATGTGGGGCAGGTACACTCACAATGCTCTTAGAAAGTGAGTTCCAGTATTTTGACCCAGCGACTGTGACGAAACAGCGATTTAGATCCAAGTCAGGATGGTGTATGACTTGGACGGGAACTTGCAGGTGGTGGTGTTTCCATGCTTCTGCTGCTCTTGTCCATCGAGGTGCTGGAGGTCGCGGCTTTGGAAGGTGTTGTCGAAGGTGCCATGGTGCGTTTCTGCAGTGCACACTGCTGCCACTGTGCGTCGGTGGGGGGGGGGGAGTAAATGTTTGTGGATGGTGTGCCAATCAAGTGGGCTGCTTTGTTTTGGATTTTGTCGAGCTTCTTGAGTGTTGTTGGAGCTGCACCCATCCAGGCAAGTGGAGAGTATTCCATCACACTCCTCACTTGTGCCTTGTCGATGGTGGACAGGCTTTGGGAAGTCGGGAGGTGCGTTTCTCGTCTCAAGATTCCTAGCCTCTGACCTGCTCTTGCAGCCAAGGTATTTATATGGCTACTCCAGTTCAGTTTCTGGTACATGGTAGCCCCCAGGATGTTGATAGTGGGTATTCAGCGATGGTAATACCATTGAATGTCAAGGGAAGATTGTTTGATTCTCTCTTGTTGGAGATGGCCATTGCCTTGCACTTGTGTGGCGCAAATGTTACTTTCCACTTATCAGCCCAAGCCTGGATATTGTCCATTTCTTGCTGCAATTTAATGCTAAGTAATTCATTATTTAAATACTTCATCTTAAAATCTCAGTGGCTGCTGAATTCAATAAAGAGTGTGGCTGATATCAGAAATATATTTAAATTTATATTTAATTGCCTGTACAAACTAAATATATTAACTATATTGTATAAACTTTGAACTGTTCTCCAACACCAATAACCACAGCAATTATTGTTTGAATTATGAATTGAGCTGTATTACCGGAATCTATAGATTAGATTTCCTCTAACGCTCTGATGCAGTCTCTCCCTGTGAATCTCAGCCTCTCCTCTGACTATATTGATCCCTAAGTCTCCTCATCCACTGCTTCAGTTTATTCACTTTCCCAAACCATCTGCTCCAGTCTCCACTCCTGCTCCAACATGTCCTTTTGCTTCTCTCTCTCCCAATCTCACTCACTGGCTCCACCTTCAGCTGCCTTGTCAAAACTGATAACAATACGCGAACATAGGAGCAGAAAGAGGACATTCAGCCCTTCGAGCCTGCTCGTCGAGTCTGGATCATGACTGAGACTCAAACTCAATGCTGCAGTTTTCAGCCTTTTCACATTTGGTGACAGCCCCTGTCGGTTCACAATAACCAGAACAACAAACCAGCTACACATCCCGCTCTCCCCAAACCTTCCCAACCAACATTCTGGAGACAAATTCCCAATTAACCCATTGGACTCCATCTATGTAAAGCCCCTTTCTCATTTCCCCACTGGCACTGCATGCTCACTCAGTACTTCCAGTAGATCCGGTGCTGACTTAATTCACTTTCTGTATCAATTTCCCATTCATTAATAATAATTGTGTTTTCAAACATTTCACTGTGTCAAAGCACTGCCCAGATCAGTGAATTAGTTTTCACTGCTCGATGCAGCAGCAAAGTTGGAAATTTCAGCCCAGATCCTGTCAAACTGCTGCTTTGTCTCCAGGTCTAATCAGTAATTTCTCTGCTTCCTTTTCTCTCTCTTCCAGTTAACTTGGTGGCGATTGTGATCCTCTCCCGAGGAAAGTGCGGTCTCTCCAAATGTATCACTGTCTACCTGGTGGGAATGGCAGTGTCTGATCTCCTGGTCGTGATCACTGAACCCATATTGAAATGGATTGTTTTAATTTATTTTCCATATTCATTCCTGAACATTACTCCTGTGTGTTCTCTCATTAACGTTCTGCTTTCTGCAGCCACAGTTGTTTCTGTCTGGCTCACAGTCACTTTCACCTTTGATCGATTTGTGGCCATTTGTTGTGAGAAGCTGAAAACACAATATTGCAGTGAGAAAACGGCGGCTGTGGTTATAGGAACAGTGAGTGTCCTGGGCTGTTTAGAGTCTCTCCCCTGGTACTTTATACTTGAAGAACGTTACATTATTGATAATGTTCCCATCGGTTGTGTTTATAAACTGATCTTCATGACTTCCCCCACATGGGGGGCATTTGAATTGTTTGACCTCATTTTAACTCCTTGTGTCCCGGTCTTTCTGATTTTGCTGCTCAATGTTCTGACTGTCAGACGGATTTTATTCTCCAGTCAAGTCCGCAGGGCATTCCAGGGCCACAGCAATGGAGGGAATCACAAGGACCCAGAGATGGAGAATCGCCGGAAATCAATTATTTTACTCTTCAGTATATCCGGCTGTTTTATACTGTTATGGGTGACCCGGGTTGTGTTTCTCATTTATAGGCGAATTGCAGATGTTCAGTATTATTCCTGCAACACTGACCCTCTCTATATCACAGATAAAACATCAAAGATGCTGCAGCTTCTCAGTTCCTGCGCCAACACATGTATTTACACTGTGACCCACACTAAATTCAGACAGGAGCTGAAGAAGGCGGTGAAATACCTTCTCAATCTCATTGTTAAATTAGCGAAATCATGGAAAGAGCTAAAGGGTTCCAAACACTGGAACTAAATCGCCTTCCGCCACCAAGCCCCACCACCCCGCCCCCCACCCTCCCTCTCACCCGCTTTTGTGATTATTTGACCAGCGCCATCTTTAGTCCTGGCAGCTGCCTGAACCTGGCAGACCATGAAGTTTAAGTGGAACAGGCTGCATTTGCGCATGTGCCAGTACAGCGCCACCTAGTGGTTGTGTTGCCAACAAATGCAGCTGCAAATCACAGGAATTGTGAGGAGGTGAGAGGGAGACAGTAACTGCAGTGATAGAGGGACACCAGCAAATCGAGATGGTGAGAGGGGGGCAGTAACTGCAGTGAGACAGGGCCACCAGCAGATGGAGATGCTGAGACAGTGACAGTCACTGCAGTGAGACAGAGGGTCACCAGCAGATGGAGTCGGTCAGTAGGGGCAATAAATGCATTGAGGCAGGGACACCAGCAGATGGAGATGGTGAGAGGGACAGTAACTGCAGTGAGCCAGTTGCACCAGTAGATGGGGATGGTGAGAGGGGACAGTAAACGCAGTGAGACAGGGACAGCAGCAGATGGAAATGGTGGGATGGGAGACAGTAACTGCAGCCAGACAGGGACGCCAGCAGATGGAAATGGTGAGAGTTGACAGTAACTGCAGTGGGACAGGGACACCAGCAGATGGAGATGGTCAGTAGGGGCAGTAACTGCAGTGAGCCCTGAGGAGTATTGACAGGCAGAGAGATGTGGACGTACAGATCCACAGGTCACTGAAATTGGCAACGCAGGTGGACAACGTAGTCAAGAAGGCATACGGCATGCAGGCCTTCATCGGTCGGGGCATAGAGTAGCATAGGCAGCAAGTTCCAGGCACTCACCATCCTCTGTGTAAAGAACTTGCCTCGCACATCCTCTCTAAACTTTGCCCCTCGCACCTTAAACCTATGTCCCCTAGTAACTGACTCTTCCGCCCTGGGAAAAAGCTTCTGACTATCCACTCTGTCCATGCCACTCATAGTTTTGTAAACCTCTATCATGTCACCCCTCCACCTCCGTCGTTCCAGTCAAAACAGTCTGAGTTTATCCAACCTCTCCTCATAGCTAATGCCCTCCAGACCCGGCAACATCCTGGTAAACCTCTTCTGTACCCGCTCCAAAGCCTCCACGTCCTTCTGGTAGTGTGGCGACCAGAATTGCATGCAATATTCTAAGTGTGGCCTAACTAAGATTCACTACAGTTGCAACATGACTTGCAAATTTTCATACTTTATGCCCCGACCGATGAAGGCAAGCATGCCGTCTGCCTTCTTTACTAGCTTATCCACATGTGTTGCCACATTCAGTGACCTGTGGACCTGTACGCCCAGCTCTCTCTGCCTGTCAATACTCCTAAGGGTTCTGCCATTTACTGTATACTTCCCACCTGTATTAGATCTTTCAAAATTCATTACCTCACATTTGTCCGGATTACACTCCATCTGCCATTTCTCCGCCCAAGTCTCCAACCGATCTATATCCTGCTGTATCCTCTGACAATCCTCATCACTATCCGCAACTCCACTGACATTTATGTCGTCTGCAAACTTACTAATCAGACTACCTACATTTTCCTCCAAATAATTTATATATACTGCAAACAGCAAAGGTCCCAACACTGATCATTGCGGAACACCATTAGTCACAGCCCTCCACTCGGAAAAATACACTTCTACTGATACCTTCTGTCTTCTATGACCGAGCCAGTTCTGTATCCATCTTGCCAGCTCACCTCTGATCCCGTGTGACTTCACCTTTTGTACCAGTCTGCCATTAGGGAACTTGTCAAAGGCTTTACTGAAGTCCACACAGACAACATCCACTTCCCTTCCTTCATCAATCACCTTCATCACTTCCTTAAAATGTTCAATCAAGTTAGTGAGACACGACCTCCCCTTCACAAAACCATGCTGCCTCTCGCTGATAAATAAATTTGTTTCCAAATGGGAGTAAATCCTGTCCCGACGAATCCTCTCTAATAATTTCCCTACCGCTGACGTAAAGTTCAATGGCCTATAATTTCCTGGATTATCCTTGCTACCCTTCTTAAACAAAGGAACAACATTGGCTATTCTCCAGTCCTCTGAGACCTCACCTGTAGCCAATGAGGATACAAATATTTCTGCCATGGCCCGAGCAATTTCCTTCCTTGCCTCCATCAGTGTTCTGGGGTAGATCCCATCAGGCGCTTCTCAACCCAGGCAGGAAGCATTTTGGAACGAAATCCGTGTGGGTTGGGATCGGGTCAGAACGGGGCCATGACCCCAACCTACCTCCAACCCCAGCACTTCCAGATTTAACAAATCCTGGACGGGGAGGTACAGCGCCCCGCTCACCGAACGTTGGTCAACCAGTTAAATATAGTAATGAGGAGCCAAAAACACGGGCAGTAACTGAGAGATTATAATTTTCAGGATATGTTGTGGCTCTGTTCTGTCGATAAGAGAAGGATGAGTGCTGAACTAATAGAGACATTTAAAAATATATAGGGGTTAGAAGGGGATAACGTGGACCTGATATTTCCACCTTTACTGATGACCACTTCGGCATTTCCTCAAAATAAGACTGTCATCAATAAATGCACCATGGAATTCAAGAGAAACCGATTTACTTGGAGTACTGAGAACGTGGAATGGAGAGCTTTTGGAGTAGTTGAAATGGGAAAACAATATATGCAGAAGCGAGGTTAGTACATGAGGGATAAAAAAAAGAAATGTTGGAACCACTCAGCAGGTCTGGCAGCATCTATAGAAAGAGAAGCAGAGTTAACGTTTCGGGTCAGTGACCCTTCTTCGGAACTCACTGACCCGAAACTTTAACTCTGCGTCTCTTTCCACAGATGCAGCCAGACCTGCTGAGTGGTTCAGCACTTCTTGTTTTTATTTCAGATTTCCAGCATCCGCAGTATTTTGCTTTTATTTTAGTACATGAGGGAGACAGGATTGGAAGGATATACAGGCAGGATTAGATGAGCTGGAATGAAGAGAGGCTCCTGCAGAGCTGGAAGACTGTCCTAATCTAGTTGTACCGAATGCCCAGTTTCTGTGCTGTAAAATCAGTAACTTGTCTATTAACAAGTCATAGTCATCAGTGTTTTTTCGTAATTTTGAAGAGGATTATTTATTATTTCAGTGCACTTATCACCAAACGCTTCTCAGGACTGTGCTCAGGAATGAAATTAATCAGCACCTGATAGTGTTGTCAACAACTCCACTTCGAGTAAGAGTAAGATGGGGACCCGCATTGAATACAATGACAGATCCTCCAGGAAATGCGTGGTCCCGAGTGTTACGTTGTCCACACCAGTTAGTCAGACACAATCAGTGCAATTCTGGAGTGACAGAGACTCCCAGTTATACATGATCGCTGAGGTCAGGTGCTCCACTCCAGTTAGTGCACACTTGCTGTATAATTCTACGTTAACAGATAATTCCAGTAACCCTTCCCCTCTGCGATTTTTCTGCTTTGAGCTGTGAATCTACAAAACACAACGTTCCACAGAATTCAATAACTTTACAATGCAGAGTGTCTTGAAGTAGAAACAGTTGAGACAACAGATTAAAACTGCACAGACAATTCAGGAAATTAATGCAATTATATTATTGAATATGTGTCTGTGTAACTGTAACTATTCGATCTCATGTAATATTATTATTCCCATGGCAATGGAAGAAACCAGCTCATACACAGATTTACAAAACTTCATTGGTTATAGATACTTACCAGGAACGCCAATTATAGCAAGGATCACGTAGAATATGTTCCTCACCCATTGAATTGGTTGGTGCATTTTCTGCTTGGAGTGAGCGGTCTGTTCGTGCTGCAGGTAATATCTCTGAAATACATTCTGAGGTGACACATTCCCAGTGCATTAACTTTATATCCTACCGGAACTCCATGGGGCTACTGAGGTTGCAAAATTGTTCAAACAGTTTTTTCTTAATCTTTGAACAAACAGATTACGACAGCTGTGTTAATTCCCTGTTGATGGAATATATTTTGCACTAAAATTGAATTGGGCCCACCCCCAAGACTGGACAAATCTGATCACAATAAACAACTAATCATAACTGGAAGCTGTGTTAAGCAGAAATCAAGGAAGACCTACAAAGATCACCAGTCCCATCTGTAGATCTCATGTTGTTTTGTTGACGGCCTTCACTCAGCATGGCTATTCAGAAATTAAATTTCTAACGTCAGAGAAGCCTCTAAGGGATGTTCGTCTATACTTATATGTGCAATTCCGTTGTTCACAATTCATATGTTCAAACAAAAAGGAACATAGAATGGTTGCAACACATCAGTTGGCCATTTGGTCTCTCTTGTTCGTGTCAGCTCTCTTCAAGGGCAGCTCAGCTAATCTCACTCCCACATCTCCTCATCACTGACCTGCATTGCTTTTCTCTTCAGTTGTTTATTCAATTCGCTTCTGATTGAATCTGCCTTCACCACACTCTCAGGCAGTTAATTTCATATCCTAAACACGTGCTGTGTAAAAATACGTTTACCTCATGTCGCCATTGATTCCACTGCCAATCCCTTAATCCTGTGTCCGTTGGATTTCGCCAGGTCTGTCAATGAGAGCACTTTAAACCGTGAATGGTTTGGAACAACTCTATCAAACTTTCTCTCAATTTCCTCTTTAAGGAGAACAACCCCGATTCTCTAATCTGTCGGCATAAAACATCTGTCACCTCTGCAATTTTCTCTTGAACATTTTCTACACCCGCTATAAAGCCGACACATTGTTCCTCAAAGTGTGGTGCCAAGTACTGGATACAATGGCAGGATTGTCAATATCGTTCTATCCCTCAGACAGACCGAGCTATTCCGTTTCCCTTTTCAACCTCTTTATCCAATGCATCGCTAATTTTTTTTGTGTCAAACCCTTCTTTCACATCGAGCTCGAAAATTTAAACAAATTTTCATTTAAATATCTGCACCTCCCTCGCCGGAAAACGGACTATCTGTGACACTTCACTTCTCTTCCACGAATTCCCTCTCTCCATTTAAGTGGACAGACTCTGCTTCAATATTTACTATAATCCACCAACTTCCACAGTTATTTGGACCACACTTCCTCCAACTCTGCTTTGCGTAAATAATAACTGCCATTCTCTCAGTTTCCTCATCGCCTTCTGTTTGGCGCAACGATGCCATCTTCCATAATAGAGCTTCTGCAGTCTCTTCATTTCACGTTATCCGTGCATTTCTAACATTAACAAGAAATGCTGGAACCACTCAGCAGGTCTGGCAGCATCTGTGGAAAGAGAAGCACAGTTAACGTTTCGGGTCTGTGACCCTTCTTCCGAAACGTTAACTCTGCTTCTCTTTCCACAGATGCTGCCAGACCTGCTGAGTGATTCCAGCATTTCTTGCTTTTATTTCAGATTCCCAGCATCCACAATATTTTGCTTTCATTTCTCACATTAGTTTTGCAGAGGCCGCAGCTTTATCTGTGTCATAACCCCAGTTTCTGTCCTCACCTCCTTCCCTATCTTCCAGAACCATGATATTAGTTCACTTATTCTCACTTTCCATTGCAACCGCCTCTACCTTCAACACATGATCCTCCTCCATTTCCACCATGTCCAACTAAAATCGCGAACAAAATATATTTTTTCACACTTCCGTCACACCCAAGATCTGATTTGCTTGCCCACAGCTCTTTTCTATGCAAGTGCAAGAGATGCAACAGATTTCCTTTCACCTATGATCATAAGGTAATTAGAAATAGAAGTAGGAGTAGGCCATTCAGCCCCTGGATCATGTTTTGCCCTTCAATATCATAACGGCTGATCTGACCGTGGCCATAATTCCAATTTCCCGCCAGGCAGCATTAAATCTTCACTCCCTCGTAAATGAAAAGTCAGTCTAAACCATGCTTGAATATATTCAATGACCCAGACTCCGCTTAAGTCCGGGTAAGTGAATTCTAAATGCGATGGAACTTTCAAGATAAGAAATTCTTCATTATCAGAATTTTTATTCGGAGACTGCTTATTCATAAACGGTGGAGAATGTGCTGAGCTCATAGCCGGGCAGGACACCAATGTACCACACATTTGGGTATCAAGATGAAGGCTGTTCCCTTTTGCTCCTTGGATGTGGGCATTGCTGGCGAGGCTGGGATGTGTTATCCATCTTTTTTTTTCCCTTGGGAACGTGGTGGAGCTCCACCTTCTTGAAACACTGGACTCCATCTGCTTTAGCTACACCCACAGTGCAATTAGAAAGGAAGTTCCAGGATTTTGACACAGCAATGATGAAGAAATGGCGACGTCGTTCAAACTCAGGATGTCTGTGGCTTGGAGGGAACTTTCAGGTGTACATACTTACATGCGTCTGCTGGCCTGGAAAGTAAGTAATACAATTGTGGCCCCAGGATATCATTGTATCTTCTGGGTTATCTAAATACAGCAGCAAGAAAACTCTAACCCCGAGGACAATGCCAGTTTGCAGTAAAGGCAAAGCTGGCACAAAATTCCCATTTATGACAAACAGAAGCCAAAGACACAGACTCTTTGGTGAATCAAATTCAATCGTTTGTCTGCAAAAACATTTCCCAATTTCAATAATTCCGTTTCCTTTCTCCTGAAGGTTTATTTTCCCTCCTAGTTTTACATTTTGTTCCCAAACATTTATGTGATTTCATGTTCGATTTCACACAATATCAGGATGGATCAGTTCTACACTTACTGACATGGCATTCAACAAATTCTCAAAAAAATCTTCAAGGCAAATCTGCCATTTAAAACATGTCCACGTCCCTCTGCCTCTCCCTCACATGAATTGCAATTATTGCAGATTTTTTACTTTGTGGTGAGTCGGTTCCTTGTTGGTTTGAATTACCCTGAGGGAGGGACTGATAGCCTCATAGAATATTTCGTTCACGTCCCCTGCACTGGCCTGAAATCATGCAAATACCACGCCCTGACAGAGGTCAACAAAGGAGCATGAAACATCCCAATTATAAGATCTGATCCTGGGAATGTGCAAAATGTAGGTCCATGATTTACCAAATTTGGTCAACAGGCATCTGTCAAAGGGCAAAGCTGGAGCTGGTCTTCCTTCCACAAAGGTTTATTCACAATACTCCATATAGCATAATTGCAGACTACATTTCCCTTCTCCAGTCCAGCTCCCCCATACCCCCACCCAGGTGGAAACTGGTTCTTCCAGATGTAACCTGATCTTTCCACAATTAGTATCAGCTGCTCTTAATCACAATTAGAGCATACAGCTATACATACTCAATTGACAAATCATTTGCAGCATTGGCTCATTAACAGCATTTTGTTATCAGTCCATCAATGTGTCCATTGCACATTATTATTTTTCTTGTGGTTCCTGTTCGAATCTCAACGCTACATGTGAGCATTCCAGCTCCTCCTTGAAGACCAGAGCTGCTCTTCACATGTCCTGCATTGCATGAATGCACACACTCTGGACATACACAAACGCACTTAAGGAAAGTGCAGTTGAAAAGTGCACTTTTACAGCTTATAAGAAACATAACCTCACCATGTTGCAGTCTCCAATTATTGAGGCATTGATTTTGCTGCCCTTTCTGCTACTGGTGTCGTGTCTTTCTTCAGACAGCACTTAAAGAATAAAAATAAACCAACATGGCTACCGCACCATGTGCATTATCACAGTTCCCTTTCCCAAATATGATGTTGGAATTAGGGCGATTATTCACTATCTGGCTTATTGCTTGATTATGGTCTTTTTTCATAAAGAACCATTCAGTTCAGCGTTGCCTCTTCCATTGTTTCATGAAGCGGAGAGTTGCCACTTCTTAGTCTGGAATGTATCATTTTGTCCTTTCGAGACAGTTAGGCTGGTTAGTAATTCACTGATCCGGTCAGATGCCTTTGGTGACCATCATTTGCGGCTCGTATGGTCCATTGTAAAAGAAAAGTCAGTTACAAAATGCTACACACTCTGTGAAGTTCTATGTTGAAAGATATGAATTTGACATGGCTCTACTGGGCATGGCAATAATATTAAAGCAATTGCGTCAAATCGTATTAGTATATATATTGAAAAAAATATAAGACACAAATCCCATTGCATAGGTTCTCCGATCTCAGCAGGCTCCAACAGTTATAGGGCAGCTGCCCAGTATCACTCGACTTGTGATGGTTCCTCTCTTCCTTTGGGTATGCACTTTGCCTACATACTTTCCACTGCAATGAGGAAAGAAGTGGGTGAACCCAGACCGCAGTGTGTGGAATGGCAAGAAACTGGTTACCTGCAGGGAAATGGTTGTTGACCAAAACCATGACAACTTACTTGAACAAAGCGCTACACACATCCAAAGAGACATATCAGAAGACATAATAGAGCAGCCGAAAACAGCGTGACATCAAGAGCGAGTGGAAAAGTACAGAAAGCGCGCCAGCCTTGTTGTGGGATGGTCGGGCATGAATGACCCAATGGATCAGGGCTCACAGACTGAAGCAGCGAGAAAGATCTCTGATGGAAGGAACTATACTGTCAAATAATAGTGAATGGATTCAATGAAAAACTTCAAGATATTTCAGGTAGAAAGTGGAGCAATATTTGAAAAAGTGATCAAAGAGCGGTTACGCCCTCTCGCTTGGATGGTTTGCATCCACAGAGGCTAAGAAAAAAAGGAACAGATAGTATTAATAATCCTAAGAACAGGGAGCAGTGCCAGATGATTGACGGACAGCTGATATGATTTTTGTATTTAAACCAGTGTGTAGAACAGGTCGAATTGAGTATAGGCCAGATGGCATGAAGTCAATGGTAGGAAAAGTAATACAAACTTTATTCAAATATATAACAGAAAAAAATATTCAGAAACACCTTAGCTAATAAAGCGTAGCCAGCTCATATTCCAAAAGGAAGGTCATACTTGATCAGCCTTAGTATGTTTTTAAATAATCTCAGAAAGAGTGGATAAGTAGCTGTAATGTATATTGATTTTCCAAAGGTCTTCAATTTGCTAAAGGATGTTAACTCGGGAAGTAGAGCACTTTTTCTAAATCTGCCGCCAATTCCAAATTGAGAAAACAGTTAATACATATGAAGAATGTAACAAAATACCTGAAGATATTATTAATACTTATGAATAAACTTGCACAATGGGCATTTAAATATCGAATTACCTTCAGTATAGCGAAGTGCGAGGAGCTAAATTTTGGTCTGAGGAACAAGCTTCCTGAATAATCTTTTGAAAATAATAGTTTGAATGGTACGGAGAGGAAAAGGATTAAGGGGGAAGACTCTCAAATCATTTGAATTCGCAACAGAGAAGACCATGACCCGAAAAATGCAAACGAAGCACTGCAGTTCTTTTCTGGAGGAATAGAATTGAGAAAGCAAAGGGCTCATATTAAACTAGTGTAGAACCTCAGTTATCCAACACTTTGCACACTGTCTACTGTTTTGGTCTTCATATTACAAAAAGGAAATTGATGCAATGTACCAGGCACAATTATTTTATCCAGGATGATACCAGAACTGAGAGAAGTGCGCTATTTATTTCATCCTTAACAGTTTACTAATGTTAATATTTACTGCCCTGGTCAGATCTCTGTATTGTGAAAACCTGACATATGCGTTCCTCAGTTATAGGTGCATCTCCTCACAAGGACACACCTCGCTGAGTTAAGGGCAGGGGTTGTTTCATGCTACATGTGTCGAAAGCAAATGATCGGTCAAACCTTCATCCATTACAGAAGTGCACGATGCAATTACCACAGCCCAATATTCATCCTGTGTGATAGCAAAAGGATAAAATTCATAACTCATGGTCCACATATTTTGAGCACTGTCTTGCTGACAGAAGATTAGGTAATACTAGAATAACTATAGTGCTTACATGAACGATACTCAAGGTAAGAATGAGTTCTTACACAGAGGATTTGAATGCTGTTACAGTGCTGTCCTGCTTTTCAACCGTCTAAATAGGAAAAATTTGTTACTCTGGGAGCAGTGCAATAGAAAACAGTAATCAATGCATTCCACTTTAAACACATAATCGAACATCTTCAGCTAAGAGCAATGATCTTCCGATTTGCTAGATATTCTATTCGTTAAACACAGATACAGATCCATGGAATGCAGAGTCCAGCCAAGTAAAGCAGCAATTTTAATAAAGAATTGGCTTGCTCATTCTAATTCGTGACCCACACTCAGTACGATTCTACAGTGACAGATACTCCCAATAATACATTGTGACTGGGTTCAGGTGTTCCATTCTGATTAATTTTCCACCCTCAGTCTAATTCTACATTGAGAAGGCTCGCAGTACAAATATCCAGGATATTTAGCGGGACTGAGTGTGGGGAGAAGATTATATGACATTGCAGGAAATTCCGTTTTTTCACTTGACCATTAGACCTATACAGAAAGTTGCAACAGTAGTTGGTTTTCCCATCTCCTATTCATTGAAATGATACCACTAATCAGGTGTCTTATATCGGTGACAAGGAGATCAGCATGTAAAATTACCAGATGGAGAGTGGAACTGGATACCAGCTCACATCCAGATTTACACAACTTCACTTACCAGGAGCACCAATTATGACAAGGATCAGCAAATATATTTTCTCCATCCTGGCAATTGATAGATGCATTTTCTGTGTAAAGTGATCTACCCCTTCATGCTGCAGACAACTTTTCCATCTAATACTCCAGGAAGATACATTACCAGAGCCTATCATTTATACCCTGTGGGATCACCACGGGGAGATTGAAATTGCAACATTTCTGAACCTTGTTTTCTATTTAAAAATGTGAACTAACCATTTACAACAACAGTTAACTCCCTCTAGTGACAGAACCAAAGGCCCGAACTGTACATCTGATATTTGTTCATAACTGACCTTCCCCCTACCCTGCCCATGCAGTAATTACATTTGAAATGTTAGAGTTTCCCTGTCAGGACTGTTCTCCCGCACTCCGGAATGTGGCTCTCTTCGATAGCTATTAACATTCAGTGACCCAATCGAAGTGTGGAATGTGAGTCTATGGATCATAGATTCAGAAAATTTAACGTTTTGTCACACAATTGCGCTGTTCAAATTACTGCTTGGAAAATGGTACATTAAACTTGTGTGCATTCAGGTTGCTACCAAATCATAGTAGGAATAAGTTGGTCACGTCTACGTTACAAGGCTGGTAGCAGTGCAGTACAACAAGGATGTCAGCATCGCAGCTATTTACAAGCTATGTAAAAAAGTTAGTTGAAGGGAACAAGTTTACTGTAACCAGAAAGGCTGACAATACAAAGTTAGGTGGGACAGTAAGCTGTGAGAAGGATGCAAAATGGCAAAATGAGGTGAGTGGGCAAGAAAGTTGAAAATGGAACACAATGTGGAGAAATGTGAGGCTTTGGTATGAGTAATAGAAAAACAGAATATGTTTTAATGTGTTCAGAGGGATTTGGGTGCCTTGTGCATCTATCACAGAAAGATAATATGCTGGAGCAGCTACAATGTGGATGGCAAGTGGCCTGCTGGGAGAGGTAGAAAGAGGGAGAGATAGATGGCAAGAGTGGAAGAGATTGACAGGGAGAGTAGTAGGTGTGATAGAGGGAGAGTTGGAGAGAGACAGCGAGATAGAGGGCGAGACAAAGTTCAAGAGGAAGAGCCAGAGCGAGAGATAGAGAGAGACAGTATGAGGGCGCATGAGGAGAGGGAGCGACTGAGCAAGAGAGGGTAGATGGAAACTACCATATGGTGAAAAAATATCTAACTCGTGCTGAACCTGTCCTGGGTCTGTTTGAATGGATCTCATACACGGAGCTCTACTCTGTTTTTAACCGATGCTGCACCTCAACTGGTAATGTTTGATGGGACAGTGTAGCTGGAGATTTACTCTGTATTTAACCATGCTGGAACTGACCTAGGACCGTTTTGGGGAGAGGTTGATCTGCTGTATTGGGCTGCAGTGGAGCAGAGCATGTATAGTTTACAGCGGATAAAAGGAATGATTCACTCCAGTTTGGTAATGTGTGGCCCATATGTTTATCAGAGTCAGCTAAGAACATAGGAAGATAGGAGAGGCTATTTAATCCTTCAAGCCTGCGGTTAGACCACATCTGGAACAGTGCATCATTCTGGCTACGGTATAATCGTATGCAGATCTTGACCTTGAAAGGAGTGGTGCAGATTCAGCAGAATGTAATCTGGATGCCAGGAGAAGAGTATGTAGAAAGATTACACAAACCAGTCTTGCATTTCCTGGCATATCGAACTGAGGGGTAATTTGATTGTTTTATCAAGATTTTTAAATAAATTAAGAGGGTCAGTTCGAGAGAAAAATGTTTTTCCCTCCGATTTCGGAGTCCAGGACGGCGAGACCTCACCTTAAAATCAGAGCCAGGTCTCACAGAAGAGTTATTAGGAAACAATTGTTCACAATAAGCCTGGTGAAATCTAGTCTAACGTGGAGCATGAAACCATTGTCGATTGTTGTAAAACCCCATTTAGTTCACGAATGTCCTTTAGGGAAGAAAATCAGCCGTCCTTACATAGTCTGACCTACATGTGACTCCAAACTCACAGCAATATGGTTGACTCTGAAATGTCCTCTGAAATGGCCTGGAAAGTCACTCAGTTGTATCAAACCAGCACAAAGTCTGAGAAAAGAAATTAAACTGGATGGATCACCCGGCAATGACCTCGGCACCAGAAGCCACAATGGCAAAGACAGCCCTGTCCACCTGCCATGTCCTCCTTACTAACATCTGGGGACTGTGCTAAAACGTGGAGATCTGTCCCATAGACTATTCAAGCAACAGCCTGAAGTAATCATATTTATCATATCATGCCTTACAGGCAATGCCCCAGAATCCACTATCAACACGCCATGGGGATGCTCTGCCCCACTTCCAGGGCAGATGAATCAGAGATGGCGGCACAATGGTATACAGTGAGGAGGGAGTTGACCTGGGAGTCCTCAACATTATGTGTGGACCACATGAAGTTTCATAGCACCAGATCGAACATGGGCAAAGAAACCTCCTGCTGATAGCTACCTACTGGCCCCTCCCTTTGGCTGATGAATCAGTGCTACAACATGTTGAACACCTGTTAGAAGAAGCACTGAGGGTATTAAGCGCACAGAATGTACTCTGGGTGGGGGCTTTGATGTTCGTCACCAAGAGTGGCTTAGCAACATCACATCTGACCAACCTGGCTGAGTCCTAAAATACATAGCTGCTAAACTATGTCTGTGGCAGATGGTGAGGGAAAAATAGAAAGAAATACATAAACTACTTGGCCTTGTCCTCACCAATATACCTGTCAGAGATGCATCTGCCCCTGACAGCATTGGTGGGAGTGACCACCGCACAGTCCTTGTGGAAACAAACTTCCGTCTTCACATTTAGGGTACCCACCATCGGGTTGTGTGGCACAACCACTGTACCAAATGGGATAGATTTCAAACAGATCGAGCAGCTCAGAACTGGGTATGCTTTAGCGGCTGTCGTCTATCAGCAGCAGAATTGTAAAAAAAAAACCTATGTGTAACCTTATTGCATCTATGAATCAAAATCCTGGAACTTCCTTCCCAACAGCACTGTGGGTGTACCTACCCCATATGAAGGAAACTCACCACCAACTTCCCCAGGGCAATTAGCGATGGGCAATAAATGCTGGCCTAGCCAGCGTTGCCCACATACCAGTAATGAATGATAAAATAATCTTCCTTTCTACCATTACTAAAAAACCCGGTGTTCAACTCTGGTTCAATAAAGAGGACAGGAGGGTAAGCCAGGAGCAGCACTAGGCATCCCTAAAAATGAGGTGTCAGCCTGGTGACGCAGCAACACAGGACTATATGCATTCCAAAGAGTGGAAACAGCATGTGACAGAGATGGCTAAGTGATCCCACAACAAACGGATCTCATCTAAGCTCTGCAGTCCTGTCACTTTCTGTCGTGAATTGTAGTGATTAACAACTAACAGGAGGAGGAGGCTTTATAAATGTCCGCATTCTCAACGACTGGGGAGTCCAGCACATCAGAGAAAAATACAAGGCTGAAGTATTTCCATCCATCTGAAGGCAGAAGTACAGAGTTGATGATCTATCTCGGCCTCCTACTGAGGTTGCCTGCATCACAGATGCCAGTCTTCAGCCAATCCGATTAACTCCACCGATAGCAAAAATGGCTGAATACACTGGCTGCAACGGCTATGGATTATGAAACATTCCAGCAATAGCACTGAAAACTTGTGCTCCAGAACTAGCCGAACCCCTTGCCAAGCTGTTCCAGTACAGCTACAATACTGGAATCTACCTTGCAATGTGGAAAATTGACCACGTATGCCCTGCACACAAAGAAGCAGGAAAGAAACATGGCTAATTACCGCCATGTGCGTCTGCTCTCGATCTTCAACGAAGTGATGGAACGCTTTTCAACATTGTTATCAAGCAGCACTTGATAAACAATAACCTGCTTACTGACGCTCTGTTTGGGTTCCGCCAGGATGACTCAGCTCCTGAACTCATTACGGACTTTGTCCAACCATGGACAATAGAGCTGAACTCCAAAGGTGAGGTAAGAGTGACTGCACTTGACATCAAGGCAGCATATTGACTGTGTATGGCATCTCGGGGCCCCAGCTAAACTGGAGTAAATGGGAATCAGGGGGAAATCTCTACGCTGGCTGGAGTCAGACGTGGCTTAAGAAAATATGGTTGTAATTGTTTGCGGTCGATCATCGTAGTCCCAAGACATCACTGAAGGTATTGTTCAAGGTAGTGGCCTAGGCCCAACCACCATCAGCTGCTTCATCAGTGACCCTCACTCTGTAAGATTCCTAGGTCGCTTAAACTAACTAACCAGCAGACTAATTGTCAAAATCAAGCTATGACTAACGAATGATTTATTATTATGAACTACCATTTAGCTTTACAATAATCCTTCTTTGTAGTATGATAAAGTGGAGAAGCTTAGGAAACAGGGCCCAGTAGGACAAGATGTCAAGACAGAGAGATTCTGTCTTATGTCAAGTATTAAATTGCTTACTTGCAATAATAAAGAGGTCAGACCTTGAGAGCAGACAATGGCAACCTCTGCATAGATTTGTCTTGCAGTGAGATAAGGCATCCTCGGAAAACTGCAAGGATTGAGTAAGGGAGTTAACACAAAGAGTCTTTCTATGTACTTTTTTGGTAGATGCAGAAGGTTAGCAATCATCACAAAACAATCATTGGTTGGTTAAGAAAGACATCGTTTGTACAAGTTTGATCACTAATTGGTATGAGGGGAGGGTTATCTTTAAGGCTGCCAGAATACGTTGGCTTGTGTGAGCAGCTTCTGCATGGTGGACAACAACACAGAGAAACAAGAGATACTGAGACAGAGAGAGAGAGAGGAAACATGAGAAGCTTGTGGACCCGCAATCTGAAAAAGAGACTAGTCGTGCGCTCCAGCGTCCAGCTATTCATTTAGCGATACAGAGCTGAAACAGGCCCTTCGAGTTTGTGTCGACCAATAACCACCCCTTTCTATTAACCCTACAGTAATCCCACATTCCCTACCACCACTAGGAGCAATTTACAATGGCCAACTTAGCTATCACCTGCAAGTTTTCTGCGGTGAGAGGAAACTGGAGTATCTGGCGAAGACCCACACAATCATAGTGAGAACTTACAAATTCGACACACGCGGTACCCAGAATTAAACTCGGGTCCTTGGAGTTGCAGTGCTGTGGTGCTAACTGCTGCGCCACTGTGCGGCCCAACTAGCATGCGTAGTATCAGTGTTAGACTGTTAATCTCTGCCTAAGTTTGTTACTAATAGTTTATCTGAGAACTTAACAAGTTTTACCTTACCTTTGTCTCCATCAAGTCGATTCACAACAAGTTGTGTGATGCCAAGTCTGTTCCCAATGTAGAAGGGGGTATAAAAAGCCCTTATCTTATAAAAAATCTTGGAACGCCATCATAATGTAAATAGTGGGGATATTCGATGATGATTGCACAATGTTCAGCACCATGTGTGACGCTTCAGATACTGAATCATCCCATGTTCATAGGCAGCAAGATCTGGACAAGAGCCAGTCTTGGTCTGATAAGTGGCAAATAACAATTGGACCACACAAGTGCAAGGCAATGGCCATCTCAAATGAAGAGAATGTAACCAACTCGCCTTGATGTTCAATGGCATTAACATCGCTGAATATCACACTACCTACATGCTGGAGTTTACCTTTGACCAGAAAATGAACTGGAGCAACCACAGAAATAATGTGGTTACAGAGCAGGTCTGAGGCTAGCAATCCTGAAACGAGTAACTCACGTCCTCTCTCCCCAATGCCTGTCCATCTACAAGGCGCAAGGCAGAAGTGTGAGGGAATACTTTGCACTTGCCTGGATGGCACCAGCTCCAACAGCACTCAAGAATCTCGACGTCATTCAGGACCAAGCAGCCCGCACACTTGGCTCCGCATCCACCACCTTCAACATTCACTCACTGCACCACCGACGCTCAGTGGCAGCAGTGTGTACCATCTACAAGATGCATTGCATTCACTCACCAAGAATCCTCCGACAGCATCTTCCAAATGCACAAACTCTACCACCTGGAAGGACATGGGCACCTGCAAGTTCCCTTCCAAGTCACACATCATCATGACTTGGAACGATATTGCTGTTCCTTCACTGTCGCTGCGTCAGCATCCCATCCTAACAGCACTGTATCTGTGGATTTAGATTCCACAGAATGGCGACTTCAAATAATAATGTTAAATCTGAGTTTGGTGGAATGTTGCTCACCGGGGTTGTTAGGCCATACCGAGCAAGTGGATAGAATTTTGATGCAGGGCTGTCGTGATCTCATTTAATGATACGAGAGCTTCGATGGGCTGCATGGCCTCTTGTGGTCTGCTGCTTAATAGTGAGCTGGAAGAATTAATGTCAGAGGTGGGTGCATAAGAATTACACTTAACAATAACAGTTTGCATTGATCTATTGCCTTCAAAATTGTAAAACGTCCCGCAGCTCTGAACAGGAGCATAAATCGGACAGAAATTTGAAATGAGCCACGTAAGGGGAGTGAAAAAGTGATCAGACAGGCATCTTAAAGGCGGAGGGAGAGAGGTGGAAAGTTTTAGGGTGGCAACTAGACATCTTACAGTCCAGGCAGCTCAAAGCATTGTCACCAATGATGAAGCAATGGAAATCGGGGGATACTTTCAGCACTTTGTAGGCTTCACTGGATTACTCATTTTCTGAGGGAATTCAACCCCACCCCGCGCCAACTAAAATACAAGCAAACATTACAGATTGTCTAATCTTCACTCGGGCAACTTCAATATTTATATAGACTGTGTGCTGCCTTAGCAGCAGTGCAAAGAGGCAACGCATTTAACATGAAGAGATCTGCAACGATTGCAAATGCTGTATCAGGTGAAAGCCCCTAAATTTGCCTTTGCGCAGTGTCATTAAAGTAGCAAAGAATTTTCTCACCATAGATGTTCTTACCATCCAGAATTATCAGACTAATGCTGACATTGCTTCCTCCATATTTTCTCCCATTATTTTTCCCCTCCATATATGAATAATAATTCAGCAAAAATCTGTTCGCACGCAGCAACATTCACACTAGTTTGTGTGTGTGGGTATTTGGGTATATGTTTGTGTGCATGTGTGAAGGTGTGTGAGTGGTTATGTTTCAGGGTCTTAGTGTGTGTGGGTGTGTATGATTGTGTCTGTGAGTTTGCTCCTGACACTTTCACATCTCCTTCTCTGCTTCACTGTGGAGCCTTCACTGTCACTGCATTGTATTGTAAAATAGAAAGTATTGATGTGATGTTTTATTGGTTTACACTCTATCAGTTGGAATCAAGAGTCTTTGCATTTATCTGCAGATTATCAGCTGCAGCGCTGATATTGGTGTTTCATTAATTAAACAATCCCACATTCTAACGGATTACTTTATAATTCCAGGAGAAGGAATTTCAATGATTGTACGGTTTGGCTGGAAGAAGCTTTCGATCCAGTTTATTCCAAGCCTTGGAGATGAAGTGAAGTGTGGAGGTGAACAGGTGGAGACTTAGGTGTTCTGTAGATGCATTAAATTATTCACAGAGGTTTCACCATTGAACAAACTGACTCTGAAAATCGAATCATTGAACCTGGGGCTGGTGAACAGAACACAGGTGCAGAATGTTAGGAATAAATTGTGTGTGAAAAGCAGCATCAAGTAACAGTTTGCAGAGTGTGAGTGCTCCAGAGAGAGAGAGAGAGAAGTAGAAAAGGAGCAGGGAGAACGAAACCGAGGAAAAACGGTAAGGAGAAGTAAAGAGAAAGAGAAAGAAACAGCAGTGTGATGAATTCATTGTCATGTTAGCGGGAATGAATCTAAAATAATCACTCGACACTCGGGTCTGCTCCAAGCGTCAAACAGTTTCTTGGTTTACGCCGGCGGGGAGCAGGTCACTGGGCAATCCAGATTCCTCTCCACCGAACAAAGGAAAATCATCAATATTTATACAGTTTCAAACAGTTACTCAGCCCATTCTGGCTGGACACCGTCCAATCATAGTGATTAGAGATTACATACATTGATTACTGGAACCAATGAAGTTGGTTACTAGCCATTGGGGGACTGCGTGACCAGCATATGGACAGCTAGGGGATTACTCATGAACTCATGATGTCTTCCAAATCCCCTTATTTACCGTCCTTGGGTCTTATGTACACAGAACATCTTATCTTAAACTTGTTACAAGCTGGTATCTTTGTCAGCATTCCATAAAGGCATCTGCTAGAGGCGGCTTGATTAGAGATATTCCGCTTAATCAGCCCTTTTCTGTCTGAATCTGCGTGAATCAGCCTTTATAAGGAACGTAGTCAAGTTGGTTAGCTAAGTCCCATGGTGCCTTGCAAACATTTCATTGCTCGCTGGAATTATCTGTTATTTGTTATTCGTATAATATGTATTGCAGGCGCCTCTGCCATGGGAATACACTTCAGCAATCATGAAGTGGTGGAAGGTCCAGAACAATATGTGAGAGAAACTGTGAGTTGAAGTTGTCTGTTGTCAGATTGTGTTAATTTTCATGTTGGACTTGATCCTCTATGTTCATTTCTGTCAGGTCCTCATTTTGTTTTGTAGAAAGTTACTATTCCTTACTTAGTGACTGAATAAACAGAATAGAATCAGTTTTCCACTGATGGTAATTCATTATTTAAATACTGCACTTTAAAATCTCTGTGACTGCTGAATTCTATAAAGAACGAGGCTGATATCAGAAATATATTTAAATGTGTGTTTAATTGCCTGTGCAAACTAAATATATTGACTATATTGTATAAACAATGAAATGTTCTCCAATACCAATAACCACAGGGATCATTGTTTGAACGTGTGAATTGAGTTGTTTTACTGGGATCTAGAGATTAGATTTCCTCTAACACCCTGCTGCAGTCTCTCCCTGTGAATCTCAGCCTCTCCTCTCATTGTATTGAATCCACAGTCTCCTCATCCATTGCTTCAGTTTATCCACTTTCCCAAATCATCTGCTCCAGTCTCCCCTCCAGCTCCAACATGTCCTTTTCCTACTCTCACTGACTGGCTCCACCTCCAGCTGCCTTGACCAACCTGATAGGAATACAGGAACAAAGGAGCAGGAGGAGGCCATTCAGCCCTTCGAGCCTGCTCCACCATTCTAGATCATGGCTGATATTCAAACTCAGCGCTGCAGTTTTCAGCCTTTTCCCATTTGGTCACATTCCCTGTCAGTTCTCCGCACCCAGAGCAACAATCCAGCTACACATCCCGCTCTCCCCAAACCTTCCCAAACAGCAGTCTGGAGACAAATTCTCAATTAACCGATTGGATTCCAAATCTGTAAAACCCCTTCTCATTTCCCCACTGGCACTGCATCCTTACTCAGTACTTCCAGAAGATCTGGTGCTGACTTTATTCATTTTCTGTATCAATTTCCCAATTCATTATTAATAATTGTGTTTCCAAACACTTCACTGTGACAAAGCACTGCCCAGGTCAATGAAGCATTTTTCACTGCTCGATGCAGCAACAAAGCTGGAAATTTCAGCCCAGATCCTGTCAAATTGTTGCTTTGTCTCCAGTTCTGATCACTAATTTCTCTGCTTCCTTTTCTTTCTCTTCCAGTTAACTTGGTGGCGATTGTGATCCTGTCCCGAGGAAAGTGCAGTCTCTCCAAATGTATCACTGTCTACCTGATGGGAATGGCAGTGTCTGATCTCCTGGTTGATATCACTGATCCAATATTGTACTGGAATGTTTTAATTTATTTCCCATATTCATTTCTGAACATTACTCCTGTATGTTCTCTCGTTAGCGTTCTGCGTTCTGCAACCACAGTTGTTTCTGTCTGGATCACAGTCACTTTCACCTTTGATCGATTTGAGGCCATTTGTTGTGAGAAGCTGAAAACAAAATATTGCAGTTAGAAAACTGCGGCTGTGGTTGCAGGAACAGTGAGTGTGCTGGGCTGTTTAGAGTCTCTCCCCTGGTAATTTACACTGCAGCAAGAGTACATTGTTGATAATGTTCCCAAGCATTGTGATTTTAAACTAAGCGTCTTAACTTCCCCCATATGGAGGGCATTTGAATTGTTTGTCCTCATTTTAAACCCTTGTATCCCGGTCTTTCTGATTGTGCTGCTCAATGTTCTGTCTGTCAGACGGATTTTATTCTCCAGTTAATTCCGCAGGGGATTCCGGCGCCACAGAAATGGAGAGAATCACAAGAACCCAGAGATGGAGAATCACAGGAAATCAATTACTTTACTCTTCAGTATATCTGGCAGTTTTATACGGTTATGGGTGACCGGTGTTGTGTTTAACATTTATAGGCGAATTGTAGATATTCAGGATTATGCCTCCTACACTGACCCTCTCTATATCACAGATCGCACATCAAAGATGCTGCAGCTTCTCAGTTCCTGCGCCAACACATGTATTTACACTGTGACTCACACAATATTCAGACAGGAGCTGAAGAAGGCGGTGAAATACCCTCTCAATCTCATTGTTAAATTAGTGAAATCATAGAAAGAGCTGAAGGGTTTCAAACACTGGAATTAAACCCCATGCCGCCCCCGCCCCGCTCCACCACCCACCCCCCACCCGCTGTTATGATTATTTGACCGGCGCCATCTTTTTTTCCTGGCAGCTGCCTGAACCTGGCAGACCAGGACGTTGAAGTGGAACAGGCTAGATTTGCGCATGTCAGTACAGCGCCACCTAGTGCTTGCGTTTTCGACAAATGCAGTCTGTGGAGAAAGCTGCAAATCACAGTGATTGTGAGTCAGTGAGAGGGGGCAGAAACTGCAGTGACACCAGCAGATGGAGATGGTGAGAGGGGGACAGTAACTAAAGTGAGACAGGGACACCAGCAGATGGAGAGTGTGAGAGGGGCACAGTAACTGCAGTGAGACAGGGTCACCAGCAGATGGAGATGGCCAGTGGGGGCAGAAACTGCAGTGAGGCATGAACACCGGCAGATGGAGATGGTGAGAGGGCCATTCACTGCAGTGAGGCAGAGACACGAGCAGATGGAGTTGCTGAGCCATTGCTGATTTGAGATTCTGTCTTAATGTGACGTTGAAAGTTTCCACAAGTTTGTGGAATTTATTTTATGTAAACTTGAGATGCTGATTAAAACAATTTCAGTGAAACTTTTGTTAAAAGGCTATTTTTCTACTTTGTGAACACTTGTAACATTAAAATAAAAGCAAAATACCACGGTTGCTGGAAATCTGAAATAAAAGAAAGAAATGCTGGAACCACTCAGCAGATCTGGCATAATCTGTAGAAAGAGAAGCAGAGTTAACGTTTCGGGTCAGTGACCCTTCTTCGGAACTGACAAATATTTAAAATGTCACAGGTTACAAGTAAGAGAGTTGGGGATGGGGCAAGAGATAACAAAGGAGAAGTTGCAGCTTTGACAAGGCCACATGGCTAACCAAAAGGTCATGGAGCATAGTGTGTTGAAAGACAAAGCATTAGTACAGAATAGGTGTTAACGGACTGACTATTGAACAGCAGCAAGTGCAAACATGAAAATAGCAGTGGGTAAGCAAACTGAACAAACTAAGATGAAATGAAATAAATGCAAACAATTGTTGAAAAAATGTAAAAAAGAAAAAAGAAAAACAACTAAAAATGAAAGTAAAATGGGGAGCTGTCATGCTCTGAAATTATTGAACTCAATGTTCAGTCCTGCAGGCTGTAGTGTGCCTAATCGCTAGATGAGATGCTGTTCCTCGAGCTTGCGTTGATGTTCACTGGAACACTGCAGCAATCCCAGGGCAGAAATGCGAGCATGAGAGCAGGGGGGAGTGTTGAAATGGCAAGGAACTGGAAGCTCTGGGTCCTGCTTGCAGACCGAGCGGAGATGTTCCACAAAATGGTCACCCAGTCGGCGCTTGGTCTCCCCAATGTAGAGGAGACCACATTGTGAGCAGCGAATACAGCACACGATATTGCAAGAAATGCAAGTAAATCGCTGCTTCACCTGAAAGGAGTGTTTGGGGCCTGGGATAGTGAGGAGAGAGGAGGTAAATGGGCAGGTATTAAACCTCCTGCGATTGCAGGGGAAAGTGCCATGGGATGGGGACGAGGTGGTGGGGGCAATGAAGGAGTGGACCAGGGTGTCACGCAGTGAATGATCTCTTGAATGCTGACAGGAAAAGGGAGGGGAAGATGCTTTTGGGAGTGGCATCACGCTGGAGGTGGTGGAAATGGCGGAGGATGATCCTTTGGATATTGAGGCTGATGGGGTGAAAAGATAGGACAGGAGGAACCCTGTCACGGTTCTGTGAGGGAGGGGAAGGGTTGAGGGCAGAGGAACGGGAAATGGGCCGAACACAGTTGAGGGCCCTGTCAACAACAGTGGGGGTGGGGGTGGAATCCTTGGTTGAGGAAACAGGAGGCCATACCAGAAGCACCGTCATGGAAGGTGGCATCATCAGAGCAGATGCGTCGAAGATGGAGAAACTGGGAGAATGGAATGAAGTCCTTACAGGAGGCAGGGTGTGAAGAAGTGTAGTCGAGGTAGCTGTGGGAGTCGGTGGGCTTATAATGGATATTAGTAGACAACCTATCCCCAGAGATGGAAACAGAGAAGTCGAGGAAGGGAAGGAAAGTGTCAGAGATGGACCATGTAAAGGTGAGAGAAGGCTGGAAATTGGAAGCAAAGTAGATAAAGAGTTCTAGTTCGGGGCGGGAGCAGGAAACGGCACCGATACGGCCATCAATGTACAGGAAAAATAGTTGGGGGAGGGGGCCTGAGCATGTCTGGAACAAAGAATGCTCGACATATCCCACAAAAAGAGAGGCATAAGTAGGACCCATGCGGGTACCCATAGCAACACTGTCTACTTGAAGGAGGTGCGTGGAGTTGAAGGAGAAGTTGTTCAATGTGAGAACAAGTTCAGCCAGGCGGAGGAGGGTGGTGGTGGATGGGGGCTGGTTGGGCCTCTGTTCCAGGAAGAAGCAGAGAGCCCTCAAACCATCCTGGTGGGGGATGAGGGGGAAGAGCCGTTCCTGTTTGGAAAATTATTTTGTGTGATTAAAGGTAATGCATAAATAAAACAATAGGATCAACTAAATGTAAAACAATCATTTATAAATAAAATATTCTATATATGTGGTGTTGAGTTCTTCATCACTAACGTTATGACATCCCTTCGTCTCAATTCTCTTTCTATGCTGGCATCTACTATAACTAAGATTAATTGAAGTTTTGATCCAACTGTCGTTTGTGGGTTAATATTAAATCTGCTTTCAGAAACCTGTCAGAGAGTGAATTCCAGACGAGAACAACGCCCTGCCTATTTGTTTCACACCTCTGCTAGTGTAAACAGTCTCTCCTCATGTCTCCAAACTGAAGGAAAGATTTTGAATGCAATTCATTACTCCAGGACAGCAGCTGCAGAGGAGCTAGAACATCCTGAACTGGGACAAGTGATGAACAAAAATCATCTCTGAATCCCCCAGGAAAGCAGTGGAAAGAAACAGTCAGGAAGCAAAGGGAAATAAGTGACACTTTATTACAGCTGCAAAAACTCTTTGTCAGAATGTGGAGGTCTTGATTGCTGAGCTTTTTATAAACTGGAGGTGAAAAGTGGAAGATCATTAATACAATTAGTGCTAAATGGTCATTTTCCTGTTTGGTAAACTCTTGTAACAGTAAAGTGATAAATGTAAACGTTGTCTATCGAATAATTGCAGGCTAATACATACACACTGCAGCATCAAATAAAGAACAAACAATCAGTGACAAATATAACAGTAAATATGCGTCAGAATTGCAGTGCGAAATGTCACCCGTTGTAAAAGTACACTTGGCTGCGTCTTTAACCTAAAGGAGCTGAATTTGAAATTCTCGCATGCTATGATGACTGTTCCCTCGAGGATCCTGCAGGGAAATTGATCAAAACATGCTATAATTTCACATTCAGTTTGATGGCGAGAAGCTGGAGTCCCACAAGAGCATTCTGGGGTTAAAAAAAGGTAATTGTATAGGCATGAGGACAGATTTGGTCCGAGTGGACCAGGCAGGAAGACTACAAGGTAGGACAGTTGAAAAGCAGTGGCGGAAGTTTAAGGAGATATTCAGTTTATCCCAACTAAAATATATTCAAGAGAGGAAGAAAGATTCTCGGAGGTGGTAAACAAAACATCCATAGCAAAGCAAGGAAGTTAAGGATAGCATTAAGACAAAAACTAAGGCATACCATATTGCAAAGGCTAGTGGGAGGCTGGAAGATTGGGAAACTTTTAAAGATCAACAAAGGGTTACTAAAAAAGTAATACAAATTGCGAAGGTAAATTATGAAAGAAAACGAGCGCTAAATCTTAAAAACGATAGCAAAAGCTTCTCTTAGCACAGAAAAGGGAAGAGAGCAGCAAAAGTGAATGTTGTTCCATTGGAGGATGAGACTGCGGAGCGAATATAGATGAATGCAGAAAAGGCAGAGACACTAAATCAGTATTTTGCTTCAGGTTTCACGGTGGAGAACACTAGTACCATCTCAATAGTATCAGGAAATGCAGAGGTTATAGAACAAAGAGCAAAGAAGAGTACAGCACAGGAACAGGCCATTCGCCCCTCCAAGCCTGTGCCGATCTTGATGCCTGGTTAAATAAAACCTTCTGCACTTCCGGGGACCGTATTCCTCTATTCCCATCCTATTCATGTATTTGTCAAGATACCTCTTAAACGTCGCTATCGGACTTGCTTCCACCACCTCCCCCGGCAGCAAGTTGCAGGCACTCACCACCCTCTGTGTAAAAAACGTGACTCGCACAACCGCTCTAAACTTTGCCCCTCGCACCTTAAAACTATGTCCCCTAGTAACTGACTCTTCCACCCTGGGAAAAAAATTCTGACTATCCACTCTGTCCATGCCGCTCATAACTTTGTAACCCTCTATCATGTCGCCCCTCCAACCCGTCGTTCCATGGAAAAGAATCCAAATTTATCCAACCTATCCTCATAGCTAATACCCTCCAGACCAGGCAACATCCTGGTAAACCTCTTCTGTACCCTCTCAAAAGCCTCCACGTCCTGCTGGTAGTGTGGCGACCAGAATTGCACGCAATATTCTAAGTGTGGCCCAAATAAGGTTCTGTGCAGCTACAGCATGACTTGCCAATTTTTATACTCTATGCCCCAACCGATGAAGACAAGCACGCCGTATGCCTTCTTGACTACCTCATCCACATGTGTTGCCACTTTCAGTGACCTGTGGACCTGTACGGCCAGATCTCTCTGCCTGTCAAAACACCTAAGGGCTCTGCCATTGACTGTATACTTCCCACATTTATTAGACCTTCCAAAATGCATTACCTCACATTTGTCCGGATTAAACTCCATCTGCCACTTCCCCGCCCAAGTCTCCAACCAATCTATGTCCTGCTGTATCCTTTGACAATCCTCACCACTATCCGCAAATCCACCAAACTTTGTGTCACCTGCAAACTCACTAATCAGACCAGCTACATTTTCCTCCAAATCATTTGTATATACGACGAACAACAAAAGTCCCAGCACTGATCCCTGCGGAACACCGCTGTGTCACAGCACTCCATTCAGAAAAGCAGCCTTTTACTGCTACCCTCTGTCTTCTATGTCCGAGCCAGTTCTGTATCCATCTTGCCAGCTCACCTCTGAACCCGTGTGACTTCACCTTTTGTACCAGTCTGCCATGAGGCACCTTGTGAAAGGCTTTACTGAAGTCCATATAGAAAACATCCACTGCCGTTCCGTCATCAATCACCTGCGTCACTTCCTCAAAAAATTCAATCAAGTTAATGAGACACGACCTCCTCTTCAGAAAACCATGCTGCCTCTCGCAAATAGGAGTAAATGGGAGAAAATCCTGTCCCGAAGAATCCTCTCTAATAATTTCCCTACCACTGACGTAAGGCTCACCAGCCTATAATTTCCTGGATTATCCGTGCTACCTTTCTTAACCAAAGGCTAACCTCCAGTCCTCTGGGACCTCATCTGTAGCCAATGAGGATACAAAGATTTCTGTCAAGGCAGCAGCAATTTCCTCTCTTGCCTCCCTCAGTATTCTAGGGTAGATCCCATCAGGCCCTGGGGACTTATCTCCCTTAATGCTTTGCAAGACACCCAAAGCCTCCTCCGTTTTGATAACGACATGACCCAGACCATCTACACTCCCTTCCCTAGACTCAACATCCACCAAGTCCTTCTCTTTCGTGAATACTGATGCAAAGTACTCATTTGGTACCTCGCCCATTTCCTCTGGCTCCACACATAGACTCCCTCCTCTGTCCTAGAGTGGGCCAAACATTTCGCTGGTTACCCTCTTGCTCTTTATATACGTATAAAAAGCCTTGGGATTTTCCTTTATTCTGTTTGCCAATGGCTTTTCATGACCCCTTTTAGGCCTTCTGACTCCTTGCTTAAATTCCTTCCTACTCTCTTTATATTCCTCAAGGGCTTCATCTGTTCCCAGCCTTCTAGCCCTTAGGAATGCTCATTTTTTCTTTTTTGACTAGGCTCACAATATCCCTCGTTATCCAAGCTTCCCGAAACTTGCTAGACTTATCCTTCTTCCTCACAGGAACATGCCGCTCCTGGATTGTAATCAACTGACGTTTAAAGGGCTCACACATGTCAGATGCTGACTTAGCCTCAAACAGCCGCTAACGATCTAAATTCTTCAGTTCCTGCCTGATATTGTTATAATTAGCCTTCCCCTAATTTAGCACCTCCACCCGAGGACTGCTCTTATCCTTATACACATGCTCCCCTACTGAGACTTAGACCGCCTCGCCGGGCTCATTCCCCAATACAAGGTCCAGCACGGCTGCTTTCCTAGTTGGACTATCTACCTATTGTTTCAAGAAGCTCTCCTGGATGCTCCTTACAAATTCTGCCCAATCCAAGCCCCTGGCACTAAGTGAGTCCCAGTCAATATAGGGGAAGTTAAAATCACCCACCACTACACGACTTACTTTTACATCTTTCCTAAATCTGTCGACGTATCTGCTCCTCTACCTCCCTCTGGCTGTTGGGAGGCATGTAGTAAACTCCCAACATCGTGACTGCACCCTTCCTATTCCTGTGCTCTACCCATATTGCCTCGCTGCATGTCCCCTCCGTGGTGTCCTCCCCCACACAGCTGTGATATTCATCTTAACCAGCAATGCAACGACCCCACCCCTTTTACATCCCCCTCCATCCCACCTGAAGCTTCTAAATCCTGGAACATTTAGCTGCCAATCCTGTCCATCCATCACCCAACTCTCTGGAATAGCAACAACATCATAGTTCCAAGTACTAATCCAAGCTCTAAATTCATCTGCCTTACCTGTTATACTTCTTGCATTGAAACAAATGCACTTCAGATCACCAGTCCCACTGTGCTTAGCAACATCTCCCTGCCTGCTCTTCTTCTTAGTCTTACTGGCCTTAATTACAAGTTCCCCCACAGTTATTTCACCTGCTGTCCTACTGCTCTGGTTCCCACTCCCCTACCACACTCGTTTAATCCCTCTGGAGTGACAGTAGCAAACCTCGCAGCCAGGATATTTGTGCCCCTCCAGGTTAGATGCAACCCGTCCTTCTTGTACAAGTCCCACCTGTCTCGGAAGAGATCCCAATGATACAGATATCTGAAACCCTCCCTCCTACTCTCGCTATTAAGCCACGTGGTTAGCTAAACTATATTCCTGTTTCCACCCTCACTGGCATGTGGCACCGGGAGTAATCCCAAGATTATAACCCTGGAGGTCCTGTCTTTTAACTTTCTGCGTGACTCCCTGAACTCCCCCTGCAGGACCTCGTCACTGTTCCTGCCTGTGACGTTAGTACCGATGTGCACCGCAACCTCTGGCTGTTCACCCTTCCCCTTCAGACTGCCCCTTGCCCGTTCAGAGACAACCTTTGCGCTGGCACCAGGGAGGCAGCATACCATCCTGGAGTCTCTTTCACGTCCACAGAAGCGCCTATCTGTGCCCCTGACTATAGAGTCCCCTATAACTGTTGCTCTTCTGCGCTTTGTCCCTGTCTGCTGAACAACAGAGCCAGCCGTCGTGCCACTGCTTTAGCTGCTGCTGTTGATTTCCCCTGATTGGCCATCCCCCCCAACAGTGTCCAAAACAGTATACTTGTTAGAGAGGGGGTTAGCCACAGGAGAATCCTGCACTGATTGCCTGCCCCTTCTAGCGGTCACCCATCTACCTGCCTGCACCTTGGGTGTAATCACGTCTGAAAAACTCCTGTCTATGATGCCTTCTGCCAACTGCATGCTCCGAAGTGCATCCAATTGCTGCTCTAACCAATCCATGCGGTCTGTGAGGAGCTGCAACTGGGTACACTTCCTGCAGATGTAATCGTCCGGAATGCTGCAAGTGTCATGGACCTCCCACATCTCACAGGTGAAACACTTTGCCACTCGAACTGACATTTCTAGCACTAATTAATACATTAATTTAAAATAAATAAATACTTATTAAACCCTTACTAAATTATGTTACAATTAACTTTATGGTCCCTCGTGCTAGATTTGTACTATAAATATTAAGTGCTAACTAAATACAGTAATCTCCTCCCTCGGGTTTAGTTGCTCTACTTATTAATTAGTTAATTATGGTTTTAATCAACTTTTATCAATGTTTTATTTTGAAATTCAGTGCAGATCACTACCAGCCAATCAGGTCACAGCTTTTCTCTGGCGTCACTTTCAGTTTTTTTCAGTTATTTTACCAGATGTAAGTTTTTTATACTTACAGGTCTGGAACTCCGCCCTCCGACTCTTCTCCCTGGATGTCGGCCGCGAATCCCTGAGGTAAGTATTTTGTACTTGCAGGTCCGGACTCTGCCCTCCGAGTCTTCTGCCTGGATGTAGGCCACGAATCCCCGAGGTAAGTTTTTTAAACTTACAGGTCCGGAACTCCGCCCTCCGAGTCTTCGCCCTGGATGTAGCCTCCTTTCTCCGCCTCCAGTCCCTGCTCTGGCTGGAATTCTGGGGTCGGCAAATACTGTCTCCCGTGGAACACCCACTGGCCTGTGGACGGAGGTAGAGGGGTTTCCTGAACTGATGACCGCTTTGGGCTCCAGTTACATTCAAGAACCCAGAGTAAACTCTCCCGCCATCGATCCTAGGTGTGAGATAGTGACAGAGGCTGGACTAGCTGGCGCGGTACAGACGCCCACCCCACGGTGTTTGGTGGGTGCATCGGCCACTGGCGGTGACGACCCGGAGGAGGATGGGGTCTCAGTGTGGGGCACAGAAGATAATCTTCAATCCATTGCCAGTGAGCTGCTGGTCTCCTCCGTGCCTCCCAATGAGCTGGCTCTCGGCCGGTCGTCGATTCTGGTGCAAATTATGCAGTCTGTCTGTGCCACCCTCAAGAAGATAGGGAAGGGCACAGGCATGAAACTGGTTGAGAGGCTATTTTTAAATCGTTCCTCAATATGTAGATGGGGGAGTTGAGGGCTAAGTACACTTCCACTCCCACCTCACAGTGAAGTATTGTTGACGGGTTACTAAGTAATTTTGACATCGCCAGCTTCAACATCAACAGCAGCAGGGCTCTTACCACAGATTTCACAATCTCTCAGTCCTTAGGGAAGGAACATATGCTGTAAGCTTTTGGCAAGAAACCAGCAACGCTCCGGGGGATGAAGACACCTGGCACCTGGAGTGGCAGGGAGGGTTCTACATAAGTCATCTCACCCCAATTTCTAGTGGGGTGACTATTTTGTTGCCCCGACATTTCTGCCCGAATTCGGGGGTGACGAAGATTGTGCCAGGACCCTTGCTCCACCTCGCCATTCGCGTGGGTAGCATGCCACTCCACTTTGTGAACATGTTCGTGCAAGGGCTAGGTGCAAGCTCGTTTCTTTCATGAAGTGTCCACTCCCTTGAGGTCTATTGATAGCGGCGAGTGCATCATGCATTATCCTCGGGGCAGGGGGTGGGGGGTTGGGGAATTTTAACTGTATCCTCGAGGTGAGAGATTGCTTCGGTTCCCAGTATGGCCAAGCATCAGTTTAGAACTGATCATCTCCCTCAACCTAGTGGACATCTGGCGGAATCTACTTCCCAACTGCAGTGCCTTCACCTGGAGGTCTGGAGGAGGAGGGTGCTCAATGGACCGCCATTGCAATTCAGAGACGTACGTCTCCCGCATCTCGGCGGACTCCATGCGATTGATGCAGTGCTCGGACCATCATCGTGTGTATGTGAAGTTCAGTCTGCTCCACACGTGGATGGTGTCCAAAATTTGGCACTTTAATATCCAGCTGCTGGAGGACGAGCGATTCCAGAACTCGTTCCATCCATCCTGGGCCTTCTGGAGCAGGTATTAGGGGGCTTCCCCTCTTTGAGACTATGGTGGGCTGTGCGCGAGCACAGTGGCGCAGTGGTTAGCACCGCAGCCTCACAGTTCCAGCGACCCGGGTTCAATTCTGGGTACTGGTTGTGTGGAGTTTGCAAGTTCTCCCTGTGTCTGCGTGGGTTTTCTCCAGGTCCTCCGGTTTCCTCCCATATGCCAAAGACTTGCAGGTTGATAGGTAAATTGACCATTAGCAATTGTCCCTTAGTGTAGGTAGGTGGTAGGGAAATATAGGGACAGGTGTAAAGGTGGTAGGAATATGGGATTAGTCTAGGATTAGTATAAATGGGTGGTTGATGGTCGGCACAGACTCGGTGGGCTGAAGGGCCTGTTACAGTGCTGTATCTCTGAACTATACTAAACTAAACTAAACACATTCGTGTATTTTAACAGGAATACGCAAAGAGGTCGAACAAGAGGCGGTAAGCCGAGATCGGGCAACAAAAAAGGAGGTGGTCGACTTGGACTCCCGTCTCAGTCAGGCGATCGCGGATCCGGCCCTGTGGTAGGCGTGCAAAGAGATGAAGGCCGCCTTGAGGGACATGGAGCTTGTCGAGTCCCAAGGCACATATGTGAGGCCGCAGAAACAGATGCTGGAGGATTTGGACCACACCTCACCCTTCTTCTACTCGCTGGAAATATGGCGGGGGTGGGCAAGCTGCTCATCAAGCTGTTGGCCAACGATGGATCCTCCGTCACGAATCAGGAGGGAATAGGACTTTTGGTCTGTACCTGCTGCAATGCATTGTTCTGTCCAGATCCGTCCAGCATGGATGCGCCCAGAGCTTTGTAGGAGGAACTGATGAAGGTGAGCCTGGAGGCCACTGAATGTTTGCAGACTCTGCTTACATTGGCGGAGCTGACCGGCACCCTACACCAGTTCTCGAGGGGCAAAACCCTGGAGCTGGACGGGCTGACCGAAAAGATCCTCAGGGCTACCTGAGACGTCCGGGAGGACGATTACACGCCGGTCTTGGGAGAAAGCCTGGTGACCAGGGACATCACCCACTCGTGGTGCAGGGTGGTCATTGTCCTGCTGGCGAAGAGGGGCAATCTCTGCCTGCTTAAGAACTGGCGTCCGGACTCGTTCCTCAGCATGGATTACAATATCTTTGCACGAGCTATGTCTACCTGCGTGGACACTGTACTGGCCAACATGATCCACCAGGACCACTCCTACAAGGTCCCGGTCTGGTCGATTCAGGTCTGGGACCTGATCCATCCTTTCCAGAGGACTGGTCGGTTGGTCGTCTTTCTCTCCCTCGATCAGGAGAAGGCATTCGACAGGGTGGATCATGAATATATTTTTTGGACTCTGCGCGCGTTCGGACTTGGGCAACAGTTTGTGGCACAGGTCCACCTTTTGTACACCACCACAGAGGGTCTGTTCAAGGTTAATGGTACCTTTATGGCGCCGCTTCAGTTTGGGACAGGAGTGCCTCAGGCATGCCTCTGTGTGCCCAATTGTATACCATCTGCATTCGCAGGGCGTTGATGTCATTGGCTGTGGGCGGACCAGCCATGTAGGTTCTCCTGTTGGCTTAAGCCGATGACGTGCTTCTCATGGTTACAGATCCCGTTGAGTTGCGGAGGATGCGTGACCTTCATCAAAACATTTCTGCCATGTCTTCCGCTAGGATCAATTGGGAGAAATGTTCTGGACTCCTGGTGAGTCAGTGGTGGCTGAACCCCCTGCCGCAGGGGTTGCCACCTTTTGCATGGAGCACCACACACCTCCTCTGTCTGGGAGTTGACCTTAGCCCCACTCAGGAACCCTGGCCAACAAACTTGCAGGTGTTAGCAGTTAAAGTCATCACTCAGCTGGGGCGTTGGACAGGACTGCTCCGAGTGCTTTCCTATAGGGATCGAGTGCTGGTCATAAACCAACTGTTGGCATCGATGTTGTGGCAGCGGTTGGTCACTTTTGCACTGCCCCATGCATTTGACAACACAATCCAGAAGAAGATTCTGGATTTCTTCTGTTGCAAGAGCACACACTGGGTCTCTGCCACAGTATTGAGTCTCCTGATTGAGAAGGACGGCCAGTCCTCACACGTGTACGTCTGCACCAAGGCTGCGACTCTCCATCTTCGGACCCTGTAGAGATATCTGCACGTTGAATGTGAATGTGAATCGGCACAGAGGGGATTCCAGTCCGGGCTGCTCCTGCACACTCTCCACTTCCACGCCCTCATCTGCCACCTGGGCGCAGTGTGGCGGCCCGTTTTGCTATCTGGTGGTGTTGAGAATCCCTGGTGGAGATCTCTCTATGTGGCAGTCCTCCTCGTTTACATCGGGACCTGGAGTCGATTGTGCTGTACAGGGCAGTCCCTGACAATCACTATTAAGTAAGTTCACAGACTCCCTGGCCCCCAGTAATTTCTGTGGCCTGTAAGAGTCTGTCTTCCATGTTTATATGGATTGTATGAGGTTGCAGCCCCTCTTTGAATATTTAAAGGGGCTGCTTCTCATGTTCTGTCTGCTCTTCATGCCTATGCTCCTGATCTTTGGGCACCCGGTGCGGAGGGGGTGGGTTGGGCTGGGAGGAGGATCTCCTTGTTAGTCTGCTCCTGGGCCTGATCAAGGTGGCAATTCACAGGTCCAGGCTGCGGGTCGTCGGGGGGCTGCCCTCCCTGATTGCCTGCCCATCTTCCATGGTTACATTTGCACTCGGATGTCACTGAACAAGTAGCATGCAGTGTCTGCTGGCATGCTTGAGGCCTTCCGTGACTGGTGGGCACTGCAGGAGTTGGGGTGCATCATCGACGCTGAGAATGGAGTTTGAATTTGTGCTTTGTTTTAGTAACCTGTTTTTAATGGAATTATGTATTTAAAATGTATATAACTGGGGCCTGGGGAACAAAGGCCACCTTATATAAAACAAGAAGGGGATCAGAGAAACGGGGTAAGATACAGAGTAAAGCTCTTTCGACAATGCCCATTCAAACACTCCCCGTCCAGGTATAGCACGGGTTATATACAGAGTATATCTCTCTCTCTACTGCCCCATCAAACAGTCCATCTACCTGGTAGAAATTGCTCCTGTATCTCCCCATTAATCGTGTGCTGTACAATGCTCACTTCCTGCTCCTGTTTCCCATCCTGTAACAGCACTGAGATAAACCTGGCCGGTAAGAGGCAGTGCTCAGGGAGGTTGGTTACTGGACAGCGCAGTGATATCATAAAGCAGCAGCATTCAGCCTAGCTGCTCCACTCCTTGTCCCTTTTAAGGTGGAAAACTGGAACGTCCGTCTCAAAATACATCTCACCATGTTCATACTGAGAATCCCAAGGTGGAGAGCTGGGACATCCTGCCTCAAAACACTTCCCACCCTGTTCATACTGAGAATTCCAGGGCAAGGACCACGGTCCAGAGTGTAGAACAAATACAAGGGGGGAAAGAGGAAGAGGCAACAGGAGCTAAATCGAGGAGTGGAGACTTAGGGACTCCAGGCTTCACCTTTAGAGCGTGTAGCCGTCAGGAGGTGAAGACTGACTTCAGTAGTTGTAGGATCCAGGGAGATAACGAGGGGTAAATGGGGAGACTCGTGTGGATTCCAGCATAGTGAGGATGTAGCGCGAGGGAGATTGTGTCGGGATATGCGTTACGTGTTTAGGTGGGCCAAAAGATCTAAGGTCAGAGAAGCAATTACTGCAGCAGTGTCCATAAACAGTGAGAGTGGGTGCGGGTTACAGTGGACCATGAACAGTTTGTTAAACTGTCTGTTTTCTGTGACCAGTTTTCCTTCGGTTAAAAATAGCCTCCTCTAGCCCAGTGACACAAACAGCCCATTAAACTCCACCAATGATCTTTGGTCTGGTGAGGGCCTCTTTTGACTGTCGTTAAAGCTATTCATTCTGGCACACTCACAATGGGAAATGTGCTGCCACACCGCCGAAACCATCAGCTTCATCTAGACGTTTCCCTTTGGAGACGCGATTGTTCATTGCGTTTGATCGGAGGATATTGGACAGGAGGCACACAACACTGAGTGCAGCTGGGATTTGCCACAGTGTTACAGTGACGCGTGCAGGCACTTTATTAAACACAAACAGAGCACGGACATTACACTGGAGCTGGGATATCTGACTGTGTTACAGTCCGACTTTCAGGCACTTTATTAAAGACACACACAGCACATACATTACACTGCAGCTGGGACATTTGAGAGTGTTACAGTGAGGCCTGCCAACATGTTATCAAACACACGCACAGCACTGACATTACATTGCAGCTGGAATATGTGAGTGTTACAGTGAGTCTTTCAGGCACGTTATTAAAAACTCACATAGCAGAAGCATATTAAACTGTTAGGAGCTCCCGTACCGACGAACAGCCAGTGATGTGGAACCTCCTGTGATTACGCTCCCCTTACTGTCAGCATTTACAGGAGCTGGGACACGGAAAAGGGCCTCAGTAAAATCACGGGCATATTTTTTCACACAAACCAACCTCCCAAAACTACTGAGTGATTTCTCCTTCAGTTACAGAGACACTGAGAGCCCAAGTGATTGACATGACCTCCTTTGAAGAAGGGATGAGGCTGGAGGACCAAGCAGAAGGTTGATCCTGCAACCAGAGTGATGGTTGGGATTTGAGGCACCGCGTGGGAGGGGCTGAGTCCAGATCTCCATCATTGGATGAATCTCTGCATCAATTTGAAAGCTGATTTTTGTCAAACTCCAGGTGCAGACTGTCCCTTTCTCTTATAGCAGGAAGGGTTGAGAGCAGGATTTATTAATTGAGGCATCGAGTACAAAAGCATGGATGTTATATTATACTTGTATAGAACACTGGTTCGGCCTCATCCAGTTCTGGGTGTCACATTTTAGCTATGCTTTGAATGCCTTAGAAAGAGTGCAGAACAGGTACACATGAATGGTTCTAGGGATTGGGAACTTCAGTAAAATGGGTAGATGTTAGAGTTTGGGAGTGTTTGCCTTGGTGAAGAGAAGGTTGAGAAGTGGTTTGATAGAGGTTTTCAAAATCATGAGGGGTCTAGACAGAATTGGTATGAAAATAACTGTTCCCATATGTCGAAGGATTGACAGGAGGAGGGCATAAATTTAAGGCAATTAGCAAACAGAAGAAATGGTGACATGAGGAAAAACTTTTCCACACAGCACGTCCTTAGGATTGGGATGCAATGTCTGAAAGTGTGATGGAGTCAGATGTAAACGAGGTATTCAAGGGGGAACAAAGAATCAGGACTATGCCATTCAGTCTGTCAAGCCTGCTCTGTCATTCAATAAGATCGTGGCTGATCATCTACCTCAATGCCACTTTCTCTTGCTCTCCCCAAATGCATTGATGTCATTAGTATCCAGATTTCTATGGATTTCTGCCTTGAACATGCTCAGTGATTGAGTTTCCACAACTCCCTGTCGTAGAGAATTCCAAAGATGCACCATCCTCTGAGTGAAGACATTCTTCCACATCTCAGTCTTAAATGGCTTGTCCTTTATTCTCACACTGTGTTCCCTGGTTCCAGACTCAGTATCCGGATGAAGCATCCTATCCACATTGGCCAGATCCTGTTTTATCATCTTAAAATCAGTCTTCCCTCAATTCAGTACCTTTATTTTCGGTCCGTCTTTGTCCTTTTCCATAACTGCCTTAAATCTTACAGAGTTATGGTCACTATCCCCGAAAGGTTCCCCCACTGACACTTTTACCACTTGTACGCTTTCACTCCCTTGGATTCGGTCCAGTCCTGCCCCTTCTGTTGTGGGACTATCCAGGTACTGGCTCAAACAGCTCTCCTGTATGCATTTGAAGAATTCTGCCCTCTTTAAGCCTTTTGCACTAAGACTATCCCAGTTCAAATTGGCGGAGTTGAAATCCCCTACTATTATTACCCTATTATTTTTACAGCTCTCTGAGCTTTGCTTCCATATCTGCTCCTCTATCTCTCCCTGACTGTTTGGAGGCCTGAAGGACACTCCCAGCCAAGTGATTGCGCCCTTTTTGTTTATATTTTCTGCCCAAATGGCCTTATTTGAGGAACCTTAAAGTCATAAAGTTATGCAGCACAGAGACAGACCCTTCGGCCCATCTTGTCTGTGCCGGCTATCAAGCACCTAACTATCCTAATCCTATTTTCCAGCACTTGGCCCGTAGCCTTGTATGTATGGCGTTCCAAGTGCTCATCTAAATACTTTTTAAATGTTGTGTGTTTTATTATGTCATCCCTCCTTAATGCAGTCTATGGTTGTAATTAGGCATTTTCTTCTATGTTTCTGGGTCACAGTATCTCTCTGTGTGGTTTAATGCAGACAGGTGATAGAATTAAACCTATCCAGTTCTGCTTGTGTGTCTCAGTATCTTTCAGTTTTAATATATATTGGGGATAGAATTATACACGTTCTTTGCAATTTGTGTATCTCAGAATCTCTGAGGGTGGTATAATAGAGATCGGGGGATAGAATTAGCTTCTCCTGCTCTGTTTGTCCTTCGCAGTATCTCTCTGTGTTTTAATTCTGTGCGGGACTAGAATTAAGCCTTTCCTCTCCTTTTGTGTTTCTCAGCTTTCACTCAGTGTATGTTCATGCATACTGGGTTTAGAATTAGACACTTTATTCTCCATTTGTGTATCTCAGCCTCCATTTGTGTATCTCAGTCACCCTCTCTCGCTCTGGTTTAATACAGTCATCAATGTACCGGAAAAAGAGTTGGGGGAGGAGGCCTGCGTAGGTCCTCGACTTCTCTGTCTCCATCTCTGGGGATAGGTTGTCTACCAATATCCATTATAAGCCCACTGACTCCCACAGCTACCTCGACTACACTTCTTCACACCCTACCTCCTGTAAGGACTCCATTCCATTCTCCCAGTTTCTCCGTCTCCGACGCATCTGCTCTGATGATGCTACCTTCCATGACGGTGCTTCTGATATGACCTCCTTTTTCCTCAACCGAGGATTTCCCCCCACTGTGGTTGACAGGGCCCTCAACCGTGTCCGACCCATTCCCCGCACCTCTACCCTCACCCCTTCCCCTCCCTCCCAGAACCGTGACAGGGTTCCCCTTGTCCTCACTTTTCATCCCACCAGCCTCCATATCCAAAGGATCATCCTCCGCCATTTTCGCCACCTCCAGTGTGATGCCACTACCAGTCGCATCTTCCCCTCCCTTCCCCTGTCAGCATTCCGAAGGGATCATTCCCTCCGCGACACCCTGGTCCACTCCTCCATTACCCCCACCACCTCGTCCCCGTCCCAGGGCACCTTCCCTTGCAATCGCAGGAGGTGTAATACCTGCCCATTTACCTCCTCTCTCCTCACTATCCCAGGCCCCAAACACTCCTTTCAGGTGAAGCAGCGATTTACTTGTACTTCTTTCAATGTAGTATACTGTATTCGCTGCTCACAGTGTGGTCTCCTCTACATTGGGGAGACCAAGCGCAGACTGGGTGACCGCTTTGCGGAACATCTCCGCTCAGTCCGCAAGCAGGACACTGAGCTTCCGGTTGCTTGCCATTTCAACACTCCCCCCTGCTCTCATGCTCACATCTCTGTCCTGGGATTGCTGCAGTGTTCCAGTGAACATCAACGCAAGCTCGAGGAACAGCATCTCATCTACCGATTAGGCACACGACAGCCTGCCGGACTGAACATTGAGTTCAATAATTTCAGAGCATGACAGACCCCCACTTTACTTTCATCTTTAGTCATTTTTAGTTATTTTTCTTCCTTTTTTTTGCATTCCTTTTTACATTTTTTGCATTTATTTCATTTCATCTTAGTTTGTTCAGTTTGCTTACCCAGGTTTGCACTTGCTGATGTTCTATATTCAGTATATTCACACCTAATCTGTACTAATGCTTTGTCTTTCAAAACACTATTAACATATTGTTTGCCTTTGCTCCGTGACCTTTTGGTCAGCTATGTGGCCTGGTCCAATCTGCACCTTCTCCTTTGTTATCTCTTGCCCAACCCCCACCTCACTTGTTTATAATCTGTGACTTTTCTAATATTTGTCAGTTCCGAAGAAGGGTCACTGACCCGAAACGTTAACTCTGCTTCTCTTTCCACAGATGCTGCCAGACCTGCTGAGTGAATCCAGCATTTCTTGTATAACATCTTGGAGTATCGTTTGCGGCCACTTAAACATCTATCTGCACCCCTTACGATAGAATCCCCTATCACTATAGCTCTTACATCCCTTTTCCTCCCCTGCTGTGCAGCAGAGCCCTCCGTGGTGCCACGGACCTGGCTGTTGCTGCTTTCCCCTGCGAGGTCATCCATCCCAACAGAATCCAAAGTGCTATATCAGTTTGAGAGGGGGACGGCCACAGGAGACTCGTGCACTCCCTGCCTGCGCCTATTTTTCCGTCTGGTGGTCACCCATCCCATCTCTGCTTGTGCAGCCAATACCTGCGGTGTGACCACCTCACGAAACGTGCGATCCATGACGCCCTCAGCATCTCGGATGCTCCACAGTGAATCCACCCGCAGCTCCAGCTCCGTAATGCGGGTAGCCAGTAGCTGCAGCTGGATACACTTCCTGCATCCATGGTCAACAGGGACACAGGAAGAACACAGAACAGTACAGTGCAGTACAGGCCCTTCGACCCACGATGTTGTGCCGAACCTTTAACCTACTCTAAGATCATACTACCTACATACCCTTCATTCTACTATCATCCATGTACCTATCCAAGAGTCACTTAAATGTCCCTAATGTGTCCGCTTCACCTACCACCGCTGGCAGCGCATTCCACGCACCCACCACTCTCTGTGTAAAGAACATACCTCTGACATCTCCCCGAAACCTTCCTCCAATCACCTTAAAATTATGCCGCCTGGTGATAGCCCTTTCCGCCTTGGGAAAAAGTCTCTGGCTATCTACTCTATCTATGCCTCTCATCATCTTGTACACCTCTATCAAGTCACCTCACATCCTTCTTCGCTCCAATGAGAAAAGACCTAGCTCCCTCATCCTTTCTTCATAATACATGCCCTCCAGTCCAGGCAGCATCCTGGTAAATCTCCTATGCACTCTCTGTAAAGCTTCCACATCCTTCCTATAATGAGGCGACCAGAACTGAACACAATGTTCCAAGAGTGGTCGAACTAGGGTTTTATAGAGCTTCAGCATAGCCTCGTGGCTCTTAAACTCAATCCCCCTGTTAATGAAAGCCAGCACCCCATATGCCTTCTGAACAACCCTATCAACTTGGGTGGCAACTTTGAGCGATCTATGGACATGGACCCCAAGATCCCTCTGTTCCTCCACACTTCCAAGAATCCTGTCTTTAAGCCTGTATTCTGCATTCAAATTCGACCTTCCAACATGAATCAGTTCACACTTTTCCAGGTTGAACTCCATCTGCCACTTCTCAGCCCAGCTCTGCATCCTGCCAATGTCCCGTTGCAACCGACAACAGCCTTCCACACTATCCACAACTCCAACAACCTTTGTGTCATCGGCAAAGTTACTAACCCAGCCTTCCACTTCGTCATCCAAGTCATTTCTAAAAATCACAAAGAGCAGAGGTCCCAGAACAGATACCTGCGGAACACCGCTGGTCATCGAGCTCCAGGCTGAATACTTTCCATCTACTAGCACCCGCTGTCTTCTATGGGCCAGCCAATTCTGTATCCAGACAGCCAGATTTTCCTGTATCCCATGCCTCCTTACATTCTGAATGAGCCTACCATGGGGAACCTTATCAAACGCTTTGCTAAAATCCATATACACCACATTCGCTGCTCTTCCTTCATCAAAGTGTTTTGTCACATCCTCAAAGAATTCAATAAGGCTTGTGAGGCATGACCTGCCCCTCACAAAGCCATGCAGACTATCTCGAATCAAACTATGCTTATCCAAGTAATCATAAATCCTGTCTCTCAGAATCCTCACCAATAATATGGGTGGCACAGTGGCGCAGTGGTTAGCACCACAGCCTCACAGCTCCAGCAACCCGAGCTTCAATTCTGGGTACTGCCTGTGTGGCGTTTGCAAGTTCTCCCTGTGTCTGCGTGGGTTTTCGCCGGGTACTCCAGTTTCCTCCCACCACCAAAAGACTTGCAGGTTGATAGGTAAATTGGCCATTATAAATTGCTCCTCGAATAGGTAGGTGGTAGGAGAATATAGCGACAGGTGGGGATGTGATAGGAATATGGGATTAGTGTAGGATTAGTATAAATTGGTGGTTGATGGTCGGCACAGACTCGGTGGGCCGAAGGGCCTGTTTCAGTGCTGTATCTCTAAACTAATACTAAACTAAATTTGCCCTCCACCGACGTAAGACTGACTGGTCTGTAATTCCCAGGGTTATCCCTATTCTCTTTCTTGAACAAGGGAATAACATTTGCCACCATCGAATCATCTGATACTGCTCCAGTGGACAGTGAGGACGCAAAGATCATCGTCAAAGGCGCGGCAATCTCTTCCCTCACTTCCCGTTAAAACCTTGTGTATATCCCGTCTGGCCCCGGGGACTTATCTATCCTCATGTCTTTCAAAACTTCCAGAGCATCCTCCTTCTTAACATCAACCTGTTCGAGCATATCAGCCTGTTTCACGCTGTCCTCACAAACGACCAGGTCCCTCTCACGAGTGAATACTGAAGCAAAGTATTCATTAAGGACCTCCCCTACCTCCTCCGACTCCAGGCACAAGTTCCCTCCACTATCCCTGATCGGCCTTACCCTCACTCTGGCCATCCTCTTGTTCCTCACATCAGTGTAGAACGCCTTGGGATCTTCCTTAATCCTACCCGCCAAGACTTTTTCATGTCCCCTTCTAGCTCACCTAAGTCCTTTTTTCAGTTCCTTCCTTGGAACCTTGGAACCCTCGAGAGCCCTTTCTGATCCTTGCTTCCTCTACCTTAAGTAAGCTTCCTTCTTCCTCTTGACTAGCTGTTCCACATCACTTGTCATCGAAAGTTCCATCACCCGACCATCCCTTCCCTGCCTCATCGGGACAAACCTATCCAACAGTCGCAGCAAGTGCTCCGTAAACAACATCCACATTTCTGTCTTGCATTTCCCTGAGAGCATCTGTTCCCAATTTAAGCTCACCAGTTCCTGCCTAATATCATTGTAATTCCCCCTCCCCCAATTAGATATTTTCCCATCCCGTCTGCTCCTATCCCTCTACATGGCTATAGTAAAGTTCAGGGAGTTGTAGAACATAGAACATAGAACATTACAGCGCAGTACAGGCCCTTCAGCCCTCGATGTTGCACCGACCTGTGAAACCATCTGACCTACACTATTCCATTTTCATCCATATGTCTATCCAATGGCCACTTAAATGCCCTTAAAGTTGGCGAGTCTACTACTGTTGCAGGCAGGGCGTTCCACGCCCCTACTACTCTCTGTGTAAAGAAACTACCTCTGACATCTGTCCTTTATCTATCACCCCTCAACTTAAAGATATGTCCCCTCGTGTTTGCCATCACCATCCGAGGAAAAAGGCTCTCACTATCCACCCTGTCCAGCCCTCTGATTATCTTATATGTCTCTATTAAGTCACCTCTTCTCCTCCTTCTCTCTAACGAAAACAACCTCAAGTCCCTCAGCCTTTCCTCGTAAGACCTTCCCTCCATACCAGGCAACATCCTAGTAAATCTCCTCTGCACCTTTTCCAAAGCTTCCACATCCTTCCGACAATGCGGTGACCAGAACTGCACGCAATACTCCAGGTGCGGCCGCACCAGAGTTCTGTACAGCTGCAGCATGACCTCGTGGCTCCTAAACTCGATGCCCCTACTACTAAAAGCTAACACACCATATGCCTTCTTAACAGCTCTATTAACCTGGGTGGCAACTTTCAGGGATTTATGTACCTGGACACCAAGATCTGTCTGCTCATCTACACTACCAAGAATCTTCCCATTAGCCCAGTATTCTGCAATCCTGTTACTCCTTCCGAAGTGAATCACCTCACACTTTTCCGCATTAAACTCCATTTGCCATCTCTCAGCCCAGCTCTGCAGCCTATCTATGTCCCTCTGTAACCGACAACATCCTTCGGCACTATCCACAACTCCACCGACCTTCGTGTCACCCGCAAATTTACTAACCCACCCTTCTACGCCCTCATCCAGGTCATTTATAAAAATGACAAACAGCAGTGGCCCCAAAACAGATCCTTGCGGTACACCACTAGAAACTATACTCCAGGATGAACATTTACCATCAACCACCACCCTCTGTCTTCTTTCAGCTAGCCAATTTCTGATTCAAAGCTCTAATTCACCTTCAATCCCATACTTCTGCATTTTCTGCAATAGCCTACCGTGGGGAACTTTATCAAACGCCTTACTGAAATCCATATAGACCACATCCACGGCTTTCCCCTCATCCACCTGTTTGGTCACCTTGTCAAAAAACTCAATAAGGTTTGTGAGGCACGCCCTACCCTTCACAAAACCGTGCTGACTATCTCTAATGAACTTATTCTTTTCAAGATGATTATAAATCCTATCTCTTTTAACCTTTTCCAACATTTTACCCACAACCGAAGTAAGGCTCACAGGTCTATAATTACCAGGGCTGTCTCTAATTTCTAATTGTGATCACTTTCAGCGAAATGCTCTCCCACCAAGAGATCTGCCACCTGGCCTGGTTCGTTGCCAAGCACAAAATCCAACATAGCGGCCCCTGTGGTCGGCCTATCTACATATTGAGTCAGGAAACCTTCGTGGACACACTTGACAAAATCTGCTCCATCCAAACTATTTGCACTAAGGAGTTTCCATACAATATTTGAGAAGTTGAAGTCACCCATGACAACAACCCTGTTACTTCTGCACCTTTCCAAAATCTGCCTCCCAATCAGTTCCTCCCTATGATCTTGGTCACCCTGTAGTCACATTTCCGTCATGGAAAATAGATCATACCCATATACCTCTTTTAGGCATGTAACTCATCTACCTTGTTGACAATTCTGCGGGCATTCAGGTACATCTCCCCTCAACTTTGTCTTTTTGGCATTTTTCTGCATTCTAAGCTAAGTTGATAATCGCCTGTTCTTCGCTTGCTTTCCAGTGGTGCAGTGGTTAGCACCGCAGCCTCAGAACTCCCGTGATCAATTTTGGGTACTGCTTGTGTGGAGTTTGCAAGTTCTCCTTGTATCTGCGTGGGTTTTCTCTACGTGCTCCAGTTTTCTCCCACATACCAAGGACTTGCAGGTTGATAGGTAAATTGGCCATATAAAATTGCTCCGAGTATCGATAGGTGGTAGGGAAATATAGGGACAGGTGGGGATGTGGTAGGAATATGGAATTAGTGTAGCATTAGTATAAATGGGTCGTTGATGGTCGGCGCAGACTCGGGGAGCCGAAGGGCCTGTTACAGTGCTGCATCTCTAAATGAAATAAATTAAAAATAAATAATATCGATTTCTAATTTTCTACTTCCTATTGCCAGATTTGCTACCTTACAATCTGAGCTCTGCATAGAGGGGTAACCATTGTCTCTTAATAGCCATACTCCGTTTGTCTGTGGAGGCCCGAAAATGGTTGGAATTTTGTACCTTCTGCCAGCATAGTGGATATTCAGCAACCAGCACGTTCTGGAGCCAAGCAGAGAGCGGGCTATACTCGACCTGGTATTGTGCAACGAGATATGATTCGTCAGTGACCTCATAGTGAAGGAGCCTCTAGGCACTAGTAATCATAATATGTATTAATTTTACATTCACTTTGAGGGAGAGAAGAGTGGGTCTAAGTCTAGAATTTTAAATGTGAACAAGGGCAATTGTGTGGGCATGAAAGCAGAACTGTCTAAAATTTACTGCCAAATTAGGTTGAAGGATAGGTCGATGGAAATGCAGTGGCAGACCTTTAACGAGATATGTCAGAATACACAGAGTAGATACATTCCAACAAGAAAGAAACATTCCAAGGATGGGACCCAACGTCCATGGTTAACCAGAGAAGTTAAAGAAAATATCAAACTTAAGGGGAAAAGAACATATAATTGCACAAAGACGGGTGCCATGTCAGGGGTTTTGACAAAATTTGAAAATATCAAAAAATGACTAAAAGATTAATAAGGAGAGGAAGCGCGAGCACGAGAGAAGGCTGACTCGAAATATTTTAAAAAACACAGATTGTAAGAGTTTCTATAGCTATTTCAGCAAACGAGTTGATAAGGTGAGCGTTGCTCCTATAGAACATGACTCTGGCGAATAAGAAAAGGACTTATTAATTGAACAGGTATTTTGCATCGGTCTTCACCATAGATGATACATGTAACATCCCAGAAATAGCTGTAAGTCAGGAAATAGAAGGGAGGGAGGAACTCAAGAAAATCAGAATCATCGGGGAAGTGGTATTCAGCAACTTGCTGGATCTGTGGCCTGACAAATTCCCTATGGTCTTAAAATAAGTGGCTTAGTTGATGTGTTGGTATTAATTTTCCAACATTCCCCAGATTCGGGGAAGGTCCATTCGATTATATTGGCAAATAGCCAATTTATTCAACAGGTAAGGGAGACAGAAAGCAAGAAACTACAGCCAGTTAGCTTAACATCTGTCTTATAAAAAATGTTAGAAGCTATTATTAAAGCTGTTACGGAGCACACACGGAGATTCAAAGTAATCAGGCAGCGTTAGTACTGTTTTGTGAATGGAAGTCATGCTAAACCAATTTATTGGAGTTCTTTGAAGAAGTAACATGTGTTCTGGATAAAGGGGGATGTACTGCACTTAGATTTCGAGAAGCCATTTGTTAAGGTGCCAGCACAATAGTTAATATGGAAAATAAAAGCTCATCAGGCAAACGGAAACATGTTGGCATGGTTTGAAGACTGTTTGGCTAACAATGTCTTAAATGGGCCATTTTCTGGTTGGCGAGATGTCAGGAGTGGACTGCGACAGGCATCAGTGCTGTGTCATCAACTTTTTACAATTTATATAAATGACTTAGATACAGGACTGAATGCATGATTATTAGATTTCCTGATGACACGAAGGTGGCTTGGAAGGTAAGTGGTGAAGAGGGCATAGAAAGCGACAAATGATACAAATAGGTTAACTGAGTGGGCCACTTTGTAGTACATGACCCACATTGACCTTTGGGAAGATTCCCACCCGTCACTACTGCTTAAAGAACGTGATTTCTGTTTCTTTGTAACTATCATGTCATTTTATTCCATTTAAACTGGACCATAGATAGTCACTGCTCTCAGAAGGAGACAGTCAGATTATCTCAGATATTATTTCCCTGGGTGACTGGATCAGAAATACGTTCCCATCAGGAACTTCTTACCCGAAATCGGTGGTTACTACAAAAAACTTATTCTAACACTTTGTATGCTGAAGTTTAAAATGAAAATCTACAAATTCCACTTCATGATAGTGTAGCAAGAACACTACCAAATCGATGAAAGCTTTGTCCTGCGATATAATTGGACAGCGATTTAACCATTCAGATAAATTTCTGAGGTTACAACAAAACACACAAAGACGATTTCCCTGGCAGATAAGGTAAAGGCGAATCCTAAGCGATTCTATAAGTATATTAAGATGAAATGGGTAGCTGGGGAGAGATTAGGTCCCTTTCAGGATCGGTGCGGTAATCTGTGTGTGGAGCCACGGGAAATGGGCGAGGTCTTAAAGGAATACTTTTCGTCTGTATCTACCGTGCAGAAGGTCACGGAAGCTAGCGAGTTCAAGGGAAGGGACAGCAATCTCCTGACGTATAGCAACATTACAAGAGAGGAGGTGTTGAAGGTTTTGAAGCGCATTAAGGTGGATAAATCTCCAGGGCCTGACCAGGTGTTTCCTGGGATGCTATGGGAGGCAAGAGAGGAGATTTCTGGGGCCTTGGCAGAGATTTTTACATCATCGTTAGCCACAGGTGAAGTACCGGAAAACTGGAGGATAGCTAATGTTGTGCCTTTATTTAAGAAGGGAAGCAGGGATAAGCCAGCGAACGACAGGCTGGTGAGCCTTACATCATTGGTGGGGAAGTTATTCGCAGGGATTCTGAAAGACAGGATTTATATGCATCTGGAAAGGCAAGATCTGATTAGGATAGTCAGCATGGCTTTGTGCGAGGGAAATCATGTCTCACGAATTTGATTGCGTTTTTTGAGGAGGTGACCAAAAGGATTAGCGAGGGTAGGGAGGTGGACGTTGTGTACATGGACTTTAGCAAGGGGTTTGACAAGACCCCGCATGGTAGGTTGTTCGGGAAGGTTCGAACACATGGGATCCAGGGTGAGGTAGCCAATTGGATACTAAATTGGCTGGCTGATAGGAGGCAGAGGGTAGTGGTGGAGGGTTGTTAAAGAACAAAAGAACAAAGATAATTACAGCACAGGAACAGGCCCTTCGGCCCTCCAAGCCTGCGCCGATCCAGATCCTCTATCTAAACATGTCGCCTATGTTCTAAGGGTCTGTATCTTTTTTGTTTCCTGCCCATTCATGTATCTGTCTAGATACATCATAAAAGACGCTATCGTGCCCGCGTCTACCACCTCCGCTGGCAACGCGTTCCAGGCACCCACTACCCTCTGTGTAAAGAACTTTCCACACATATCCCCCTTAAACCTTTCCCCTCTCACTTTGAACTCGTGACCCCTAGTAATTGAATCCCCCACTCTGGGAAAAATCTACTTGCTATCCACCCTGTCTATACCTTTCATCATTTTGTACACCTCAATCAGGTTCCCCCTCAACCTCCGTCTTTCTAATGAAAATAAGCCTAATCTACTCAACCTCTCTTCATAGCTAGCGCCCTCCATACCAAGCAACATCTTGGTGAACCACCTCTGCACCCTCTCCAAATCATCTACATCCTTTTGGTAATGATAATGTTCTTCAGATTGGAGGCTGGTGATCAGTGGTGTGCCGCAGGGATCGGTGCTGAGCTCTCTGTTGTTTGTCATATATATTAATGACTTGGATGAGAAGTAGGGGCATGATTAGTAAGTTTGCAGATGACACCAAGATTGCAGGTATAGTGGACAGTGAAGAAGGTTGTCTAAGGTTACAACAGGATGCAGATCAACTGAAAAGTGGGCAAGGGATTGGAAAATGGAATTTAACGCAGGCAAGTGCAAAGTAATGCATTCTGGGATGTTAAACCAGGGCAGGACATATACAATGAATGGCAGGGCACTGGGGAGTGTTGCTGAGCAGAGAGACCTTGGTGTGCAAGTACATAGCTCCCTGAAAGTGGCAACACTGGTAGACAGGGTGGGGAACAATGCGGATGTCGTGCTTGCCTTCATTGGCTGAGGCAGTGAGTACAAGAGTTGGGACGTAATGTTACACTTGTACATACCATTGGTTAGGCTGCACTAGGTGTACGGTGTGCAATTCTTTTCGCTGCATGACAGGAAAGATGTGCTGAAGTAAGAGAGCGTGCAGAAAGGATTCACCAGGATGTTACCTGGTTTGGAGGGCTTGATTTCTGAAGAGAGATTGGATAGGCTGGGTCTGTTTTCCCTGAAGCGAAGGACGCTGAGAGTGGACATGATAGAGGTAAATAAAATTATGAGAGGCATAGATAGGGTAGATAGCCAGAGTATGTTTCCCATGGTAGGGGTGACTAAAACTAGAGGACATAACTTTAAGGTGAGAGGGAGGATGTTTAAAGGGGTTCAAAGGGGTAAATTTTTCACACGAAGAATAGTGGGTATCTGGAATGAGCTGCCAGAGGAGGTGGTGGAGGCACGAACAGTATCAACATTTAAGAGGCATCTGGAGAGGTACTTGAAAGAGCAAGGCATCGAGGGATATGGAACTAATGCAGGCAGGTGGGATTAGTATAGCTAGGCATTATGGTCGGCATGACGCGGAGGGCCAAGGGACCTGTTTCTATGCTGTACGACTCGATGACTCGAAGATCAAATCCGTTATTAGCCTCCTTGCACTCTTTTCTGCCCCATTGTCCGGGGTGGGTTTCGGTTTTGGAACCAATGCGCCGTTTGAGATTCTGAAAGGGAAAGATACAGGGACAGAGTGGAGGGATTCTGAGTTAAGAAACTGTGCTAATTGACTATGTTTTACACTATTGTCTCTGCTCTAATGTCTGAAATCTGACCCACCAGCTGTACTGTGTATTGTTTTAACTGCTCGCTATATGAGCCAACATTTATGGTCCATCTCTAATTTCACTTGAACCACTGCAATCCCTGTGATGAATGTTTCACAATCGTGTCAGGTACAAAGTCCCAGGACATTGTCACCAGATGATGACGGTATTATGCTATTTACTCGAACGTCCCAATCATTCTCTCCAATAACCATCCATGTTTGTGTTTAACAGTTACTGATTCCATTGAGTCCCTCAATCAGATTGAATATTACACCAGTCACAGTTTGGGTGACACGGATCCTAGATCAGAAAATCCTGAAAGGAACTCCTCCAGTCTTCAGGGTGGGTACAATTTCACTTGTCACCATCACGTTTTTTAATCCATCTGCTGTCTAAAATTAACAACTAAATATAAAAGAACTTAATCACCGTAAAATGATGCTGCTGAAGATATGGAGCATTGCTGAGCGATTTTAGTTTTAAAAAATGGAGAAATAATTTGGATTTCTACAAAATCATCCCGATTGCACCCAGTAGTATAATGGAATGAAATTTTCAGTTCATGATGTTTTCTGACACTGTTGTCTGGGCGGTGATGTGTGAAATGTGTGTGCATGTTGGAATGGTGATTCAATGAGATACATGTGACATTAAAACGGAGGGCAGAATTTTGTCACACAGTGACCACAGACAGGCGGGGGGGGGGGGGGAGGTTGGGGGAGGGAGGGAGGGGCGGGGGAAATGCCACTGGATAGCGGTGCAAAGGAAGCTCGACATCTTCACACTGTTAGGTGATATTCCCAGCGTCGGCAGAGCTGGTGGGTGGAGGCTGCACTTTAAGGCGTTGGACTGGTAACTGAGCCTATAAAACAGGAAATGTATGGCAATTTTCCACGCTATTCACAATTTAGAAAAGGATGAGGGAGAACAACAGTTTTCAGAGACTCGCCTTCTACAAGCAGGGGGAAGGTCAGAGGAAGGTCAGTTTTGGGTGTGAAAGCATTGTGGCACTGGGGGGAGGACGAGAGATACTGTGTCACGGTATTGGCAATCTGGAGGCTGGCCAATCTTGGCGATCAAAACATAGGTATTCAGGATGAACGACCTCTCTGACTTGGAACTTAGATACACCAAGTAAAAAGAATGGAGGCCTTGAGAAGTGAGTGCAGCAATTTACAATAGGTGTCAGCAACTCCGGTTTTGAGGCCTCCCATTGTGGAGGAGAATCAGAGATGGAGAGAGCTGCAGTCCCCGGGAGTTGGTCTGCAGCACCCAGACAGGGACAAGAATCGTGAGGCTGGAAGAGAGTGTGGATGAACAGGGTGCACAATAGCACGCAAGCAGCTTCTGAGTGCAGAATACGCTACCCACCAGAGAGGGCTTACCATCATTGGCTCTGCTTCCTGCAAATATCGGAGCAGCAGTGTCACTGAAGATCGTGCCTTTCCAGGGAGGCGGTTACTGATATCTGCACTATGATTGAAGAGGGTCTGAATCAATGAGTAGGGGCACCCCGTATCCAATTTCATTTTCATATTTGTGTCACTTAAGGTTGTCAGCTTGCTGTGAGGCACGGCACTCACCTTGCCACACTACATTAGGGCATTGATCCTATTCCTGCACTGAAGCCTCTTGCATGGGAGCACCTCACGGCTGCTCACATCCTCCTCAATCGCCTGCCATGCCCTCCATGCCTGCCTAGCAGGCTTCCTCCACCCCTCCCGAAGGAAAAGTGCTTCCATCCTTGCACTTGTTGCCTGGTGGAGCACTTCAAGGGGGGCATGAGGAAACCTGGGAGCCACCCTCGCTCTGGCTGCTGCCATCTGCCAAACACTCCAGTTGTCAGTCCTCCCACAAGATTTCCTACAGTGCTTCTGCCTTTCATCGATTGCGGGCTGCCTTTTAAATATAGCATGGGCCAAAGGAGTCTCAACTACTGCGACACGACATGGTCCTACCATTCGCTAACCTCTAATCTCACTACAGCTGAAGATCACAATCTACCCTGCCAGCCCGGGTAGATTGACGTCTAATAATATCATTCTAAGTATTTCGTCTTACCATTTAATATCTGTGAGTATCATTATTTCCTGTCAGGTCTGGTTCCGGTTGATAATGATGATGTTCTGACTGGAGCCGTTGACACTCAGGATAGTCACTTGTTGCTGGACAGTGGTTCTGATGATCTCTTCACACTGACAAGTGCCGGCGGTGATCTCTCCACTCTCGGTGAGTTAAACTCTCACAGTCACCAGCTGTCTGTCACTACATTGAATTTCTTTCCAATTTGTGTTACCACAGACTGCTTGATTGAAATTCATGTTGAGATTAAAGGAAATTAGATTAATCAATGCCTGAATTATTTTGGAAAAAGGATCCTGATTATATTCGGTGCGTGATATCTCTCTTATTAATTCTTCCACTGGCAATCCTTCAAGTGCTCAATCTGAACATCCTGATTAAGTCTCAGCAGATCCATTTGATCTGTTGTCACCCAGCGGGCGTTGGTGAAACAACAGGGTGAATGGAGGTGGAAAACATTCAGAGGTCAACAAATTCCAGTCCCCTTTATATTATTGACACATAGATAGATGACCCGCACTGAACCCGCTTTCAGTCCAATCATTAATCCATAATCTTTCTCTCCACAGTATACAGCTCTCAGACCCACACTGAACCCGCTTTCAGTCCAATCATTAATCCATAATCTTTCTCTCCACAGTATACAGCTCTCAGACCCGCACTGAACCCGCTTTCAGTCCAATCATTAATCCATAATCCTTCTCCCCACAGTATATAGCTCTCAGACCCGCACTGAACCCGCTTTCAGTCCAATCATTAATCCATAATCTTTCTCTCTGCAGTATACAGCTCTCAGACCCGCACTGAACCCGCTTTGCTGCTTCCCTCTATTCCTGAAAACAATGATGATGCTCACTGTGAAGCGTTTGCAACAGCAGACATTCCACCAACGATGGGCAGTGACTGTGTAATTCTGCAACTTACATCTCCATCAACCCGGTAAGAGCATGTTTTATGTTAGAGATACAGCGCTGAAATAGGCCCTTCTGCCCACCGAGTCTGTGCTGACCATCAACCACACATATCTACTAATCCTACACTAATTCCATATTCCTACCACATCCCTACCTGTTCCTACATTTCCCTACCACCTGCCTATACTAGGGGCAATATGTAATGGCCAATGTACCTGTCAACCTGCAAGTCTTTGGCATGTGGGAGGAAACTGGAGCACCCGGAGGAAACCCACACAGACACAGGGAGAACTTACAAACTCCACACAGGCAGTACCCAGAATTAAACCCAGGTCGCTGGAGCTGTGACGCTGCGGTGCTAACCACTGCGCCACAGTGCCACCCTAACACTGACACTGACACTGTGTCAGCACAGTCATGACACTGTGCAGTCCCGGCTGTTTCCGATATTAATATGATAATTAATGGTGTTTTCAACGGTCAGTGATTCCAAAGTATCAGCGAGAACATTTTCTGTACTTACGAAAGAAATAGGAGGCTTATTGAAGCAGAAATATTCTGAGCAGATCTTATACTGTATTGATGTATTTGTTTGATGGCTAACATTGCTGTAACCCTCACAAGTCGTTTATCTTATCCTTTCAGGTAAACACCAGCCTTAAATCCTGTATATGATGTCTGGAGGTGGGGCACAGACTGGTGGAAAATATTCTGTGTTAAATTTGAGAGAATGGCATGAACTTTCCCAACAGTGTGAACATGATGAATGTGCTTTGCTTTACCATATAAACATCACTTTATTTTAATGAACTATCACTTTACTTTGTGATGAAATAACTAGATTTGGCTTTTCTCTATATTTTGCCTGAATGTGCGTGTTTTCTGTTTAATTAAAATACCCCAAAAAATTGATTTCGGATCATTTCTCTGCCTTTACAAATACTGAGATATATTACTCGACATGTAATTACCAACACTGTCACAGAGATTAAAACCATTGCTTAATAATTAAAAGTTTGTACAAAGTTCGTTTTGTAACCGCTTAACTTTTCCACATCCTATTAAAGAAGGTTTAGAAGACGTCAGGCAATCAATAAACGGTCTGTCTCTTTAATCTGCATTTCTTGCAACTGCTTCCTCCACCGCCATCTACTCAATGTGGACAAATTACTGCAGTTTATAATGTAAGTGCTGATGTATAATGGAAATAAATTTAAATAATAATAATAAAACATGTATTCAATCTTTTAGTTGGAATTTGTGACTTTATCAATATTAATGCCGATATTAATGTTCAAGCATTAAATGCACACCAATTCCAAGATACAATATATCGTTTTACTGCGCTACACTATCCCTGAGGATTCCAGAGTATGTCGGAAGAGCAGGAGAATCTGATCAGAAATTAATGTGTTTTTGCACTTTAATTCTAAATATTTCATTTATTCATCAGCAGAGCGCAATTGTTACTCAGTCGGGAGAACGACGACACCGAGCATTATTCTCCCACACATTGTGACTTTTTTTCCATTGCTGCACCTACTGAAACACCAGTATGCACCAGCAGAGGGCGACCATTATTAGAATTGAAAACAGATAATACTCGAAAAACTGAGCAGGTCAGGAATCAACTGTGGAGACAGAAACAGAAGTAGCTTTGCACCTTAATGCCATTTCTTCAGAATTATATAATGGTAGAGATTAACTACTTTTAGTAAATGGCGAACCAGGGAAAGGGGCATTCAAAGAGCAAAATAGTTAAGGTTTGTGTTGAGATGGAAGCAGGTGTGATTAAACGAATCCCGCCACCTTTACTGTCTCTGATCCATGTCCCTTTGATCTGCAACACTTCATTCTCTCAAATCTGACATTGTCATTAAACCTGCTGACAATGGAGTCCTTGTTGTTTGCCAGAAGAACCTTGGGGAGCCTAAACTCGAAATCTCTGACATATCTTCGGAGTTCCTCCTGGACCATAACCACACCAGCGAACATCAAGTCATCCATTCCCATACTATCATTGTACATGGAGACCGGACCTACGTAAGAAGGGCAGCGGCGGTGGGAGATAAAAAGTGGTAGCAGAGAGCCCCTTCTACCTCTCTCCACCTGTCAGAGCCGAGCTGTGACATCTCAGGAAAACAGTTAGGTGATTGCTGGGTATCTCGTCCGTGTCTCTGTTGATTAGCCAAGTCGTTTAAATCAAGAGACGTTATTACAGATGAAGAGTACATTTAAGAAATTCACTTTTAAAATATTTAACATCCAAATGAATTAATTAAATAGAATACAAATGGCTGGGCAGGCAATGTGCTGCTGTTTCAGCTGTACTATGTGGGAACTAGTGGAAGCTGGTGCGACCCACGGTGACAACATCTGCAGCAAGTGTTAGCTGCTCGAGGTACTTCCGACTCAGATTTGATAAGCTGGAGTCCGAGCTGCGGACAGTGCGACACATCAGGGAGGGGCAGAGTTACCTGGACACAGTATTTCAGGAGACAGTCACACCCTTAGATTAATTCAATCAAACTTGGATCATGGTCAGGGACACGAGGGTGTGACTGTGATTGAGGAAGGGATGGTGATACCGAATTTAGCTTTGGAGGAGACGCAGCCAGTCCCCTGAGTTAATAGGTATGAGGTTCTTGCTCCCGGTGTGGACGAGAGCACAGACCGCAGGGAGGATGAATGAGCTGAGCACATCACAGTGGTGCAGAGTGCCATTCAAGTGAGGGGTGAGAAAAGACATATAGCAGTAATAGGGGATAGCATTGTTACGGGAATAGATACGGTTCTCTGCAGCACAAACAATGAGTCCCGAAGGCTGTGTTGCCTACCTTGCTCCAATGTTTAGGACATCTCTTCTGGGCGAGAGAGGAACTTGGAGTGCGAGGCTAAGGATCCAGTTGTTGTAATCCAGGCAGGTACCGACGACATAGGTAGGACTAGGAAAAGGTTCTGCTGAGGGACTATGTGCAGCTCGGGGCTAAATTAAAAAGCAGAACCATAAAGGTAATATTCTCCGGATTACCTCCTGAGCCACGTGCACATTGCTGTAAGGTTAAGAAGATTAGAGAGATTAGTGGCTCTAAGATTGCTGTGGGAGAAATGGGTTCCATTTCCATCACCAGTACTGGGAAAGGTGAGAGCCGTTCCGATAGGATGGGCTTAATTTGAACAAAGTTGGGACCAGTGGCTTGGCGAATCGTATAACTCGGATTGTAGATCGGACTTTAAAATTATTAGTTGGGGCGGGTGGGGTGGAGGCGGGTGGTGGTGGTGGTAGGGTTAAATTGAAAGGAAATTTTAAAAAATCAAGAAAGAAACAAGAGAGCTGAGGCACAAGGTCATGAGGAGGCGAACAGTCGTCAAAGTGTGATGGGAAGGGGCAGAAAATATAATCTGAAGCGTGCAGCAGAAATTAGAGCCAGAGTGAGGAATAATGTTAAAATGTCAACGCTTGAGGCTTTTTAGCTGAATGCAAACAGCATTTATATAAAGATAGATAATTTGATGGCACATACAAAAATAAATGAATATGACCTGATAGCTATTATAGAGATGTGGTTGGCGGGAGACCAAGACTAGGAACTCAATACTCACGGGTATTTGACGTCCTGGAAAAATCGTCAAAAAGGAAAAGGAGGTGGGGTAACTTTGTTAAAAAAAGAAGCTATCAATAAAGTGATGTTCAGAGATACAGATGTAATGCATCATGATGTGGAATTACTTCGGGTGGAAATAAGGAACAGCAAGGGTAAGAAGTCACGCGTGGTGGTTGTCTATAGGCCCCTGAAGAGATGCCTCACTGTCGGACAAATTTTAAATCAGGACGTACTGGAGACGTGTAAGAAGGGTGCTACAATTGTCATGGGTGATTTTAATCTGCATATTGATTGGACAAATCAAATTGGCAGAGGTAAGATGGAGGACGAATTTATAGAGTGCATCAGGAATTGCTACTGAGCGCAATACGTTGCAGAACGTACCTGGAAACAGGCTATTTTAAATCTATTAATGTGTAATGAGGTAGGATTAATAAGAGATATCGTAGTTAAGGATCATCCGGGGGTAATGATCACAACAGGGAAGAATTTCAAATTCAGTTTGAGGGCGAGCAACTCGGGTTTCAAACTAGTGACCTCAACTTAAACAGAGGCGATTATGGAAGTATGAAGAAAGAGTTGTCTGAAGCGGGCTGGAACAAAATGGACTAAGGGGAAGGTCAGTGGATGAGCAGTGGCAGACATTCAAGCAGATATTTCATAACGCTCAGCAAAAAAACAATTATCCCGGTCAAAATGAAGGAATTGACGAGCAGGATGAACGGCCCGTGGTCAACAAAGGTGGTCAAGGAGAGTATTCAATCAAAAGCAAAGGCATACAAAGCGGCAAAAACTAACGATAGGCCAGAGGATTTGGAATATTTTAGGAACAAGCAGTGGATGACTAAGACGCTGATAAAGAGACAGAAAATCGATTATGGCAACAAATTGGCAGGAAATATAAAAACAAACAGCAAGAGCTTCCACGGGTATATAAAAAGAAAGAGAGTAGCTGAAGTGTGTGTGAAACCCTTGGAGGATGTGACTGGAGAGTTGATAACAGAGAACAGGGAAATGGCAGATAATTTAAACCAATATTTGGCATCGGTCTTCACGTTGGAGGACACTATAAGCAACCCACAGATATCGGATAAGCAAGGAGATAATGGGAAGAAAGAAGGACCCAGAGATGGAGAATCGCAGAAAAACAATAATTTTACTCTTCAGTATACCCGACAGTTTTATATTGTTTTGGATCACACTGGTTGTGTTTATCATTTACAGCCGAATTGCAGATATTCAATATTTTTCCTCCAACACTGACCCTTATTTTATCACAGTGGGGCAGTGGTTAGCACCGCAGCCTCACAGCCCCAGCGACCCGGGTTCAATTCTGGGCACTGCCTGTGTGGAGTTTGCAAGTTCTCCCTGTGTCTGCGTGGGTCTCCTCCGGGTGCTCCTGTTTCCTCCCACAGCCAAAAAAACGTGCAGGTTGATAGGTAAATTGGCCATTCTAAATTGCCCCTAGTATAGGTAGGTGGTAGGGGAATGTAGGGACAGGTGAGGATGTGGTCGGAACATGGGATTAGTGCAGGATTAGTATAAATGGGTGGTTAATGGTCGGCACAGACTCGGTGGGCAGAAGGGCCTGCTTCAGTGCTGCATCTCTAAATCTAAATCTAAATCAAATCAAATATCAAAGATGCTGCGGATTCGCAGTTCCTGCACCAACACATGTATTTACGCTGTGACCCAGACTAAATTTAGACAGGAGCTGAAGAACGCAGTGAAATGCTCTCTCAATCTCATTGTTAAATTAGTGAAATCATAGAAAGAACTGAAGGTTTTGAAGACTGGAACTAAATCCTATTTCATATTCCATCCCCTACACTCTACACATGACCAAAAGTATATTTTATATCCACAGCACTGATCCCTGAAATGATCTAAATGTGGTTCTGAGATTATATTTTATTCATAAACTGACCTGTTGAGGTGGGACTTCACACAAAGGCGTCACTGAAAATCTCAGCTGGATTAAACTAAACCCAGCCCGGACTCAGAGCAAAATGGACAGAGCGACAAATCACAGTGATTGTGAGATGATGAAAGGAACAGAAAGTGCAGTGTGACAGGGTCACCAACAGATGGAGATGGTGAGAATGGAGCAGTAACTGCAGTGAGGCAGGTGCTCCTGCAGACGGAGATGGTGAGAAGGACAGTAAGTGCAGTGAGACAGGGCCACCAGCAGATGAAGATGCTGAGCATTTGCTGACAGAAAATTCTGGATTACTGGGTTTGGAAGTTTCCACTTGTTTGAGGTATTTACTTTATGTAAACCTGAGATGCTCAATTAAAGAATTGCAATACAAATTGCTTTAAATAGCTATTTTCCCAATATCTGAACACTTGTAACATTGAACTGGCTGATGTTTGGAAAATTATTTTGAGTTATTAAAGATAATGTATAAATGAAGCAACAGCATTAAATAAAACACATGCAATCATTCACACATAAAAACTCTCTAAATAATTTGTGTTGAGTTCTGCATCACTAAAGTTATGGCATCGGTCTCTCTCACCTATCTTTCTATGCTGGTATTTGTTCGACTATATCAAAGAGTAATTGAAGTTTTGATCCTGTTCTCTTTTGAAAATTAATATTGAATCCGCTTTCAGAAACCCATCAGACAGTGAATTCCAGAACATAACAACTCCCTGCCGATTAGCTTCTCCCCTCTGTTATGTAAACAGTTTTTCCTCATCTCTCCAAACAGAGGGAGACATTTTAAATACAGTTGATTTCTCCAGGACAGCAGATGCAGAGGAGCTGGAACCTCCTGAATTTGGACAAGCGATGAACAAAAATCCCTCTGAATCCCTAAGGAGAGCTGAGGAAAGAAACAGTCAGGAAGCAAATGGAAACACGTGACACTTTATTGCAGCAGCAAAAACTCTTTGTCAGAATGTGGAGGTAGTTATCGCTGAGCTTTATATAAACTGAAGGAGAAAAGTGGAAGATCTTTAATACAATTTGTGTTAAATTTCCATTTTCCAGCTTGGGAAACCCTTGTAACATTAAAGTTGTAAATGATCAGGAAGTTTTTCCATTCGAATGATTACAGGCGAATGCATAAATTCAGAGAACCGATAAGGAAGTCCAGAGCGGCGTCGGCGAGAGCGGCAACAGGCGAGAGGAGCTGGGATATAAAATGAAACAGCAGCTCTGTTCTGTGGACCTGCTTGACCGACAAAATCGAAGTGTGACGCCACAGGAGAGCTGGCAAGTGACTGTTCGGTATTTCCTCCGTGTCTCTTTTTTGCTTTAAATCATTACACGTTGAGTGTTCACTTAAATAATATTTTTCTTTCGAATACTGAGATCCAAATTAATTAATTAAGTAGAATAGAGAATGGCTGGGCAGATGACATGTTGCAGATATAGTATGTGGGAGCTGGTGGAAGCTCGTGCGATCCAAGGTGATCACATCTGCAGCAAGTGTTGGCTGCTCGTGGACTTTCGGCTCACAGTTGAAGAGCTGGAGTCCGAGCAGCGGACGCTGCGACATATAAGAGATGGGGAGAGTTACCTGGACACTGTTTCTCAGGACACAGTCACACCAATCAGATTAATTACATCAAAATTGGACGGTCGTCAGAGACAGGAGTGTGAGACTGCGAGTGAGGCAGATATTGGGATCCAGAATTTAGCTTTGGAGGAACCTCAGCCAGTTATTTTTTTATTCATTCATGCGATGTGGGCGGCGCTGGCCAGGCCAGCATTCATTGCCCATCCCTAATGGCCCTTGAGAAGGTGGTTGTGAGCTGCCTTCTTGAACCGCTGCAGTCCATTTGGGGTAGGTATACCCATACTGCTGTTAGGAAGGGAGTTCCAGGATTTTGACCCAGCGACAGTGAAGGAACGGCGATATAGTTCCAAGTCAGGATGGTGTGTGACTTGGAGGGGAACTTGCAGGTGGTGGTGTTCCCATGCATTTGCTGACCTTGTCCTTCTAGTTGGTAGAGGTCGCGGGTTTGAAATGTGCTGTCTAAGGAGCCTTGGTGCATTGCTGCAGTGCATTTTGTAGATATTACACACGGCTGCCACTGTGCGTCCATGGTGGAGGGAGTGAATGTTTGTGGATGGGGTGCCAATCAAGCGGGTTGCTTTGGCCTGGATGGTGTCGAGCTTCTTGACTGTTGTTGGAGCTGCACCCATCCAGGCAAGTCACACTCCTGACTTGTGCCTTGTAGATGGTGGACAGGCTTTGGGGAGTCAGGATGTGAGTTACTCGCCTGATGATTCCAAGGCTCTGACCTGCTCTTACAGCCACGGTATTTATATGGCGACACCAGTTCAGTTCTGGTCAGTGGTAGCCCCTAGGATGTTTATAGCGGGGGATTCAGCGATGGTAATGCCATTGAATGTCAAGGGGAGATGGATAGGTTCTCTCTTGTTGGAGATGGTCATTGCCTATCACTTGTGTGGCGCGATTGTTGCTTGCTACTTATCAGTCCAAGACTGGATATTGTCCAGGTATTGCTGCATTTCTACACGGACTGCTTCAGTATCTGAGGAGTCACGAATGGTGCTGAACATTGTGCAATCATTAGCGAACATCCCCACTTCTGACCATGTGATTGAAGGAAGGTCATTGATGAAGAAGCTGAAGATGATTGGGCCCAGGACGCTACCCTGAGGAACTCTGCAGTGATGTCCTGGAGCTGAGATGATTGACCTCCAACAACCACAACCATCTTTCTTTGCGCCACGTATGACTCCACCAGCGGAGAGTTTTCCCCATGATTCCTCAGTTTTGCTAGGACTCCTTGATGCCATACTCGGTCATGTGCTGCCTTGATGTCAAGGGCAGTCACTCCTACCTCACCTCTTGAGTTCAGCTCTTTTTTCCATGTTTGAACAAAGGCTGTAATGAGGCTAGCAACTTCGTGGCCTTGGAGGAACCCAAATTGAGCGTCACTGAGCAGGTTATTGCTAATCAAGTGCCGCTTGATGGCACTGTTGATGACACCTTCCATCACTTTACTGATGATTGAGAGTGGACCGATGGGGCAGTAATCGGCCGGCTTGGACTTCTCATGCTTTTTGAGTACAGGACATACCTGGACAATTTTCCACATTGCAGGGTAGATGCCTGTCTTGCAGCTATACTGGAAAAGCTTGGCAAGGGGCACGGCACGTTCTGGAGCACAGGTCCTCAATCGTATTGCCGGAATATCGTCAGGGCCCATAGCTTTTGCAGTATCCAGTGCCTTCAGTCGTTTCTTAATATCACGCGGAGTGAATCGAATTGGCTGAAGTATGGAATCTGGGATGTTGGGGAGTTCAGGAGGAGGCCGAGATGGATCATCAACTCGAAACTTCTGGCTGAAGATTGTTGCAAATGCTTCAGCTTTATCTTTCGCACTGATGTGCTGGGCTCCCCCATCATTGAGGATGGGGATATTTGTGGAGCCACCACCTCCATTTAGTTGTTTAATTGTCCACTAGCATTCACGGCTGGATGTGGCAGGACTGCAGAGCTTAGATCTGATCTGTTGGCTATGGAATCGCTTAGCTCTGTCTATCACATGGTGCTTACGAGGTTTGGCATGCAAGTAGTCCTGGGTTGTAGCTTCACTAGGTTGGCACCTCATTTTGAGGTATGCTTGTTGCCGCTCCTGGCATGCTCTCCTGCACTCTTCATTCAACCAGGGTTGGTCTCCTCGCTTGATGGTAATGGTAGAGTTGGGGATATGCCGGGCCATTAGGTTACAAATTGTGGTTGAGTACAATTCTGCTGCTGCTGATGGCTCACAGCGCCTCATTGATGCCCACTTTTGCATTGTTAGATTTGTTCGAACTTGAAGCCATTTAGCAGTGTGATAGTGCCGCAGAACACGACGGACGGTACCCTCAATGTGTCGGCGGGACTTCGTCTCCATAAGGACTGTGCGGTGGTCACTCCGACCAATACTGTCATGGACAGAATTATCTGCAGCAGGCAGATTGGTGAGGACGAGGTCAAGTATGTTTTCCCCTCGTGTTGGTTCCTCCACCACCTGCCGCAAACCAAGTCTAGCAGTTATGCCCTTTAGATCTCGGCCAGCTTGGTCAGTAGTGGTGCCACCGAGCCACTCTTGGTGATGGTCATTGCAATACCCCACCCAGAGTACATTTTCTGTCCTTGCTACCTTCACTGCTTCCTCCAACTGGAGTTCAACATGGTGGAGTACAGAGTCATCAGCTGAGGGAGGGCAGTAGGTGGTAATCAGTAGGAGGTTACCTTGCCCATGGTTGACCTGATGCCACGAGAATTCATGCGTTCAAGAGTCGATGTTGAGGACTCCCAGAGCAACTCTCCCCCTACTGCATTCTACTGTCCCGCCACCTCTGGAGGGTCTGTCCTGCCGGTGGGACAGGACATACCCGGGCATGGCGATGGCAGTGTCTGGTACATTGTCTGTAAGTTATGATTCCGTGAGTATTACTATGTCAGGCGGTTGCTTGACTAGTCTGTGGGACAGCTCTCCCAACTTTGGCACAAGCCCCCAGATGTTATTAAGGAGGACTTTGCAGGGTCGATAGGGCTGGGTTGGCCGTTGTTTTTCCAGTGCCTAGGTCGATGCCGGGTGCTCCGTCCGATTTCATTGCTTTTTATTCACTTCATAGCGGTTAGGCACAACTGATTGGTTTACTCGGCCATTTCAAAGGGCATGTAAGAGTTAACCACATTGCTGTGGGTCTGGAGTCACATGTAGTTCAGACCAGGTAAGGACAGCAGATTTCCTTCCCTAAAGGACATTAGTGAACCAGATAGGTTTTTACAACAATCGACAATGGTTTCATGGCCATCATAAGAATAGCTTTTAATTCCAGATTTGTTAATTAAATTCAAATTCCGCCTTCTTCTGCGGTGGGATTCGAACCCACGTCCCAAGAGAAATACCCTGGGTCTCTGGGTTACTAGTCCAGTGATAATACCACTACGCCACCGGCACTGCCCTTATCCAATTGGTATGAGGTCGTTGCTCCCAGTGTGAACGAGGGCACAGACTGCAAGGAGGATAAGCGAACTGACCACAGCACCCACGTTCAGAGCGCAATTCAAGTGGGGGAAGAGAACAGAAATGTAGTTGTAATAGAGGATCGCATAGTTAGGGGAATAGATGCAACTCTCTGCAGCAAAGCTAGAAAACTCCAAAGGTTGTGTTGTCTGCCTGGTGCCAAGTTTAAGGACATCTCTTCTGGGCTAGAGAGGAACTTGGAGTGGAAGGGAAGGATCCAGGTGTCGTGGTCCACATAGCTATCAACGAGATAGTTAGAAGCAGGCAAGAGGTTCTCCTGAGGTACTATGAGCAACTCAGGGCTAAATTAGAAAGCAGAACCACAAAGGTAATAGTCTCCAGTTTACAACTTGAGCCACGTGCAATATGGCATAGGGGACATAAGATTAGAGAGGTAAATGCATTGCTCAAAGATTGCTGTGGGAGAAATGGGTCCCGATTTATGGGACACTGGCAACATTACTGGGGAAAGAGAGAGCTGCACTATTAGGATGGAATTCACTTGAACCATGCTGGGACCAGGGTCCTGGAGAATCGTATAAGTACGGTTCTAGATCAGGCTTTAAAGTAAATAGTGGCTGGAGGGTCCAATAGAAGGGAAGTTTAAAAAGTCGAAAAGTAAGAGACAGCAGAGTTGCAGGGTAGTGAAGGGGCATACATTAATCGGCGTGTGACAGGAAGGGACAGAGAATACAAGCATAAGAGTACAGCAGAAATTAGAACCAGAGTAGGTAAAAATGATTTTTAAAAAGTCAAAGCTTAAGGCTCTTTATCTGAATGCACATAACATTTGTAACAAGATGGATGAGCTGACGGCACAAATAGAAATAAGTGAATATGATTTGATAGCTGTCACAGAGATGTGGTGGCAGGATGACCAGAACCGGAAACTCAATGTTCAAGGATATTAGGCGTTCTGCAAGAATAGGCAGAAAGTAAAAGGAGGTGGGGTAGCTTTGCTATTAAAGGAAGTGATTAGTGTAGTTTTGAGTTAGGATATAGGTGCAATAGATCGTGATGTAGAAGCAGTTTGGGTAGAAATAAGGAATAGACAGCGAAGGAAATCACGGGTGGCAGTGGTCGATAGGTCCCCGAGGAGTTGGCTCTCTGTAGGACAAAGTATCAATCAGGAAATGATGGAGGCCTGTGAGAAAAGCACTCCAATTATCATGGGTGATTTTAATCTGCATTTCAACTGGACAAATCAAATTGGCAAGGAAGACAAATTTGCAGAATGCACCAGGGATTGTTTCGTCGAACTACACTTTGCAGAACCTACCCGGGAACAGGCTATTTTAGATTTGGTAATGTGCAATGAGGTAGGATCAAGACGATATCTCGGAGCTAAGGATCATTTAGGGGGATGTGTTCATAACATGGTACAATTTCCAATGCAGTTGGAGGATGAGCAACTCAGGTCTCAAACTAGTGTCTTCAACTTAAACATGGACAATTGCAGAGGGATGAAGAAATAGTTTTCTAATGTGGGCTGGTAAAATAGACCAAAAGGAAAGACAGCAGATGAACAGTGGCAGACCTTTAAGCAGATATTTCATAACACTCAGCAAACATTTATTCCGGTCAGAAGGAAGGACCCAATGAGAATTATGGATGGTCCGTGGATAACAAAAAGGACGTTAAGGAGAGTATCAAATCAAAAACAAAGGCGTACAAAGTGGCGAAAGTTAGTGGTAGGCCAGAGGATTGTTTTTTTTAATATATCAGCAGCAGATGACTAAAAGCCAAATAAAGAGGGAGAAAATTGATTCAGAGTAAATTGGCAAGAAATATAAAAACATACACAAAGAGCTTCTACGGTTATATAAAAAGGAAGAGAGTAGCTGAAGTAAGTGTGGGACCCTTAGTGGATGAGACTGGGGAATTAATAACAGGGAACAGGGAAATGGCAGCTAATTTAAACCAATATTTTGTCTTGGTCTTTACGGTGGAGGACACTACAAACATCCCAACAATAATAGATGAGCAATGTGTCAATGGGAGGGAGGAACTTGTAACAATCTCTATCACGAGGGAAAAGGTGCTTGCCAAACTTATGGGAAGAAAGGCAGACACGTCGGCAGCACCTGATGGCCTGTATCTAAAGGTTTTAAAATAAGTGGCTGCAGAGATAGTAAAGGCATTGGTCGTAATATACCAAATCTCACTGGATTCCGCAGGGTACCAGCGGATTCGAAAACCGTTAATGTGACGCCTCGATTCAAGAAAGGAGGGAGACAGAAAGCACAAATATATAGACCTTAAATATATAGATATCGCGAAACATGGGATGATGTTAAAGTCCATTATTAAGGAAGAAATAGCAAGTCATTTCGAAAAGCAGAATGCAATCAAACACAGTCAAAATAGGTTTATGAAAAGGAAATCATGTTCGACTATTTTCTTAAAATTCATTGAGGATATAACGAGCAGAGGGGATAAATGGGAACTGGTATATGTTGTGTATTTCGATTTTCAGAAGGCTTTCAATTAGGTGCCACATAAAAGGTTATTGCACAAAATAAGAGCTGAGGGTATTGGGGATAATGTGTTGGCATGGATCGAGGATTGTCTAGCACATAGAAGGCAGCGAGTCAGGATTAATGGGTCTTCTTCTGGTTGGAAAGCCATAACTAAAGGGGTGCCACAAGCATCGGTCCAGGGGCCTCAACTATTTACCATCTATATTGATAACTTTGAGGAAGGGACAGTGTGTAGTGTAGCCAAATTTGCTGACGATACAAATTTAGGTGAGAAGGCATGCTGTGATGATGACAGAAATAAGCTGCAAAGGGATGTAGATATGTTAAGTGAGTGGATAAAAAACTTGGAAGATAGTGTTCATTGTGGGAAAGTGTGATGTCATCCAATTTGGTAGGAAGAGTAATAAGGCAGATTATTATTTAGATGGAGAAGGACGACAAAATACTGCAGTCCAGAGGGATCTGGGTGTTCTTGTACATTAAATACAAAATGTTATCATGCAGCTGCAGCGAGCAATTAGGACGGTAAGTGGAATTTTGGCCTTTATTGCTAGGGGGTTGGAGTTTAAAAGTATGGAAGTCTTGTTACAACTGTACAGGCTGTTGGTAAGGCCACACCTGGAGTACTGTATACAGTGTTGGTCCCCGTACTTAAGGAATGATATGCTAGCATTGGAGGCCCTACATAAAATAATTACTATGCTGTTTCCTGGGTCGAAGGGTTGTCTTATCAAGAACAGCTGAACAGATTAGCCCTTTCTTCATTAGAATTAGAAGAATGAGAGGTGATCTTATTGAAACATATATGATTCTAAGCGGGTTTGACACAATAGATGTTGAGAATGTGTTTCCACTGGTGGGGTATCTCGAACATGTGGACATAGTTACAGAAAACGGGGTCACATATTTAAAACTGAGTTGCAAACGAATTTCTTCTTTCAGACGCTGGTGATTCTCTGGAATCCTCTACGTCAGACAGTTCTGGAGGCTAGGTCACTAAATGTATTTAAGGACGAGGAAGATAGATTATGACATCTCGGGGAGTCGAGGGTTATGCGAAGCTGTCCCGAAAGAGGAGTTGAGGCCTGGGACAGATCAGCCATGATCTTGTTGAATGGCGGGGCAGGCTTGAGGGATTGAATGGCCGACTCCTGCTCCTATTTCGTATCGTCTTATGTTTCTGTTTTTTATTATTTTCACATTCACAATAGTCATTTTACCCACAACACCTTAGCTGTGTCAAGGCCACAGTTCCAAGCACACATTTCTTGTGATGTTCTCACACAGGAAATCACTCCATACTTTCCTACATGCGTGCTTTTAAGCCTGCCATTTCCAAATGCAGCGTCCGGGCAATTAATACATCTTTAGCCAATGGCCAACCACCTGCAATCTCTACTTCTTCAGCTCCAGGGTTCTGTTCATTTGCCTTCCAATTGTTTCAAGGCCACGTTTTAAACGAGTTTTTACGATAAAGGAGGAACACTTTGGATCTTGTTGCGCTGAACCAACTTGCCAAAACGGCACATTTCAATCCTCATTGGCAACTTTGCAGTCCGTCTCCCATGCACATCAAAATATTGTACAGAAGCGCCAATCATCAGCTAAACGCAATTCATTTCGAGAGCTTAGCATCCCCTGTGGCAGAAAGTTCCTCTGGAACATTTCCTGAACAATCCATTCGCTGTCCTTTCGAACGGAGACCTCGCTTTGCTTGTGTATCACACAACACAGAAGGCAGAGGGTCGTGATCAATGGGTCTTTTCGGATTGGAAAGCCATAACTAGTGGTGTGCCACAATCATCAGTCCTAGGATATCAAATATTTACTATCTACATCAATGACTTGGAGGAATGGACAGAGCGCTGTGTTTGTAAATTTGCTGATTATACAAAAATAGGTGGGAAGGCATGTTGTGATGAGGACACACAGAATCTGCAAAGGGATATAGATAGGTTAAGTGAGTGGAGGGGGAAAGACAACTTGGCAGATGGAGTTCAATGTGGGAAAGTGTGAGTTCATCCACTTTGATAGGAAGAATAAAAAGACAGTGTATTATTTAAATGGAGAAAGCCTACAAAGTTCGGCAGTACAGAGGGATCTGGGTGTTCCTGTACATTAAACTCAAAATGTTCGCATGCAGGTGCAGCAAGTAATTAGGAAGGCATAAGGAATGTTGGCCTTTATTGCTAGGGGCTTGGAATTTAAAAGTCGGCAGGTCTTGTTACAGGGTATTGGTGTGGCCACATCTGGAGTACTGTGTACAGTTTTGGTCCCCATATTTAATGAAGGATATACTAGCATTGGAGGCTGTTCAGAAAAGATTCACTAGGCTGATCCCTGGGATGAACGGGTTGTCTTATCAAGAACGGCTAAACAGGTTCGGGCTTTATTTATTGGAGTTTAGAAGAATAAGAGGTGACCTTATTGAAACATATAAGATTTTAAGGACGATTGACAGGATAGATGTAAAGACTACGTCTGGAAGATCTAAATTACTCAACTGAACTCACAGCAAAAATGTGTATTGGCGTGAATGGGAGGTGTGCTGCTTCACCCCCAGGAACAGCAGGCAAGCAGAGTAAATTTAACGGAGTATGCATTGAAAATGAATATTATATAAGGCAATGTTGCAGGCAAGTAACAATGAAATGGAATGAGGAAAGCAAAAGTTGAAAATTGACTGTGGAAGGAAGAGAAAAACCGACATACCACGAAACACAATTCTCCTACCAATAGCAGCAAGAATGAGAACACGTCATTTCCGATCAGCAGTAATTTCCAGCGCACATTTCCATGCTCCACCAGATATACAGTTATTTCTTCTATCTGGTCTTGTCCTTTCTCCTGACGACGGGCAGTGTACGCTGCCTGAAAGGTTGAAGCTACCCGTTCTTCTCAGAAGTTCTCTCTTTTAAAATCACATATGTTCCTTTCCTAATCCAAAATGTGCATTGAGGAGCTACATGGGGAAACAATTTTTATCGGGGTGTTGTTGTGGGTTGATTGCACTTAATAAAGGCTGTTAGTTTCAGATTGAATATTAACATTCAAAAGAGAATTGCATAGATACTGTAAGGGAAATAAAATTCAGGATAACAGTAAACAGCGGAGCATGGATATGAATTAAGTTCATCTTCCAAAGGGTCGGAACAGGATCCAAGTATTCAATACGTTTTGCACTCAATACTTCTTTGAGTCCCTGCCATCGTTTTTGACTAGTTCTTGTGTAGCTACTTTTTCTGATTGCTTGGGGAGATGGTGGCGGAGTGGTAATGGCACTGAGCTAGTAATCGAGATTTCCAGGATAATGCCTTGGGGACACAATTCAAGTTCCACCACGGCAGCTGGTGGTATTTACATTCAATTAATCAAAAATAATCCAAACTAAAAGTTAAATCTGGAATTGAAAGCTGGTATCAGTAATGGTGCCATTAATCTATCATTAATTGTAGTAATAATGTCCTTTCGGGAAGGAAATCTGCCGTATTTACAAGGTCAGGCATACAGTCACTTCAGACCCACAGAAACGTGGTTGACTCTTAAATTCCCTGTGGAATGGCGTAGCAAGCCTCCAGGTTGTCAAAGGAAATTATGCTTGGGCAACAAATGCTGGCCTTGCCAGAGATGCCCAAATCGCACGAAATAATAATCTGGGCTTCAAATACATAACTTTAAACTCATTCACACATGCCCACCTCAATTAAGTATTTAATTGAATTGTTAGATGAGGTAACAGGGAATGTTGATGATGAGAATGCAATGGAGGTTGTCGCTATGGATTTCAAGAAAGTGTTTAACTAAGTCTTGTTCTTTGGCAGTCCCTTGGGAATGAGAATGACTTTCTTCCATTTTAGCTGGGGCAAATTGTGTTTGGTGAGCTGAATGAATGGGATGCTCGAATTTCCAAACGTTCCTTCCACTGTTTGCACTTGGTCACTGTCGGAGTATGTCAATGTTGTTCGAACTGGCTGGCACCTTCACGGATGCTTCTTCTCCATTTTGGGCAGAATGGGCAAGATATTTCCACGTATCAGTGCAGATGTATTATTTTGACAACGAGGCTTTAAAGACATTGTTGCATTTCCTCTGCTCTCCTGATAGCCTCTTGCCGTGCCGAAGCGCAGAGTAGAAAGCTTGTTTTGGGAGTCCTGTGTCAGGCCTGTGAAATTTATGGCCCGCCCAACATAACTGAGGGACTATGAACAGTGTCTCGATAATGGGGATGTTGGCCTGAGAGAGGGCACTGATATTGGAGCGGCTGTCCTGCCACTGAATTTGCAGGATCTTGCGCTGGCACAACTGGCAATATCCCTCCCAATCTTACTCCTGACAACGCGAGAATCTGTAATCAGATTTTCCAAACTGCGCAAATGCGCAACAAACTTCTTGCCAGGACCAGGACCAAGTGATGCATGCGTATGATGACGTCATCGTCAAGGGCATTTCGGATCCGCTGATGAAGGGTCGCTGATTTGAGACGTTAACTCTGTTTCACCCTCTACAGATGCTGCCAGAGCAACTGAGTAAATCGAGTACGTATTGATTTATATCAGATTTCAAGTACCTGCAGTATTTTGCTCTTATTTAATTTTTTGTCTGATATCGGCACCTGGGTTATCCTCAAGCAGGCGCCTGGCCTTCGCGCATGTGCAGCAAAGCATCATTGGGTATCCAGCCCCCAGTTCGGCTGGAGTGAGCGGCTGAATGAGAGACTTTGAGGATGGACATCGATCCCCGTCCCTCGTTCCATTCCCACTCGCCACTCTCCCCTCTCCCCGGCAACCCGCTTCTGGCCTCAATGCTTCCTCATCACAGCCGCTCGCACCAGACCTTGCTGCGCCCCGACGTCCCCCCGCCACTCCCCTGGCCGATTGTTCCCACTCCTGGCTTCACGCCACCCCGCTTTCAGGCTGCCCGCTCCCCGTTCCCTCTCCCCCCCACCCCCACTCATTGCTGATTCAGACATTCGCTCCGGGCCACGCTGCTTCCCTCCTCTCGGCCATTCGCTCTTAAATTGCCCTGTCACTGCTGGCGGCTCGCTTTCCTTCTTCGGGCGACGTGTTGTGAACCAGCAAACGAGAGGCCTAGTGGCCGAGAAGAAGGCTGTGGCCTTCAGCTAGCGGAAGGAAGGGGGATCACGGGAAGCGGGGTGGCGAGGAGTGGGGAACAATCCGCCAGCGGAGTGAAGAGGATCAGCGAGGTTAGGAGCGAACGGCTAAGGGGGCGATGGAAGCGACCTGAATGCAGGAGGGGAGAAAGCAAGTTGCAGAGGATGAGAGCGGCCAGAGGGGCGGTTATACTCTGCCCAATTTTCTTCTCCATCGATCGGGGTGCCAATTCACTATCTCCCAAAAGTATCAGAACATGGAAATTCAATCATGAAATTTATTTTGTACTTAATAGAGTTACTGGAATATTATATGGATCTGATGTTTACACTTAGTATCCTATAACTACATAGTAACATATTACTGGGCTTCCATCCAACTTTATGTAAGGTTACTTTGTTCGAACGATCGAGCTATAAGCATTTCCTGTAATAAATTGAGCAGCACCATCTTTAATCCTGGCAACTGCCTGAACGTGTCAGACAGAGACGTTTCAGCTGAAGAGCCTGAATTTGATCATGTGCAAGTACTGCGCCACCTAGTGGTTACATTGTCAGCAAACGCAGCCGACCTCTCGAGGGTTTTGAGATTTCTGCTGGACACCAGGGATCCCAGAGAGCCCTTGTCACAGCAGCGCTTGTTTATCAGGATGCCACAGATAAGGCTGGTTGACAAAGTTGAGACTCACATAATGTCCAATTGAATGCAACAATGGCTCACCTACAAAAAATAGTTAGTTAAATAGTTTTTATTCAAACTGCAGCATGTTAGACATTGGTATTCCCCAACGGTCAGTGCTAGGAACTGTTTTTCTTTCTTGTTGCTTATATTTAAATCAGTTGAATCTTGGAATACAGTAAAAAAAAAATTGCGGATGGTACCAAACGGTGGGGATGCTACTAACTGCCTTCAAAGGGACATAGATAGGTGAGAAGATTGGGAGGACTCGTGAGAAATGGAATTTAATACAGACAAGTTTGAGGTAATGCATTTTGACAGAAGGTATAGGTGAGGCAATGGAGCACTTCTAAAGAGTATGCAGGAACAGAGAGACCTGGTGGTCATGTGCATCGAGGATTGAATGTGTCAGGGCATATTGAGCGAGTGATTAGCAATGCATATAGGATCTTGGGAATCATAAATAGAGGCATAAGTACAAAAGCCAGGAAGATTTGCTGGACCTTCATAAAGCTCTTGTTCGACCCCAAATAAGTTACTGCAACTAGCTCTGATATCACAGTCCAGGAAGGATTCAATGTCCTTGAGATGGTTCACAGGACATTTACCAGAATGTTTCCAGGTTTGAGGGGTTTTGGTCACGATGTAAGGTTAGAAAAGCTAGTGGTATTCTCAGTGGAGCAAAGGAGATTCGGGGAGAATTCTTGAAGTTGTACATGACTATGACAGGCTTACATTGGTTAGACAAGCAAAAACTGTTCCTAATAAGTGATGGTCAGATTGAAGGTGCATAAGATACAGGGTGAATGTGCGAATGGCACTGATCTGGAAATAGATGCCCATGAGGGTGCTGGAAAGAAAGGCAATCAATAATTTCAACAGAAAATTGGATGAGCACTGAAAAATAAATCTTGCCAGTCTAAGGCGAGCGGAAGAGTAGGGTTGACTTGATTGCTCTGAAATGAGTCAGCATGGGCCGAATGGCCTCCGACTTTGCTGCACAAGAATCAATATCTCTATATCTCTAATCTTTCACAAGGTTATTCAGAGTGCTCCGAGGAAAAACAGGCACAATTGAATCAGGAAACATAAGAAATGACCAAATGTTTGGTAACATATTTCAATGAGGATATCAAAGGAAGTTTGGGAGCTGAAGAGATGGTAGGACCAGACAAGTGTTCCTAGAGTTATATTTAATAAACTAAGACATGGGCATGGATTGTGAGAGAACAAGACTGGAGGATAATACAACCAAACAATAACACCTTGAAATAATATAGCGCATTTAAACTGGAAAAACGTTGAAATATAAGTCACATAAATTTATTCATGGGCAACTCGATCCTGCCCAATAAAGGTATTAGGGAGGTAACCATAACCAGACGATTGTATTGTTGTTAGCACTTATATGACGGTAGAGAGGGTTCAGTAGAGAACTCTGCAGCATAGGTCTGATAACAGAAAGAATGTGGCTGGTAAAAAACTGAAAGCCGAATGTGGTAAATGTGGTGTGTTTTATTCATAGGAACTTCCAGAAGGCATCCGACAAGATGCCACATCAGAGCCGCCTAAAAATAACGCGCTTCTTCTTGGAGGCAACCTATTGGCTGGACTGGGGAATTGGACAGACAGGAGGCGACAGATCAGCGTCAAAGGTTATGTGCTGAAATTGTCAGGTTATTGTTATTGTTGTCTCCCAGTGATCTCGACTCAGGTGGTACCTTTTCACTAAATGTCCAAATGAATAGGATGAGGAAATGGAGGCTCATTTATCTAAGTTTGCTGAAGAGTGTAACTTAAGTGCCACAGTAAATGGTGGAAATGAGAGAAACAACGGTGCAAAGCTACTTGATTATTTAAGTGATTGGTAAAACTGGGGGAGATTGAGTGCAATACGGGAGGTACCAGGTCTTCAATTTTGTACCAGAGCAAGCTAGGTCACAGTGCTATCCTCATTGTGAGAAGCTGGGAGCTCTGGAGGAGCAGAGAGATTTGCATGTCGAAGTACATAAATCAGGAAGGGTAAGATTGAAATCTCTTAACTGTTCGACAGATATTTGTGAGACAAGTGTATTAAGCGTTACAGCAATTGTATTAGTAGGGATGGAGGAGGTCGTGAGAGTTTTGAAATGCATGGTAAAGAAAAATAAATTCAAGGCTTCTGGGTCCTCCATTCAATGTCGATCAGTAAAGAGAGCAATGATTGGTGAGGCAGCCTGTTGGCTGGGCTGGGGAATTGGCCAGGATCAAGGCGACAGATTCGTGTCAAAGGCAATGTGCTGAAATTGTCAGGATATTCCTATTGTTGTCTCGCAGTGATCTGAAACCTGGTATGGCATAGGATAAATGCAGCAATGTTTTGGATCAATAAGTGAATGAAAGGTGGAGCATGGGAGGTCAGTCTGATGTTCATTCTTAAAGTCGAGTCTGAATGTGACAAAGACATAGAGGAGTGTTTCAATATCTGCTGGGCTGAGCAAGAGTGGAGTCGCAGGTGCTGCTGAGGTGGAAGGAGGTCATCTCTTTTACGGAGTAACACATGTGTATGGAGCATAATTTGGCGACAATTCGAGTGGAACTCGGAGCCAGAAGCCATCATGTATATTGGAATTGGTGGCTGGGATAGACAGTTTGTGAAGACGAAAGATGATGGATTTAGTCCTGTCGATGTTTGATAGAAGAAATTTGTCACCATCCAAAGCAGTATTTTGGATAAACAGTCTGAAACACTGAAACAGGAGGGGCAGCGTTGAGAGAGAGAGGGAATATGGATGTCATCAGTGTACAAGTAAAATCATGGCCCACACCTGCCCGTGAAAGCTCCAATGGAAATTTATCATTGAGGATGAAGAGAAACATCAAAGGTAATGGTGATGTCGGATGAGGGGAGATTCCATTACTGGAGATAATGTATCTGATCAGATGGATAACTGTGAAAACAAGGAAGGAAGTCCCACCGAAAGGCGAGCGTCAGAGGAATGAGGAGGTGGCAGATTGTCCGAGAGGAAGTCGAGTTGACGAATATAAGTTTGATCAGTGGCTGATGGGCTGAGACAGGGCTCTAGACCGTCAATTTAGGGAGGCAGATGTAGTCATCCTTTATTTTGGAAAGGATGTGAGATCGGAAGCTCAGATCGGAAGGACTAATAGGGTAAAGGTTACAAAACATAATTTGCTGCCTGATACAACAACTACGAAGGGGAATGAGGTCGAGGGAGTTTGTGGTAGGGCAAAAGATGATTGCTTTGGTGTTCTGTACGTTGAACTGGAGAAAACAACAGCTCACACAAAACTGACAGTTGTTGTCTAATCACACAAAGGCAGTGGAGAGTCGAGAATGATGGTGGAGAGCTGGAGCTGTGTGTTGTCAGCACACATGTAGATCATGACCCCATGTCTGTCGATGTTGTTGCCATTGGGAAGAATGGAGAAGTGGAAGAGGACGATGCAAAAATCGTAAGTTCAGGTCTGGTGATTGAACAGTGTTGGTAGTGGGAGGAATAGCCATTGCTGGAGATTCCCTGGCTATGATCAAATCAGTGAGTTAAGAACCAAGCAAGGGCAGTCCTTCCATAAGCGGCTAATGTCGGAGGTATGGAGCGATCACGGGTGAGTTTTGATGCAGTTTTGCAGAAGTAGAGATGATGATGGCTCAGGTCATGAAGGGATCTTACCTGGGAATGATAATTTTAAATGTAAGTTGTTGGGCGGATTGAGATCTAATCAGGGTCAGTGAATGTGACAGTGTTGGGCGAGCTGGACTTGTTGAGGGATGGATTTGTACACCACAGTGTTTGATGGAAGGAAGGTTGAGATCCTGTTGCCAGTCAGGAGTGAACCAGAGGGATATTGTCCGTCAGTGCCACAGGTCTATTTTTACAGAAGCCAAAGTAGAATAAACCGCTAAACATATGCAATAAAAATAACAGAGAGAGGAGTATCATTCTCCTAGTGATACGTGCACTAAGTTATCAGCTGCAATCTCACACATGGATTAAACTGTTTTCTTGTAAAGTTTCTCATTTTAACTGCTTATGTCCTTTGAGTCAGTGCATACTGAGGAGAAATCGGTGACATTTATAAATGAATAGTTTCGAATGAATATTATCATTGCAATTATTTTAAACCAGTAAACTCTGCTGTGCATTATTGTAGAATCAATCTTGTATGATTACCGTTTTCAGTCTTATCCCCGGCAGAGGTCTGATGAAGATAATTTGCTGGATTTTGAGATGTTTGTTTTGAATGCACCATTTTATTTACAATGCAGTCAAAGTTGCTGATGTTATATGTTTGTTCAATTGACTGCCACTAATAGCAATGATCAGGGGTATAGCCCATGTCATTGGAGACTTATCCTCTGTATAAATCACTATCTGTTATAATGGATCAGTTCATAGTGACTGCCAGAGCTCTGAGTTTCAGACCAACACAGGTCAATGCTTCACAAAGAAGATAAATATCCAGTAATGCATATGATAGGGCGTATTTACTATCCAATTCTTTCAGCCTTTGGAGTTTCCGTTAAGCCACTTTTTCTCCAGTTGTTCATGGCATAAATTAGCATTATTTGACTGCTGTATCTGAAAGTGCTTTACTCGCTGTATGTTTTACACAGCCGTCTGTTCAGTTTGATCATTTGAATGAGGGATTAGTCTAAGTCTCTGTTCATTTGGTCCTGTAGCAGCTGCATAATAACTTTGATCACTGTTAGTCAATTGCTTGCATTATTACTGGTTTATTCTCTTTACTGGATGTGTTGTTGGATGATGGAATATCCTCATATTTTAGATGTTCGGGCTTGTATGAGTTTCTTTATGTCTGTCATGATTTTGTTAATCCAGCCCAATAGTTTTATTTGGTTAATGTCAGAACTAATTTTACTGGAATCAGGTGCAAGGATTCTGTATGCAATATAATAAATAGGGGAAGGCGTACGCCATTAGGCCCCTCGAGTTTCTTCGCCTTTCTATGTGATCATTCCTGATCTGGTCTTGACCTCAAATTCCCTTTCCTGCTTCTTCGTCATCATCACAGAATCCACGAGAGTTCAAAATGCTCTCCATCATAGACTGAATATAATCAATGGCTCAGCCTTCACAGCTCTCTGGGTTCCAGAATTCCAACAATTCATGACCCTTTTACAAAACAAATTCCTCCTCCTCTCCTTCTGAAATGCTCAACCGATGCTGCCTTGTTCTGGATTCCCCCTCGAGGGAAAACTTCCTCTCATCATCCCCCCGTCAAGCTCCCGCAGATTTTAGAATGTTTCACTACTTCTCTCATACTTCTGAACTCAAAAGAGCATCGGCCCAACCTGTTCAACCTTTCCCCACAAGACAGCCCCTTCACCTCAGGAGTCTTATCGTGATCCTTCTCTGAACTGCCCTCAATGCATGCATACTCTCCTTAAGGAGACCAAAACTATACCCAGTAATCTAGATGTGGTCCAAGCAACGTTTAAGAACAATTAACAGACCATCAGGAGTTGTTAAAAGTTTCAATTTGTAGAACAAACCTGTCGTGGAATATTAGTTGATAAAAATAATTTTGGTGATTTATAATAACACAGTTCGCAGTCTCAGTGTTACAAGGAGGCAGTAGTTTTTTTTTCCTCCCCCAACATCATGTCTCAGTTTCACTCGGATTTCAGTATTTCTATTGGTCATCATTGTTGTTGTATTATTGCCTTGTGTCAACCAAATGCTGCTGCAAAGTTCTGGCAGCTGAACTGAGTTTGCGGCTGACACTTTGGTATCTCCTTCTCTGATTCACTGCAGATGAATTTATGTACTTCATTTGACTTCACTTTAAAAGTAAAAATGTTCATTTTCTGTTGTGCATTGTATTTGTTGGAATCCAGAGCCCCTCTCTTCATTTGCAGATTATAAAACGCAGCGTTGTTGCGGTTTTTTATTGACCCAGCCCTCAGACAAATTCTGAACTTCAAAGTTACAACAGAAAGATTTTCAATTCCTGTGAAATAAAATCAGGAAGTGCTGGGAAATACTCAACAGGTCCGGCAGCATCTGTAGAGAGAGAAACAGAGTTAATGTTTCACGTCTGTGACCCTTCATGGGAAGTGGCAAGTCTTGGAAACGAATTCGGTTTTAAGCAAGTGAAGGAGCAAGGGTGGCTTCGTGTCTAAGAGATAAAAAGGGAATGTGTGTGATGGGGCAGAGGGCAGGAGAGATAAAATAAAAAGCTGTTCTGAGGCAACAGCAAAGAGGGTGTTAATGTCCATTGAAAGACAAAGCATTAGTCCAGAGAGTGTGTTAATAGCAAAGTTATGAGCAACTCTGTCTGCACGAAGAACAGGCACACGGTTA